>NC_089527.1:25295929-26495929 GCF_963924715.1 Thunnus thynnus
CGGTTTGGGAGCTTCAGGCTAAAGAGACGGACGGCCTCTGAAGAAGAAGAAGAAAGGCAATCTTCAAAGTCAATAGTGCAACCAAGTGCTCTATGTGGTCGCATTTACTGCACATAATGAAACTACAAATAGCCTCTTATACAATATACACACACAGTGGACACAGTAATAGAAAATAAAGGCATGGAAATGGAGCTGTAGCCAGAATAATTATACAATAACTGGGATGATAAATAATGTGTTCAGTGGTTTCTTTTGACACTAATAGTACCCTTGACTTGTTTTGAAATCTGTCAGTTTAATTGAAGTCTTTCCTGATCTACCAGAAAAATAAATCTAGATTTGTGGTATATATATTAAAATTGACATTGCATAGAGTTTGAAATAAGTATTTTTAAATCTACTCAAATGCACTTTCACCTCACAGAGTGTGCATCTGTACCTGACTTTTCTGATGACAGTATATTTAATCCATTGTTCATGACTTCATAAAAAAATGAAGGGTTGGCAAATTCAAACATCAAAACAGTAAGTTGGGTGCTATGTCTGTGCAGCTGTGTGTTTTCATAACCCAAGTGTCTCAAAGCATTATTAACAAAAATCCTTTGCTCAGCCTTGCATTTCCAGAGCCAATAAAACAGCATGAAGAGGCTGCACTAGTGCTGCTACACAGCACAGACAGCCATCTAGTGTTGGAAATGAGCAAATGCATGAATCCAGTGAAGGGGGAAAGACACTTGATTGCAGCCTATACACCATGTTTAGACCTTCATTTGGTTTTAAGGGCCACACATGAGGGATATTTTTGTTGGAGCGGAACAGAAGAATATCACAATAGACTAATAAAGTCTGGATTAAGCACTGTTATTTATTGTGTGTCTTCATTACAACCACAAATTGGAAGAAAAACTCTCATGCGCTTTTGTACTCTGGAACCAAGCACAGGAGGTACGCTAATGGTCAGAACTCGTCTTTTCAGCCCACACAAAACACAGCGCACCCTGGTTTAGCCTAATAGCTAGCCTGCTGCGAGAGCTTAACCTCTAGGGATACTACTGAAATAACAAGGCATCGGCCACCTTCTTTTACAAGAATCCTTTCTTTGCTATTATGTTGTAACCCTGTTTTATTACAGCCGCAAAGAAAAGTATTCTCGTTAATGTATGCAACCCAAATAAACAAAGATTATAAACAAAATGTGCGCTATTGTGTGCATATTGGGAGCATGAATATGTATTTGCTGAGCGTTCAAACAAAGACACAAAGGGAGGCCCAACCTGTTGTTGGCTCAGCCCCTTTTTTCCCTGCTGTGAAAACCCTGTTCCCTTAATAATCACACATCATTATGACAATAGATGTTAGGCAAAACACATAAGCCACGTGCAAATCACACAAGGAGACAGAAGCACAAGCAGACAAACACACATAAATACTGTACACCATGCATATCATCACAGCTGCACAGACTCCTCCTCATGTGTGAAGAGGAAGATCTAATTCTCTCCGGTTTAAGATCTTAAAAGAGAAAAAAATCTGACACATTTTTACAGTTTATCCCATCATTCTCCTTGCATTACTGGCCCTGTCCTCTCGCCGCTGTAAAGGTCTTGGCCCCGGTAGTCGTGCACATGCAGGCCTGCTCCCACAGTCCTATCATCTAATTGCTTTTTATTGATCCTGTCCGATCAGGTGCCTAACGCTCATCCTTTTCCAACGCTGTATCACAAGCACTTCTGCCAGTCCTGATCTGTGAACTGTGCGTCCTTTTCAGTGGTTATAAAACACACAGAACAAACCAGCGGAGGTTTTGTTTTCATACTCTGTAAAAAGGTTCCACCGAAAACCCTACGAGGGGAACATTTGCTCGTGTGTTTATGGGCTCACACGTGTTCTTGCATGAAACAGGATATCTCCTGGCCTGTTTTCAGTTCCCATACAGACCAGATGAGGACGTTTGTGTTCATTTTGTAGCTTTAAATAAATTCAATGCATTGTGGACGGACTGCCACACAGAGAGGCTTCATTACCTTAAGACAAGAGGAGAGTCTGTGTGCTTTAGCCAAGGGAGAGCACAGTAATGAGTCTTTGTTTATTTTGGAGGACAGACAGCAAGGCTCATCCTGTAAGGTGAACCAGATCAAGGATTTGGGACAGAAACCCCAAGCTCCTCCTAAAGATTATGATGTCAGCATCAGAAGTGAAGGCCAAATGTGTTGGCAGGCACTGAGTTGGAACCTTTGAGGGATATTACAGTTTGTATGACTATCAGTGGACAGCACATAACTCTGAATACATTTTCTTGGGCTTGTTTTGTAATACCCTGAACCTGGACTACAGCCATGAACCTACTGTAGAGTGTGCACAATAATACACACACATACAATCCATCCGTATCCGAGGAGCTATAGCACAGCTTTTGTTTAATATGCAGGCCAGTTCTTGGTGGTATCAGATCAATGGAGAGTTTCAAATCAGACACAGCCGCTGAGACAGACAGAAGAGACCATCTTTGGTGCACATTAAGAGAACACTTTCCTTCCCCTCAAGATCACAGTTATTCCTTTTTTGATGGAGCCATTGAGCAAGACTCAACTGTCTTGTGAAGCTCATTAAAAATATTAACTTTAAGAGGTTTTCTTGCTCCAAATTGTGGGATTGAGTTACTTTGAAAGTAATTGCCTAATTACTGTAACTTAATGCGTTATTATAGTAACCCATCTCTGGAAAGATCTGAATTGGTAACTCTGACTGCTTTGTTTCCATCTTTTACAAAAAACAAATCTCTGTTAATGTTTTCCAAGAATCTGGCATTACGGTACAAAGTAGTTTCACCATTTTGTCTTAAATCACATTTCGTTCAAATTATTTTATTGATCTTCAAACTGTTTTGTGGTGAATGTAATGAGACATAATATGACTACAGAAACTTAAGCTTTTATGACTCTTTTCAATCATTTCAGTGTGTTATATCTTATAAAAGAAAACCTCAATGAAGGAACTGTTACCCTACAGTATGGCATAAAAATTGTTCACCTACATTTGAGTTTATCTTGTTTCTAGCAATGCAAAATCCAAGCTCCATAATCTATTTATCTCACTTTATGTAGCTGTCATATATATAAGTAGATGATCAACTGTGTTGCTGCAGATCCCCTTCAAGCCTTCTCCTGCCTTTTCCCGTGCATTATTCAGTCTTTTCCTGAAGTAACAGCAGCCCCCAACACGCAGACACACCGACCACTAACACACCACGCTAATGTGATGTAAAAATGAATGATGAAATTCAAGGAGGCCAAATGAAAGAGAAACCGATGTGTGTCTACGTGTGTGTGTGTGTGTGTGTGTGGATGTATGAGCAAATGCTGGCCCTGGTGTAAGCTTGTGTGTGTTCAAAGGTGAGGCCTTGGGTGATGGAGAATAGGATTCCCTTACCTCCTATAAGTACACAGGAGGATAAAAGCCTGCTGTAATGACCTTGGTATAATGAAGGCCTTGCTGATTTCCATGATTTTCTTACTTTCATGCCACGACTCTGCTATTCCATAGGAGGGGCAAGATGGGAAAAGAGGGAGCTTTGTCTGGCCAAACATTAGCAGCCAGCAGCATTAGGCCAGAATCGAACACGAACCCTTGTTCCCATGTTCAAGTCATTATGTAAACGATTATTATCTCCAGGCAAACTAATAGATGAAACACATTTTTCTTAATGGGCTGGTCGTTGTTTTAGGTGACCAATTTACGTGCAATTTCCTTAATTCATGAAGTTGTTTAGAAAGTGATGTAATGCTTGTTTCTTTTTATCTTGAAAGCACAGGCAGCATGTTGTCTAGGGCTGCTCAGTGCAGCTAATATGGCACAACGAAATGAAAGGCTTCAAAAGAGCCTTTCCACTTGGAGCTGATGTAGTGCTGTGGCCGACCTCCAAATATGATTAGACTGCAGTAAACACAACAATAGCAAACAATAAACAACTGGTAATTGGTGTGATCCTCTGTTCCAACAAAAATCTTTCTTGATTTGCTATGAATTATGAGCATTAATGTTTCTGCCTGCCATGCCCCTCTGAGGATATCAAAAAGCTCCCGCTCTCCTCTTGATGGGCCTGTCTCATTAAAGGAGAAATGGAGGCCAACGTGTGCAAAACTGATGTACAGTACATTCATCAGGATAACTGGCATGAACTCACCTCTAATTCATGCCGTCTGTGTGCCTGATATAAGGTGATTGTGCTTGAGTGAATATTGTTAATGCGTGTGTGTATGTGCATGGGAACAGAGATTGGGAAAGGTGTAGTCCTGAGGCACACTAAGTGAAGTCTGCCCTCTACAGGCAGCTGTTATATAGTCTACATGCTTGTACATCAATTGAATATACTATATATCAAGTATATCAATGCAGTTTGAGGAAAAAAGTGCAGATTTTGAAAAGCACATCAGTGTTGAAGTTAGAATTTCTTGAGAAACAGCATATATATGTCGTCTATACAAAGTGTATGAGTCTGTCCATAAAGGCAGCTCTCTTTGGCAAGCTCACAACCAGGTTTTCCTGCTTAAGCTCTCCAACTCCTTATATGCCACCTCTTTCATTAATATGTGATGAGAGAGAAAATCTCTAAAGACCTCAATAGGCAGAGGCATTGTTTCTCTTTTAAAGTCATCTCAGATGGAAGGAGCAAACTTCAGAGCGTTAGTGAAGTGTCTAATGAAAGAAGTCTCCTCTGCGGCTCCATTTCGCACAGCGTATTAGGAATTTAAATGTTGACTGAAGACAGTTTGATTCTCTGTCTGTGATTTTCTTAAGGAATAAAAACAGTGTAGCGTGTTTACAGTGTAGCCATGAAAGGGCTATGAGAAGGCTCATCACTACCCGATGCCATTTTGGGAGGCGGAAAGAGAGGTTCATACCACAGTTCATTTGAAAGCCATATCAAACAGAGAATGTTTAAGTCCAAGATCAAAGCGATTCCTGGTCAAAAATATCGCAAGACCGGCAACATTCTTGTAAAATTGTTACTTTATGCTAGCAGGTATTTCAACAATGTCTGGCTATTATTGGAAACCAGACAGAGAAGAGAAATATCGACAAATCTATCCTGCATCTTAACTTTGAAGTAGTGCTGTGTACTGTGCACAATGGGCAGCGGCAGAATAAATAACTAAAGTGACATTTCAGGACCATCATGCTGGCTCAGGTGTATAACGACTGATATCTGAGAGTTAAAAGCAGCCTATGTAATCCCTCTTCTTTTCCTGCATTATCACTCTGAGCTGTGCAACAAAGTAGAAACATCATTTCAATGCAATAACCTTTTAAGGACTTTGGAGAGTGTACATTTTTTGAAATTTTGATGTTGTTTTTAAATGAGTTTTACACAGTGGAATGTGTAGTTCACAAATAGAAAAATCCTAATAGAAATATTATTGAAATATCAAGTGTGAAAATGTGGTGTATATCAACAATTACAAAAAGTATGAATATTTCTAATTATATCAGTCCCCTTATAAAAAAATAACTATTGTATATAAATTCTGTCATTAAAAAAAATAGTTTTACCCACAAGTTGCATTGTTTTTATTAATAAGGGTCAATGAGGATGAAGTCATTATAATTTCTAGGTAAAACTATATCAGGACATTTAAAGTAAACAAGCATTTTAATGATAAGTGAAACAGGGTATTTAAAAATTCTAAAGTAGTAGAATCACTAATACTGGATTGCTGTACAGTTGTGTCTCACAATGTTGATGTTTTTTTTATCCAAAAGGAACAACAGACATTTTTTTTCTGCACAGTCTGGATAAGAAAAGCAGATGACTGGGGAAGATGAAAACATGCATGTGGCCCTAAATGCTCACTGGTGACCGCAAGCTGCTAAAAAAAAAAGATAAGTCTGTCTTCATTAATATTATGTGTACATATATTCACTGTTAGAAGTGCTGCTGATTTTCAGCACATGTTTTATAGTGTTCAATATATATAGAGTCTTAAAAACAAGATAACATTTAATTGTAGTTTGATGTTGTACACTTCATTGTCTTCTCCAAACACTATTGATATTGTAATAGGAAGGAAATTTCACTTGTTTGGTCGGTGAGGAAAATGTGGTATTGTGTGTGGTATAAATACAGCTCAGACTAATTAGACTGACTGAATAGTATCTGGCTCCTATCTCTGTCTTTATGTTCCAATCTTAAGAGTGATAATCCCTCTCTGGTACAAATACAAAGAGCCATTCTGCAAAAAGAAAAGCTAAACTGATGTAACATTTTGTTCACAGCATGTTCAAACCCTTCTGTCTGTTTTCAGTCTTCATCGTGCAAGCATCTTGAAATGGCCAAAACTTCCCATTTTGGAGAATTTGAGGAAAACTATAAAAATGATTTAACAATTTTTGAATACTTGGACCACATATGGAATACATTTGTTTGTGTTGTTTGTGGTTCGTCTTAACTCTGGCTCACACAAAAATGTGACAACATCAGCTGGTTGAAACTAACTGCTGAACAGAGCGAAAGTGAGCTCAAATGTATGTCGCTGTGTGATCTTTATGTCAAATTTAAACCGGAGTTTTAAATGGAAAAGTATGAAAACCAAAATTACAGGGTTTTAACTTCAGGTTTAGCAGAATCCCCCAAGGTCATTTTAAAGATATACAGTAATGACTTAGATAGGAATCAAAGGCTCTGTAACGTTTGCAATGGCAACCATCTGGGAGACGAGTATCACTTTGTGTTTGAATGTGAGAATGTAAGCATAATGAGTAATAGGGAAAAACTTGCCAAAGTACTATTTAAACCGTCTATCTATGTTTAAATAAATGTGTTATTACAGTCAGATAAGCTAAAAGTTAAATGTAAATTAGATGTTCTCTTAAAGCGTTTTCTACCTTTGTGTGGTATGTTAATGTTTTATCCTTCTGTAATTTATGTTGCACTTGGTTCAATTAAAAATCTAAAAACTCAATTTGAGTGTGGAAATAAAATTTTATAAAAAATCAAGAGAGCAAAGTTGTATATAAACTTATGCAATCTGGAAGAGACTTGAACCTTAAAATAACCATGAAATATTGCCTATTCTACTATGTGCATCGACTATAGTATGGTCCAAATAACTCTGTACAGCGCATCGCTACAACACAACACTTTCAACTTTATTCACTCCTTATTAGAGCAGATTGCTTATCGCCTACTTCACAGAGCGCCCATATAGCATAGCTGACAGCAGTAAGGGAGAGCTACACACATTAACTCCTCACTAACACTTTCCTACGCTAACCAGCTGTCCCCCTGTGGTTTCAGCCTCGGCCAAACCTTTGAAATGTCCTTCAAGGCGTGAAAAAAACAACATGCACACTGCTTTGGGTAAAATCCTATTTGTACACTGTAATTACACTTTGAAAAGTTGCAAAGTTTAAAGTTTCAAGACCTTCACTTTTTCTCTTTTCATTTCTGATATTGATTAGGTTCTAAAACACATGTAAGACTCGCCGTTCTAAAGAACAAAGAGCTTTCTCATTACATGCTGCGCTTCAGACAACTTTGAATGTTTTAGATTGGATTTACTGGTGTTATCAAGGGAAGCAATCAGGAGAATTCAGTCAATAATTTTCACAACCGTGCAACCACCGTTAATTTGCTCTTTACAAAAAGGCTACAGGCACTCTGAGTGGGGTAGTTAACGAGTTAGATGTCTCGGGTGATAGGTGTCCCTAATGTCCTTCATTCTAAATATACAGAGGAACATAATATATCTATAAAGTCTATGTCATGTAATTTTTGGTAAGTCAACATACAACTGTGTGATGGGTTTCATCAAAATTCAACATTTTCTTCTTTTCCTCATTGCCTCAAAATGATATAAATGCCTGTATTACCATCCTTCATGTCATAGCTCAGTAATAGTGCTAATGTAAAATGAAATAGAAGCATTAGCAACAAATACTGACATAATAAATTATTCAAAAAATACTTTAATGAAACATATACATGCAAAAGGTTTTATTGAGGACTATATTTTTTCAGTGCCAGAAAGGACAAGTTAGTCTAGCAAAAATGTATCATGTTGCCTGCATTATTATGTATTATGTATAATGCTGCCTACAAGTACAATTACTCAGCAACACTGTATTCACAGAGACATACAGTGATTAAGTTGTTGTGTTTAGTATCAATGTTTGTGTAAATAAGAATAATTCCTAGAGAAATTGTTATTGTACCATTAAAGATTATGAAATCAGTTTTACTAATTTACATGTTACATGTCAGCCGCTCAAGTGCAAGCAATGTGTGTTTTGTGTCATCTCTTAAACATGCATTAAATTATGTTGGGGGTTGAAGCCTGCTTTATAGGACTGGTATGAGATGCATAGTTGGAAAGTCCCTTCCTACTGAAAACAGTCTGCTCCATTTTTGTTGCTCTGAGTGTCAAATATGGTGCCCATTATTTAAACTGACCTTTCCTTATGGTCCTTGCTTTCTATGCTAAGGATGCAGTGAGGGAGCCACAATGTCTGGGACCACTCCTCCCTACAGTAATCAATAAGGATGTCCAGCTCGATACACACCAGGTGCGCAGCCCAGTTGCTTTGAGAAGTAAGGATAAGAGGAGAGAAAGAGGAGAGTGGAATCAGGCACAGATGTATCATTGTTATTCATGCAAAAAGAGTCAGGATACAGTTCATAAGAGTCTAAATTGAACTCACAGGATTGGTTTACTGGAAATGAGTGTAAATTAAGAAAGGAATGTTTGTGGCATTTATAAAAATGAGTAACACAACATGTGAATATACCTGCATTAAACAAGGTATGTATGCTTGTGTGTCTCAGCCTGCAAAAATCAACAATGCTCAATTTATATCAGTGGTGTTTGGACAGCGTTAATGTAAAGTGGACTTCGATGCAGAGGTGGAATATAACTACTGTAATTCAAATATAATTTTGAGGTTATTTACTTGATTTTTCCATTTTACTCATTTCAGAGGGTAATATTTTACTTATTACTCTACAACATGTATTTGGAAGTTATATTTACTAGTTACTTTAAAGATTAAGATCTTACACACAAATTATATGACTTTATAAAATATAATGAATTGTTACAGATACAATTGTCCAACAGTTTGTAAAGTAATTAAACTGAGCTCCATTAGAAGAAGCTACAATACTATATTAATTTAACATTTACAGGATTTATGCTGCTGCATAATTAGTATTTCCTTTTTTGACACTTTAAGTAGCCTATATTTTGCTAATAATACTTTTACTTGAGGAAGATTTTGAATGAAGAATTACTCAGATCCATTATTTGGGGAAAAAGTTGAAATTCTATGACAGTAAAATCCATCCTTGCATTCTATTTTTTTCTCAATTAAATGTACATGAGTATTATCAGTAGCCTATTTAAAGTATCAAAAGTAAAGTTCTCATAATGCTAATAATAGTCCATCTCATACTGTTGTATTGCTATGTATATATTATTTTTACTGGTGCTTTAACATGTAAATTTAGTGAAAAGCTGATTTTAATTACCTTATATATTGATGAATAGTTTAAAATAAAATAAAAAATCATATTTAATATATACATTACCAGTCAGAAGTTTGGGCAAACTTTCTCATTCAAGTGAATGGGAAGGTGTATATATACATATCTGCAGGATATCATAGCTATTAAATAAATGTGACTTGCAATGTAACAATATTATATATTCTTTGACATTTTGTAGTAACTACAATATGTAGCATCAAGTGAAAATACTCAGTATACTGTTTTTACATTGCAATATTGCTACTTGCACTAAAGTAAAATCTACTTTTCCCAAAGTGGAGCGTATAATGAGAAAATAAAGAGAAAAGTAACCTGGTGGTGTAGCACAGACCTCAGAGGTGGCTGCTGACCAGACCAGACTTTCTCCTGGAGGAAAGAGGCTCAGAGGAACCGGGTTAAATGAACTCTCACCCTGCGGACGATCTCGCGTTAACACCTGTGGTTACCAGGGGAACGCGATCTCGGAAAGTTGCGCTTGTCTGCCATTGCTCAACGAAAACGAACACCGGAGATACAGCATTATCGTTACTTTTATAAATCACATGTAAACAGACATGCATTCAACTGCTTCCTTAATGAGGGAAATAACGTAGAGCCGTATCAACGCGTTTGACATCAACGTCCATTCACTCCAAGGTTAGTACCTTAGCTGGATAGCTAACGTTAGCTTGCTGTTGCTGCTTGCTGTTTCTAGTTTTTTAGCTATCATCACCAACTTTAGCTATTTACACCCGGGCTACTCTTTTCTAACGTTAGGTGGTTGAATAGCTATAAGTGGCTGTAGCTAGGTAGACAATGGGGTTAAGCAAATGTATTTCCCACAATGGAGTTAAAAATAGCTAACGTTACCGGGTGTTATTGTGGGTTCACGTTTGCTTTTGCCTGGGGGATTTAGAGCTTTGACGGTTCGCGCTAAAATTCAATAACATTAGTGACTCTGTTTGGTGTGCACTCGAAACAAGGTCGGCTTACAGCAGGCTATTGCATTTGTCAATTGTTTATCAAACAGTAGCCCCAGTTTGTGCCCCTCATGTATCAGCATACATTCAGCTCACAGAGGTAACCATCGGTTTCTGTTCAAGATAATCAGTCGGCGGTGTTTGAAAAACCCTGGTTAGAAGAGTCTTTCTGATTGAGTGATTCTGATAATATCAAGCAAGTGTTTTTAAACGACCTTCTGCTGGTTAGTTATCTTTAAGAGAAACCTGTGACCTGAATGTATGCTTATACATAAGAGGCACAAACTGGGGCTGATCAAACAGTCACTGCATTTAAAGCAACTTAGTCCTGTTGCTATTATTCATTAACGTTATGCTGGAAATACAGAACCATAGTTGTGTGTTGGGACATTAACGTTGCTCTTATTTCTACACAGGTACTATTGCCACAGAATCCAGTTAGCAGATATACAGCAAAATGCCGTCACCACAAGTCCTCCAACCGGTTCTTAAAATGAAGGTTGACGAGCTCTTTCTCAACTGGTTAAGTGACCCTGCAACCCAGTCACTACTGAAAGATTATCTTGACCTAATCAAAAGTGGACAACACATTGATTTGGGCAGTGGGGATGCCACGGAGAAAAGGTCTTTGACCTTCAATGAGAATAACAACGTGGCATCCCAAAGGAACCTGGCAGAGAAGAAGCCCACTCCCTTCAGTACTCCCTCCAGCCCCCCCTCTACCAGTACCCTGCCCTCTGGTAGTAGCAGTGGTACCAGAGTGACAGGACCCAATGGCAGAATACTACGGAGGTCTGTCAGCACTAAAAAGGTAAATTATCTATTGAAAGAGTAAGTTAAAGCATTGAACAACATTTAAATGATTTTTCATGCAGCGCATCATTTTTGAACCTCCTATCCAAACTGTTATGAAAGACTTTCACTGGTTTAAACAAGATTTAGAGGTTCTTAAGATGTCCTGTCACAGAGTTTTCATCTAACATCAAAAACAAGGTGTGTCCTGAAGTTCCAGGATTTACCTGGAAGCAGGTAGGAGAAGGTAGCTGTGACTGAAGGGTGTTTTGCTAAATCACATTTCTCAATAAGCCCTGTCTCTGTTTGGCAGCAGGTATTAACAGTAAAATCTAAGTTGCAGATTGAGATGGGGGATATATGATTATTGTGTTGTGTGTATTAAATATAATTCAAATTTGTATCCACAACATAGATTTAAATGGTTGTATTTTTATTGACTGCACACTAAGCTTCACAATTTACCAATTTATTTGGTACACCTTTACAATCTGATGTAATCCAATACAGTAGCCTGAAATAATTTTCATATTTGGAAAGCTATGTTAATAATCACCTTAACAACAATCATATTAATTTGCTTGTTACTATCAATTACACTGAGAAGATAAGGATTTTTTACACTTGCAAAAATCAGGTGTCTGAACATTATGGGGTTTTTTTAGAGGTTGAGTTGCTCAAAATATTTCACTGTTAAGCATATAATTTAAACCTTCATTACAAACACAATGTTTGTGTGTTGTCAATGAAGACATTAACAGAAGACATTTTTAGATATTATTGTAGGAAAAGCACAAGTACGAATAATAGGATTAATGATGGCTAAGTTCCATTTAGCTGCTTCAGTTTCAGGGACTTGTTATTGTGCATGATATCACACTGTCATAGCTCACTTACTTGAATAGAACAGCTATTTTTAATGTAATTAGTAACACCTGTGCTTTTCGTACAATGACAAGTCAAAATTTTCTGCCTGAAAAAGGCCTAAAATTAAACACTGCTTCAGATTATGTTGATGCTAATTATTCTTTCATGGGTTTGATAAGTGGAACCACCCCAACTACATAGCATAAATATCTAGTTAAAAATTCATGTTCACTAACTGAGTCGCTGATTTTATGGTTGATTTTTTTTTTTTACCTCAACCCCCAGCTTTGTAGAATTTCCATCAGAGCATCTTTCATGTTGGTGGTGACATCTGCTGCATCATTGCTGCGAAATCATTGCCATCTGCTGCAGTGTCACACAAGAAGTCCCCAAAGTTGGAAAATGTTCAAATCCTACACATAGGGGCTTTAATCAGTTTATTTAATATATCCTGGCTGATTTCTAGTTTCTCACTCTTGGACCTATTGTATCCTCTGGGATCCTTATCTTCCCAGTCTGGCCACAAGAGGCTGCTGAGTAGCCTACAGCATCAAAGGCATTGAAGGTCTTTCCATTCGGCACTATCATAGTGGAGCCTCCATGTCTGTAGGCATATGTAGTGATTATTAGTCAAATACTTTCCAAATGTTCAGGCCTCGCCCATGCATTAGTGTGGTATGAGAGGTGGGAGTGTCTGAAGCTAGCCTGTCCCTGGCACTATGGTAACGCCTTTCAGCCTGTGTGTTGCAGATCCTGTCAAGCTTTGACTGGGGTCTCCAGAGGCAAATAAGAATTTTGCTTTGGGTTGCTTCAATTATAGTTGAAATCAAGCTGTACAAAACAATTAAGGCTTAAAATGCTTCATGTGTTTGTATGTTCAAGGACTCCCACTCCGTCAAGATGAGAAGTGCAAAGTGAAAGCCTGGACTTGTGGTTGATTGTGGACTTTAGTGAGTGTGATGACAGTGAGACAGCAAGACAGCTGTGGGCATGTGCTCTTAGAAACTCCTCCTTCTACATGTTGTTGACATGCAAAAGACAGGCATGAGGAAGCGTTCAAGTGCTCACTGTTGTGACATCTGTTCTCTCTCTGACTGAAACACCAGAGCTTGAGAGAACTAGATTTAATGTTAGACTCAGAGTAAGGCATTTGTGTCTTGAAGATGTTTTTTTTTATTATTGTGATATACATATAACTATACCTAGCTGACATGCACTTATAAGACACCACAAATGAATATAAACCAGATCAAGAATACATTTTAAACACTACCACTACTACCAAGAGTCCAAAAAATTGAAGAATACCAGTTCACATACTCTAACTTACCTAATCAGATTTTCAGACTATCATGCCTACAATTAATTTCATACATTACTGATAAAGCATATATAGTTTTAACCCACCAGAAAAAGGGTAGCAATGACAAATGTTCAAACTGAAACACATCAAACACCCATTACGGTTTTTTATTTATAGATTATTTCAGATCAAGGTCAAGATACAAACATAGTCTAACCAAGGCCTTTTGGTGACCTGATGAGAAATGATTCAGATATAACAGCCTGACCAAAGGAGGGAGAGGATGTAGAACAGCAGCATTGCAACAGCATCTTGGTTTCCTCTGTAGGTTTCAGAATCATTTTTTCTCATGAGAGATCAGTTGGCGTTGAATCTTTACCAAGAACTTTCTCTCTTCTTGTATTTCTGTTTAACTTGAGACCCCATGATGTAATAGTAAGATGTTTGTCAGATGGATGTGAACTTTTTGATCTTAACAACCATGACTCTTTCCTCCTCGTGAGCATTGGCCCTAGTTGCTTCCCTCTCACCCCAGATTGATATAAAGCAACTGGTGGACAGTTTCTCTATTCTGCTGTGATGCGTCATGGCATGTGGCCACACTGTGTCACTCAATATTAAAGGGATTGTGAGGTTATATCAAGTAATACTTCTATTTTAAGACAACAAAATAAATTCCTGTATACAGATGCATTCTTCAAAGGATTACTTAAAAATTCAATTTATGTCACGCTGATGCAGCCTGGAACAGCTGGTCTGACTTTGACATCAGACACTGATATAGATACCCTTGGTTCCCTTGTGTTGGCATTAGATACCCAGAACTCTGCCAGTGAGATGAGGTGTGGCAGCACATTCATCCTCTGTGTAATTTACTCTGAAACTACTTCTATTAGATGCTGCTCATTGTCGGAATAAGTAGTCGTGGATGTTTTATTTACACTATGTACATTACATATATTTTTAGTAGTATAGAGCAGTAGGAATAAGTGTTAAAATAACTGTTCCCTGCTGTTGCGTTTGGGATCACAGGTTATTTCTCAAGATGTCTTTTTATAACATGCCTGGTTGGGCTCAGCAACATTGAAGCTATTTGAAGCGGGGGTTTAGGGTCACGTCATCAGTTGCCATGTCAGAGAGAACCTGGTGTTCAACTGTGTCCCGCAAGTGCTTTTATTTGAGTCTTGGTCACTTGTGAGTGTTAAATGTACAATTGCAAACTTTGGGTTTCAGCTAGGATTCAGGTGATGTAGGACTTATGTGTTTTGATGTTTCACCAATGCCTTGGAATGATAGTACAAAGAAATGATTGGAGTAGATTGGTTCTAAAATGCTACTCAGGTTCAACATTATATCAGTTCTGAGCAAAATTCCAACTGTGTTAAAACAATTTGAAAAAGTCAGTCTAATATTTTAGATTTTTATGTCGTTGGCCTAGTATTTGTTGTTTTTTGTCTCAGTTGACCTGTTGTTTGTGCAGCATTATTCCTTTGCAAACCTACAACTGAATTGAGTAAATGTTTATAAAACTGTAGACTTAACACCCATTCTCTTCAAGCCTGTTCATAAATGGGATTATACTTCCACATAATCTGGACTCTCTCACCATATTAGAGATGTAATTTTATAACTTGTTTTCCAGGACTGGAAATATTTTTGGGAAATTGCAAAGTCACCGTATCAAATTTATCTTATCACCTAGTCAAATTATGGCGCTCAGGATCATCTCTGCAATCTTGATGATGAAATGTGGAAAATGTGATACAATGAGGAGCCAAAAATGTAATGGGTATCAGAAGCTGATGTCTTTAACAACTAATTGCTATAAATTATAAGCTTTCAACATTTACATAGTGGTTACTGAAAGAGTGTTATGTAAGCGTGGGTGGGCATGTGTACTGTAAATCCGTTTCTGCAGCTTCTCTCTTTAGTGTCCTGACCCTTTGCTCCACTTCTGGTGCCATGGAGGCTACAAAGACTTTTCAAAAAGCCTTCATGATAATTGTTCTCTTTGCGGCTGCATTATAACTCATATGCAAGGCAGCTGATCTGCTCACGACATGTTCTGCTTGTTGGCCTTCCCTGAGCCCACCATGTTGTCAGTCAATCAGGCCTATTTTTGGCCCACGTTCATATGTATCTCAAATCCCTGTCTCAGACATCAGATTGTGGTGGATTGAACCGGAGTTTTCTGGATTTCACAGCAGCATCGGTTCTGGACCCATGCCGTGAACCTGTTGTGGCTCTGCCCCACTGATGTGCAACGGTTTTTGAGTGTTTGTGGGACACCATGTATGCTTTGTATTGACAGATTAGGAAGTCCTCAGGAGAATTTTGATCAGGTTTACTCCACCCTTCTGTAATATGTTTCTCCCCTCTGTGGTTTCTGTTTGCCCTGCAAGTTGTTTCTTGAATATTACAGTTTTAAAGCAACAGTGTTGAATGCCATGTTGATTGAAGCTCACGTAAAGGACAAACTCAACAACATGCAAATAGTTATCTGACTGCTAGACCTGCCAATAGTCACTAACTCCAGGCAGTGTGTTTCATAATCTCATCTGTTATGTAATGAAGTGAACATGACGAGACAGGTTTCTGTACAAGTCAGATTTAGAAGTTTATAGATTATATGATGACATACTGTGGAGTCAGCCTGAATTCTCATGTTTTAGTGTTTGTCACAGTGACCCATTGAAGTGTAGATGTACTACTCTAGCAGCCTGTCAGACTGATAGTTGCCTCTGAAAGTGATGTTGTTTGGACAGCCTGCCTGCAATGATCCTAAGGTGATTTGGTCAGCGATAATGCTTACAGGGAGCTTGTCCATTCTGCTTTTTCAGTGGGAACATGTTTCATACAGTTCCGTAGGATGTTTACACACAGTGTGAACAGCAGTGGACTGAGAATAACACAGACACAGAAACATACACTGCACATGTCTGTGTATGTGGCTGTTACCACATATGTAAACCAACACATCACTATCCCTGCTGCTTTGTAATACCTCTGCTCATGGAACAGACTTCAGATTTTGTTTGCCCCCAAAAACAAACCGAACAGTATCAAATGTGAGTTGACAGTTTCATGTGATTTACCAGGTTTTTTATGGCTTTGGTGCTTTCCTGTCCATATTTGGATTGAATTGATTAGTGTGAACAAAAGGCAGCCGGTGTGAAAAGCCATCATACAAACGGCTTATCAAGCATGTGCAGTGTCCTGTGTGGAGGATAACAGGAACTGGGTTTGAGCAGAAAACAGTGGAAAATTGTGGACTTTGTGATCCTGTCATCTAAAAATAATATGGGTGTGTTTTCACCGTCTGTGTAAAATAACATGAACAAATATTGGTTTATTTACATAGTCTAATAATGTGGACATCTCTATACTATTTCTCTTTAATTAACATTAACAACAGCTGGCGTACAGATGTTAGGCTTTCCCTACGTACAGTCAGTGCAGTGAAGGTAACCCCAAAGCTGTTAGATCAGTGAATTTATGGAGAATTGATGTAATTGCCATCACTCCAAGACAGCAGCAACCGGAAGTGGATGTTTGTTTGAGGACTAGACATACAACCTTGTTTCTCCAGATCTAGTTTCTTGGATTGCCGAAACAGTTCTTGTTGGTGCTTTTAATAGGCGCAGAGTAGTTCGGTCATCTTTCTTTGAATTTGACATGTCCCCCCTCCCCTGCCATTGCCCATCAACTATAATAAGACATGGAATGGCTGGCAGCCCAAGCTTGCAAAGGGAAGGCAAAACAAAGACCACCATAAGACAGGATGCAGGATAGTTGAATATATGTAGGCCTATGTTTTATAGTTGTATATGTATCATCTGGTGATTTGATCTACACTCTCAGGAAAACTAAGTAGTTATACCTTGGTTTAGTTCTTTATTTTCCAATGCCTTAAAAAGTATATTTTGTCTGCTTGCTGTTCTCATGAATTATACTTTAAGGCAGATTTAGTAAAGTAACGTGGTTTTATTTAGGGCTGTCAATCGATTAAAATATTTAATCTCTATTAATCACATGACTGTCCATAGTTAATCGCAAATTAATCACACATTTTTTATCTGTTCAAAATTTACCGTAAAGTGACATTTTTCAAGTATTAATACTCTTATAAACATGGGAGTGGACAAGATATGCTTGTTTTATGTAAATGTATCAATTGAATGTTGGAAATAAATTAACACAAAACAATGACAAACATTGTCAGAAACCGTCACAGGTACAGCATTTAGCTTAAAATATGCATACATCATAACTTATGGCAAACTCAAGCCCAACAGATAACGGGCACATTGGCCAGTTAAATGTTCCATTACTTCAGTACTGATTAAAGATCAGTCCCATGATCCCTCACTTAAAAAGCAAATCACATAATGTAATTGTGTCCAACCTCACATGGGAAAAATAAAGTCTCACAAAAACATACCCCTGTGCAATGGGATAAAACAGGATAATACCAAATAAACCAAACAATAAAGTGAGCAGAAAACAGTGTAAAGGGAGGATGAGAAAGAAAATTACTTTTGCTCTCTCTTTTGTTCATCATAAAGTTTGTGTATCTTCGATATGGTGTTGGTTCTTGATGCCACTTCATAAGTGCAGTTGTTATTATTTGACGCACACCCTCATCCTCCATAATGTTAATTGGTCTGCAAGCTGTAGCTATCCATTTAGCTATTGCTGTTGAAAGCTTGCTGCTTACAGGTTTGCATGGGTTTCCCTCGTACACTATCAAGCATGGTTTGCTGCAAGTGGGATGGTTTGGGGCTAACGAGGCTGCCTGCATTAGCATTAGCTGTGTGCTTCGCTAGCAAATGGTATTTAAGACTAGATGTACTCCAGTGGTAACTCAATTCACATCGACAGCACCTACAAATAACTTTGGTCTTGTCGACAGACTCGTCTGACAGGGCTTTGGAGCTGAACTTACCATTCAAAATACCTTTTTCTTTATCCATTGTCCCTTGCTACTTGACAGAACCTGCTTTAATTGTGTCAAAAAATGGTGTTAAAACAATTTTGCATTAACATGTTTTTATCACATTAACTTAGACAGCCCTAGTTTTATTATATTCCATCACTTCAGGGGATTTATTTTGTATTTTCCCAGTAGCAACTGGTTGTTCTGTCCAAGAGGGGTGTCCAGTTTGCAGAGCTCAAAGCACAGCAACATTTCTTTGAATCATTTGGTAATTTGATAGATTTTCAGAGGGGAAGCCAGTTAACATGAACAGAGTGTCATCGTAGCTTTGAGTTGCATCCTTCAATTGGCGTCTGTGGCTGCTGCAAGCTGCAACAACAGGTCTGTCTCTTTACATAACCTTCCATGAGCACTGAGGAATGCAAACTGGAAAGGGCAGATCCATTGCGCACACCCCTCCCATCCCACACATGCACTAACTGAGTCCCACACACATACACCCTGTCACTCCTTATCTCTCTAGCAGCTTTGAGGCAAGCGCTCCCTGACCCTGTGCAGTGTGTGTGTGTGTGTGTGTGTCTGTGTGTGCGTATGTGTATGTTATGTAGAGAGTGGGACAGAGCAGTAGGCAGAGTTGAGATTGTGCGACCAGATCTGGAATGGGAGAGAGAGTCACAGTAGCAGCTGCTCTCTTGCATTAAGAGGCTCTCACTCTGACAGAGGACAATCACAGGGACACAGACACACAGAACTTCTACTGCCGCAACTACCTTCTGTTGATCGTGCTTACAGCAACTGATTGATTTGTACAGTCAAGAGGATAACACTGGATTGAGTATTGTGTTTGTGTTCCCCGCCGTGTCTGGCGCAAGGATGAGGATGAGGGAACTGTCTCTGCGTCAGGACCCTGACCTGAGGAAGGAGTTGGCTCTGCTGGCACGTGGCTGTGACTTTGTTCTGCCCTCTCGATTCAAGAAGAGGCTCAGAGCCTTCCAACAAGGACAGGCAGGTGTTTGTATGAGTGTACTGTCTACCACACAGGCTTTACCGGCCTGTCGACCAATGGGAAGGTCTATTATTGTGGACTAGTATTTGTGGGCTTCATGTCTTGGTATTCACATTGCATTGTAGTACTGATCTGTTGTATTACAGACCACTGTTAAACTACAGTAATTGTAGTAATTCCTCACTGTTACCAATTATTTGTTCCAGTATTGTTGGGGCCACTTGAACCTTTAACTGTAGTCCAACCTGATCCTCAACACACAGGACAAATATGCAATTATATCACCTTCTCTAGACATAATCACAACTGTAGTGAATAGTTTTGCAGGTTTTTTGGGGGGGGCAAGGTACAGAGAGATATGAGACATAAGTGCTATTCATTGCATGTTGTTTCGTCTTGTGTGGTATGTTGTGCTCAGCCGCTTGACTGTCCTCTTTCAGACCACATCATTGGGAATGTGTAAAATGTCATGGGGCTTAGCAGTTGTGCTCAAGAGCTCTGCTAGTGGTTAGCATGAAGCGATCGAGAGGGGACAGTGCGGGGCAGGGCAACAGAAGATGTTTATGTCCTTTTATAGCCATAGCTGACAGCAACACACAGGACAGAGAAGAGCAGAGGATTAGCAGCATTTGTCATTTATCAGGTTAAACTAAGCAGGATTCCACTGACAAAGACATTTTCAAACAATCAATGATAATGCACATACATGTAGAAATTGACGCGGCTAGATTTAGCCTCCTTATGTTCACCTCAAATCAATTTTAGGTTTTGGATCATATCGGTAAATGTTTAATTGTCGTAGACGTGATGTTCCATGTAAGCTCTGTCAAATGTACCCAGAGGTGCGAACAATGGGTAGATTGTGTGAGACCAAAACAAACACCAAGAGGGTATTTATATCGTTTAGCGGAGGACTGTGTGGGTGTGTTTGTGTTATTATTAAAGACCACAGAGAATGATCCGGTTGGCAAATTCTTGAGTCACGTAAATAGTCTTTGGGTATGAGATGACGTTTGAGACCAAAGTTGCTCACACTGTTTTTAGTAACTGGATAATTTACGCAACATAACAACACATTTGGATCCTAATTTCTTTTTTGCAAATGAATAAGACCAGGCCACCATGTTACATGATGTCATGTCATTGTTAAAATTGAAACCATACAACATTTTCCACTGTCATGATCGAAGAGCCTCACACTCAAAGCTCTCATGTTGGGTCCTAGGAGTAAATAGTTAAAAGGAAACACACACAGACATCCAAGCTCTGACATCTATGTTACTGGGGTGTGTGGCACTTTGGGGTGACGTTCATTGGAGTTACAGTTGAACTGGATAGATGCAGAGTGTGGAGATTTAAAGCCTTGTAGCCTAGCCTTGAATCCAATAATCCAAACCCCTACTGTACCTCTTGTCTGCAGATCATACTTTAGTGACACACACACACATACGGCAAACACCCGGCCTGCTTCTATGTTCAGGACTGTCATTGACAGCTACTGTTTTTCTGTAATCAGATATGCTGTTTATCCTAGTCAAGGTGGCTGTGCTCATTTTATCTGTTCCGTTTCTGTTTCTTTGAGGTACACACATCCTTGCATCACTACATTGCAATCTTCTAGTCATCTATCAGGGCTGTTCTCCACTAAATAAAACACTAGTGGACTAATAGTGATAAGATTTGTTTGACTAAAAGACCTTTTGACACGACATAGCAGGACTAGCGGGAGTAATTAATAGCATTAATAGTGCCCTTATTCCATTCAGAGGTGTCAGTTCCATGGCCTTCTTATTGTGTATGCTGGCTCACCGACAGCTTACTGGGACAATTGAATGGAACAGAGCCATTGTTAATGTTATTGGTGTCATGTGCTTTTCCTGCTGTGTCAAGTTAAAATGTCTCTTGTGAAAAGGCCAATTTATTCAGTTATGTTTCAAAAGTAGTACTGTTCCTCTCCAGATAAATGCAGTCATTAAGAGGGATGTGTTAAAATTGTGTACCTATTAAATATCCAGTCAGTATTTTTTTGAGCATGTAATTTCTAAATATTTTAACATGGATCATAACATGAAGAGTTTGATTTATAAATAAAATGTAAATGATCTGTGACAAAAAAACAAAACAAACCTTTAATAGCGTCGGAAAACATGAGTAACTCAAATTTTGGTGTGATGGTGGTTGTCTTGTTAGCATGTCATTTTATTTAGAGAAGCTATTTTGATTACAGTATATCAGTTATATATGCAGTATAACAGGCTATCACAGATTATGCTGTTAAAGATCAAATTATATTTGTAAATATTATTGCAATACCACAGGTGTGATGATCATTTTCCAGTAATGACTGATGACTATCTAATTTCCCAAACAAAAAACCCTTTAGATGACCTAACTGTAATGGGTCATTACCATAATGTGTTTATTTATTTACATATGTTTATAATATAAAAATAGAGTAGTACATCTGTCAGTAGATTAGCATGTATAGATATTATTTCTGAATGTTCTCAGCCTTATGCAGCATTATCATGTTATTATCTTGCCCTTTATTTCTTAAATTCCTGACTCTTGTAGACATAATTTAATGAATAAAAATGTCATTCAAAAGTTGCACACATTGCTGGGTCAATTAGGTTTTCTGCAACAGACTAAAATCATTGTCTCCAGTCTGTGCATGTTAATGTCAGTTTACGCATCGTAATTGAAATCTGTTACAGTGGGACAATCAGTTAGTGGGGAACGTCTATCGCAGGAGTATCTATTAGATAAATGAGTAATCACAACTCTTCCCTGATGGGCCCGGAGGCTGCTGAGCGGTGTGGTTATATGAGTGCTAGTAGTGTAGAGTTTGCAAAGGCGAGCCCTAGCACATGCTGGAATGTTTGAGCTGAGAGGTGTTAGCGTCCGCTAGCATGAGTAGCTAACAGTTTATTTCTGTGTTTGTTTCAGGCGCAGGTGAGGACCGAGGAGCCCGTCACCACAGCGCTAAGTGAAAGCATTCCAAAGTTCTACTTCCCACAGGGCCGGCCCCAAGCCAACCTCAACATCGACAGCCTCATTTCCAAAATTGAGAAAATATTTTCCCAATTCCCAAATGAAAGGGCCACCATTGAGGACATGGGGCAGGTTGCCAAGGTCAGAATACGATTTGAAGCATGGGGGTTCAGCTGCCACCCAACAAATTATTTTCATTAGTACTATTTAGATCCTGACTTTAAGAACGTTTGCTGATTTTAAACCCCACGGAAAATATTATCCCCATCTCCCTGAGGAATGTGAGCAATGGCTTGAGGGGAACCTAAGATGCAGAGAGAAATGACAGCTAGGTTTCCTCAGGGAAGTCTTTAAGTGATGCAACACTGTTTTTCAACAGTATCACATGTCATCTTTTCTAGATTTAAGGTTGCATGTATATCTAGAAAGTTAAAGTGTTTATTTAATCTTTTTCTCCTCTTCTTAACATCTACACCAAACATTGCTCCATTTTTCCTTCTTCTTTGTCTCCGCAGGCCTGTGAGTGTCCTCTTTACTGGAAAGTTCCATTGTTCTGCTTGGCTGGAGGTGACAGGACGGGCTTCGTGTCTGTTCACAAATTCGTGGCTATGTGGAGAAAGTAAGACAATGGCTTCTCTTAATTTCAGTTGGCCACAAGTGCACTCACTCAGATGGCCTATACAATCTCCGCTGAACAATAACGACCACTCTCTGGTGATCACAGACACTGAAAGCAGCTATCTGCTATTATGACATTTTCCTTTAGATTTCGAAACAGAAATCATTGATCACAAAGGCCTCACAAACACCCGTAAGGGAAACGTCACTGTATTCGACTGTACAGTATTTGAATGAAAACATCTATTCAGTGTCTTTCAATGTTAAATTGAAAGGAATACTATAGGGCTTTTGTAATAGCGGGTGTGACTGAATACTGTTGTATGCTATAGGCATGCTCTTGTATTAATGTGTGAGCCTCCAGAGAACTGGACAGACCTGGCCTTTGACTCGAACTCATGACTGAGCCATTCTTAGATGAGAGGCCACAACAGACGCTTGCATTATTTCTCTGTCACTACCATACCACTCCACGCTTATAATTACCCAGCAGCAATTCAGAATCCTAATTTCAGAATGTATTATACTTGCACTTTCCCTTTTGAGGGGAACGATTTCAAACAAGAATCATGAAAAAGGTGGAACGTACATAAGAGCGAAAGAGGGAGTAACCTTGCAACCATCTGTTCTCTCTTTTCTTCCCCAGAACTCTGCAGACCTGTCACGATGACGCTTCTAAATTTGTGCACCTCTTGGCCAAGCCTGGCTGTAATTACCTGGAACAAGACGACTTTATTCCATTCCTGCAGGTACTGGTTGCAGCACACCCAGGGAGAGGGCTGGACTTGGCAACTCGGGATGGCAAAATTGCATTGGCTTGGGTTGTGCGAACTGGACTTAATTTTTGGACTGACCCGCTGCGGCAGTGTTTTTTCATGTGGCGGAAGACTAATTCAGGGACGTTACTGTAAGACAGTAATATAGTGGAGGGGAGTATACTGAAGGGAGATTTCACTGGTGCGGGACTCAGGCTCAGCATAAATTAACCAAAGGAAATGGAAATGTTTCTCATGTAATACACATATTTAGCACCAAAATTATACCAGAAAACATGCACAGATAATCAGATTGCTTAGAAAAATAATATTATAATTGACTTTTTGATTGGTCTTACTATGTAGACTACTGTGCTTGTTGTTTCTATTCTTAATTCCTTCTGGCAAGCTGTTGGTGCACCACACCTGCCCCGCCCTACACCTGATTCATTTTCATGCTGGCAGGAGCAGCTGAGCCTGAGCTGAACACCCGTTAGCATACCAGCAGAGATGCCTTGTGGCACACGCTGTTTAATTTGTATGGTTCCGCTCAGCGAATCGCTTTTGACTGTTTTGATGAATGAAAGGCGGATTGCAGTGGAGTAGATTTGACTGTCCCCGCCTGTTTCCTGTGCCCTGTGATTTATGTGTTTCTCTATGATTTAATTTCTCACAGTAAGAGTCAAAGAGGCACGACGGCTGCCCTGAAATAAGGCCTTTTAATTTCATTGCCGCCTTCGCATTTATGTCAACACTTCTTTCCCCCAGCAGAAGGGAAGGGGGTAGAATAAAGAAAAGACATGGGGGAGTTTCATGGCAAGAATATAACTACAGTTTGTTTGAAATGCAGCACACCCCCTGTGACTTTATGGCACGAGGAAGGAGAGAAGGTTAAGAGCAGTCACCAGCACACATCTTTTCTTTGGCCTTCACACCGCCTGGCTGTCAAATCTGAGGGGCTTAAGCACATCCCAAAACCGGTTGACCCAGTGTTTACTTACTTCTAAGAAACATTTAAATTTGATGGCCTCTCCCAACAAGGCCTGGAGCTTTTTCTTCACTTAGCCAATTTATAAAGCATATGGCAAAACAGAGTGATGTAGATAGACTCTGACGTTTGAATAAGTATGCATTTATATGCCTACTCCAAATGTCATGCGTTCTGTGTAGCAAAAGAAAGCCAGATGTGGTTTTCCATTTAACTTCTCTCTGAAAGTAACAACAGAATGTAACTGAACATATGTATTTGTTACTATAGTAGGCGCAGCATGTGATAGAGTTGTTCTTTCACATTTGTGTCTGTAGGGGTTGTGAGGTTTGGTATGGCAGTAAAGCCGGGCTCAGACTGCAGGAGTTTTAAAATCCTAACCCATTTTGAAATCGGGTTGCATCATGTACATGAGGACAAACTTCACAGATGTTCTTCTCTCTAATCTCAAACATGCACACACTACAAGATTTAAAAATAATGGCGCATCACACACTACAGGATATTAAGATTATCATGCCAGAGGGAGCAATGCACCACCACATGTGATCTCATGGAGAAGCAGATGTAAACAAAATGCTTTGCAGTGAGAAAAAACAAAAGCAGAAGGCTAAACAAGTTTGTATGAAAAAATGGTTGGAGAGATGCAATCAACACAGGTTGTCTGTTATTCAGCGAGAACTGTAGCTAAGATTTTAATTGTCAGTTTTACTATCTTTCAACAGTAGTATGCTAGCTAACGTTTGCCTCAAGGGCTAGAATGTTTACCGTTGCTTGGCAACACCGTCAGCTCTCTGTCATTGGCTATTGTAGTCCCGCTCAGAAAGTAGTGACGTAAATCCTAAATATCAAACATGTTTGAAATTATCGGTGTGGTCCCAATGAGTCTGCGAGCAGTTCTGGAGGTTTAAGATTGGATCTGTAAACCCCTCACATTACCAGATAATCTGGGCCGAACATCAGTACCAACCAAGGTCCCAGACCAGATTTCTCGTCCAATTGTCAGGAGGGGGTGAATCAGGGATAATTCATCCCAAAACTCGTGTAGTCTAAGCCCAACTGTAACTGACATTGATTTATGTTTTCAGGATGTGGTGAACTCTCATGCAGGCCTGGCCTTTCTGAAGGAGGCACCGGACTTTCACTCCAGATACATCACCACGGTATAGTGCAGTAACACAAATCACAGCACATTACTACTGAACAGTTGCAAGTAGTGAAACATTAAAATGACATTGCATTGATAAGGTTTCACTCTCACATTATTTAGTTGTAAATGCTAACATTGTCATGTCAACTGTTTTTCAGGTGATTCAGAGGATATTTTACAATGTGAACCGGTCATGGACTGGAAAGATAACATGTTCTGAGCTCAGGAAAAGTAACTTTCTTCAGGTATATGACTCCAAATCTTCAAATTCTCTGAATGTAATGTTGGTACACTTCCTTATTGCACAGTGTGTGCATATAACTACAGCAAGCAGAGTATGTCCAAGTTGAACCTAGAACATGGATATTTACAGGAGTATGGGTATATCAATAGGTTATAATTTTGCCAATAATTAATAACAGGTAATTTCACATTCAGAGTTTTGACTATAACTTCTTTTCTGCTGTACCAGAATGTGGCGTTGCTGGAGCAGGAAGAAGACGTCAACCAGCTGACAGAGTTCTTCTCCTATGAACATTTCTATGTTATCTACTGCAAGTTCTGGGAGCTGGACACTGACCATGACCTCTACATAGACCAGAAGGACCTGGCACGACACAATGACCAAGGTGCTCCGACACACCTCACTCTCTTCAAGAGAAGTGACTACAAATTCACAGTTTATTAGTTTATTCAAAGTTTATCAGTTTGTTATTTGTAGTAATTTCAGTAGTATGTCATTCTGGATGGCATGTCAGCGTACATGGTGCAAAGACAAATGCAAGTCATGCAAGATGAGTGCTGATACCTTGTCAGAACACAGAGATGAAAGTTAATTTTTCCTGTCACCTTCCTGGCACTTGTTGGCTGAAACTACCGTACATGTAACAATCAAACGTCTCTACGGAGGTTATTTGTTCCAGGTTTACTGCTCACACACAAACACATACTCAGGAAAAAGACTTGTCTTTGACGCTTCCTCCCCACACACTCCACACCACATGTTCTTGGTTGATGGTCTGAGTGAGGCAGGGGAAATGAGACACAAGATCAATAAGAGAGCAGCATATATACTCTGGTGGAATGACGCCATGTCTGGAACAATTTTTACCACTATGGTCAAAATGATGACCAGAGGATTTATAGCATTGTCAAGATAAAAAAGAGCTACACTAGCCAGACTGGATTTACAGTCTGTGAGAATGGTTTACATGTGTTGAAAAAGTTGTACATTAACTGAGAAAACTGTTGTCTAAGAGTCTGGATCGTAAGTAATCTCTCGTTTCATATTTTCCAGCCATCTCCCATAAGATGATTGAGAGAATATTCTCAGGAACAGTAACAAGGTAAGTGAAGAACGTCACTGAGTTCAAAGCATAGCTCATCATAACTAGCAAACAGCTATTTTATCCATTTATTTATTTTAGAAAAGACACATCTTATGTTTTTGTTTCACTGCTGCTTTTATTCATCAGGGACAGGCGGGTGTACAAGGAGGGGCGGCTGAGTTACGCTGATTTTGTGTGGTTCCTCATCTCTGAGGAGGACAAGAAGACTGACACTAGGTATTTAGACCCACAGCCACACTGATCGCATCGCCTATTTCTTCACAGTATTTATTTTCTCACACGCACTTCCACCCTCTGCTCTCTGCCTTTTTATCTGTGTCCAGTTTAGAGTACTGGTTCCGCTGTATGGACCTGGACGGGGACGGTGTGCTCAGCATGTACGAGCTGGAGTACTTCTACGAGGAGCAGTGTCAGAAGCTGGAGACCATGGCGATTGAGCCCCTTCCCTTTGAAGACTGCCTCTGCCAAATGCTTGACCTCGTCAAGCCCGAGGTCGAAGGTCAGACCTTTTTTTTACATTTACACACACTCAGAAGTTCGCGCACCAAGTTGGACACGTTCCACTTTTTCCACAGTGACAGCGGCGCATGCACACACACACACACACACACACACACACACACACACACATTTTAAGGTCAGGCCAATGATCATTAGCTGAGAGACCAGTTATAGATGACAAACTGATTGACTGATCTGGACTGCCTGCTGCCAGCTGTTAGTGTCATCCACACTGTCAACAGATTCCCTCCAGCACTTTGCTTTGCCACTATGCCATTTAGAAGACACTAGTCAACAGCAAGGGAATGCATGTTTAGTATTGATAGCTACAGCAAGAATGTGCCCCTTAGTCGACCTGGTGGGGCGCTGTACGAGTGACGCTGTGTAATATAACATGTAATATTAGATGTAACAACTTAACTTCACTGGGTATTTCAGGCTGATGTCGGACAGCACAGCTTTCATCAGTTTAACACATTTAAAATTGTTAAAATTTCACTTTAAATGTGAGATACTTGAGGAGATTTTGCTCTGTGGTTCAGTCATATGAACTTAAAGACTCGCTGTAGATGGAGATTTAGGAGTGTGACGTAATATGCAGATTCGACAAGTCTGATGGTGTTGAAATGAACAAATCAGAGTATGTTTGAAATGGCAGCGTTAAGGAATGCGGGACTCTTTCTTCAACCAAAAGTCTGCTCTTCTCAAATACAGAAAGTAGGATTTTGGCTACTATTAAGAGATGAGAACCACATAACTCCATTTCAGGCATCTTATAACAAGTTATCTGTTGTTTTAGAGTTTATACATCACTTTGGAAGCACAAGTATACCTTATCATTAGGAAAATCATAGATCTTTAACTCCGATCTGAGTGTTATTTGAAGACTTAAAGGCTTCACTTTGTACAGATTTGACACAGTTAATATATGAGTGGATCTGGGGAAAAAAGATGGTTAATATTTTGAGCAGTGATTACTCATCTTATGTCATGAATTCATTTGCTGGTAACAGCTTCTCAAATCTGAAAATTTGTTCTTTTATTTCACATGTGTAGAAATTGAATATCTGCAGTTTTGAACTACAGACAAAAAACTATTTGAGGACATGACACTGGGTTCTGTCAACTTGTAACAAACACACGGTTTCAAATTTTAGAGACTAATTTAATTGGGGGACGATAAATCGATAATAATGGACAATCATTAGTTGCAACTCTAGTTTGTCAAGTCGAGTCAATTTTATTTGTATAGTCCAATATCACAAATAACAAATGTGTGATCTATGCAGCAATACATCTTCTCTCCTTAGACCCTCAATTCAAATAGTTCAACATATTGTGGCACAACCATTTTGTGATTTGATCAGTAAGATAAGCGGGGCAGAAAAGCCAACATCTACTGACTCAGCTAAATTTTAGGCCAATTGTATAAGTTAGATTGGATGAAAAAGTCAGGCTAAAAACCCTGTAATGAGACCTCTGAAATAGTTTAATAATATTTATGCCATAAATCTTCTGTCACTGAATAAGTCACTGACTCTAAAGTCCCTGTTTTATCCCGTCCAGGTAAGATCACTCTGCGGGACCTGAAGAGGTGCAAGTTGTCCCACATCTTCTTCGACACTTTCTTCAACATCGAGAAGTATCTGGACCACGAGCAGAAGGACCCATTCTCTGTTATAAGGGTAAAGTTAAACTCTGATAGGACGTCACCAGGAGTGAGACGTTATCATGACTTGTTTTCCTGTCATAGTTTGAGTGGATCATGTAACTTGTCATGTTTTAAAGGAGCTGGAGCAAGACGGCCAGGAGGTCTCAGACTGGGAGAAATATGCTGCAGAAGAATACGACATCCTGGTGGCTGAGGAGGCTGCAAACGATCACTGCAATGATGTGTAAGTCTGACTTTACTCACTGGTCTGTCAGAGCCTGGACCCACATTTATCAAACTGTTAAAATGGACAATTTCACTTCAATGAAAGGTTAAAGTAAAAATCTTCACTGTTACTCTCACAATTCTCACAATGACTTAAAAATGCTTTTAAAATCAAGAGAGCTTGATGACTGCAGTACAGAAACAGAGGTGTGCACACAACAACAATATGTTTTGGGGTGATTTTACTAAATATCATTTTTTATGATAAATAAAATGATGCTGAAGCAACTGTATAATTCAGAATTGGGTAGTTTTAACCTATTGGGAAGATGTTACACCACTTTTTATTTTATCATACTTCATTTAATTTATTTTGGAATGAATTTATTTAGAATGTTTTATTATAGTTATATTTTATACAATATTATAATCTGTACATATAATAATAAATTGTTATTGTTATACATTGTTAATTTCACATGTTAATTGCTACTGGAGATAAAAAGGGTATCACATAAACATAGATTTATTTATTTAATTTTAGAATTCACAGTACAGCAGATGTAAGGTAAATCCTTGTCTGAGCATAAATGTGATTAATCATGTGACCACACGGCATGTATACCTGCACTTCAGTGCAAGAGGAAGAGGTTGTTTTAATTAATGTGTCTTCAGCTTTTTTTATTCCTAATAAGTACAATTCTTAGAAGTTTGATGAATACAGGCCCTGATCATTGTGTAAGCTATTGTAATTACAAATGTTAATCATGATTATCACTGCTTTAGGAACAATATGTTATTATGATGATTTAATATATACATTTAATAGAATATTTTTGCAGTAAACATTTTGACATGTTATGGCAGGAAAAGCACCAGTGTAATTGATAAACTTGCAAAAAAAAAAGTCTAGTGTGCAGTCAGACAGTGAAGGTTTCGTCCAAAGTTCATGTACACATAGATAACAAAGCTTACACTGTTTTTTAAGTAGTTGTTGATTTCAAGCAATTCTCTGTCTAACTGGACAATGTACATAGCAGACTGACAGAGCTCGATGTCTCATTGCTAAGATTTAGGAATATTTCCAGCAGCGGAGCCCCTCTGAGAGTAAGTCAGTGATAGATGAGGCTGTTGACAGGTATGTTGTGTGGCATTATAGGAACACCACCGACTTCTAAAGACAGGCTGCTAACCAGAGCAGGTAAGACACCCAGGGTACCAGCAGGGACTAAGTGTTCTCCTCCTCCTCCTTCTCTCTGGGCGAGTCTAGTCCTAAACCCACTCCTAGCTTCCACCCGCACCCCACCAATCTGAGCACACTGTTGACAGCAGATAGTTGTTTTGTTGGCCGGCACAGTATCATGTGTATGTGGCTATGTTGAAGAGCTGGGAGTCTGTTTTTGAACCAGACAGCTTCTGTTTTTATCCTTCCTCTTATAAAAGAAAAGAAGCTCTACTCCTGCACCGTCTCTGTCCACTCCTTCATGTGGTGCTCCTTTGTCCTTTCCAGTCACACAAGTTTGTCGAGCATTTCCTGTCTGTTTAAACAAATAGTTCCACATTTTGGGAAACGTGTTTATTCACTTTCTTGCCGAGGGAGCAAATAAGCACATTAATGTCAAACTATTGCTTTAATGCTGTTATCACTGAGCACATTCACCAGAGTACGTAGCGCTCTGAATGTGTTTGAATGAAGTTATCAGTCTTTTTATCTGTTTTGTTGTCAACATATGTTCAAAGCTCTGTTTCTGAATGATTTATGACTGATTTTTTTCTCCGTCTGTCTGCTTAGGTATGATAATCCTTTGAGCCCTTTAGGGCAGCACATCTCCAGTGATCTGGGTCTGACAAAGAGACACTTCTTTGAGATCCCCAGTCCACACTGCAACCTGGACCTGGATGAATACGAATACGAAGACGACTTTGACTGATGCTTGATATTGAAGCGTTTTCTCACAGGCCTGCTGTGAGCAACCTGCGCTCCCAGAAAAAGAGCTCAGACAGCAGAGTTAGTGGTCGAATCGCACCAAACCAGAGATTCGCAGGTTCAGGCTCAGGTCCTGTCCTGCGGAACAGGACACACACTTCACCAAACAAGGGAGTCAACACAAAACCAGAAGACAGTCAGAGCACTGAAGGGATCAGATGTGCTGACACTTCATCACACATGACTAACAGGAAATGTGAATCACTCATTAAGCTGTAGTCGGAGCAGGTTATTCTTCGCACTTTAATATTCACATCTGTCACGCTTCAGAAGTCACCACAGCGGACTTCGTATGTCACAAGTAGCAAGTTTAGACCTCTGCTCCATCCACCACATGTTAACACAGGAAAAGTTGTGTTTTGCATGCAATTATGTTTGGAGCAAGTGTTGTTTGGTCTAAACATCAGTATTAGGTAGTAGTCACATTCACTTGAGCTAAATCACATTTGTTACAAACTGGAACTCCCTGAATCATCAGACAGAAACCATGTTTGTCCGGTTTGCAACTAATCATCATTTGAAGTCATTGGCTAATTTTACATTCCAGTGATCATAACTGAAGCTACTTTATAAGAACATAAATCCAGTCATATGGTTGGTTTAAATGAGAAGCTATTGTAAATGCCAAACAAGCCACCGTTAAGCCTGCTGTACACACACACACACACACACAAGCACACAGTGTATGCTGTACAGGTCTGTATTCATTATGTCATGGACTTATTGTATGTGTGAGATGGGGTTATAAATTATTAGAGATGAATTTATAAATAACTGTAAATATTTGTGCTTGCTGTGTTGTAAATGATTTGGGCAAGTGTTTTAGACAGATTCTTTTTTCTATGTTATAAAGTGCTTAATTTGAATGTACTTTGACAGAACAAAAGGAACCAATTTTGAAATGTTTTGCTTCTCTTTAAATGAATAAAGCCTTAGTTAATGAAATTGAGTGTTCACTTCAGTTTGATCCATCTAGTAAAAACGTCTCAGCTGAATACCACAGAACCACAATGACGTTTCCAGACGACTCTGCTGGTGATTCATACTGATCCATCACAATACAGTAACTGCTGGTGTACTCAAACAAATGTTATGTTATTAAAAAAGATATTGAAATGCTTTTTAATATTATCTGTCTTGTAAAAAAAAGTCTGCATGCATGCTTTTTGTAGATATGAATATGTTAAAGGAAACAGCTTGGGGAGACATGATTGTTTAAACTTTTTTATTTAAATTAAATAACATTAAATATATAAGCAGTGTTTGGCAAAACTTAACCCAATAATATCCTATAAGGAGAAATAATAATAAAGTGGCAGGCAGGACAATAAAGCATAATTTTTAATTCACACTGTGCAATAAATCTTGGACCAGAGTGTGATCGCAGGGCCAAGCAAAAAAAGAAAAATATGTATCATTTAATGTTACATTCAAGTACAGTATAAAATTATATATGGGGAAAACATCTTTTCATATACTAATACAGTTGGTCCACAAATCAAAGTGTTCTGTGAATAAAATACATGACCTTAGTCAAATGTAATCTGGCATTCTTTAAAGGATAAGGCATTATTCTCAATTTTTTGTATTGTCAACAAATCCCATGAAAAGACTAAAACCAACAGTGCATTAGTCCTTTTCTTAGCACTTTCTGACTTCCATACCCTGTCTCTGGCACTCAGCTACAAGCCGGTTGGTCCCTACTTAAGTCATTACTATTTAGAAAAGACGCACATTTATAATTCCATGTTTAGTAATTTCCTAAAACAGCTTGATACTGTAGTATTTAGCAAATGTAACTAAAACAGGAGTAAGTAATGCATTTCATGGGGACTATTTTCGCCTGTGAATTAATACACATTTGGTGTTATTGTCAGTTTAGTCGGTGTATGTGAGATTGACTCAAAATAATCTACATTGTCCATGTTCATCATAAGGAAGGAACATGTCATCGAGTGCAACAGTGTCTCATTTATGTGTTTTTATTACATTCTGAGCAACAATCAAACTTTATGGCACAGAGGAATAAACTATATCAAGCTTTGGCTACACAGGCAATACTTGTTTGAGGAATAACATTCACTGACTTGGTTTGGGATTTTTTTTGGCAACAAGAAAAATATAGAATATTGCCAGATATGTTACGGAAACGTACAAAAATTGGATACTGGGATGTGTGGGCGTCAGAACACCAAAGACACTAGTTACAAGGTGCAAAAAAAGGAATCCATTTTTCTCAGATTTTGTGATTTCCAGTCCTGACAGGAGCACCAATTCTCCACGACCTCCTCATACTTAAAGTTCAACTTCCACAGTGTCATCATCCACCTCGTTGCCGGTGCTGAGGACAGATTCCTCAGTGGTCAGTCTTCTTGCAGGAGGTTCCATGGGGACAGAAAATGGATCCGTATCAGTTGTCTTCTCTTGAAGGCTGAGGAGTTAGATGAGGGTACAGGAATGAATGTGAGCAAAATGAAGAAGACTTGGTTTGCAGCTGGTTTTTAAAATGAATAATAATATGAATGTGAGGAATAATCCCTGAGCCTCACCTTAGACTGAAACTGGATCTTTGGACTTTACTAAGTTTGGACTCGACTGGGCTGAACGGACAGGGAGACTTGCTTCCTTTTAAAACAAGAAAGATACACACATGATGCAGCTGGTAGCAACAACATAAATCTGTGTTTGACGTTCTTGTTTAGGGCAGTACCTTCTAGTTTTTGTTTGGAGAAGGGAGAGCGACTGGGTGGGTTGAGCTTCCTATCAGAGCTAACGTAGGACACAGCGTCCTCCCCTTCAGCGGCAGCCAATAGGGAAGCTCGATAGTAGATAAGTGGCTGCCAGCACTCCTCCCTGAGGTCTACAATGTGCTCTGCAGTGTGCTTCTGCAGGTAGGAGAACCTGCACAGACACAAACACACTTTAAGAAACTTCAGAAGGCCATATTTAGGATGTTTTAAAGCTTGTTTCGAGCCATGTACTGTATGTTGCATGCAGCACTCACACTGTCTTCTTGTCTGGTTTGAGCAGTTTGCTGGAGAACTCGCTGAGTATGGTCAAGTAGGAGAGGTACAGAGGTGTGGGCGTTTCTGGGGTCTGGCTGAACTCTTGGAACACAAATTCTATGCTGTTCCTGCACACAGTATCACACAAACTTTAGGTACAAAAACCCACCAAAACACATTCACGTCGAGAGAAACAAGAGCCCGTGCTGACCTGTGGATCATGACGACACACTCGCGAAACTTGACGAGGTCCCCGAACGTGAGGGCGAAGCGCCTGGCCAGCTCCTTGATGCTGGTGAAGGTCTGGACTCCTGGTTGAGGCCTCCCTCCACTCTCCTGCTCCCGTTTGAGACGCACAAACAGCTGAGGAACGAGGGGAAATGCACATCAGCATCTGTCAGCTGTTGAAGTGTATTTTTTATGTGTACCTGACTTCAGTGTACCTGCTGCAAACAGAGCACCAGCGTACGAGCGCTCTCTATCTTATCTATCTGTCTGGTCCTGTACATCGTCTCTTTGATGATGTCTCCAAAGTCGTTATAGTGCTGCCAACAAAGAGGAAGAAAATAATATTAGACACTCCAGCCAGAGATCTGTAGGAAATACAAACATTAAAGGAATAGTTTGCATTTTGGAAAATACGCTTTCCCGCCAACAGTTAGATGAAATGATTGATGCCACATTCAGACATATCTGTTGGAGCTAGCTCCAGGTTGTGCATCTTCTCATGCAAGTTGTTCTTGTTGTTCAGCGATTTTCTGGGTTTTTCAAAGATTGGTGGTTAATTATTTTTCGGAAAATTTTCATGATTAGTGCTGTGACTCGAGCACAAGCTGGGGTCAGCTGGAGCCAGAAGTCAGTTAGCTTAGCTTAGCACAAAGACAGGAAACGGGGGGAAACAGCTAGCCTAATTCTGCTCAAAGGTAACAAAATCTGCCTACTAGCACCTCTAAAGCTCACTGACTAACACTTAATTTCTCTTTTGTTTAATCTGTCCAAAAACATAAGTGTAAAAACTACAAGCTGTGGTTTTACATAGGGTTGTGTGTGGGACTGTTTCTTCGATGAGGTCTTGCCGGCAGCGGAAATCCCAGGAAGTCACTGCGCCAACAAGATATCATGTTTTCAGGTATCACAATATCAGATTTTGTTACCTTTGGACAGAGCCAGGCTAGCTGTTTCCAGTCTTTAAACTAATCTAAGCTAACATCCGGTTGTAACTTTATATTGGATGAAGAGATATGAGAGAGGTTTCCTTCTCCTCATCTAACTCTAAGCGCAAAAGCAAATAAGTGTATTTTCCAAAGGGTCAAACTATTTCTTTAAGGAGTTAACCTTTACCTTCATGTAATACATGAAGATCTCAGCTGCCATGCTCATCTCCAGCACTCCATGTACTATCAGTTTGCAGTAAGCCGCGAGCAGATTTCTTCGTTTGTGAAGGTCCTCCAGCCTCTCCACTTCAGAGTTTTCACTGACTGAGGGAGCCAGATGGAGTTGAAGCGCGTGGTTGGATGTGAAGTGGTCGAGAGCGAGAGACGGGGACAGGGGAACAGTAAGAGGAGCGATTAATCATGAGAAATCATATAGCAGAGAGAAAAGAACAAAGCAGAGGCGGGAAAGAGTGTTTTAGTTTTAGTTAGTTTCAGGACAATGGCTTTAGCAGGTGGAAATCAAAGATAACATAAGAGTAGAGTTATGGTTGTGACACCATGTGGCTTCAATCTTTCACAAGGCTAATAAAATAGGCTCCGAGGTGAGCCAGAGTTAATGGAATTTTCTCACGGAAAGAGATTGCCCTGATTTTATGATTTAACTCTCTGCCCTTGCCCTCCGAGTGATCTTTGATCCAGCAGCTAATAGAAAACACTGTCTATATAACAAAACTGTTACCAGGCAAATCCAATAAAACAATAGCTTTTTATTACATGTTCAAAAACCAATAGTCCCATATTGTATTTGGTTGAACATTTAAGAGATTCCCACCAGGACAGTTATTGACTTCTCTGGACTACCCCATATTTGGATGCAATAAGTCTCTGAAAGTTGAAGCTATTGTAAGGATAATAAAATGTTTTACTTATAGTCAGCCATGAATGAATTCATAAGTTTACCTGCAGGACTTTATAAAGAGAATGCCACCTATGTATTTCCAACATGTCTTTCTTGTTTTCTTCATTTTAGAATGGACAGGAGCAGACTGAAGTCATCCATTTAAAGGCTGCATCACTTTTCATAACAAACTACAACATCCTTTCACACAAATTAGTCAACCCAGTTTCAGTCTGAGGATATTAACATGGTTTCCTTTGTAATTGAGGGTCAACTGTCAGGTCAGGTTGTAAATCAGAGCCCATTTACAGTCAGCAGGCAGCTCTGCAGTGAGTTATTAAGCCAAATATGTGGCTGTGCATTTAATACCTGCATGTTTTTACCTCAGTGAGCTGCTACACTGAATCAATTCTTCCCTCAGAGCACCGAACGGCTGAAAAAAGATGCTTTGACAGAGTGAGAGTGCCATCTACTGTGCAATATCATAACATGTTTTCTCCTGGGTGTCTCACACACTGCCTGGTTATATGTGTTTGTCAAACACACCGCTGCAGTGCAGCTGTGAAACCATTCGTTATGACACATACCATAAACCGTAATCACAATGTCCCTGGTTCAAATCCAGTGAGGGACCTTAGTTGTCTGTTGCAAAAGGGTAAAAATACACAATACATACAATATACAATTTTTTTAAAAGTATCCTCAACTAAACAAAAATACTGTGTAGGAATTGCATTTATTCTTAAGTTTTGAACTCTATGTAGATAAAGATCTGAAGGAAGGTTAAGTAAGTGAAAAAAAATATTCAGGTAAGTATGCCCAGGTCTCACCACTGCTCTGGCTGTCACAGTCAGCGCCAATAAAGACGTGCCCGCATACAAAGGTCAACAGCGCCCTCTGCAGTTTGGGACTGGGTGTGTAGAGCAGTGGACCGCAGCAGGAAGGATCCCACACGTGTAACTGGTAGGAATGAGCTGTCAGGACATCACAGACACCCAGAAAAGCCTAAGAAGAATGAAAGGATGTAAGAAAGGCAAGAAGAAAATGAAAACGGTGCAGGCAACGATAAAAACGAGAGTCTGTGCTTCCTGTCTGACCTGCAGCCTCACACTGTGGTCAGGGTGGGAGAGATAGTGATGACTCCTCTCACTGAGCAGACGCAGCTGGAGCCTCTGGGCCACAGCCTTATCCTGAGACACACACACACACACACACACACACACAAACACAGGGCTTTAGGGCAAGGAAAACTGATGATTGACAAACTGTGCTGCATTTTGCATTAAATTTGGTTAATGTACAAGCTTTCTAGAGAGGAACAGGTGGGCTGAAATTGTAACAAACATTATACTCTCTTGCTCATTAGTCATCTCCCCCTCTTTTCTTCATGTGTCATCTGCATCACCCTTCTTCCTGTTTACTTGACACTTTCTTTGCTGAAGTTCTGATATGTGAGTTGCTGCACTGCCTGGTTGTAATTGTTGGTACCTGAGACTTTAAGTTCCTTCTACTATCACTGTGGGGCTGGGACCACATATTGTTTTTAATTAATCTCCACTGATAATGCATTAAAATCAACGCCACAGATGGTACAAACAAAAATAAAAAACATAAGATGTGAACTAAGACGTGAATATTTATCAGTAGAATACATACCTATAATTGTTCAATACACAGGCATCAATATTTTAGGCAATTTTTCAAAATCTCTTACAAACTTTTTTATAGTCATATTGCTAAATTGTCATAGTTGCACTAGTTAAAAGCTTCAGCTTCAGCCTGAAAGGTAAATCAAAGGTAACTCACTTTGGATGTTAGAGTTTCACCGCTCGTGTTGAGAGACCAGAGCATGGAGTAACACAGACACTGTAATACTTCCAGTAGCACCTTCAGAAAAAAGAGAAAGAGACTGAGGAAACTTAAAATAGAAAGACAGTGAAAACTTGAGGTCATTGTTGATATATGAGAATATGTGATTTTTAAAAAAGTTATCAGGAATTATCAGGTGCTAAACTTGGAGAGAGGGCAGTGATGGTACCTCAGGCGGCGCTCCTCCCTGGCTGCTCTCCGCTGACAGGAGAGGGGACAGCAGGTCAAACAAATTCCACCGGGAGAGGTCATGACAGCTATCACAACATGGAGAGACACAGGTGTGTACAGCAAATAAATACATAAATAAATAATAAATAAATCACCGGCAGAATATTAAGCTCACATTTCACATTTCATTTTGAACAGCTGTCAAATCGTACTTGTGGAAAGCTCTGAGTTTCTTCAGTGTGGCTAAAATTTCTCCTGTTTTCTCCTCGTCAGCAGAGAAACTGTCATCCTGTGACAGAGAGGTAAGAACAGGAAATAATAAATCATCTTGTCAAGTCAAGTTCTTAATTCTTTGCATCCTTGAGTGTTTGACATGCCTCTATACCAGTGGTTCCAAACCTTTTTCGCTTGTGACATCTTAATGTAAAGTAATGTCTGCTAGTGACCCCTAATCACAGGTTACTTTAATCGGAACTAAGGTTTCTAGCCAAAACCATGAAAAACACAAAAAACATGGAAAAACTGTCCACATACATTTGGCCATATAGTATAATTCACCTTGACTGAGTCCTCCAGCAGTGCTGTCAGTTGGTCCACCCAGCCCTGGACCAGGGTGTCTCTGGCAGTCTGAGCCATGGAGCACCAGGCTGTCTCCTCCCCACACAGACTGAGGTACGTGCGGGCCGCTGCCTCCAGGACAGCAGGGTTCGAGTGGAGGTTTAGAACTGTTCCCATCTCTGCCATCAGGCTGGATGCCACCTGAGGAAGAGGATGAGAGACACGCCTACTACTTTGAATATTTGTACCCAAAAGCTAATACCAATTTGTGCAAATAATGACAACGTCAAGGAGCTAAAACAATTAGCTGATTGACATAAAACTAAATGAGAATTTTAACAATTCATGAATACTAAGTAATGTTTCCAGTCATAATTTCACCATTAAAAATCTGCCCAGCGCAGCCTTGAGGCATGCACAATGTTCTCAGCATTTTTCCTTTATTTTAATAATACATTTATAACTATTAACTATTTAATTAAACTACTCACATTGATAACAGTGGCCCAGTAATAATGATAGTAATACATTCTCAATTAAAACATTACACTTAAGTTTGATTTAATGGCTCCAGTTCTTTGGTCCAACACTACAGAGCTGCTGATGACAAAGAAATTGACTAAAGATGAGCTAAGAGTGTCACCCCGTTCATTTTTCCACAGCAGTATTTGTGTAAGTTGAAAGTTTTGGATGCAGACCTGCGTGTTTTCAGCCTCGGGACACTCTGGGAGGAAGTACTGAGGGATCTTCATCAGGGAGGCAACAATGTCCGGGCTACCTGAAAACTGCATCAACACCAAAGAACATCAGAGATTGTGCTACAAAGAGGTGTGAATGTTACAAAATGAAACTGACAAACATTATAATAACAATTGTGTGTAGACTAAATACCTTGGACAGTAACTTTGGAAGCACCGGGAGGAGATGTTCAGTGAGCTTAGAGCAGTCATCAATCTGAACTTTCTTTTCTCTGGCACTCATAACCTGGTGGTGAAAACACATATTTACACATATATACTCACTGTGGAGGAACATTTAATTCAATTGTGGAAAGTATTATCTTGCTATGAATTATAATCCTATAATATTATGCCTTAACATTCCCTTGAGCCTGGGCTAAAACCTTCCTGTGACTCTACATAGTTATAGTTATATTGATCTAACTATATTAATATGTTGTCTCCTCCTCTCTTGCATCATTTATGTGAGTTTTCCCAGCTGCAGCCTAATAAACACGACTCTGCTGCTCGAGACAAGACCCGCCTCACACTCTGATTTACTCCTCTACAACACTCATTTGTAAAATATAATTCAATACCTGCATGGCTCGGTATTTCTATCACATCAGATTTCAGGTGACAGTAGATAAATAGATTTTATCAGAAATGTTTCATACATGGAAACATACAGTACTGTATGTCCCACTAACCTTCTTGGCTCCGCTCCTCCCAGCCAGTGCTGGTCCCTCTGATGCCTGACGCACCGACGCCACCAAGATCTCCACAAGTACTGCTTGTTCTGCCCACACACACACACACACACACACACACACACACACACACACACACAGGATGATGACTGCTGTAGACTTAATGCATGTGACATAATCTCCCCCAGAGATGAACAGAAAATGAATGATAAGGTTTTTGAATAATAATAATAATAACTAGCAGTGGTATGTTATGATTTTCTCTCTATTCTCGTTTCCTATGCTTAAACTTCTTCTCATTCACAAATCCTTGTGTCAACCTGTCTGGCCATTAATCTCTCTGCCACATTCCTTGAGTCACTCCATCATTGGATGTTGCTCTTTAAACATCATCGTGATCCTGTCATTTTGTCTTTCGGACCTATTATTGGACAACATACCACCATCCATGATCTTTAGGATGTCAGCAGTGATTCAACTGAGAGGGCCGATCCTCCACCAGCTGGTGATCCTGTCCTATCTCCTGTCTTCATGGGCTTACATTTATTGAATATACTTCACTTCAGTGGAGACTAATCACCCATGTCTTTGTCTGTCGCTAACCTCAGTGTGCATTGTTATACTCTTCCAACTGTTCTCTCCTTATCAACATGGTCTTACATGTCTGTGGCATCAGAAATGTTCAATAAACACTAGATTTAACAGAATGTTTGTGCATGTCTGCACTCATCAACAATATTACGGGAAAAATGATTTCAACTGAATCAACTGACAAACTCCAGTACACTCCTGCCTACCTCACCACCACCAACACACACATACACACATTTTCTAACCTGGGCTCTGTGAAGAAGGGTCCTGCAACAGTATAGATGTGAGTGTGGGCCAGTCCTTCAGCAGTGCTCCACCACAGTCCCACAGACTGTCCACTAAGTACACCACATGCTTGTGCAGCTGTAGGCACACAAAAACATGTTAATGCCATATAAACACTCTCCACCTGCTACAATCATGTACAAAACACACATACTGTTGTGATCTAAACATACCACATGTCCCTCTATATCACAAGTGCATTCAAATGTTTTTCTTTGCCAAAATAAGTCCCTTGAATTGAAAGAGCCAGTTTATTTCACCTCAGAGTCCTGGTAGAACTGCAGCAGAGCCTTCAGTCTGGCAAATGTTTGCTCTTTATGAGCCTCCTCTTCATTCATTCCATCCTGATTATCAGCTGCAGGAGCAAAGGTGTTGAGAAGCCTGAAAGAGGCCAACAATATCCAGGTAAATAATAATGACTTTTTCTTTTTTTTTTGAAGTGATGGAAATCGACATACCTTGAGAAGAGCAGCTCCCCTGCGGTGGCTGCAAGAGGGCGCTGCGAGGAATAAACAAACTGGAGGAGCTGCTTGTAGTCCTCTGGACTGAGCACATCATCAGACATTCTGAGGAGTCAGAAGGAATTTGATGCAAAGAACAATGGTGGGAAAAAAATAATGATTTAAAAAGGATGCTAACAACAAAAAGGCTGGTAACTCACTTGGAGATGAGCACCAGCAGTTTCATGGTCTGCACAGCCACTTCATTGTCCTTATCCAGAGTCATGGAGATCAGCCGGTCCTGGAGTAGTCAGACAGTCAACGTCACACATGAACATGTACACTTACACAAACATTTCTGTTTAAACCTGTATTAATTATCATTTTGAATAACATTAACATTGAATCAACTCTGTGGAATGTGAAAGTAGTGTTTGTAGAATCGCATGTAGCATCAAAAACACAGCACCCAACTCCTCGGCTCTTTAGAGCTTTTTGACCTATTTTAGCTCATTGTTTTTGTTTTACGCCCGTAAATTATTGTCATTGTTTATATGTTCTTCTGCCCCCTAGTGGTCAAAAATCAGTTAATGCAGCTTTAAAGAGAAGTGGTTACCTTGAAGCGGCTGGTGAACAGGTCTAGTTTAGGCAGGAGCAGAGGATCTCCATATAAATCCTGTAGACCTAACACACACTTAAGACGCACATCTGGTATCTGGAAAATGATACGCATGTCAAAGATAAATAGTGTATATAGTTTTTAGCTGGTTTTCAATTTTACAAGAAAGGCCAAAGATAAAACATTTCTAGTTATGATGACTAGTTTCACAGCAGTCAGCCAACATTCTCAAAAAAATATTATTCACAAAAGTATCAAAATTATTATTATTTTTACGTTTATGTTTATAAGTTTGTCTTTGTTGTTGTTTACCTTGTCATGCATCATCCAGCCCATGTATTTGAGGTAACTATCATTGAGAAATACAGAGCTGTAGAGTTTCATCCACAAACCCAACTCCTCCATACAGAGAGAGCGAATTTCTGGAAGCACATCACTGTATGGACACACACACACACACACACACACACACACACACACACACACACACACACACACACAAAGTCAGCTCCAAACCGAATTAGATTTAAAGCTATGTTGAAACCAACACTATGAGAGAAACAGGTGAATGTACCGATATCGCTTAAGAAAAATTCCCTTGAAGATGATGTCCATCATGCCCTCTATCTCTGCCTTCTTCTCCTGCAGCTTAAGGACATTAGTAAAGGCACCCAGTGAGTAAGATGTGTCTTACTTCTTTCTACACAGGTATCGTGTACAACGGGTCTTACCTCTGTGATCTTCTTCTGTATTCTCTCCAGTTGGGGCGTGCTTTTCTGCCTCATGGTCTTCGTCTTCTGCACCGCCTGCAGTTTCTGACTGTTTTCAATGCCGACACTCAGGCTCAGAGCCACACTCACCAGAGAGCTCAGCAGCTTCACCGCTTATCAAGGACCCCCAGATTAAAACCCAGAGTACAGATTAGTTTATTGAATATACTTATGTATCTGAGTGTGGGTATGTTTTCTATCACTTACCTGCCAGCGTGCAGGTGTGTCTGAAGGCTCGTACATACGAGTTGGACAGCTCAGTGAGCAGTGAGATGAGGGTGTTCATCAGATAACTGTCAAAGATGACGCTGTGCTGACACTGAGCCACCAGCACCGATACAAAGTCACAGAACTCAGAGTGAAACCAGCGGCCGTACGGTCCGGACTGTATGAGAGGATACTCCACACTGTCCTGCAGTAGAGAGGAAGGGAAAAAGAGAGAAAAACACTTTAAAAAGCAGCAATGGCCTCAATGAATTTAAAGAGCATCTTCCCTGACATGACCTTTCTTGTTTAAACTGTATATTGGTCCGAGCCATAACAAAATGAGGGATTACTCAGTCGTTTAAACCAAAGTTACCGTGTTTTTAGTGCAAGATTCCCTCTTTGTGTTTCCCCCAGACAGTGTTTCCTTGTTGGGATCATAACACTAGAAGATATATCATCCTCATACTACCTCATATTAGCTTCAGCTGAACCAGAACGAGCACTGTGCATTTTGTCTTTATAAAACCAAAATTAAAGCCTTTTTTAAAATATCCTCTTAAAGGAAGAAGACATTTTAACATGATGAGAACAGTATTTCTATAAATTTGGACCCCTGTATCTGATTGAATATTGACCTCTGGTTGCCAGATGTTTCTGAAGATAAAGACTACATGAATGTCTGGTTGAATAAGAATGAAGAGTGAATCTGAGTAAAATAATGAGAACTGGAATGATCTGGAATATTTCCCTCCTTGAATTGTAACGTTTATGTAAAAGTACATATTTGGAAAATGTTAATATCATAAATTGTGAGAGGTTGAGTTTCTTGAAATAGAGGAGCCGATGAGGAGCAAAGATTGGAGCCAGTTGCAATTCTCAGAAAACGTTTTTGTAGAAGCTTCTAAATAAATTAAGTATTTTAAAAAACACTGTATAAGGTATCAAAACACTAAATTGAATACATTAGAGCTTTTAATCATTTACATGGCTGAATTCTATTTGCATCCATAGAAAATACGCAACTTTTTGCAAAAACACTCACAGTGCAATTCTATGCTTTTTCTCCTGATGGATGTATAAATGAATTATGTGACACTACAACATCCAAAAATTATTAGCAATCCATAATTGTCAGATACTACTCACTAATAAGTGCTCCAGTGGGCTTTTATCGTGTAGAGAGTAGAGAATAAGTGAATCAGTAATTGATTTCAGACACACCATGGGTCAATTATTCAAAACAAATAATATGTTTATCTCCAACTGAAGAAATTATTTTGCAAAAAGGTGCTTTAGATATTAGACTCTTCAATAACTGGAAGATGATATGTATATGAAATACTATCTACATGACTGTAATAGTACAGTAAGCAGGGAGGTACAACCGACCATATCCATTGGCCATGTGACTGTGAGGATCCATGGAAAAGCCAGAAACTTCTTGTACTGCAGACCAGCGACCTGAAACACACAACATTACACAGTTTCAGTTCAAAGCATTAAAACTGATGCAACACACACAAAGGGGGAAGAAATACAGATTGAAGACCTCTTACCTCATCCAACTCCTCCACCATCTTACTCATGACATCACTGTCCTCTCTGCTCTGACACATCTCTGCTGTGACCACACCTGGAAAAGAGAGAGAAGGGAAACATAGACGCAATTCTTTGTATTCTGCATGTGTGTGTGTGTGTGTGTGTGATGACTGCTTGCCTTTGCACCCAGAGCACTGGATGAAGAAGCTGATGAGATCGAGGAGAGACGTGTCTCTGTCTGTCACATACGCCTCAATCCAATCATCAATCACCGCCTGCTCAGACATCACAACAGAGTCAATGAGTTTTTATTCATATTCTGAAAATGAGACTTACTACGGCATCAAAATATACCAGGTAATATCAGCTTATCCAAGCTAGTATACTCAGGTGTTTTTATAAATAGGATATGGGCTCATTCTTTTTGTAAACTGTTTACTACTTTATCCATTACAAAGTCTATCTAATTTTACCTGCATGGCACTTCTGCCCATGGTGATAACCTCGAACAGGGTGACAGCCTCCACATGCCTCCGTCTGCTGTGGCTGCCACCTGCTCTGCTAACACTGCTGCGGCTGGCTTTGGCATTTTTGCGCTTGACATTCTCTAAGCCCTTGTGTGTTCTCTTCCTTCTTCTCTGTGGGGTTCGAAAACATGACGGAAAGGGATGTAAATAGATAAACTGTGGATGTTTTAAATTATTTACATTACTATATGAATGATTTTTCACCAGCGCATCTTGAACAGACCAAATTACAAATGTATTTCTGAATGGCAGACTCGTCTGTGTCATCGCCAAAGTCTCTTGTTGATCAAGGTGCAAATTCAAGCGAGCCACTTAGACACTTCCCTCCTCCACCTGGGTGATACTGACCTCCATCACACTTGAGCAGCACTTGGTGAAATAGCTTTCAAGAAATGATGTCTCTTCTTCATTTATTATCAATTATTAAATTGAAGTTGAAGCTCTATCAATGAGAGAGATTAACAATAATGATAAATCTGAAAATATCAAGGGCCACAACTAACGATTATTTTCATGATCAATTAATCTGCCAATTATTATTAATCTTCTTGTCTGTACAAAAGGATATAAAATAATGAAAAATTATAAAAAATTATAAAATCCCAGAGACCTTGTTTTTCTCTGACCAACAGTGCAAAAAGCAAAAGATATTCAGTTTACAATCATATATGACAAAAAGAAAACTCTGCATCAACAAAAGCCTTTTTTCCCCCCATTATAACATCATCAATAACACCTACCACGCTCTTTTGTCTGTTCTCATTCCCGGACTCATCCTCTGAATGATTGACAGCCCGGGAGGAGTGTGCTTCACCCTGAGAGTTCTTCCTGGAAAGTCAAAAACATGAAATTGATAGATTACAAGAAAAGAAAAGAAAAATGATTTTTTAAGGACACTGTCAATTAAGCAGATGACTTCCGGAGAGATTCTTACTCCTGCTCTGAGGGCCTGGACGCAGCTACAGCTGTGGGATCTGGTATCATCTCCTCCTCAGGTCTTCTTCACACAGGGCTCAGGTGTGTGTCTCTGCATCTGGAAATTCATCTGAGAATTTAAAAAAAAAACAGACAGCTATTAAGACAATGTGCAACTACAATTATGACTATCTGGCTCGTATTGACTCTGTCTATAGTGAGAAGAGGTTGCAGGGTGGCTGGTGGCTCCTCTGGCTTCATTCTTGCATGAAATGAATCTTTTGCATGTCTACTCCACAGGTAGGAGCAAGTGAGGGTTTATACGGTTGCTCAAGGACACCTCGGCAGAGTGGCTGCTTGGCCCCAGGAGGGTTGAACGGTAGAGAAACAGCTAAGAGGCGAGTCTGCTATTCTGCCAGTCTGTTAGCTGACAAATAATTATCCAAAAGCTGAAATATCAACAACAATTTCATGAGCTGGTGCGTACAATGTAACAAAGATGAACACTGGGTAAGACTAACAGGTCAGTCGCTCCTAAACTTTTCAAACTTACCCTCTTTACATTGCTTCGTGCTTCTGTGATGTTCATTGAGGTATTATTTTAAAACCAAAAGCTGTCAAGACTCAAATAGTTCAGATGTCTCCACGGATATCCTCCTTGTTGTGTCTTCGCCTCGGCTCTCACAGTCAAGTTGTTGGACAGCCTAACACGTCCTGATTGGGTGACAAATCAAAACACAATTACATGATTGGGTTTCCGCCACGTCACTCACACGTTTGTCCCGCCCCTGCCGGCTGTCACAGACAGACCGCGTCCTGTCGGGTTTTCTGCATACCTCAGCGCTGTCAACATCTGCAGGAGACATTTCAGACCCAAGAGACATACTGTACTGCAGACAGGAGTAGTAGCCTACTGCTGCCACACAAACCAATAAACAATAATGCACCGTATTTCATACTTCTTGCTGTAAGTTAGGTGTATTAACCTAGCCTGTTTGTATTTAACAAATGAAATTAACCAGTACTTTGTATTATGTTTTAACTACTAGTCGTTAAGAGGGACCTGTCGTCGCAGGAAATAAACAGCAGGAGGAGCCATTTACTCACATACGAGCAGATATCTTAAAGATCCCCTTCAGACATCTAAAAAGACATACAGACGGGTGACAAATATAAGGAAAAACCTGTACAGGTCTGAATGCTTCGCTAATACGGTGAGGGGATCTGGTGGCTCTGTTATGCTGTGGGGGCATTTTGCTGGCATGGTTTGGGTCCACTTGTCCCCTTAGAGGGAAGGGTCACTGCAAATCAATACAAAGTTGTTCTGAATCATCACCTTTATCCTATGATGAAACATTTCTATCCTGATGGGAGTGGTTTCTTCCAGGATGACAATGCTCCAATTCACAGGGCATGAGGGGTCACTGAATGGTTTGATGAGTATGAAAATGATGTGAATCATATGCTATGGCCCTCACAGTCACCAGATCTCAAGCCAATTGAACACCTATGAGAGATTTTGGACTGATGTGTTAGACAGCGCTCTCCACCACCATCATCAAAACACCAAATGAGGGAATGGGGTTCATCCCTCCAGAAGAGTTCAGAGACTTGCATGTCAAGGCGCATTGAAGCTGTTCTGGTGGCATGTGGTGGCCCAAAACCTTACTAAGACACTTTATATTGGTTTCACCTGTCATTTGTCACCCGTCTGTATCAAAATACTCTGTCAATCTACTGTGTCTGATATGGTTTTTCCAGGAAAAAAAGAATAAGTATCACTTTGAAATACTTAAAATGACATCTATTCCTTCTCCCTCATTAAAAATTCCAGAATCTGTGAAAATACAAATATTTTTCATTTCAAAAGTTCAACTGTTGGACACAAGATGTCTCCTGCTTCACTGAAAAGTCAATTCTCAGTGTATGTGCACTGATGCCTTCGAGTTTCCACATCACACATGTGTAAGTTACATACTGGACCATAATTGCTGCTCGTTGGCCCACACCTAAAAATCTAATTTTCAATGAGCTCAGAGAAACTTTCCACTTTCAGCAGATGACTGATGTTTTATTACAGCTGTTATGTGACTTGTTAATTTTGTTTTCTGCAGTGGTGGAAGAAGTGTTCAGAAGTTAAAGTACCAATACAGCAATGTAAAAATACTCCATTACAAGTATAAGTCCTGCATGAGAAATTAAGTTAAAGTACATAAGTATTATGAGCTTGATGCAGTTAAAGTATTGCAGTAAAAGTAGTGGTTTGGTCCCTCTGACTGATATATTATTATATATGACATCATTAGCTTATAAATACTAAAGCATCAGCGTTAGAGCAGCATGTTACTGTTGTAGCTGCTGGAGGTGGAGCTAGTTTGAACTGCTTTATATACAGTTAGCTAGTTTAGTCCAGTGGTTCCCAACTTAGGGGTCGGGCCCCTCCAAAGGGTCACCAGATAAATCTGAGGGGTCGTGAGATGATTAATGGGAGAGGAAAGAAGAAAAAACAAAGTTCTGATACACAAATCCGTTTTTGGTTTTTGTTTTTTTCGTTTTTGGTGAAATATTGGATCATTTGAACATTTATTGAAATGAAACCATGTGAGAAGTTTAGAGGGAAAAATCACTATTTGGTGAAGCTGTTAACAACTCATACTCACACACTTGAAACTCAATTGTCAAATAAATGTAGTGGAGTAGAAAGTGCAATATTTCCCTATGAAATGTAGTAGAGTGGAAGTATAAAGTAGCTTAAAACGGAAATACTCGAGTACAGTACAAGTACCTCAAAATTGTACTTAAGTACAGTACTTACTTTCCACCACTGATTTTCTACTATCAGTTTACTGTTAACCAAGCTAGATATTATATTTGCTTGGAGTACAATATGGTGGTAATACTGTTAATTTACTATAGTGCTCACTTTCATGGACTCTATGTGTATGTTTACCATGTGAATTACTGTGAGTACTTAAGGTCGCTCTATCACTGGTGATTCTTCCTGGCATGAGAGAGAGTGTAACTAATTTGAGAGCTGGTCTATACTTTTTTGAAGCCATAGTAGTTTGTTTTTACAACACCTTTAGCCTAAGTATTGTTTACGATATCTCATTTTATGATTTGTGAATTATTGTCATTGAATTCATTGTCTAATACAGTAAAAAGTCAAAAGCCAGCTCCTCGTCTTCAACCTTAATTGGAAGTATGTTTAGCGTGCTGCGTAGATGTGCACCTACATGCATAATGAGGGCAGAGTCTTTGTTATTAGTTAAACCTGTGCTTTATCTGGCATGACAAATTAAAATGTCTGCTGTAAAAGTCTTGGCTATAGTCACATCTGCCTGATGTATCAAACATGTCTGAAATGAGGACAATACATTTCCCTATTGCATTCAATTTTATTATCCCACTAAAAGTAAAAAAAGAATTATAACAGTAGTGCAAGGAGGGATTCAACAAGCTTACATTCATTTCAAAACAGCTGACTCACCGTACAGACTAATATAGACCACATTCAGAAGAACAATATAAAAACCTACATGAGTTGTAAATGAAGTAGGCTCTACAATCAGTTGAGTCCAATTGTGTAGCACCTTGTCACAGCCATAACCAACATCAGTTCAATCAGAAGCGGGAGACTCCTGGAGGAACCTGGTGCACCAGTACGTCAGGATTCATAGATACAGAGGCGTTCCCTTTGGGCCGAGTCAGGACAGGAACTGTGACACGAAGGTCACGGCCTGGTGGAGGTCGTCTGTCAGCTCCTCCGGTAGTGACAACACCACTGATGTCAAGCTGTGAGTTATTTCTAATATCCTATATAGAAAATAGCACATGGATGTTGTTTTCAGGTTGCTGCTACATTCATTATGATCTCTGCCAACATAACATTTGGATTTTCACTCACCAGTTGATGTATTGAGCAGCCAGCTGAGGCTCATGCCTGGAGCCTTCCTCTATCACTAGAGACTGTTTCATCTGTTTGAAGTTGGCCTCGATATCTTTCTTTATTTCAGAGAAGGCCTGAATTCCTCTGAAGGAGCTAATGACTTGCTGCAAAGTAAAATAAAAACATTGATGCATGATAGAAAAAAGTGTATAGGAGTATAGGTGAAAAGCTGATACATAGAGTTACTTACATATATAACCGAGAGCTGGTGGGCGATGTATTTATGACTTCCTAGGTGCCTGATATCCTCCTCTAGCTGTTGACTCAGCACCAGGAGCTGGTTCAATTTGGCAATGTGGGAGAAGTATTCTGCAACAAAAGCATCGGCTTACATTAGTTACAGGAGTGTGTTTTGATTGTGTGATAAGCCTGCATAAAGGGAGAGGTGTGATTAGAAAGTCCACATCTACAAATTTTAAGATCTTTGTTACTGTGTCAACTACAAGGCCTCCACATTTACATGAAAAGTGCAAACAGAACCTTCATTTTCACCTTAATATAGTTCCTTTTACTTGAGTAAAAGTAGGAATTCCACCGTGTAAATATAGTTCAATAATTAAAACTAATTCATTAATATGTAAGCAGCATTTTAATACTGTTGATAGTCAAGGTGGAGCTAATTTTAACTACTTATATACTATAGTTTAATCTATAGAAATGAATCATTTTTTATGAGACGATATTTTTTGCATATAAAACCTTAATATGAAAAATAACCATTAACCTTAGCTGTAAATAAATGTTACAAATGTAACAAAATGTAAAGAGTAAAAGGTGCAATATATTCCTTTGAAATTGAAATACTTCAGTAAAGTACAAATCCCTCAAAATTGTACTTAAGTATTTGAATAAATGAGAAAATAAATAACTTGAACTGAATTCCAGGTAGCAAAAGAAGTTCTTGATGTTTTAAAGGTTTGGCATCTAATCTGTTCATAATCTGTAATCAAAAACAATGACAGATTGAATCATGCTTCTTCCTCTTGTGTGGGGATTAATTCATGTCCCTGTCAACTAGATCTCTCACCATCCATCGGCGGCCTCTCCAGCATGTCTACCGGGCTGCCTTGAATGAGGAACACCTCTACACGAGGAAACATGGCGGACAGACCCACCATGTCCAGGTAGTCCTGAGGAAGCACATAGACCAGCTGAGTTCTTGTACAGTTTCTGCACCTACAGTCACATTCTTCTTACTTCAAGCATGTTTAGAGAGGTTTGTAGAGTGAATGACTTAGTTATTACAGTAGATGTGATACCTCCAGCTGTGGCATAGGTTTTGGTAGATGTTCAAGGCACTGCAGCATGTGGTCGAGAATCTCCGATCCTTTAAGATTACAGCAAAAAAAAAAAAAAAAGTTAAGTACACAGGAGCTACTCAAGTCAAATTAAACTCTTTAATACGCTGTCACACTGACCTTGAGCCTGGAAAGTGTCTGACTCCTCCGGGCTGCAGCCTTGCCCCAACTGCTCCTGGAACTACAACATAGAAAATCAAAGCAGAAGAAGTTGGATATGATTTCCTCAAGTCTGCTGCCTTTGATTGCAGTTGTAAATATTAGACTTATGAGACAGTTTCATGAAAGTAATTTGCGAGCACTGTTTATACACAGATTGCAAATGGTGGCAAAGACCCATCTCACAAATGATTGTCACTTGCAAACTGCAGATACATTACTGAATCCCACAGTCCTCTCGCATCTTCAGTCAAATGTGTTGGGATCAATAGGAAAGGAAATTATCTCTTGCTGCAAATCGCATCTTGTACGTTGCAACTTTGGTGAAACGGACTCCAAGCTTACACGAACATCTCAAGTAGAAACAGGAAAGTGTGAATTTATTGCTCATGGTTTAGTAAAAAGAAAAAAAGAAAAGTGTGAGTGTTCAGCCTCAGTATAAAGAAGTAGAGCCTGTTCCTGCATTGGTTTGGCTTCATTTTCTATTGCTGTGTTTCCAGTCAAGCAATCTGCTGTGAATTATGGTGTAGCAAATTGTTTAAAAAGCTTTATTTTCCCTCAAATGAAAGAAAACAGATGAAAAACAAATTAAAGATGATGGAAAAATGCATGTGCAAGTCTTTATGGTAGTTGTATGGACATTAAGTTATACATCAACTCAACGTCAAGTACATTTCTTTTCTTCTTCATTCAGCATGATGCATGGCCAACATTAGCTGATATAATTAACACACTGCACAGCCAGTGCTAATTGACTCTCGTTTAACGGGTGTGTTTCCAGATGTTATTTGCTTTGGTTCAGCTGTTGCAGATACACATGTGACTTTTGCTTAAATGTCACTTGTCAGTTAGATGGAGATTGATTAACCTGATGGGAAAGTGGAGGGATGTAACACATGTCAACAGTGATATGGAAGTGATGCATGCTCAAGTGCTCAAGTTGACCTACCTGCTGCATCTGTGCTCTGATGAGGAGGTCCAGTTGCCCACAAAGACACAGCATCTCCAGGCCCACCTGCTCTGGACTCAGCTGGACCGGCATCAGAGGTCTCTTCACCTGTAGCTCCACTGACCACAGCAACCAAATCAGTAGGCCTGTACTGACATCATTTCTCTTCACACCTCAACTAACACACACACACACACACACATGCGGGCACCACTACACTGTATATGCAGTATGTACATATGACATCCATCCTACAGGTCCAAACAGAAGGCTGGAGATTAAGGACTGAAGGGGAGTGGTCAGTGTGTTGAAATGAGACGGAGCTCGTACCTGCAGGGCGCACTCCTCCCGAGATGCAGTTTAATCTAAACATCACATTCCCACGAAAACGCTGCAACATATTTAACAAAACATAACGAGTCGTTGGTGTTGAGACTTACCTTTAAACGCTTCATGGTAAACGCAGGGCTGACAGAGCGGCTCTGATGTGCTTACTGCCATATCTGACTTACACCGGCTTGCGATTCACACACTAGTCTCCTAATTTTGCCCCGCTGACAAAATCCATATGGAGCACATTAAAAACAAAGGCAGCGGCCTAGTTGAGGCTGGAGAAAAGTAGATAAGGCTCTATTTGTTTATTTTATTGCATCTGGTCGGAACTATTTAACGCAAGGGGTGCGTTAGAGTATCAAACGTTCAAGTGGGTTAAATAAACGCTGATATTGCGTTTTTCTTTATCCGTAGTTCGTCGTTTTCTTGCAGGTGACGTTGATCATACGCAGCCGCAAGGTGATGAGTGCATGTTTTTTGCCTAGGATGATCCATGTAACTAATGAAAGCTTGGTGAGATAAAGCGATGCCTACGCCCTATGCAACACCAGCCGTGCAGTCGCAGTGTGTCATGTGCAGTGTTGAATGCCCCCCTCCCCTCACCCACCTACTTACCCCCATCACACTGACTGAGGACCAGCCTTTCACAATGATGTCATGTTTTAAGGATGAGGATCACAGCATCACTAGTGAGGATGCAGAAAGTACAACAGCAGGTATTTTTTTGCTTTACTCGAATATTTACATTTTATACTACTACATACTTGCAGGCTACACTACATTTCAGAGGGAAATGTTGCACTTTTTACTTCACTACGTTTATTTTATTTGTTATACTACTTGTTACTTTTCAGAAATTATGATGCATTGTTACAGATTAACCCCAAGGTATATAAAGCACTACAACAGTAAAGTACCTCGCATCAATGATAATAATCTAATAATATAACTAGAAAAATGCTCCATTATCTGAAGAAAATGTATGCATGCTCGAGGCTAAATTTGCAGCTGAAAAAATTGTAATGGTTGAAATGGAGCACGTTAATGTGGCAGTTGAATTACAATTACTGTAAGAAGTTCAAATGACATTTGAATAAATGGAAATGCTGAAAATGTAATTATAAATGTAAATAGGAAATGAAGTTTAAGTGTCAGTTTTGGAGCTGCATATGTTTGAGTGTCAGTTAAACTTAAAGCACTGAAAGCAGTTTAACAGAAAGCTATAAAAGCAGTTGAAAAGTCAGTTGTGTAACAATAATTGATTGGTAGTATACTGTATAATATAACACTGGAATGGGCCATTCAGCATAATAATTACTTTTACTTGTGATAATTCTGTACCTTTGCTTAAGTAAAATTTTGAATGCAGGGCCTTTAAAACTTGTACTTTAGTATTTTCAGTGTGGTGTTGTTACTTTTATTTAGGTGAAGTAAATGATGTGATTATTTTAGCACTGCCAGTGGAAGATCCTCAAGGCACAAACCAACTCGGGGCTTGGTTTATTAAATAGCAAAGTCAGACAGGATCCTTCAATCAGGAATCAAAGTGGGTCTTAATAAAATACAACTGGCTTATAAAGTTTGTCACAGTTTTACAGTATCCAAAGTGAAAGTTTGAAATAAAATGCAGAGGTCTTGACAAAAAAAAGGCAAGAAGACATTTAAATAGTGTGCTAAAGTAATATATCTCCTGATACTATAATAATATCAGTATGGCGTTATAAAAAAAAAAAAAAAAAAACTGATGATAATTTTCTAGCAAAAATCTAACTCACCTGATTCTTTTCAACACTCAAATATACAACAATGTACATATTTTCGTAAACAACCTTAATTTCAATAGATAATCCTCTGTTTACAAGTGCACCTGGAGGAAAAAATAACATTTATATCCTTTTGCATCAAATGACTCCCTTGTCCAAAATATACCTTATTGGCAAATCTTGTCTGTAAGCCTGTATCAAGAATAAACACTGTGGTCCACATCTGTACACATTTTACTCCCTTTCATAACAGCAACTATACATCAAGTCAAAAGTCCAGTGGCTGAAGCTGAGAGGACACATGCTGGATTTTGACATCTTGGGACCACAGCTGTTATTCTCAGTTTTCTTCTCCATTCAGTGAAGGACCCATCCTCTGTCTCACAGGGACTCCAGTTGGGTTCCAGTTCTGGCTCTGAGTTTGTTGTTTTTATTGACGAGTGCCAGGGGGCAGAGTGAGGTTGGCCATCAGCTCGTGAACAGAAGCGAATATCGTACACTCACCTGAGAGAGAGAAAAAAAAACCAGGGTTAGCAAAGGCATTTTGTGTGAAGTCTCAATAACAAAACTAAATATTTAGTTGATATCAGTTTCTGTATGGGAAATTTGATATCTGTTTTTCAGTATAGTAAATTATTCAGATCTCATCAGCTGAGAGTCTCACCCTGTCTGGCGGGGTGCAGCTCATTGAACCTTTTAAGGATATTAGAGACCATAAGCGCTGCGGCCCCAGAGGAGCTGTGCTGTCTGGGGATGTCAGCCTGCTGAGTGAGGCCTGTGGCCATGTCGTACACGATGGGCACAATAATGCTCACTGGCTCCTGTGGCACCGGGATACGCTGGGTCAGCTGCAACTGTGGGGCAAAGCAGACCAAACAACACAGGGTCAGGCAAGTCACCGCGTTTCAAACGATGCTACACAGGCACATGACTTGTGTCCTGGTTGTGGAAAGCTAATGGTGACGCACTGCTGAGACTTACAAAGAAGAGCATCTTGGACTTGAGCACCACAGCGATGGTTCCAGGAGGAGCGATGGGAGGCGCACTGGGGGGGATGGTGAGACAGAACTGGACGTTCCACTTCAGCTGCGCAGCTTGGTCAGGGAACTAGAGGAAGAGAAATAAGGTTAAAGGATATGGTCTAGTTTTCCAACACAACTAGAACATGTGTGCACACTTTCACACACACACAAGACAGGTTTATCAGGGCATATTGTATATTTGTTGTATCTAGTTGTTGTCATTTGACAGCTTGCATAACAAAAGAGGGGCTGGTCTTGTTCAGTTTGCATATTCATAAACTTTTGGATTTTATAACACATTAAGAGAGTGTAGATTCTATTTAGCAATTGTGTATACAAAAAACTTTGAGATCAAAATCTTTAATAACCCAAATAAACTGACAAGGCTCATACATGATTAAAAACATGAATACATGTAACGACTGCTCTTATAAACAAAAAAAACTCACCAGTTCAAGCTTCATGATGCGTACACAGTCCCTAAGGATGTTAGTGGGCGCCCCCAGCAGCTTTGTGAAGGCATTCAAAGTGTTATATTTGAAGGGAGGACCAGCAACCTAGAAAAGAGGACAAAAGAAGATAAATAAATGGCGTAACAACATAGGTGTGGGCATGTGAATGGCCTTAAAGGCATAATCCATGATACAAAATGTAAAAAAGTGGACGGTATTACTTTAAAAAAAATCTAAATGCAAGGTTGAAACCAGCTTATCATTATCAAATTAATAGTTATATTATTACAATTCCTGTCTAACACTACAACTTTAAACATGATCAGTTGAGAAAACGTTTTCCATATTCTGTGTCTGGATAATTTATGAATTGGTCTTTAAGTGCTTCTGCCTGTACTTACCCGTGTCTCAAAGAACTTTTCCAGCACCTGAAGCTCCTCCGGTGACCAGGGACCTGTATTTTCTGGAGTAACTTTGAGCTGCAGCGTCTGGTAGTTCTTTGGGTTTAGAGCAACACGGCACTTGAGCACGTCCGTCTTAAACATGATCACCCCGGGCTCATTAGAGTTCACTATAGATAACTGGAAAAGAGGTGACAGAGTAGGAGGAAGTGAGGGAAGTGCAGAACAGGTAATATCATTTGAAAAACAAAACACCAAACAATTTTTTCTCCAAAGAGGATTATTTGTGCAACGCTCACATTGGCCTCCTGCTGAATGATCCTCTGCAGGTGGCGTCTCATGATAACTGAACCCAGGAAGCGCTCCAGAGGCGAGCAGAGGTAGCTTCCTGCCAGGCCTGGCACCAGGCAGGGAGTGGGTGAGGGGAGCAGAAGCACATGCAAGGCATTGTGGGTGAGGATAGTAGGAATGGAGGCAGCCCAGGGGCGCTGAGGTAGCTTGCGGGGTGGAGGCATACTGGTAGGCATGACTTGTGAACCTAAATAAAAGAAAGAGACAGATGTTACAAAAAAGGTAAACACAAAGATTTAGAGAAAAGTTAAGATTTTAAATTATCTGAAACAATACGGAGAGAGCAGTACTTACTGGTTCCAGCACGTGGAGAATGAGGGTCAGGGATAGGTGAATGCAGCGAAGGGTTACCAGGGGACATGCCATGGATCCTTGCCCCAGGAGAAGGCCCTGAGACCTGGGGTGAGCCTGGCCACTGGCCCCTATGGCTGGGAGACACCATGGCATATGGAGAGCTGGGGTCCAGAGCACCTAGGGTAAAAGACAGGCATCAGACTCACACAAACACTCAACAATTAACAGAAAAAACAAATTCAGATATGTGTGCCCACTTTTTACTGGCTATTTGTCATATGTTTGCTCGTTTGGCTAGTGAAGATGTTCAGTTCAGCCCCTTCCAGCCCTTGCCCAGCAGACCAGAATTACCACCAGGCCAGCATTTACGGCTACCGTGCTGCTTACCGTGGGGACTGGCAAAGCTGGTCTGGCCCATGGCTATGCCCAGAGAAGACGGAGATGGGGTGGGCCCGAAAGGAGAGGGTGCCCTCAGAGCTCCACTAGGGGAGCCAGAGGCATGGATGTTCCCTGCACACACACACACACACACACACACACACACCATATCTCGTCAGCCACTGAGGTTCTCCTAACGCACACACACACCCACTCGCTCATGGACACACATGCTAAAGCTGGGCAGGAGGGCTGTAGTCTCTGGCTGGCGGGCTGAGATGGAGCAAAATGGAAGGAGCAAGACTAAATGCATGCTTTGTTCTCTCTTGGCTGTGAGGTGTGTGCATGGTGCATGAGAGACACAACTGATCTCATGGTTTCACAAAATTAAACATGGGCACACATCATTGCTCTTCCTCGTTGTCTCTTGACATGCGCACAGTTTGCTCTTGCAACAAATACACAGGTTAGCAGAGAGGTTGATGACAGTAATGTGATATATTCAAAAACAATGATCTGTTGGTCACGATGCTGTATGGCAGGCTGACAAGCTCAGATGACACAAACAGTACAGGTGATTTTCACTCACACGAACTTGGACAAACAACAAAGTACCATGTTTCCTATTACCTGGCGACTGTGTGGGCATCATGGATGGTGAAGGAGTTACATTGGCGTGGTAATTTGGTGGCGGTGAAGTGAGAGGAGGGTATACACCTCCTGCACCCCCCCGCATTGTCTGTGGAGCTTGCAACTGGTTCATCAGACTGTCCACATCTACGCCCACCGGCGATGGTGGGTTATCGTCTTCATTGACAGAACGCCTGCGAGCATCCTGATTGCTGTCTACAAACATGTTCAGGAATGTCTAGAACAGGGAAAGACAGGGACAGTATTTGGTGAAAAAATCTTAAACAAATATGAATTTTATTATTGTACTCTTGTCCAGCTAATAAGAAAAAGACTAGTCAAGTTCTGAGCACAGAGAACCTAAGAACAGAAGTTTTCATACCAAATGGCAAAGCAAATGCTCATATCAACTATTCCAGTGACATTTAATACTTGTAACATTCTCAGATGCATGTGTGTAAGAAGTAAAAGTGGCACATTGATTTCTGGCAGATAATTTAAACAGAAACTCCAAGATAAACTGAGTAGTTTGACACCACTGCTTTGCCACTATGTCTGGTTTACCTTGAGTCCTGGAGCAGGGTAGAAGCCCTCTACAATCTTAGTATTGTCAAAGAGACTGTATGCTCCGTCTCTGATGGCTACCACACCACGGCTGCGGCAGTAGATATCGATGCAGTACATATTTCGGAACGCCAGGCGGATGTGTGTGGGTGACTGGGGTAGGATGGAGAAGCACTGGTAGGCAGTGTTGGTGCGCTGGGTCAAGCCCAGCATGGGCACTGTTGGTAGCTTGTTGATAGCATTTAGAGGGGCCTGTGTGTCGGAAAGCACCTAGAGAAACAAAGATGAAACGTAACCCAGGGAAATCACACAGAAATACCAAAAGCAAAAGTAAAAGTGAATGGTTTATGATTAGAGAAACAGGGAACATAGCACATTTTTCAAACTATTGTAAGACTGCATAAAGAACTACATGGAACAATACAGTGAGCACCAGAAACCCTTCAGAAAAAGAAATTGCAATTTTTTTTTTAGAAAAAGAACCTTAAAAGTCTCTTGAAAATACATGTGTATTGTGGCTGCATTTTCATAACCATGTTCCTTTGTACCTGCAGCAGTTGCATCACATTTGGGTTCTTGTTGAACATCTCCTGTAGCTGGTGGAGGATGATGTTGTGGCAATTGGAGCAGCCAGAGTTTGGCCCCACGGTGCCCAGGGCGAGGTGGAAGCGCTGGCTGTTGGAGTTCCACTGGATGGTGACTGAGCTGCCTTTGGTGGTGCCGTAGCACAGCACCAGCTTACGGTAGTTATACAACCGCACCTCAGAGAACAGGCTCAGGTAAGATGGCATCTCTGGAGGGAAACAGTCACAGTGTGCAGCTATATTAGATGGTTATGTCTCATTTGCCAAGCATCAATTCAAGAGAGTGACACTGATGAATGCAAGCCTAGGATAACACTTAAACTGCAATGCATTTATGTTCACACAACCTGCAGAGGTCAACATTAAGATCTGATAGTTAGCTGAAGTGAAACTGATGACACTGGGTTTTTACATGTTATATCATTTATTGTTATTTTAAGTTGACTGAGGAAATGCTCTCAGCACAAAGATGAAACCAGTTCGAATAAAACATTTTTATTTACTTTAAAAATACATGATCAGTTTGCAAATGTATGTAATTATTTGCATCTATCTCATTCATTGCAACTCCATACATCTGCAACAAAATGGCCAGTAACATACTGACCAATTTAAGACAAACTGATCTTCATCCAAGAGCCATGCATTCATTGATTTAAGTGGAATCTTTGCTTTACAGATGATTTTGCACGTACCTGGCAGTGCACGAGAGAAGTTGAGGACACACTGGTACAGTTGACTGATGGCATTCCAGTCATTAAGGAACATCTCTACAACTTTCCGCCCGCCCACCGGCTCCGACAGAGGGTTTTCATAGGTCAGATACACGTGCCGTGTGGAGGCTGAGAGAGGGGGCAGATTTCAGTTAATTTAGGGGTTGGGCTATGTGGCAGATGCAGACAGTTTCCCTTATTTACATACAAACCAGAAAACATTCTTTGAATCTATGAATCTTTGATTCTATCTATGAAGAACAATAACACCATTTGCTGAAATTGCTACAGGAGTATTTAGTATGTCATAGGGTATATCAGAATCAGCTGTATTCATTTGTCTATGGTTTTAGACAGTTCTCTCTTAAGGCAGCTCTTAGAGTGTAATTTTTTATGATTCCTACAAATGATTTTACTATTATATACACTTTAAAGATTAAAAAATCTCAATTAGATTCAAAAATAAAAATGTACGTTAAAGAAATATATCTAAACTCTTAGTGATGAAATGGGAACATGTGGTGTGTACCTTGCTCCTTGCTGTGTGTGCTATTGAGCGGGCAGTTGGCCAGCACCAGTTCAGCCACCCATGTTCGGTTGTTCCTGCCCTGCAGGCGGATGGTGCTGTCCAGAAGGGAACGCTCTAAAGCTCTCCTGGTCTCCTCTCCTACGCCTTTACAGGGAGGAATCCTGCAGTATAAAAGAAGATATATACTTTAGAGTCACAAATTTTATCACAGTTTTTCAGGTTTTCATACTTTGAATAGAAATATTGTTTGGCTGTCATGTATGTGCATAAATACATGCATATGTGCTTGTGACTGTATTACTTTAGTAGACGTATGGCATGACTGCTGCCATCTCCTTCCACTTGGACACCCTGGTTTGGAATCTCCATGTTGGACAGCTACTCAAAGACAGACAGAGACATGCAACATTAGTCAATGCCAAGCTTGATGTGTTTATCAAAGAGCATGCAGGAGTGGCATGAATGAATCAAATTGTCAAAGTACAGTGACTTACCTCTGTTCTGAGGCCAATGAAAGGCATGTTGGTATCACACATTGCCACTAGGTGAGCCAGCTCCTTGTTGAAGGCACACATTTCCCCAGACCGCTTAGGCTTCTTTGGCTCTGGGTCCCCCTGGTCTCCAGACATCTACAGAGCAACAGTTACAAAAAATGCACATTAAATAAAGCTAAATATGTATCCTTATCTAGCTGGGCACATTTTTCCCCTGGTAATGCCTTGCCTCACATGAGGGAGCTGACCAGTACTACCAAAAGCTGAATTTATACTATTTATAATACAAGGTTAATAGTTTATTAAACTATTAGGCAGGATCTCACAACTATGCAAAGTTATCATTGTATAATATGTCTGGTCACATAATACAATGGTCTGATCAGCCTAGTTCTAAGCTCAAGCCCAGCACCACATCCATTTAAAACATATAAAAAACAAAATAATTTGTGTATGATAAAAAACTGCATGTACTCTTGCACTGACTGCCTTTCTCTTAGTCCCAGGTCGGGCCCCTCTGCCTGTTGTATTGTCCTGGACAAGATGTTCTAGGTTGGGCTTGAAATGCTGCAGGAGCTGTGCGCACATGGGTCCGTCCTCTCCTTCCAACTGAGATACAGACAGGAAGGAGTACTTGTACTGCAATGCTGTAGGATTGCTTGGTACTTCAAGCATTTCCACCACCTACAAAGAACAAATAAGATGCATGACAGAGAGTTAAACAGAGTTTTAAAAAAAATACAAGCAAGTAACAGGTATGGAGAATGAGAGGGAGGTTGTAAAAATGGAAGCAGTATTTTCTCAAAGTAATTTTGGTTTAGCTCTTTTCAGCAGAGTATTGGCAAGGAACTCACAATGTAGTACTGCGGAAGACGTGTGAGCTTGATGAAGAGTTTGTGTTTGGACAAGCTGCCAACTGGGTGAGAAGCTGAGTTGGAGAGGTGAAGGACATCAGTACACACGGTGGGAAGGTGCTTCACAGACTGTCGACAGCGCTGCTCCCCCAACCAGAACCTGGCCACAGAGAAAAAAAGTCAGTCTCTAAATGAAAGCTAAGTTGCAAATAGTCCCAGATTTGTATACTCTTAGTCAACGCATTAACCCTGTTGACTAGTGCAAGACTCACAGCCTGGCAATTCATTTTAACACCCATCTTGCCTCTAGCTTAGCCAAGTGTTGGAAATGACAGATACTGTTACTGACTGCTTCTGTCAGTTTTGACAAGGTGTCAGACTGTCTCCTACTGTTGGCTTTTTGCTCCCCGTCACTTCTATCTACTGAACGGCCACTGCTCCCTTTCACCTGTGCCAACAATGACTTTATAATGTTAGCTGTGAAAATATATTTCCTGTTTATACCAACTTTAAAAAATTAAGGAAGTACTTGACTTACTTCAGTTGTTGAAGCCAAGATATAATGCGCTTCATATCATCGTTGATGGTCTTTTCAATGTCATCCAGCATGGACTGATCTGGAGTAAGAAAACAGTTTTAGGTTCACAGAGCACATGAAACATTAAAAGTAGAACCACAGAGAAACAAAGCCTGAAATTAGATTGTTTTTGCCAAATTGTTAATTCCCTTAATCTTACATAATTACAACCCGCACTGAAACCTTAACTAGGATCACAACAGGGACAAATGTGAAAAAAAGTTAACCACCACTGGTTGATTATATTTGCATATTGCTATTTATTGTTCTAAATTTATGTTTGCTCCTACTTACCTAATCCATACAGCATGGGCTGGAACATGCCAGAGTGCAGGTCTACAAAAATATGTAGACACTCTGAGCGACCACACGGCTCAAGTATTGGAATAACAAGTGTGGGTAAAGCAGTCTCGATGAATGCTGAAATAAACAGAAACACACTCTAGTACCTCTTTTCAACACTGCAGATGACACAAAACCATGGTTACGGAACATTATTGAATTGAAGGAGAGTGAACTTTTTAATCTTTGAAACTGTTTCACTGTTGGCACAAGGCTTCAGTTGCTCCAGGAAATAACACTGGATTCTGCAGATTTGTTCAATATACACCCAAGAATTTGTGAAATGTTTAATAATGAGAAGTTAGAATAAATACATACAGTTGTCACTGGGATTGCTGGTCTTTAGAATGGCCTTCAATTCCTGTAGCTTCTGATGTGACCGGGCATGAACACTGTCAATCAAAAGTTTCTCCACTGACAGATGGTCAATCTAAAGAATGAGCGAGAGAAAACAAATGTTATTAAATTGAAAGATATTTGTACAGCGAGTCATACTGCCTATAACTTTATACAGCACTGAAAACGTTAATTGAAAACATATGTGCAAATTACCTTCATAGCTCTCTCCATTAATTTGGAGTCACATGCAGGGAGAGGAGGTTCATGAGATATTTGCAGTGGCTTAGATCCATCTGATTCATCAATCTTGATAGTGACTTTGTGTACTGATGCTGTACCCGTTTTCCTACCCAACACCTGTTGGCTGGAGGAACAAAAAGAAAGAAAGGGATGAAAACTATATGAATGCATTCTGGTATTTTTTAATGCAATGTAGGTGCACCATTTGTGTTTACAGGTTTAAGTGTGTGAATGCATACATCTACATGTCCATACATGTAAATGTGATTTAAAGTCTTACTTCCAGACAGTGAGCGTGAGGTATTTTGCAGGCACATATCTCTCCTCCTGCACCAGATCTCCCCATCGCTCTCTGATCAGCATCAAAGTCTGAGAGTGGAGCACCTCTAACTGCAGTGACAGACAGAAGGAGTCTGGAAACAATGCAGTTAAAGAAGACACAGCGTGGGAAATACTAAGTCCAGGTGAATAGAGATAAAGTATCATACACATCTTTCCATTAGCATTCAAAACACACTCGCACACATATCCTCCTACACTTTGTCGGTAAAAGGGGCATTTGTGCCCGACACAGACTGCTCTTTGACATGGTAAGCTGCGCTGCTAGTGATGGTGGGGGAAAGGCAGAGAAGAGATGTACTGATTAGCATTGTGATTAGCACAGTCATGCTCAGTTCGCATGCTTGATTAGGATCTTTGATGTTAGCATAAATGCTAACACGCTGTTATTTTTCCGGTGTCCTGAAGGCTACATTTTACCACAGACTGATGAGTGGCATCATGAGAGAACAAATCCTCGACTTTATATTAAACTTGAATTAATTTTTTTTTTTTTTAATTAAGTGTCCTGCTATCTCATGGCCCATCCCTCATGGATTCCTTTCTAAGTACAGTATCAACAGGTGTTAAAACACACATCCCCATAAGGAATAATTATACCTCACATGACCCAGCTGAGTAACAGATATTAGTGAGACTAATGCTGTCCTTCCTTCATCATTAACAAAAGGTGGTTGTGTTGTTTAGGAATGAATGAAGGAAGAGGGGTCTAAGAAGGATGCAGTTTTGCAGCTGTGTTTCTCATTGGAATGCTGCACTTGTCTGCTTGACCGGTCAATACTCTATATGCTCTGACACACACTCCCGTCCTACTGCAGTAGTTCACAGCAGACTGGGACAAAAGCCAAGTGGATGCAGGCAGGACATACACAAAATGCCTGTCAATGTGCATGGACAGACAAATAAAGACAAAGAAAGGATACGCAAGCAGTTGTACATGTCCTGTAGGGGTTTTTCATCCGCACACAGACGTGCCTGGACCAATTCGTGGATGAAGTTCACCTGCAAACTGTGGACCAAGGCTCGGCCATCTGTCAATATAAAGGGAGGGAAGAATAATTTGAGCGTGGAAATAGACAAGCAAATAAAGGCCAGTTGAGAGCGGGCCAGGATTAAGTAAAAAACTAATTAAAGGAAAAGCATTAGTAATACAGTATACTGTCAATCAGTTTTCAATGGTGCCACTTGTGGTGTGCAACAGAGCTTGATGGGTGCATGCCTTACCTCCAGTTTCTTTGTCCTCTACCAAAATCTCCAGCTTCAGCAGCCTCCAGGGAATATCCGGGTCATCTCCCATCACCGTCAAAGTAGCCTCAAACTCGCCTTCCACACGAAACTTTACACGTCCATTGGCTGCACAAACATGCAAACATACGCATAGAATCTTCTCATTACCATCACAGCTGAAAACTGTAGGTTATTCCATGTCAGATCAGATAAGATTGTTGCAGCACCGTCTCAGATTTTGTTCAAACCTTGTCTATATCATGAATGGGTCCTAAAACCAAGATAAAATATTTCTGTTTTCATATTTTTTCAGCCCTTGATATTATTTCGTCTTTATAGCCTCAAAAACACCTTATCTGGGAAGCCATATTTGGGCATTAATATCTTGACAAGTATTGTTCAGAGTCTCACCAAACTTTGTAGGATGGAAGACAAACAAGTCTTCTGTATGCCAAAACCATTAAAAGCCAGTACTGCATGCCATTTTACTTTTATAAGGTCCTAGGTTTGGAAAAAAGTGCAAAATTCCTAAATGAGAGTCATATTGAGGGTATTACTAACCCACATTTTTGCACCAATATGGTATCAATCATCATTTTTTCTGCAAATACAACCTTTTATTAATTTTTGTACCAATATTTGAGGTCTCTGCCACCAATGGACATGAAGATATTATGAATAAAACAAGGCATGATAGTATATTTTGGTAATTTTCATAGGATCAAAATGGTATGTGGGGTAGCTAGTAGGAACATAAAAATGTAATTGCTTGATGTATGGTTATTAAGGGTATAAAGTGCCAATGTCCTTCTGTTTTTCCTTCATACAAAAATAGAAACAGATTTGAGATACATTTTACCTATAGCAGAAAAACATCCATTTCAGGATTACATTTTTTGAATCAGTATCTCCATGATTATTGAATTCCTGTGTCATATGATTTGTAAGAAATAAAGGATAAATATGTCTTCAGTTTCATTGGAATGGAGGGTATTTGAGATGGGAATTGTGTCTCTGGTAAGGTCTTGGATATTGAAAATAAGTGAAATATTTTGATGAAACCTCTGGTATAAGGAGGAAGAAGTGGTATCCTAAATGGCCCTCTCAAGCTCCAGTGCGAGTATCTAAATGTGTTTCCACATAAAATGTTGGATGTGTTTATAAATGTAATTTTACAGTGTGCATGTAAGAAAGCTATATGCCCTGATAGTAAAGAATATAGCTTCCATTACTGACCTACAATAAAATGAGCCTAAAGAAAACATGTATTACTTTACTCCAATCAATATTTCAGAGGCCGGGACACATAAGTACAGATAATAAGGGAAGACCCTGCTTCTTCATTATGGACATTTTCTTCCTAGAGTTAAAACAAGATCTTTAACAATGTGTATTTATCTATGAAGGCAACATGGAAGGATATTGGCACTTTGTACACTAAACGACCATACATTAAGCTATTTCCACATACATTTTAATGTTCCTACTACCTATCCCACATACCATTTTGGTCCTATTAAAATGATCAAAAAATGCTACCATGCTTTGTTTTATTCATAATACCTTCATGTCCATTAGTGGTAGAAACCTCAAATATTGGCACAAAATTAACAAAAGGTTGTACTGGAAGACAAAATAATGATTGGTGCCATATAGGTGCAAAAAATTGGTTTATAATACCCTTAATATTGCTATTGTTTAGGAATTTTGCCCTTTCTTCCAGATTTAGGGCCTTATAGAAAACCAATAGGCATGCAGTACAAACTTTCAATGGTTCAGTCATACTGAGAACTTGTTTGTCTTCCGCCTAAAAAGTTTGGTGAGGCTAGGAATAATACTTTTCAAGATATTAATGTCCAATCATGGCTTCCCTGATATGGCATTTTAGTGAGTGTAAAAATTAAGAAATATCAAGGTGCAAAAAAATAAATAAAACACTGGAACTGAACAAAAATATTTTACAGGCCTTGACTTTGGGAGCCAAACATTATATAGGCAAACTTTGAACAAAATTTGAGATGGTGCCGCAATCACTTTCCTGGATTCTGTCTGATTTGACACAGAATGACCCAGTACTGAAGTTGTAAGAATGGCAAACTTTTAAAATATACCATAGTGGGTGTACACATGCTGCTTACCAACTGTGAGGTTGGCTAACTGAGGAGGTAAGTCTGTGGTGACAAGGCGATGCCGTAGAATCTGATTAAGCTGGTTCAGGGTAGTCTGCTTCTCAGACTTAGTGATGGGGTCTGGAGGAATGATTTTATCCTACACACATGGACAAAAAGAGGATAAATGTGCTGACATAGTAGACATTCAAGAGGGAAAGTTTCTTAAAGTGATAAGTTTGATCTCCCAGCATCCTTTCATGCTAGACTGTATATCAACAGTCATAGCAAGCAGCAAAGAAAGTTTAAATACTGACTTACTCGTATGCAGGTGGGCAAGCGTGGGTATGACCCCGTTGTGAGTACATCGATGGCGAAGGGGATGGCAAAGCTGGGTAAACGTGCATGTACCAGGGCATCCCTGGCCAATGATGCAAGTCTATCAGCTGTATCCACAAACAAGATGGTCTGCTGATCCAAGAAGCTGGAAATCATCTGTTACCATAGATACCATGGGAGAGAGGTTCAGAGCAGGGTCATGTGCTGTGTATTATTAAAATCTACTTCTATAGGGTGATTATAGTCTTTATACACACGTACCGCACACTTTTCAACTTTCCCTGCATTGCTTGCCCACTTCACCAGGGCTAGGAGACGCACAAATAGCTGCCTGGTACGACTGGCAAACTGGACAATCTCAATTTTTCTGCAAAGGGAACATGAATTAAATGTTGATACTAATTTAAGCAAACAAAAACAGATTACCAAAATGCGTGAAAGGAGAAGTACATGAAGAAGAAACCTACCTCTCCATGTCCGTTTTTCGGGGAAGTCTGAAAAGAGAACATTAAAACCACTGATTAATGCCATTTTCCTCATCCTGCCCAACATAATACTACTCTAAAATCTGTGCATCCCTAGTTTTGAGTCTGCTTTGACCTCAGCAAATGACACTGCTGATGTCCTCAGTTGGCAGCTGAGAGACAAGGGACCAATGCGGGGGGAAAAAACTAGCTTTGGAACAGCAAAATAATGCAAGTACTCCTTCATCTACCTGGTGTAGCAGATATTTGTCATCCCTCCCAAACACTTTTCTTAGACAACTAACTATTAGCTATAACGTTAGAATCATAAAAAGATGTGTTGATGATGTGTTGTGTAGTTACTCCCCCTCTCATCACTGTAGTTATTTGTGCTTTCTGGTTTATTACACTCTAAATTATAGCTTTTAGGTCAAATGAAAACGCATCACCTAACTTCTCAATTAGTGCCAACAGTCGACTTTTGAAGAGCCAATTAGTGTTTACTATAAAGGCTGGAAGAGGCGCATCCTCTTGAGTTTACTAACGTTAGCCGGTTAGCCTACCGGTTATCCTAGTTAGCTTTGAGGCCTACAACGCTAAAAATGTTACTTACAGTTCCGCCAACAGGGTGATTTCATGGTAGGTCCTCTGGAGAAGAAACTCAATGAGCAGGCTCAGTCGTACCCCCTGTGTGGCCGGGGCTCCGGGTGGCGGTGGCTGAGGACCCGAGACAACCGGACCTCCGAGTGGGACGAGCTGCCCATCTGACCCGATCTGCACCGGAGCCATTTTACAATGACGATACGCACTAGCGTTAGTTAGCTAGTACGGCGATGCACACCCAGCGCTACAACGGAAGACTTATCGAGTGAGTTGTAGTGGCTAACTCCTTGTGAATATATTTTTTCGCAGTCTCACAACATTTCTCTCTCTAGACGAATTTCTCTGCATGTACTTGGTTTCTTTGTTCAGCAGAAAACTCAACAAATACGCACAATTTGGTAACTCATTACGGAGAAGACTCAATGCCGCTCAGCCGCCATCTTTGCTGTCGGGAATAATTGCCGTTGAACCGACGGTGGGAAGGAAAACCTAGACAGGAGCCTTGAGGAGTGAGAGTGATAAATAAATGTCTCCCCCATTACTGTGTTTTACTGGCTCCACGACCGGGGTAACTAACTGCGGGATCAAACAATTAGCTTAATGTCAGGTTACAGTGCCAGATAAGTGATTACCCGCAAACATATTCTCTCATCTGTTACCAGGGCAACACATGAGAGAATAAATGAACAAATAAACAAAATAACAAACGTCCAATAACAAAATATATCACAAATCACAAAATGCTACTTTACAAAAAACAATAATAATAGAGGCACCATTTGTTAGGCTACAACCCGTATTCAAAATAAACAATAAATAACGCATAGTGAAACATTAGCTCTGATGTGTAGGCTGCAGCTTTTGGAGATAAGATCAGGCATAAGTTTCTGCCTTATCCAATCTTAAATGCATGTTATTCCTAATATCTGCTTGACAAAAGATTTATTTACAAAGATTTTATTATAATACTATAAAATCCTGCAGCAATGGTATGATATTCCACACCCACAGGCAGCTATAAGTCTCTCTTACTATGACCCCTTTTTGAAAGAGGGGTATTAAATAATGTGTAATTAGCAAAGTTTGGGGGCTTCTATACCAGGGCAAACTAAGGAAGGGGTATAAGTGACACGTTCACTGGATTACTCTATAGTTGCTATTGGTCTTGATTTCTTTGTCTCATCAGGGGAGTTTATCTGGAAATGTGAGCAGATGAAAAGATGGGGAACACATCAGTTTCACATATGTGCATTTATGCAGCGAGTCAGGCCACATTTGCTCTGTATTTTCTATTATCTCATTTTCAGACTTCCTGTGCCTCATTCTGTAGATATTCAGAAGTAAAGTAAAATGTATCAGCAGACACATACAGTACATCCAGCAATGTTACACATTAATGCCTAAAAGGGACCAATTTCAGTTCCCGCTGTTCCCATATGCACCCACTCCCTCGGGGGCATCCAAGGCCTGAGTATGTAGTGCATTTATGAACACAAAGGGCACATGGGGTGTGGCAGAAAAGACTGACAAACAATATAACAGCATATTCATCTGGCTCCAAGAAACAGGTATTTAAAAAATACATTGCTGACCGCAATGATGTCAGTGAACTGGTTACAGATGAATTGCGTCTTTTGATGCCTCCATTCCAAATAGCTGCTTGGACACTGAAAGTAGAATTAAAAGAAAAATAAAAACCCCTATGCACAGTAATATAAAAACGTCAATTGCCTTGTAAGAAATACAATTTTTTTGAACACTATATCTTGAGGTGTTTATTCACCTCTATGGTAATGTTTGAGGGTGTAGTTTGTGGTGCTGTTGCGTGTTTGGGTATAGTTTAACCAGCTCTATCGGATCATTATTTGAGTGTCCACAGTCTCATCTAAAAGCACACATTTTGCGTAAGTTAGCATTTGTTGCAGGGCCATTGTGTTGGATTTCACCGCACTGTACAGGTGTTTCTATTTCTCTGGTTACCCACTATATTTTTAGTAATAATGTGGGTCATTGTTAAACAACTGAGTGCATGCAGCAGGTATAGTGAATGATGGCTCCTATATATTTTAGCCATTTGGCAGACTTATCCAGAGTAATTTACATCTACTATGCAGGTAAGAATTCGGTGTCCGATTAAGGATGTGTATGTCAGGTCTAGGCACATTGGAGTAGTCGGAGATCAAACCTGTGTTTATTACACATGGTCACAGAAAGTGAAAGGTATAACTACTGTGAAGAAATACTTGACAAACCTCATTGAACACGTGATGCAAAGCAGGCAACTGCCCCCAGGGCCCCAGCTCTACAATCCCTGTGTGACAATTGGTTTATTGTGGTAATATAATTATTGTAACTGCTTGAGAATATGGGAAATTGCACCACTAAAGTGCCATATCAACTGACATGATAAGAGCTGTTAGGTGGGTCCTGCTTTATAATCTGATCTTGAGGCCCTGTGTCAAACTGCGGCTGCAACTGATAGTGTGTTTACATGGTTACATTAATTTATGTTTAATTAAATGACTACACAGTTAATTGGGGGCTATCTAATATACACAATACACAAAGAGGGAGAGGAACAGGGAGGATAATAGAATCAGAATCATCTTTATTGGCCAAGTATGTTTATGCATACAAGGAATTTGACTCTGGTTTAGTGGCTCTCAATGTACTTACACAAAATAACAACACAATAATCTTCAGAAGTATACACAAAGAATGAGTATATACGGGTGAAACCAATTCTGTGAACTGTAAACAGGGGATTTATATATATATATATATATATATACATACATATATAATAGGGGCCCTTTTTTTGCCTCGTGGCCTCCAAACAGGTGAATCTGGCCATTACCATGATCACAATCTTTCCTTATCTTCAGCCAAAGTGTTTTAGTTGCCTTACTTGAAATGTCAGTTTGCGTATGTAGGTCTGAATTTGCTTGCGTTGTGATATTTTTAATTTGTATGAAAATATTATAGGCTTATTCATGTATGACCACCCCCTGCGGTAGGGGGGCGATATATCCAAGTTCGTCAGGTCGCTCAGCTTTCTGTTGCCTGGCTTTGGTTAAACTACGGAATTTGACATCCTTGGCTGGAACCGGAGTCAGTTATCAGAAATGAGAGAGGTTTTTTTTATGCCCTTTTCCATTCAGCTGATGTTGTGTTTGCTGAGAGCTGCTCTCGGTTGCAGTGCAAACTAGCACATAGACAACGCTGATTGTTGGGAGTTCACACACAGTCGTCTGGCCTGTTTTTTTTTTTTTTTTACTGAGCAGCATTTGTGTATTCGACTGCGCTTCCGCCATGTTGAACTGATTCAAGTTGTGACTGAGTGCTGGGACCGAGGTGACAAGCCCCAGACATCGGACTAGATAAGAGTAAGCAGGGGGCTGTTACCGCGCCGGTGACGCAGGAAAAACACCCAGAAGCAGAGGAAGAAAAAAAACCGTAGAAATTAGATCTTTCTAGTAACAGGTTTGGGTCCCTGCGAAACTGTCACAGATATAGGCCACGTTTATGTAATATACGACGACTCCATCGTTGAAGGCTGGACGTAGCCCGAGAATAGAGGAGGGAAGTCATATCAAATTCCTGGTGAGTTGTTAGCCGACTAGCTCGCTAGAGGGGATTGTTAGCTCCTGCTAGTATTAGCGTCAGCTGCTGGTGGATGCAAGGTAACAGTACTGCATTTGTGTTACTTGTGTTATCCAGTTGCTGGTATTTTTTCATCTCTTGAGCTACCGCTTGTTGAACCTGTGACAATGTCAATGCGATTAAACTGCAATTCATGGTGTTAACATTACGTGTAGTCTGATTTAGCTCACTGAAGCCAAGCTAGCGCTTAGCTATCCGCAAATGGTCTCCGGGCACTGTCTACACAGTGAGAAAAGGGACAATTTCCTTTTAAACGTTTCATGTTTACAAGTTACTGAAATTTAGCTATCTTCAACCTACAGTTTTGTAAGTTTAATTAGTAATGGCATTAACAAACCACATTGCTATTAACATTTTTACATCAGTTGGGCTTTTCACGCTTTTATTTTCAGTTTGTTTCAGATAACTTATAACTTAGCGTTAGATGATACAGGTTAGAACTCTGGTGAATTTCAGGAAATAGGCGAGTCCCCTGTCACTTGCATATTTTACGTTATCCGAGATAGCTAGCTAGGTTAAGTTATTTTGAAAGCTGAAAATTGTTGAAGAGTTAAGCTTAGTCACAGAGTATATGTTATATAGATGGTGGGAACTGTTAATTGTTGAGTCATATCAGCAAGCCGCTTGTCAGAATAGAAACGTTAGCTAAATGCACCTTCGGGTGTTTACTCGCACGTAAGCTAACGGCTAACAGTAACGGATAGATTACTGCTCGTTAGCATGTTAGCATGGCCGACGCTCATTGTAAATGGCGACTCGGGAACATAGTTGGTCAACAATAACGATGTGAGATTGTTAATGATTTTAGGTATTAACCAAACTCTCTGTGTGCTTAAGCTTGTCAGTTATGCAGTAAAGGTTTCCTGGGCACGTATAAAGTCAGGCCCGACCGAATAATGAGGCCTGCGCTTGGTTTTTGGACGACGAGGCCTTCGCTGCTCTGCTGTCTGGGTGGATCGTTAGTTGCCGCAGCTAGCTAACAGCAGGCGTTAACTAACTAAAAACCACCAGCTGTTAACGTTAGTTTGTAATATGTTGTTATGTAATGTCGCCGTGTAGTTGATGTGCATCTGGACAGTCTACATTTTGATTACATTTCAAGGTAACTTAACACACATTGTTACATGACCGATTTCTCCGTTCACAAGATCTTTTTTAATAACACTAACGTTGTACGGCAGGTTCAGTCCAAAAAGGCCGCAGTTGCACCTCCCGTTTGTCGTAATAGTGTTTTTTCTTTTTACCATGTGTCACTTTTTAGACACTTTGCTTTTGATAAAGCATAACACTGTTTTTGTGCGTCATGACCATAACCCACCCTCTTTCCCCATTAGTAGATAGTTAGCTAGCGAGTGGTTTCACTGATAGCCTCAGATAAATGATGTGACATTTCGTTCTGGGCAAACCAGAAAGCACAGGCAAGATTTTGCTTAGGATATCTGTCATATTAAAGCAGATGTCATTTGTTACCTGCAAAATGGGAAATAATGCAGTTTCACTACTCCTAAACTAGGGGTAGTGAATATACAGTACAGTAGATAAACCAAACGTAAGTTTTAACCGTTTGTGCCTATAAATAGATTTTATGGTCACCAAAAGTGAAATCATCCAAGTCAGAATACCCGTGTTAAGTTGTTGTAAGACACATACAAACAGACTGTTGGTTATAGCCTTGGCAACCAGTTCTCAGCAGTTCTCAATGATGTTTATATATCGTCAAATTTTGGGGTTGTCTGGTTTGTATCTCTGATTTGTTTACACTCTACTTAAATTTTGTTTTTCTGTTTCAGTCATTTGTTCTGGTAAACTATCAGTGTATGTGGGCAGAAGACTTAGTGGAAATGGGAATTTAGAAAGAAATGTAGATCAAAATGACTCATGGACCCCTCTTCTCTGGAGCTTAGCTTTATAAAGGGCCAGATTTTATATTGTGATTGCCAAGATTTCAGCTTCTTACATCATATAAGTGATGTCTTTGAATGATTTGTTTTTCTATTTTGTTTCCCAATGTTGATGACCATAGGTCTGACCTTTTGACCAACAGACATCACCCTTTGTTTACAGACCAACTTCCTGGCTCAACTTTGACCTGCCCTACTTACCACATTTGCATTTTCACACACATTTTTCCTGTGTAGTGAGGGAATATTACTGACATTACCGCTTTTACCACCAAATAAAGTGGTTTAGACAATCTGTCCAAACTGCCGGCTTGGTTGAAACCGTATGACCTCTCAGGGGTCTTGACCCATTGGGTTTCAGTGTAGCAATGTCACCGTTTTTCCAGATCTCAGCCATTACTTTGGAGAGCACAATTTTATTCTAATTGGTAAAAAGGAAACCAAAACAACAAACATAAGACGCAGGTTGCAATAAACCATAATTTTCCTTTAAGCAGGCAAGGGCTTCAGCAAATCTGACTTCAGACTGTTCCAAGGTGTCTTGTTAAAAGGGTGGTAATAATTATCACACTTAAATTAGCACATAGCTTATAACTAGGGGTGCATCAATTGTTCAGACACTTATCAGAATTAAGTAACATGCATTACAGTCAGAAACATGTATCAAAATAAATGTAAAACTGTGTTTTCACTTCACAATGCATCATGGCTGCACTATTGCCACAATACACTCCTGAAGCTGTATGTTCATGTCTGGCCTCACACAAACTTGAGATGTGCTGTTGAATGTGGTGGGACTTGAGATGGATTCAGGCATTCAGTATCTTCACACTGCTAGTTCATAGCGCCTGTTTGGAGCCTGTGTTAGTATGATGCAACAGAATTTCAATGTTCAAATGAAAATTGACTTTTGGAGGTTTACCCTTTGGGTGTATCAGAATTTGATGTGTGTTGAGGGTTGCTCGAAGTTTTAGGCTGAGTGTCTATATAGCGTTTAGCACCATACAGCGCCAGCATCTATTTTCAGTTGTTCCCAATGAGGAGAGCATATGCGGCAGCATGCAGCCGCCTAGAGAAAAAGTGCTGCACTCAATGTCTTTTTTCAGAGCGCTCCGACTTTTTTGTGCGGCCACATCAAGTGCTGCTTGTTGAAAATCTATGAACTTTCCAAAAAGCGCTGGTGTCGTCACTGTCGCTCCTTTTCAGGCAACCAATCATATATTAGGTATGGCATCCTCCGGTTGCTGCTCATAGTCAAATGACAATTTAAACAAATAGATTATAGCCTAAGAATAACAAATGGATAATAAAAAGCAAAGATGCGATGTTGTCTATTATACAACGGCAGTTAGAGTGGTAATATGTTAAGATATTGTTGTCATAGAAACAAAACCCATGCACAGCATTTCATCAGAAAAGTGCTGGTGTTCTTCAGTGCCCTGCCAGTGCTTTTCTGACAGAGAAATACGCTATATGGACTCATGCCCTTATTGAGGTGCTTCTTGTCACAAAGCATCTTTTGCAGTTTTGCAGCTGCTGTGACAAAAAAAAACAGTAGTACATGAAATGCAACAAGTTTTGGGCAGCATTATTATTAGAAGACTAGATGGGCTAGTAGGCCAGTGTTGTCTCCTGGTTAGCATATTTACTTGGTGTTGGAAAGAAATGTAAAAATTGCTGTAAGTAGTATCATTTGAGCTTTGAAGCTTCTCTGTGGTAATTAAGAAAAGCGTGCAGGAAACATATCTAGAATTGTAAAGATTAGATAATCCAGTTGGTGATTTTGTCCTGTGTAATTAAGATGTAATGATCCAGGTACTAATCTTTGATTGGTATTGGATATTCTGAAACTAATGATATTCAATCAGTGTTTCGCATCAGAATGAATGGCTAGAGCAGCCCTATTACGGCCCTAACACGTTTGCTTGGTCACTGTACACCGAACTTTTGTCAGGTCGCACTAGCTTGCAAGGTAAAGTGGTGAACTACCAAGCTCAATTCAGTTTATTTAAAGGGTAATTTTCTGCAGTACAAGATTATAACGATCTGTTAACCTGTTTTGCTTGTGTATTGCAAGTAACTTAACCAGCCTGCGAATAATTCTGACCTTTACCCCTCTTCCCTGCTCCAGGTTATGCAATGGTCTCAGCGGCACATCCAGATCTCCAGGTGCTTGTGTCCCTCTCTCGTGTGTTCGGGCTCTATTCCCTCTGCTCTACAGCTGAGGTGGCTGTGATTTCCCTCCTGGCCAGCGCTCCCTAAGAGGCCAAGATTGCCAAGATCTGCCCTGTGGCGAGCATGACGGCCACCACGCGTGGCTCTCCGGTGGGGGGCAATGACAGTCAGGGCCAGGGCCAGGCACCTGATGCTCAGAGCCAACCCCCACTGCCACAGAACCAGGTCAGCATCATCTTTCCAGCTAAAGCTTCAAAATTAGACCTTCCCATACTGTCTTTAATGCACCCACTATATTTTGTCCTTAATACTGGACGTTTCTGATATTTTCTTCCCATTGGCTACCACTTTCATCCAATTCCCTCTTGTATTTGTTTTAAATGTATAACACTTCCTCTCCAACGGTAGACACCTGTAATTTAATTAACCTGTGAAGGGATAAAGAATGTGTGTTTTGATATCTCTCTTTTTGTTGGTCCAGACACTGCAGCATAGTTTTTTTAACAGATATTGCTCGTACCTAACCACACACAGATGCCCAAGGGGATGAAAAAGGAGGGAGGAGGGAGCGGAAAAGAGGGAGAAAGGGAGTGAAGGCGAGGCATCAATGAACAGAGCCTCCTGAGTGATGGATAAAGGATGTGTGTGTGTGTGTGTGTGTGTGTGTCTTTGTGCGTGTGCATGTGCAGGCCTGTGTTGGTTAGAGATGAGCCGTGGTGAGACGTGAGAGGCAAGCTGCCTATGTAGGTCAGCCAAGCAGAAGGAGCCTTCACCACACACCCCCACATTTCATATTTCTCAGTTGTGCATCTCTCAGTTCTATGTGTATCACTCTCTCACCCACAGCTGCTCACACCACTATTGATGTACATACACACTCATCAGCTGAGGAATGAAATTAAAAAGAATGGTCACATTGGTGCTTAAATGCACGTTTATATATGCACATTGTTTCACTTGTTCCTCTGACTCTCTTCCTTCAAAAATTCCTATTTGACAGCACTATTACAGAGATACACCCACATACTAACACATTTATACTTCTAACAAAACCATTTCGGCCTGCACTTTTTGTTTCCTTCGGGAAGATATGGGTGAAAGCAGTTGCGCTGTATGCCAAATACTCTGAGTATGATGATGACGACTTGGATGGCTTTTTTTCAGAGGCCTTTCAAGGAGAGACACCTGCCTCTGTACCATAAACATATATACATATACACTTGGTGACCAGAACAATAGAAACCCTAACCACATACAAGAAGCGGGCTTTGCCTTTCCACTATAGAAACAGCTGCATATAGAAACAGGTGCATATAATAGCAATTTAAGTTTTACTCTTGTTTGGCAGATCAACACGAATCAGATTTCCATGATGATTGAAAAATGAATGACTGGGAGAAAACATTCATTTAAGAGATTGTGGTTGTCTATGGTATAATGTGCGATACATTTTAGTGAGAGCAACAGTGAACTTCTGCAGCTAGTGTTTATAAGATACTCAGTGTTGTGCACCTTTTTAATGATGTTGGTTTGTTGAGGTTTGTTCTTTTTCCTGTACTCATACTGTAAGTGGACCTGCTTTGGATTAATTTATGCAGGAAAACTAGTAAGTAGTAGTTTTACAGTTAGTAAAATTAAAAGCATTACTGTTGGGATGTAATGAGTCAATCTGCAGCATTGAAATTTGGGCCAGTTCAGACTTTCTTTTTTAGGATTGGTGTCAGCTACATAAATCAAGACCTTTTTCTGATCCTTTGTTTGTTTGTTCCGGGTACACTAGTGATGTAAGCAAAACTCAGGAGAGATGCTGTTAGGGCCACTGGGTTAGGGGTGGCTGAGATTGCCACTAAATGGGAATAGCTGGTCCACCTTAAAGGTCAGTCCACCTTAAGTGAGCTTGAGCATGGCTCAGCATCTGACGGAGCTTTGAAAAAATCGAACCTTAAATATGGCTTTATGAAGGCAATACAGTTAAAGTTACGTGAATAAACACAAGTGTGAACATTTCATTTGAAATAAAAAAACACTCAAATTCTATTTAATACAATGTCTCCTCTATTCAAGCAACGGCTCCCTTTTAAGTCTGTGTTTGTGCTTGGTGCGACAATATCACAGCATCATGTTTAATTTAACATTATTTTATCTCTATTATCCAATCCAATCATAACACTAACTACTCCTATGGAGCGCAAAGCAAAGTTTTGGTGAGCAGGCGTATGGAGAATGTAGATTCGGGGTGTCACATCCATGGAAAAGAGACAGCCAACTGAAAAGGCTAAATTCAAGTCTGATAGGATGTAGGTGCCAACGGGCAGTGCACAGAGGCAATGCATAGAGTGCATAGAAATTTTTTTTTCTTCCAATCATCAGGTGCAGAGGTGTTCGTGAAAGAGCTGAGTCTTTAGCTTTTTCTTAAAGATTGAGAGGGACTCTGCAGATCGAATGGAGTTTGTTAACTTAGTGACTTAAGGCCATATTGTGATGGTAGTAACAGGTGCCTTACATTGGCAGAGCGTAGTGAGTGTGAGAGAGTGTAGACCTGAATGAGGGAGTTCAGGTAGGCGGGAGCAGTTTTAGTAGCTGTTTTGTAAGCGAGTGTTAAGGTTTTCAATTTGATGCAGACAAGGTAAGAACATGCATGCGGGGAGGCCTGCCAGTGAGGAGTTGCAGCAGTCAATTCGTGATATTATGAGAATCTGTATCAGGACTTGCACTGCATGCTCAGTAGGGCTGTAGTCTGCTGGTTGACTTGTCGATTAGTTGGTCGATATGCACTCGTCCGACTAAATTCTCATTGGTCGAATAATCTCCGTGTTATTTTCATAAGGAGAAAAGTGCTACATCAATAGCTTTCCAGGAGTAATCCATTATTTCCTGCGGCGGGAGGGACAGACTAACAAATTACCTGTGAAAATGGGGGTGTATTCAAAACACCCCCGTTGTTTTCAAAACTTTGAACTCGCCCAACCTAATGGAGATTGCTGGGTCTAATTGTACTCAACGTTTATTGACCGTACTGAACATTTACTGAATCTGTGTTTCTCCATAATGATAACAACGAGAACCCCCAACAGGCCAAAAAAATATTTTTTAATATTTGATATCCGAATGAATATGCATTCATTCATTCGGAAATCGACAGTGTTTGGGAGTCTCTGTGCAGCGCTGTACCGGTACGGGAGTCAACCTCTGTCCTCTGCCTGGGAAACTATTGGTAGTGTGGCTCTGTTAAGGAGTATGTTTGTGTAGCGAGTGGGAAAGAGTGAGGAGCAGAGAAGTGACGGTGGATGTGAGCGTGGCAGAGGTAAAGGTTAGTAGTAAGTTGTCAGTACAGTACAGACTACATTGTGTCAATTAATAAATGCTAAAAAGTCACATCTGTTGTTTCCCCAAATGCTGGAAAAGTAAAGGGGGTTAGCGCCAAAGTTAGCAATGATGGGTTAGCCTAACCTGACACAAAACAGAGAAATACAGAACAGAGAAATGTGTGGCTGCCAAGTTTCCCGTTACCCCCAACCCCCCAACCCCCACACCCCGCCGCGCGTGTGAGACTAATCGATTAGTTGAAGATTATGTACGATTTTAGTTGACCAAGATTTTTTTTGGTTGACTACAGCCCTAATGCTCAGATGGGTAGGGTCTAATCTTCCTGATGTTGTACAGGGCAAATCAACACAACCAAGCAATCAAGGCCATGTAAACTTTGGTGACCAACTATTCTTTAATCGTGACACACACATGTTTCGGGCAGACTTTGTGGGCATGTGATCTGTTGTTGTATAGAGGGACTAGCTGGTATAGAAAGAGCTCAGTCTTAGAGAGGTTAAGCTTAATGTCCCGTTCTTTCAACCATGCTGAGATATTGGCAGTCTTCCAGCGGGAATGATAGGAAAAACTGGGTATCGTCAGCATAGCGATGGTATGAGAAACCATGGGAGCAGATGATTGCACCGAATGAGATGGTGTATGCTGAAAAGAAAAGGGTACCAAGCACTGACCCTTGAGGAACCTCTGTGGATAAGCTGTGCAGTTTGGACACCCATCCCACCTCCAAGATGCTCAAAAAGATCTCCCTGAGAGGTAGGACATGAACCAGCGGAGGGCAGATCCCGAGATACCAAGTTCAGTGAGTGTGAAGAGGAGGATTTGAGGAGGGTTAACTGTGTTGAGGGCAGCTGACAAATCTAGCAGCAATAGAGCTGAGGACTGACCAGCAGCTCTAGCTGAATGCAGTGTTTCCATTACCGACAGGAGTGCAGTCTCAGTAGAGTCACCCTGCTTAAAGCCAGAGTGTTTCAGATCATACAGGTTGTTCTTAGAAAGGAATTCAGAGACTTGGTTAAAGATAGGAAGGGGAGGAGTGAAACCGGTCTGTAGTTTTCATCCTGAACTGGGTTGAGTGTAAGTTTGTTTTTGTTTTTTTTTTTGAGCAGCAGCGTGACCCGGGCTTGCTTAAATTCAGTGGGGAACACACCCACTGTAACCGAGGAGTTGATGTGTGTGACTGTGGGGTTAAGAGCGGGGGAAGTGGTCTGTAGGAGGTAGGATGGTATGGGGTCCAGTGGACAGGTGGTGGGATGAGAGTCCAGCAGAAGTTTGGAGAGTTCCTCCTTGGTCAGAGGGGAGAATGAGAAGGGTGAGGCCCTCTTAGCTGGCAGTGGCAGACTGAGTTGGACAGGCTCAGAGAACTGGTTACTGATGCCAGAAACTTTATCAGTAAAGAACGAGGCGAACACATTTGTAACAACAGTGAGTGTCAGCCAGCTAACAGGCAAAGCTGTTATTTCTTAAAAAATGGTTGCTTTGCTGTTATTTCAGCATTACTTCACACCTTTAAAATGATGTGGTTGGTTGAAAACTGTCAGTGAGCTGCCCCCATTCAAATGAATAAGACGGCTGCGTTTTTTCACGCAGAGCTCAAGACAGTCTAAACACAGCCTTAGAAACGCCATGACATACTGTTAGTTGCTGCTATGTCGTTTCTTTATCTAAATGTTATTTTTATTTCCTGGCTTAGTCAGTGGGTTTTAATGCCGTGTTCATGCTATGTCGGATGGTTGGGAAGGGTCGGAAAGATCACCATATTAAGGACTTGTGAGCATTCACATCATCTGAAAACTCAGGAAGGTTGTATGATAACTAAGTTGTTGTATGAGGGTTTAAAATACCGCGCATTGGCAAAATTACATTATATCCAATTAAATTTGGATGTAATTGCATTAAAAGACAGACTTTGGCGGATGTGAGGCATCCATGTTTGCTTGGTTTTCAGGCGCTTCCATATTAAGTGCCAAGTAGGATATATTGGAGCTTTCAGAAGAATCCCAGTTTCCCAGTTATAATTACAACTTGGAGGTTGATGTGAATTCCATTTACAAGTTGGAAACTCATAATTACAGTAACTCCGACGTGAACGCCGCATATGCTGTCTTGACTCTGTACTGTCACAGAGGGGAAAAAAAAAGGTTGTTAGGAACATTGCTCAACCTGGACGTTGCCTGTGTTGTGTGTGTGTGTGTGTGTGTATGGTGGTGGTGGTGGGGGGTCCTCAGGACTCCTCAAAATAAAGCAGGGAGGGGGGGGGGGACTGCTCAAAATACAAAATATGCAGGGGTGTCCAGTACCCAAAAAAGGTTGAGAACCACTGCTCTAGTGAGTGTGGATAGGAGGGGATTTCTTGACTTCAGTGTTGAAAAGTGAAAGACATTTGTTGTATTTTCTCACCATAAAACTCAACCTTTCAACCAGAACTGGGTACAAAACAAACTGAGCTGGAAAACTGTTTAGCCCAGTGATGGGTGGTTTTCTACCAATTAATTGTGAAATGGCCGCAGTATATTTTTGTTACCTACACAGATTTCACTGTTACAGTTGTTGGAGTGCAGATGTAACGTTAGGGCGCACATGTAGCCCAACGTAAAACAGCTTGTTGCATTGTTAACTCTTCTTTCTCGCTCTCTCACTCTGCTGCTTTGGTATACATTAGTGCAATACAAACCTTGTTTGGCTATTTTTGGGGTTGTTGAGTCGATTTGTGTATTCATACTCAGGTGTATTGATACTGTGTTAGTGTTCCAGTGTGTCCTATATCAAACAATCTGGAAAGTATAATTTCTATTACATTACATTGTGCCGGTGTTTCAAGAATATTACATTCTATAGGTGTTTTTATATTTTTCCGACATTAAATGTGTGTGTATGTACCGTATACAGGATGTCCACAAGTCTCTTTTTATTGATGTGTAGGAATTCTGAACCGTTGATTCTTGTCAAATGTATGACATTATCATTGATTACTTCTTTGTATTTGTTTTTGAAATACTCTTTGATTGTCTGTGATTCCCCCCCCCCCCCTCCCTAGACATCATCTCCAAACTCATCTAATGAGAACTCTCCAGTGAGCCCACCAGATGAACAGGGCCAGGGGGATGGGCCCCCTCAGCTGGAAGAGGAGGAGCCCGCCTTCCCCCACACTGACCTAGCTAAGCTAGATGACATGATCAACAGGTATTTACTCGCATGCTGGCAGAGGCTGCATCCTACATCACTCTTAATTCAGCAGAGGACATACAAACAAAAAGCGAACCCGCTCATAAAAATATCGCTCTACAGTGCTTAGTGGTTGAAAAGTCCACAGAGTACCTTCTTAAGTGAATTTCACTTTTCTTGTAAAGTGAAAGTGAAAAGGCAAATTCCTCTCTGTTGACTCTGACGACTTTAAAACTGAATCTCCCAGAATCTCCTCCTTCTCTCTCTTTGTATATTCACAAAGTGTATTGGTACATTTTTGGGTAAGTGCAAATTATTAAATTGAGTGGATGCATCTTTGTATATCCATCAATTTTGTATGCCACCTCTAAAATTGACTTAAAGAACATACCATAAGAGTTGCACTCATACAGTGAAGGTATTGGAAAGCAAGGTAGACTGGGCTCTTCAGGGTACAGGTAGTCATGATCCATTACTGTGCCTTTTACATTCATATGTTGGTTTTCTGTTGATTCATGTGGGTTTCTTCCTCGTAGGCCTCGTTGGGTCGTTCCAGTTTTGCCAAAAGGAGAGTTAGAAGTCCTCTTGGAAGCTGCTATAGATCTGAGTAAAAAAGGTAAGAATGTACAGAATGAATCATCATGCAGCACAGATTAATCACAAATTGAAATTGAAAGTATAGAGAGCAGGGTGGTAACTAATAATTGTTTTTATTTTCATCTCTCTAATGAAAGATTTTTAAGTGCAATGAGGTTATATAAGAGGACCAGTGCTAAGATTTAGTGGTCGTATCTAGCGGGGAGGTTGTGGATTGCAATCAACTGAATACCCCTCCCCTCATCCTCCCCTTCCAAGCATGTAGGAGAACCTAAGGTGGCCGCAAAACTCATGAAAAACTTGAAAGTCCCTCTCAAGAGCCAGTGCTTGGTTTGTCCGTTCTGGGCTACTGTAGAAATGAAAGATCTGAGGCTGAAAGATCAGTTCATGAAAAAATGGCAAATTGAGCTCAGAAGTATGACATTGTGATATGGATGTAGAATTCAAACAAGTGCTTAAACCTGAAGAGTATCTGTTGTATGAAAACCATAAATACAGACAGGCTATTTGTAACTTTAAGGTGAACAACACCAGAATTCCCAAAGTCATTGGAAGATATAAAGGGCTGGATAGAAACAAGAGGATCTGTAACCTTTGTAATGACAACCATTTAGGAAACAAATATCATGTTTTGTTTGAACGTAAGCATAATGAATTATAGAGAAAAGTATTTGCCAAAGTATTTAAACTGTCCGTCTGTTTAAATGAATTTTATTACAATCAGATGAACCGAAAGTTATTTGTAAATTAGGTATCTTTTTTGAAGAATATGCTTCCTTTGTTTAAGTAACATTTGTTGTACTTGAACCATGCCGTACACCAACATTTTATTGTGTGTTCTGTTTGTGCTTCATACCATGTGATCATAGTCTTGAGTCACATAAATAAATGACATGAAATTAAATAAATTGCATCACTGCTCTGCTTCATGTTTAGGCTGTGATAGGCAGAGCTTGTAAATATTACATGTTGACTGAATTGACTCAGTACAGTAATCGCAAATATCTTGACAACATTTTGTACGTCAGATATGAAATTTTGTATTGAGAGTGACGTAAGACTCCAGATGTTCATCATCAAGAAGAAGCCCCCCTATTTTAAAGCCACACCAGGATAAACCCATCCTTGAAACCTTAATGAATCCAAAAAGTTGTCTTTCATTTCCTTGTTTTTGGTCTTAAGTTATTTATTAAAAATAATTAGTAATGTAATTAAGCTCTTTGATGTCTGTAGACATCCCTGCATTTTATATGAATTGTAAGGTATAATATGAGTGATGTCTTTCTTTGCAGGACTGGATGTGAAGTGTGAGGCATGTCAGAGGTTTTTCCGAGATGGTCTGACCATCTCCTTCACAAAGATCCTGACGGACGAGGCAGTCAGTGGCTGGAAGTTTGAGATTCATGTGAGTCTGAATTATTGCTTTACATTTACTTGGAAAACTAGCTTTGATACTTTATTTTTGTTTAAAATTGAACTTTCCAGTTTTATGAAAGAAAAACTTGCTGGTATGTGTAACATATCTTCAAGCTAAATTTCAAAAGTGAAAATTGCCCTGATTTACAGTAGATCAACAGTTTTTGGAATTTGACGCCACCTCTAGTTCCCACAGATTACAACAACTAATCTTTACTGGTTTAAATGGAAGGAATCAAAGGTGTTATTGACAGAAATTTGTTATTGTCAGGTGGCATGATTCAGTATAGTCAGCTTAGCTTTATTTATTCTTTGACATCTTTGACTTTATCTTATTGGAAGTATGCAGTTTTCAGACCAAGGTCTTGCCTGCAAATTGAGTTTTCTGTTTGGTTTTCCTAGAGCTGAGGAAAGAGGCAACACCAGCAGTAATCAATACTCTTTTTGTTAGAAGTAGCTGAGGTTGGCTGTTGTGTTGTATTAGGGAGATTGATCTCTGTAACCTTTTCACAATAAACGGATGAGACAGAAAGGTTGGAAAGGACACATGGGGGCACAATGTCTTTGTTTCTCCTGTCAACCTTACTTGAACTAATGTTGACCAGGTTTAAAAAAAAATACATAAAATCTAAACATATTTTAGTACATTACACAAGATTGTATATTACAGATCTGATAAGTATGTTTTATGATCCACAGCTGTTCTGATTATTCTTATTAGTCACTCAAAAAATATCTATGAAGCAACCAGATTCTTGTAAACTACATGACTGAAATATCTAAAAATTGCCTTGGAATGCTGTAATATCTCATAATTTATAACTTCGGATCTGTAAACCAGTCAGGAGTAGAGATGTGCCAGTATACTGTTTCTACTATATAAAATGGTAACAATACCACCAAGCCTTTCAGTTACCATCATTACCATGATTGTTACCGAGCACCATGAACACAGCCCAGCTCCACTGTCTTTATTATCAATTTTACTTTGATAAACCAAAAGTAAACCAATCAAACAGAAAGACAGCAGCTGCTGCAAGACCAGAGAACCAGGCTCCTTGTCTGGTTAGCTCTAGCTAACAGGACATAACTTGCTATTAGCTAGTCAACCTATTGAAGTGCAGCTAGTTTGTGTACACAGAGTCAGAGAGAGAGAGAGAGAGCTGCATTGAGATCGCACACATTACATTCTTCCTCACAGATCAGTTTCATCTCTGGCTGAGGAGTTTGTTAGTAGTAATGCAGAGATGGTGTGCAGACGGGCTAGTGGCTTGTAAGAGCCCAAACTGCACTGCTGTCTATAACTATTATGCGCTTACATTCTGCTTTTTAACTATTAACACACAGCAGGAAACACTTGAGTTCTTGATCTACAGAAAGTCCTATAGACAGATGATAAACACTTCGACTGTGAAAGAACCAAAATGAAATTCATGAATTTTACCTGATGTAGAAGTCTGAGGACCAAACCATCATAAATACAAGTGATCAACAATGTGCAAGATTTTTTTTTTGGTTCTTTCACAACTATTGATACCCAAAACAAATCAGGACATGTGTATATAATCTAAGAGAAAACAACCAGCCTGCTTTTGTTTGTGGTGTTTTTAGTGTTTTTGATGTCAGTTCATTTTCAGGGTACAGCAATACCCAGTTCACTGTTCAACCAATCATGGTGTGAAGTAATATATTGCAGCATTAATAGTAGTATTTCATGAAAGTTTGATGATAATTGTGATAATATCGCTTACTGTGATATTTTTGGCCACAATAATCATTGCAAGGAAATTTGATACCAGCACATCTCTAGCCAGGGGCCGTGCAGGAGGGGCAGTGGATTGGCATTTTCCTAATAACATAATTAGCAGGCATACTTTTTATTTGTGTGTGGTGATCTGTGAAGTTTTCACATTACTCGTGTTGATGAAGTGAGATGTGAAGATTATTGGCTAACCTCTGGCATGCTCCTTTCAAGTAGCTCACAAAAAGAGCAAGCTTAGACTTGCTAATAGTATTTCTTCTGACTCCTCACATGTTTTAAATGGAGAGTACCAATTTCCGCCCTCTAATAGGTGATTTAGAGTCCCTCATTTTAAATACAACAGGCTGAAGAATTTTTTTATACATCAGTCTATCCTGCTGCTAAACCAGCAGTAGTGCTGGTAACTGAGATCTGAATCCAGAGGATTTATGTGATATGTATGATTGTCATGACTGTTTGATGTTTAATCTGTGTGTAAATCTCTTGAACAGAACTGTCTAAGGATTACAAAATGAATTTCAATGTAAATGACAATAAAATTTGTATGGTGATATAATGATCATGATGCCAGTAAAGGCACTAAAACATAAGTCTTACAAGTAAAATGTGAGACTTGACAGGTAGTCTATTTTAGGACTTAAGTCTGTGGCAGCTGTTCTATCATGGTGTGCTTTACTGCAGGGTAATTGGGCAGAAGCCATGAATAATCTAGTATTTCTCCTCATACCAAGTACAGGGTGTTATTGAAATGGCATCTTTAATGACATTCTGTGTTTTTAGAAATAAAGTATATCTAAAATGAGTGGTAAAAGAACCAATAATACATATTTTAAACCTTTACCCAAACTGGACAGTCAGACTCAACTTGTTCAATTCTGATTTGGGTACAGCCCAAATATGTATAGGTTTCAGGCCATAATGGATGAACATATATAACGGGCGAAAACACCCAAGTCAATGACAAGTCAAATGGTTGTTTATCCCCTAATGTGATCTCACTATCTCACTAATTCCTGAGGAAGGACATTTTCCAGTTTGAATTGAAATTCTCTTCATCATCCTCTCTTGTTTCTTTCTATGTCTCTCGTAGTTAAATGTTTAATTTATTGCTCTTTTCCTCAACACACATATCCTTTTTCACAGAGGTGTATCATCAATAACACACACCGGTTGGTGGAGCTATGTGTGGCCAAGCTCTCTCAGGACTGGTTCCCCCTACTGGAGCTGCTGGCCATGGCCACCAACCCTCACTGCAAGTTCCACATCTACAATGGCACACGGCCCTCTGAGACCGTCCCCGCTGGAGCACAGCTGGCTGACGATGAGCTCTCCGCCCGACCACCAGACCCACGCTCACCTAAGGTGAATAACCACTGCAACTTTCAACCAAACATGAAAATTGTACCCTTGAAATTACCTCAAGATTTGAGGCTGATCTTAGACTTTTTTTCATTCTTATTCTTTCAATTGGCCACTTTTTCGTAAAACTGACCTTATTGATTTTTGCCTACATTCCTTGATTATATAAATGTCCAAAATATACCCTTAATAGTTTGGATTGTTTGTGATATTCCTTAACAAATTACCTTTAAATATAATATACAGTATGTATAAGCATGTAGTACATTCTAATCATCTTATCAGTAGCGGCTATGCAGAAAACAGGCTATTTTATTGGACAGTTTAGAGGACAGTTAAATTATTTTTTCCTTCTAGACGGAATCCATAGAGTGGCATTTTAGTCTTACCCGAAGGGCCCCTGTGAAACAAAGAGAATTTGTCTCTGGAGTAGCCTGATAATGAAAAATATGGAACTCAAAGTCAATAAGACACTTAGTGCTTGTGTCAGAAAGCAGATTGTGTAAAAGAGAAGGTGGATACACCAGGGCATAGGAATTTCACAGTGAAAGAGTGATGAATATAGCGTGGGCATGGGTCACTATGAACAGCACTGCAGCACTGCTTGCCTGTCTGAATCTGTTGGCATGGGGCCCAGGTCTACTTAGGGCTTCACTGTGCAACAAAGTCAGACTTTTATTTTGTTTTTAGGGTTGAAATCATTCATCCCTAAATATCAAACCAGAATGTAAACATTTTATTAGTTTAAGATTATTTATTAGCTAAAAAGGAGTTGTTTGAAATCTCTCCCTGTCCCCTTCTAACACAGTATCTCTGCTTTAAGCCTGGGATCTCCTTCTCAAATGAGTCTCAAAGAGAAAATGCTGCACTCAAATGTTATTTTTCAAGCTTTTAATTGGGAACTTAGTCGGAGAAAAAAATCTGGAAATTTGATTTTTCATAAAATAGGGCCAGTTACAACCCCACTTAAAATCTCTTTTAATGGAATTTTAAGACAATGAATTTGTGAATCCAGCTCTGAGTTACCAAATTAAAGGTTACTGAGTCTTCAATGTATTTTTCTCTCTTCATTTCCTATTTACAGGGCTGGCTGGTGGACTTAATAAACAAATTTGGCACGTTAAACGGGTTTCAAATGTTGCACGATCGCTTCATGAGTGGCCAAGCACTGAACGTCCAGATCATCGCTGCACTTATCAAGTAAGCCTGTTAAGGAAGTTGCACAATATTCAACACCATGTCAACGTATCATGGGCTAGCAATATACTTAGTAGTTTGTGCGAGCTGATTTTTGTGTTTTCTTCATTACAGGCCTTTTGGCCAGTGTTACGAGTTCCTCACATTGCACACGGTAAAGAAGTACTTCCTTCCAGTCATCGAAATGGTTCCCCAGTTTCTAGAGAATCTCACAGATGAGGAGCTTAAGAAAGAGGCCAAGAATGAAGCCAAAAACGACGCACTGTCCATGATAATCAAGTCTCTGAAGAATCTGGCTTCTCGTGTACCAGGACAGGAGGAGACCGTGAAGAATTTAGAGATTTTTAGGTTAAAAATGATTCTTAGGTGAGTATGAAAAGATCATATCCTAATTAAATTCTTCTCATGAAATTAAGATTTTTGGTAAAGATCGCCTCTAGACATTTTTCAAGATACAGTATTTAGAAATACTCTACTTGGAATAAATATTTGTGTCTGAAGTTCAATTAGCTAATTTAAGTCCCTAAAATTACTTACATCTACTCCTTCTCCCTCATTCAAAACTCCAGAATCTATGAATATGTAAATATTTTTAATTTAAAAATGTAACGGCTGGACACAAGATGTCTCCTACTTCACTGTAAAGTCCATTTTCAGTGTTTGTGCATTGGAGGCTTCAAGTTTCCACATCACACTTGTGTAAATTGCATACTGTACCATGATTGGCTCCAAACTAGTTGTGATGTCACAAATCATCCTTGCACAGAGAAAAATTCCTTTTTCAGCAGATGAATGTGAAAACAGCCTTCTAGTATCAAACTCTGTACATAAATCATTCTGCACAATGGAAGTGAGGGAAGAAAAACAATTTTGACTAAATGGGGACCTTCAATTTTGAGTGCAATTCTCATCATACACATATAACATGATTTCATGTAAACTAAATAAACTGTGTATTTTTATCACCAGGTTATTGCAAATTTCTTCTTTTAACGGCAAAATGAATGCACTAAATGAAGTTAACAAGGTGATCTCCAGTGTGTCCTACTACACTCATCGGCATAACCCTGAAGAGGAGGAATGGCTGACTGCAGAGCGCATGGCGGTAAGCTCAACTGACTGGTTCTTTACCTTTCTGCTTCATATAGAAGAGTTCTCTTTATCTAACATTCATTGTGTCTCATTTTCCTACCTCAGGAGTGGATCCAGCAGAACCACATCCTGTCCATTGTCCTGAGGGACAGTTTGCACCAGCCACAGTATGTCGAGAAACTGGAGAAGATCCTTCGCTTCGTTATCAAAGAGAAAGCTCTTACAATGCAGGATCTGGACAACATCTGGGCCGCTCAGGTGCACTGCAGCTACAAATATTTTAGTATTATTGTGTTGATGACGTCATCTTCAGAATAAAACGTCAGAACTGCTACTTGATTCAATATTGATATGATAAAACATAACATGATTTTAGAGTGTGGCCTTGTTATTTTGTGTTATACTGAAGGGACACATGTTGTAATGTTTAATTTCTCAAAGTGTTTAAGATGAAAATAGCTTTAAGCTTCTGGCTTTGTTCAATATTTTATGTTTTGGTTAGGTATACATTAATATTATATATAGATTTAAAATGTAAATTGGTAAAATAACATCCAGTCAAAGTACACAGTAGGGATTATGGTTTACTTTACTGTAATGCTAACGCAACAGCAATAAATACTGCAAACACAAAGTTTTCTGCTGATGGGATCTTGTTAAGTAAAAAGTTATGCTAACCCAACAGTCGGGTGTTTTGTGTCTGTACATCTGCAGGCTGGTAAGCATGAGGCCATTGTGAAGAATGTCCATGACCTTCTGGCCAAGCTGGCGTGGGATTTCTCACCTGAGCAGCTTGATCACCTTTTTGACTGTTTCAAGGTGAGTAAGAGTCTCAATAATCAGGCAGGTCACAAATTATGAGGGTTTTTGTACACAACATACAGTTTCATTCAGTTCTGGCTTTATCACAGTACAGTTTAAGTGTAACATCACAACAACTACTTGTTGTGTCTGCTATCCTAACCTCTGGACTTGGTTGTTCCTCTTGTGCAGGCAAGCTGGACCAATGCCAGCAAGAAGCAGCGTGAAAAACTGCTGGAACTTATCCGGCGCCTGGCTGAGGATGATAAGGATGGGGTGATGGCCCACAAGGTCCTCAACTTGCTGTGGAACCTTGCACACAGCGATGATGTGCCTGTAGACATCATGGACCAGGCTCTTAGTGCTCACATCAAAATATTGGATTACAGTTGCTCACAGGTACATTTTGTGGAGTAGTTGGCATAATGTTTAGAGGGGAATGGCATGAAAAATGACACATGGATGCCATTTTTAACTCTACAAATACTGATAAGTGTTTGTTCCTTTTCACCCATAGGACAGAGACACACAGAAGATCCAGTGGATAGATCGCTTCATAGAGGAGCTACGAACCAATGACAAATGGGTGATCCCTGCCCTGAAGCAAATCAGAGAAATATGTAGCCTCTTTGGAGAAGCTCCTCAGAACCTCAGGTAAGGTTATGGCAGAAATCAATTTTATTTTATAGGGCTGGGTTTAAAAAATTGATATTTCCGTTTCAAATTGGTCTTCATTTAAATTTTCCAATATCGATTCATAAAATCTGAGATCAGTCTTTTAATATATGCCTTTTTCAGTGGATTTTAAATCCGAAATGAATCCAGATATCTTCCCTTAGGCTTGGCGGTGCCTTCAGTGGAGGCGCTCCCGCCATGTTTAACAAGATCTGGCCACGAGATTTCATTGTGCGAAGTCTTGAGGCCAGATCTTACTAAACATGGCAGGAGCTGCTCCACTGAAGGTACCGCCAAGCCTGTTGCACAGAAGCATTGTGAGGTAATCACAGCAAAGTGTATATTTTCCTGAGGTATTAGTGATGTTTACATTTGTTTGTAGCCACCCTATTTACACTGGCTGCCTGGTGACACTGCACTAAAGAAAGCACTTATCTGGTCACTCAATACTCAGACTGTAGAGTCTGTAGAGTTGCACCATATTATGTTAACTTCTGTAGTGTGTTCATGTTAAATAAAAAGTACACTAATGTAACTGCTTTGGGGTCAATTCTTAATATAAACAATATTTTTAGTAATGCACCAGGTAGAGGGTTCCTTGCACAATTTACATCATTGGTTCTCTGAGAATCACTTTCATGTCCAAGCAAAATCGGTATTGTAACTGAAATATCCCTAACCGAATCGATATTGAATTGGGACCTTGTGAATCGGAATCAAATTGATTCGGGAAATGTGAATCGCTACCCAGCCCTATTATTTTACAGGAACACATGCCGGAAAATGCTAATGTTGGCAAGTATGAAGTGTTTACTTGGTATTTTTAGTATGTTATTGTGAATAATGCCCATTTATTTTGCACATAACGCATGAACACTCATAAGAGAAGCAACAAGACCTGAGATTTAATTTGTCACATATTTGACATTCCTGGCATTTTAATCACATTTGCGCAAGAGCTGAGGCAGTCAGCTCTTATGCTTAGTGCCCACAGTAAATGGCCCGGCAGTTTAGCTTCATACCACTGCAGGATAGCATCAGAATTTCCCTCTGCAACTCATCCCAGTGCACTAATTAAACATCAGTGCTAACTGACAGGACTGGGAAATACACCCAATATTTTTTTGGTTTTTACTGAGATTAAAAATGTCTCACTAAACCTATTTTTGCTATCAACTACCTGATTTAGACTTTTTTGCATATTCTGAAAATATGTCATGAGTCCCCTTAAATCAAGCATTACAGTTGGACGGTAATTGTTTTTTTTCTCTTTTTTTTTCTGTGAAAGTATGGTTTGAGGCAAGGGATGCAAATTTTTCTTGAGTACAATGACAAGAGCTGAAAGGTGCACTTAGCCCACTTACACTTAGCCACTTTATGTGTCTTTGGCCGATCAGATAGCTATCAGATAGATATCAAAAGAGCAACGTGTAAATGTATCCAAGAGGCATTTGAGACTGATCGAAATCGGATTTCCTGAACATCCTCTGGAGTTGGTTTGAGATGCATTCTAGCCAGATGTTAAAAAGCTCTAAATGTATTTGTCTCTCCAAGACACACATCTGAGCCTTACTCCTTCAAAGTGTTAACTAGTCAATAAAAGTCAGTTAAAATTACACTGAAATTAGTTGTTGTTCTCCCTGTCTTATCAAAGCAAGAGGAAAAACCACTTTAGCAGTTTCAACACATACAATCATACAGAAGGCACACCTGGCTGTTGTAGCTTCTGTCTGATCCCTGATCAGTCCAATCACTGAATGATCCATGTAGGTGAGAACATTGACCTGTATGGGTGAGGGAGGGCCTGTGAAGATGATATAACTTACAAACAAAGAGTGATTGCAATCAGATCTGTGATCTGGCCAACAGACTCATATATGTGGCTAAGTGTACAAGAAATTGTATTGTAATTGCATCTGGATTCTATCTGCATACGAGATACTTGAAATGACAAGTGTAAATTGAGCCTAACTTTGTTTGCTTTTTTATACTTAAAGTAAACTCTAACTGCTGTTGAAAGATGGAGCTGGGTTATGTTGATATATTTAAGCCCTTAACCACCCTTGCATAAACTCAACCAGTCAATCACATCCAACCTTTCAAAATGCACATTTCTTTCTACAACTAACTAGCTAGTTAGTTAGCTTACTAGATTAGATGGCTAACTAGCCAGTTAGCTCTAAAATCTGGTAGCGATCTTATTCAGTCAGTTTTCAGTAAATATTAAAGTTACTGTTTGTGTTTGCATGATTTTTTTAAAATGATAGGACTTTTTCACAGCAGGCATTTTGACTTGTCATAGTATTTACACCTGTGCTCTTCCTACTATGACATGTCAAAATGTCTTCTGTGAAAAAGGCATATTTACATATATGCTGATAAGAAGAGGTGTGTAGGTTTAGCATAATTTAAAACTTGTTCTGTCTCTGAATTGTACTATATAGGCTACATGAAGGTTGTCAGGGAGCTGTAGTAGTTTAAAAATTATTTTTAATCAGGATGTACAGCCCTAACAAACAAAAGCATTCATTCAATGTTACCATGGTAAATTTGTGAAATTATTGTAATTTTTGATTTGAGCTTATATTGTTTGGCATTAATCGTAACTAATTTTGAAGTAGTGTTTTTTTCCTAGTCCCTGTAGAAAATATGTAGTATACATGCCTGTTGTTTTTTCAGAAAGAAAATGCCAATTAACATACAAACGAACTTAGTGGGGTAAGTTGAGTGCTAATTCCAGGGTTCTACCTATTTCTGTGTTACGTCAAGTCTAACTTTCTCTTTGACATGTTTATAACATGTACTATATAATGTAAATCTCTGTCATGAATCTGCTTTAAGCAATCCTTTCTTGGGTTTCATCTCAAATGACTCATTCCTCATTCAAGCTCCTGTCCAAAGTCCTGCACATGTGTAGTTCAGTATATCAAGACACAAAAATAATAGCATGTAGTTCTAATTTAGGGGCTCCAGGGGAACATTAAATTACACCTTCCTTGCTCCTGCCTTCTGCGTTGCCAAGGTTTGTAAAAGAATTGTTTGCTCGTCCATCATATTCTTTGTTGGAGCTCCTGACTTTAGGTTTAAGACATTGAAAATGAGGCCTAAAGAGATCATAGATGATAGATCAGTACTAAAAGCTACATTATTAGTCATAGTGTATGATTATGATATAATAAGTACTGGTAATTACATCACTAGTTTATTCTTAGATTATTTAATTTCATGTAATTTGATTTCCTTATCAAGAAATATAATAAAATAGTTTATATTGTATATGTACATGTAGTTATGTATGTATGCAATGTTATTATAGCTCTTTATTTACATAATCACATAAAAATTGTTGTAGTTATTTTTTCATACGGATGCCGGGAAGACCAGCTGTTGCACTGTTTGCAGCTAACAGGGATGCAATAAACTAACTAAACATATTGAATGCAATTTCAGGTTAGATAAAATTAATGTGTGATTACTGAATCCAAGCCAAGTCCAAAACAATGTGCAAGGCATGGTCATTGTTCTGAGGAGCAGAATTTTTTGGGTGCACTCCATCTAACATGCTTAATTTCTGTAGGTGCACTTGGTGGGAGTTTTTGTGCCGTTTTTCAGTACTGTGAACCCAAGCCATAGTCCATACACAGAATAGTCCTTTTAATCTGGACAGTTACACAACTAAATGAAAGGTCCTTTGAGATGGAGCCCAATTCTTCCTGATGCCAGCTCCTTTCAGCTCAAATGATTCAATGCAAAATATCAGGGGTATTTCATGCCTTGAACCCACTTATCCAAACTTATGCTTGTATCATTCTAACTCAACAGTTTGTTTTCATGCATTTAATATGCATGTAGATTTTTTTATTTGGGAAATGTACTTGTTGACACAAGAATGTCTTTTTTTTTTTTTTTTTTAGATTGTAGTTGTGCAATTGAGCATAATCTAGCCACTGCTATTCAGTAAACTGAGTCTTAATGCATCTGCAGCAGTTTGATAAATGTGAGCCAACTTCCTGTATAATACCATTTTCATTGGTAATTTGAAATGATTTTAGTATGTTGCAGATTGCCATGTGACTCTTTCTAGTACAGTGGCTATCAAAACTAAATCATGGATTATTTGGTTCTTTAGTTTGATTTTCAAGTCAAAAATCTTTTATGTGGAAGCAAGGCAGGAAATGGCCTTTATTGATATGGCGTCTTCTGCTGGTTATTCTATGACATACATATACACACACTCAAATATACCAAAAGCTGCTTTCTTTATGTCCCTGATAGAAACAAATGAGAAATCAGTCATGCTATGTTTTCTGTAATCAGAAATTGTTACTAAAAGTAAGCAATGTCAGCTTCACTCTCACTTTGTTTTTTAGTCTTGCTTGCATCCTCACTTAATATCTGTTTTTGTCCCCCTTACATCGACCACTCCTCCTGCTGTTCTCTCTTCAGTCAAACCCAGAGAAGTCCTCATGTGTTTTATCGCCATGACCTGATCAACCAGCTGCAACATAACCATGCTCTGGTCACCCTGGTGGCTGAGAACCTCTCTGCCTACATGGAGACAATGAGGCAGTTCTCCAAAGGTACACTGTCAGGGCCAGAAATAGCCCTTTGTGTTAGTTGGACATTTCATTGCCATACAGCTGTTGAATCGGGAACGTGCACTGCCTGCAGTCTGACTGGTTGTATGTCTACTTTTATAGAAGAACAGGCCGAGTTTGACCCTCAGACGGTCAGGCCAGGAAGCCGCTACAGCCATGTCCAGGAAGTACAGGAGCGACTCAACTTCCTGAGGTACAATATTACCTTAACTCTTTGAAACACTGAAATACAAGCAAGGATCTTATATTTCCCTGAAAGCTGAGACTACAGCTAGGAATAGAAAAAAATAAAATAAATGTGAAAATCTTTATTATCAAGCATATTCTGCCTTTTATGCATTTTCATACTTCAGCCTCTAATAAAAATGGCCAGTGCATTGCTACTAGATCAATAGAATCACTATCATGCCCATTCAAAGACAAATCTGTCATTTGTCAGTTTTATAAAATTAGCTCTCATCCAGTATTAGCACAGATAATGTTGAAATGGGTATAATGATGGAATATCAGTGTTCAGTTATTTTAAAAAAACAAAACTGTTGTATTTGTGCAACTGTTGACAGTGGCTAGACAGTCCATAGTTGATTTTTATCTGTTTTGATTTTACAGCTTTGTCGAAATCTGGGGTAATATTTATCATAATGTAGAAAGAAAAACAGACTTACAGCTCAGGCCTTGAGTGATGATGGAAAAATACTCACATGCAGCCTATAAGCACTAGGGCTGTAGTCTCCTGGTCGACTGGTCAATTAGTTAGTCAATATGCGTCCGACCAAATTCTCATGAACCTGTGAAAACGGGTATATTCAAAACACTGACAAATCACCCAACCTAACTGCACTCAACGTTTACTGAACCGTGTTTCTCAGAACTATTTTGAATGAGGTGTTGTCTAACCATGTGGGAAATCAAGAGTATTTAAAGTTTTAGGTCGCTCCCAGACCCAGAACCAGGAGAGAGCAATGAGAGCAAGAAAGGGGGAGAAGGAGAGAAAGGGGCGTATAATAACTTAGACATAAATAATAATGAGAAAAAATAAATGAATACAATTCTGCCCTGGCCCAGCTGTCCTGACCCATCCTGGTTTCACCCTGGCACCCCTTCATTCTCAGAACCCAACAAGAGATGCCCCCTAACAGCACTGTAGCTTTCTTTTTTCCTCCTCCTTCTTCTGCTCCTCCTCAAACTGCAAAAAATGTCAATTATGACTCTTTGTATTATGAATTTTTGTTCCATGGAGGTTTTTTATTTGTAAAACTTTCCTGGAGCAGAGAGAGGCCATTTACATTGTGATGACGTCACAGATTTTTAAAGTCTATGGGCCAAGCGGGAACTCGCAGGCAGGGCCAGCAGGGGAAACACCACTGTGCATATTCAGTGGGCCGCACAACATTGAAACAAACCCAGAGGCTAGAAAGTTTTTTTTGGCATATGCACCAGACAAGCAATTGAATTGATTTGAATGGGCACCATTTTCGGTCTGGTATCCTGCTCTTATAATACATCGATGTTTTGCCCCCTCTGCACTCTCAACACACACACACACACACACACACACATCCAGTATTAAGCCAAAATCATATTTCTTTATTCAGTTTTTGTTCATGTTGTAGTTGTTGAACAACTACACTTTAAGGCGGCACGAAAAGCCGAAAGTCATAGAGAGGTGGAAGACGTGATATTTTGAAGATATGTGGATAACTGGGCACATTTTCAGACACTGACAGTTTCTCCTGGAAGGCATTCATAGTGTTTCACATGAAAAAGAGAGCTGAAGAGAAGTTCAGACCCTGCCTCCTTTTTCACTTCCACACACATGGCCAATCACGACATGAAGTGGATGTGAATGTCAGATAATCTGTCAGAAGTTACAGAAATGGCTGTAAACTCTTTTCTTTGTTTTTTGCCAGGTTCCTTCTAAAAGATGGCCAGCTGTGGCTGTGCGCCCCTCAGGCCAAGCAGATCTGGAAGTGTCTTGCTGAGAATGCAGTGTTTCTCTGTGACCGTGAGGCCTGCTTCAAATGGTAATGTCTGATTTGATATCTTCTTGCCTTTGGTTTGAATGATCTCCCTTACATTCGTTAACCAGAAAACTTGTCCACTCTGAATGCTGTGATACAGGTACTCCAAGCTGATGGGTGATGAGCCTGACCTGGACCCAGACATCAATAAGGACTTCTTTGAGAACAATGTTCTGCAGTTGGACCCATCTCTGCTGACAGAGAATGGCATGAAGTGCTTTGAGAGGTTCTTCAAGGCAGTCAACTGCAGGGAGGGCAAACTGGTAGCAAAGCGCAGGGCCTACATGATGGATGACCTGGAACTAATAGGCCTGGACTACCTCTGGAGGGTGAGGGGATTTGTTGCAACAGGCGCACATAAACAGATGTTTCTATTCATTTGGGATGGAGGCATGTTTCAGAAAACTATTTTGGTTTCCTTTTTGTGCTGTACACTTATATAATAGGGTTTAGAAACAAAATCTAATATCTTGAAGACTGGAAAAGACATCTCCATATAGTCACCTTGAGCACCACTTAGATATCTATAACTAACAGAGTTACAGTCTGATTCTGAAAGCTTCTGGTCAGAGTTAGTTTTAAATAACTGTGTTTTGCAAAAAGGCACACGTTGGTAATATGTATAGGCTGCTTTGACTATATGACCAGTTACTGGTCCTCTTCCCAGTAATTGGTAAGGCTCATGTCACGCTCACTCTTTCCATAGCAGCATCCTGCAGTTTATCAGTACTATACACTTATATCCGTAAGATAGGAATTGCTTTGTCAACAACAATTTTTCAGTCGACATGTTTTTGAGATCCTGTCTTACTTTGTGGTCATTTAACTGTGACTGTAAGGAGGATGAGAATAACTACCGTACTTGATCATTGTAAATCTACAATACTCATGTACAGTCCCCTAGACCCCCTAGTATCTTGTCTCCTCCTCTCCTCCTTTTGTTTACCACTGTTATGCAAAAGAAAAATGTACAAAAACAGTACTCCTGTTAGCACACAGTGTCTTGCCCCCTCTTGTGTCCTGAGTGGTAAATAATGAAGCTCCACTGAGTGCAACGGACCTCCACAGACTTGTATACATGAAAAGCAGACTCCCAGCTCGGAGATCCCTGCTTGGGAAAAAAAGACTATTTTTTTTCCATTTTCTCCTCCCTCCCAGGTGGTAATTCAAGGAAGCGATGACATCGCCAGCCGAGCTATAGACCTGCTGAAAGAGATCTACACCAATCTCGGACCAAAACTGCAAGTCAATCAGGTACAGGAACAGTTCTGTCTCCAAGCAGCAGTTTAATCTTCTTGTGTCTACTTTTTTCTCTTTTCTTGTTCCTGTCTCCCCTCTCTGTCTATGTACATCTGTCAATAAATGTACTGTTTAGAGGTCAATTCAAGTCATCGACATCTGCTATAATGACAAGGTGCTGATCTATTTCCTCTCCCTGTAGGTGGAAATTCATGAAGATTTCATCCAGTCATGTTTTGACCGTCTGAAGGCATCCTATGACACCCTGTGTGTGTTGGATGGAGACAAAGACAGTATCAACTGCGCCCGTCAGGAGGCTATCCGCATGGTGCGGGTTCTCACTGTGCTCAAAGAATACATCAATGAGTGTGACAGTGACTACCATGAGGAGCGGACTATACTGCCGATGTCAAGGTATAATGTCACAGTGCTTCATTTAGCATGAATAGATGTTAACATTTGACATCAACTTGACACAAAAATAAACACCAAAATTGCAAAGAATCAAAAATGTCTCTGTCTGCACTGCTTAGACTACATGTCTTAACCGGTTCACATCTTTTTCTCCTATTTCTCTTTCAGAGCTTTCAGGGGGAAACACATCACATTGATCGTACGTTTCCCCAACCAGGGGCGTCAGGTGGACGACCTGGATATCTGGTCACACACCAATGACACAATTGGTTCAGTTCGGCGTGGCATCCTGAACCGAATCAAAGCGAATGCTGCACATACTAAAATAGAGCTCTTTATTGGTGGGGAGGTTGTTGACCCAGCTGACGACAGGAAGCTGATTGGACAGCTCAATCTGAAGGACAAAACGGTGAGAATGTTGGACTGGCGTTGTTTTTTTGCATTTAATTAAATCTCCATTAAATTTGCTGTGCTCTGTTCTGATTTTGTATGTGCATACATATTATAAGAACTTTTATTTTTTATGTTCATTAATAATTCATGAATAGATCCTATTCACTGTGTTCACATCCAAATTATGATTTTGATCACAAGAGAATTGATGGTTAGTTTTATTCCATCAATCAGATCAGCATTAACTCACCGTCATCTTTTTTTGTAGTTGATCACGGCCAAGCTTACCCAGGTGAGTGCCAACATGCCCTCAAGCCCAGACAGCTCCTCTGACTCATCCACTGGCTCTCCTGGTAACCATGGCAACCACTACAGCGATGGGCCCAACCCTGAGGTGGAGAGCTGTCTTCCTGGTGTGGTGAGTTTACAGCACAGACACTATGAGGCTATTTCAGTGTCATTGGCTTATACTTAAGTTGTGCCACGCTAATAAAGCCTGAATGATGTTTCGATTAAATCAGTAACTCTGTGACAGATCTTGCGTATGAGAATGTGATTAGTCTACGTATACATTTCATAACCCATTTGGAGAGCAATTTATGTAATTTTAAGCAATTTACCTAGTCCTTTTTTCTTATTACTCAACATTTTTTATTAGATTTCTTATTTATTATCTTTTAGTCAATTAGGGAACCTTATATCACACATTACATTATTTTAAGTCAAATTTTCAATGAAATGTTGGCATCTCTCAGTAGTAATAGTGGTGTGTCATTGTGTGAACAGTAGCATTGTAACACCCTCTGCCCTATTTCACAGATTATGTCGCTGCATCTGCGCTACATCTCCTTCCTGTGGCAGGTGGCTGACCTGGGCTGCAACCTCAACATGCCTCTGCTTAGAGATGGGGCCAGAGTTCTCATGAAACTCATGCCTCCAGGTACACATGGACCTATGCTTTCAATATTATTCAGCCATTTCACTGGATGGAAATGTACACAAACACACACAGGCAATGGTAACCCAATGTCATGTTTGTGTTGTTGTTGTGTCTCCTCAGATAACACTACAGTGGAGAACCTGCGAGCTGTGTGTCTGGACCATGCCAAGCTTGGTGAGAACAGCCTCAGTCCTTCACTGGACTCGCGCTTCTTCGGCCCCTCACCCTCACAAGTTCTCTACCTTATTGAGGTGGGTGTCAGATTTGCATCACAAATTGTGATTCTTTCTGTGCGCTGTTTATCACATGGTTGTACCTGTGATGTAGTTGTCTGGTATTGTGTGTTCAGGCTTTCCTTCAGGAATGTTTTTAGCAGAGGTGGTTAGCCACCCGGGTACTGACGCATCTGATGTCAAGATCAATTAAGTTAAAAGATGACTAAACTGAAGCCACACTCATTAAATAGCATTTGCTGTGAGAAATGGCTCCACTGCTCTTTTCCCTGAAGGTTGTTGCTTTATTTTATTCAAGAGTATACATTTTTTATTAAGGCCCACTTACCAATAAATAACCATAACTTCCACCATTAGTCTTTCAACCTTTTTTCAAGTATTTTCTGATTAAAAATACTTATTTTACAAATTTCCCAATATGTGGGGTGAGCATATAGTGACATCCTATTAATGCCTCTCCCTAAGACACAAAAAGACACACAAAATAAAATCAGTGACATAATTTAACATGAAATCTATGAATGAAGGAGCCATTTCAAATTTTATAACTTTTACCTAATGATACTATTTATCACAAAAGTTAAGATTTATTCAGTGTAGGCCTAATCAGGAAAGGTGGTGTTATGCCTCCATACCAGCGACAGAGTGGCCAGTGGCATTTTATTTTTGGGTTGTCTGTATGTCTGTCTGACTCGAGGATGAACTGATAAGAGCTTGGTGGTCAAAGGTCAAGGTCACTGTGACCTCACAAAACATGGTTTTGGCCAAAACTCAAGAGTTTATACGCTAATTATGACAAAGTTTAACACAGATGTCTAATAGGATAAAATGTTGAAGTGATGACATTTTATATCCAGAAGGTCGAAGGTCCACTTCACTGGGACATCATAATGTTCTGCAAAAACACTTTTCTGATCATTATTCAACGCCATAACTCAGGAACAGAAGGGGAGATTGTGACCATATTTCAGGATACTGAATTGGTGACACTAATCTTGGGTGAACACCCTGAAACTGTGGTCATTGTGTAAATCTTCTGTGTGTGAAGCATCCATTTTAGAATTTGTAGCTTCTTTGCAGCAACATCTATATCTGAAGCATTGTCTACTATCAAGGCTACAACTTTGTGTTCTATCAGAATCAGCTTTACTGGCCAAGCATGTGAACACATACAAGGAAAATACACTTAAAACCTTTTTATTAAATTCCTTCAACGTCTTCACTACAAATAATATGAGTCTGGACAGACATGGATGTAAACTACAACTTGACTGGTTGGTGGAGGCATACAACCACAAGGCGGTATTTCTAGTTTACTATGTTCAGCCATTAATTACCGTAGATGGTATTGAGTATGATTTAATGGTTAGTGCCGATTGCAATCAGAAATGCACTTGTATTATTTATCTGCAGCGGTTGCTCACACCAACTTACAGCCTGTAACAGTAAGTTAGTGGAAAGTTAGTTTTATAGGTCCATATGTGCATAGACAAACTGCTTACAACTTACAAATGCGCTGGAAAGCGGCGTTGCCATACTAGCCATTAGCCTCTGCTATAAGGAGTCTTCGTAGAGTTCTTGCCTGAAACGCAACAGATAAGGATGTGACGACAACTCCCAGGCACTGGCTACCGTCCAACAGTCAGACAAAATTCACTGTAATTGTCCAAATACTTGCACTGCTGTCTTGTTATTTTGAGGTCGGAGAGCCCAAGGATGTTTTCTTTTGAGATGCTCGTGCATAGCAGTTGTGCTGCTGTGGTAGGCCATTTCTGTTTTACGAAGCCTGCAGAGCACCATTTTATTAGGTCTTTGTATAAAAAATTCCCACACCTTTGACAATCAGGTTCAGGCTTTTTTGGATAAAGTCTCATTTTCACCATGCCCACGAGCAGGAGCTGCCATAATTGGGGATAACGTAAACAGTGTGACGTATTGACACATTCCACACAAATCGACGCATTTATGTTATTGATGTAATCAATTACATCAATGCGTCGTTTCAGCCCTATTTTTATGATGTTAGTGGAGGTGGACCACCTGTCCTGTGCTATCAAACACTGTTGGAAACCCTAGTGTTGTTTGATGTGTGAACAGCAGTGCTACGCTACAACTCTATTAGCACTTACAATATTGTATAAAGGAAGGTGACCTGTCTCATGAAATCAGATTTCTAAGTTGGTTGAATTACTACAGTGAATAAAATTTGGGAGCCATGTTCTGTAATTGATGGGGTTCCACGCAGTAATCCTGCTGTGTGAGACTTATAGTTTCTATCTATCTGTATCTGTCATGTCTGTTGATCAATAAGGTGGTTTACACTATTTCTGCACATGTTCCAGGTTGTGTATGCTTTGCTGATGCCAGCCAGTGCCACTCTGGGTGAGGATGCCAGTGACTTCCAGTACAATTTTCTGAAGAGCGGCGGGCTGCCCTTGGTGTTGAGCATGCTCACTAGGAACAACTTCCTGCCATCAGCGGACATGGAGACACGGCGTGGGGCTTACCTCAATGCGTTGAAGATTGCCAAACTCCTCCTCACTGCTGTAGGCTTTGGGCATGTTAAGGCCGTGGCTGAAGCCTGCCAGCCCAACGCTGAGGGAAATATACCAGTTTCGCCGGTTAGGCCACGCTCATAACTCATACAAAGGCATACTTTCAAAACTGGTTCCTCAGTAGTTAACTGCCCTATTTTTACTGACATGTCTTTATCTTTCTCCACAACCCCATCACCTGTCTCACATTGTCTACAGATTAATCAGGCCACTCATGACCAAGCCCTGGTCCTCCAGAGTGCCCTGCAAAACATCCCCAACCCTGCCTCAGAATGCATGCTGCGCAACGTAGCCATCCGCCTGGCCCAGCAGATTTCTGATGAGGTAACTGGGAAAATTTAAGGGAATACATTTTGCAGGGGTTTTAAAGATTAGAACACCCTGAACTAGTAATGATAATGGATTTTAATTAATGCCTTTTATAGGCACTATTTATCTGTAAATATCTAAGTAGAAAGCTAGTAACAAAAGTAAATACCTACACTTGAAAATGTTTTTTTTTATATGTAGGTGTTTGCATATAAAGATGAGAAGAGGACTTTTAACATTTGTTAAACAAATGTAACATTTGTTTAAGAAAATCTGTTTTAGTTGTAGTTTCTGTAATAATGGCTTTTATGGGACAATGTTTTTACCAGAATTTCTTCCAGGCATCTAAGTACATCCCTGACATTTGTGTGATCCGAGCGGTACAGAAAATAGTGTGGGCATCAGGCTGTGGTACAGTGCAGCTCGTCTTCAGTTCTAATGAAGAAATCAGCAAGATATATGAAAAGGTAAGTATACACGTTTGTGAATTGTTTTGTTTCAGATTTTGTTGACAGTACGCTTTCTGTTTTAGAAAAAATTACAAATGTAATGACTTGAATAAAAAGCCGAAGCACATTAGTTATGGTCATGCAGACTGTTGAGGCAGGACAGCAAAAGCTTGGTCTCAGAAAGTCTTAAACCTTTGACAGGGATCGGCAGTTTAAAAAGTGAAAAGCCAGATGTATTTTATTTTTTGTCTTTCTCTCTTTTGTTAGACAAATGCAGCGAAGGAGCCAGATGGGGAAGATGAGCAGGTGTGCTGCGAGGCCCTGGAAGTGATGACATTGTGTTTTGCCCTCATGCCCACGGCTCTGGACACACTCAGTAAGGAGAAGGCTTGGCAGACCTTCATCATAGACTTGCTGCTACACTGCCACAGCAAGTAAGTACACCAGTATCTGTTCCAACCAACTGAACTGTCTGAGAATATCATGTTGCTGATGTTAAAACTGTCTCAACAGATCTGTGCGTCAGATGGCCCAGGAACAATTTTTCCTGATGGCAACGAGGTGCTGTATGGGCCATCGACCCCTCCTCTTCTTTATCACTCTCCTCTTCACTGTGCTGGGGGTGAGTAGCTATATGCCTCATGTTTATTTTTACACCCACAGTTTTTGCTGGATTGTAAAATGTATCACCACAGTGCTGTAAATAAAATCATTTTTAAAACTGCAGATGGGATCATAATTTACCTGAATTTGTATTCTATGTCCAGAGTACAGCCAAGGAGCGGGCCAAACACGCTGGGGACTACTTCACTTTGCTCAGACATCTTCTGAATTATGCCTATAATAGCAACATCAACCTGCCAAACGCTGAGGTGCTGCTCAACAATGAGATCGACTGGCTGAAACGAATAAGGGTAAAACAGCCTGTTCACCACAGTCTTTTTATTTAGTACCCTAGTTATTTTAGACATTATGTTGTATTATGTCCCCAGTTTGAGTTTATCTATTGTTTCGCCCTCACAGTTGAGTGTGGGCAAGAGTTGATGGTACATAATATATTTGTGTTTTCTAGGATGAGGTTAAGAGGACAGGGGAGACTGGTGTGGAGGAGACCATCCTGGAGGGCCACCTGGGGGTCACTAAGGAGCTTCTTGCGTTCCAGACGCCAGAGAAGAAGTATTACATCGGCTGTGAGAAGGGTGGAGCTAACCTCATTAAGGTACAATAGGCAGACAACACCTGAAACAGTTGGAAAGTTGTATTACTTCTGCATATTCTCTTCTCATCATATCTGTGCTATCTCTTTCTCTCTCATTAGGAGCTGATCGACGACTTTATCTTTCCGGCATCTAATGTTTACCTGCAGTACATGAAGAGTGGGGAGTTCCCCACAGAGCAGGCCATCCCAGTGTGTAGCACTCCTGCTTCCATCAATGCTGGCTTTGAGCTCCTGGTAGCACTGGCTGTTGGCTGTGTCCGCAACCTCAAACAAATAGTCGACACTCTGACTGACATGTACTACTTAGGTAGGGAGACAGTTTTACATATGCATCCTACTTGACAATTTGTAAGTTGCAGCATGCATGAGGATGTTGTTATTTTCTCTCCCTCCAGGTTGTGAAACATTGACAGAGTGGGAGTACTTGCCTCCGGTGGGCCCACGGCCCAACAAAGGCTTTGTAGGTCTGAAGAACGCCGGGGCCACCTGTTATATGAACTCAGTCATTCAGCAGCTGTACATGATCCCACCAATTCGCAATGGCATCCTGGCCATCGAGGGAACAGGCACTGATGTGGATGATGACATGTCAGGGGATGAGAAACAGGAGAATGAGGTACTGTGAGAGTTTGTGGTGCAATGAAGCTTTTGCTCGATGAAGATTTTCATCCTTTCTCAGCATCTAGTGACTGACAAAATGGCCGACTCTAGGCTTGCAGGCCATGTAGGCTGATCTTGGAGCTGAGGGCATCCTAATTACAGGAAAAATTCCAAGTGCTAAATTGTTCCAGAGACTAATTTATGCAAATCTGATCATCACAAAGTAATGAACAGTAGTTAGACAGGTGGTTATTTATGTTTTGTTTGTTTTTTTTCTGAATGTTTTGTCTCCACAGAGTAATGTGGATCCACGTGATGAGGTGTTCAGCTATCACCACCAGTTTGATGACAAGCCCTCCAGTAAGTCAGAGGACAGGAAAGAGTACAACATCGGGGTACTGCGTCACCTACAGGTCATCTTTGGCCATCTGGCTGCATCCAGACTGCAGTACTATGTCCCTAGGGGATTCTGGAAACAGTTCAGGTATTTCAGAGTCTCAGTCATTTTTATGGTCTCTGTGCTTTGTCTGTTAAGCTGTTAATGTCTAATTGTCTTCTGTCTGCTTTACATCTGTTACAACCTTTTTAGGTTATGGGGTGAGCCAGTGAACTTGAGAGAGCAGCATGATGCTCTGGAGTTTTTCAATTCTTTGGTGGACAGTCTGGATGAAGCTCTGAAAGCCCTGGGCCACCCTGCCATGCTCAGCAAGGTGCTAGGAGGCTCCTTCGCTGACCAGAAGATCTGTCAGGGATGCCCCCACAGGTGAGCACAGCCCTTTTTCTGCGCATAGTTCCTGGAAATATTTTACATGTTTCAGAAAGTCAAACTTCAGACTGCCTTCTTGTACCAAACAATGTTTGTATTTTCAGATATGAGTGTGAGGAGTCGTTCACAACGCTCAATGTGGACATCAGAAACCACCAGAACCTGTTGGACTCCATGGAGCAGTATGTTAAAGGAGATCTGCTGGAGGGAGCCAACGCCTACCACTGTGAGAAGTGTAATAAGAAGGTGAGAATGGAGCACCCGCTTGGTTGTCAGCCAGTGTAACAATGTGATAATCATAAAGTGCCAGCAAAAATAAAGGAGATTTTAATGGCTGTCCCATGGTTTATTAAAAAGTATCTCCCTCCTTTCTCTTTCTAATTAACTTCTTGAAGATTTATTTAAAGGGTCAAAGAGTTCATCTGTGGTGATTTCTCTCCTTGTTAGGTGGACACAGTGAAGCGCCTGCTGATAAAGAAGCTGCCACCTGTCCTGGCCATCCAGCTGAAGCGCTTCGACTATGACTGGGAGAGGGAGTGTGCCATCAAGTTCAATGACTACTTTGAGTTCCCGAGGGAGCTGGACATGGAGCCATACACGGTAGCAGGTGTGGCCAAGCTAGAAGGGGACGACGTCAACCCAGAGAACCAGGTGATCCAGCAGAACGAGCCCTCGGAACCCACACCTCCAGGCAGCTCCAAGTACCGTCTGGTGGGGGTGCTGGTCCACTCAGGCCAGGCCAGTGGTGGACATTACTACTCCTACATAATCCAAAGGAACGGGGGTGATGGCGAGAAGAACCGCTGGTATAAGTTTGATGATGGTGATGTGACTGAGTGCAAGATGGACGATGAGGAGGAGATGAAGAACCAGTGCTTTGGTGGGGAATACATGGGCGAGGTGTTCGATCATATGATGAAACGGATGTCGTACCGGAGGCAGAAGCGCTGGTGGAACGCCTACATCCTGTTCTATGAGCGTATGGACTCACTAGACAAGGACAGCGAGCTTGTCAAATACATCTCGGAGTTGACCATCTCCACCAAGCCACATCAGGTCAAGATGCCTGGTGTCATCGAGTGCAGCGTCCGCAAGCAGAACGTCCAATTCATGCACAACCGAATGCAATACAGCCTGGAATATTTCCAGTTCATTAAGAAACTTCTGACCTGTAACAGTGTCTATTTAAACCCTCCTCCAGGTATGCATTTGTATGCATGATACTAAATTATTATTTGCTTACTTACTGTATAATATAGATGGAAAGTACTAAATGTGTCTTGGTAGGTTAGCCATTTAACATCGACTAAAACATCGGGGGACGTTTTGGAAGCCCTGTACACTTGAAACACAAACTGCAACTAACCTGGTGCAACAGATGGTGCAAACTTAATTTTTGCACACAGTGTAGTTGTCATTTGTATGTCTCTTTGTTGCACAATGCGGGTAAAAACATTGACAACATACCTGATAATGAATGGTTGACACTAGCACGTACACTAATCTTGTGTGTGCACGATTGTGGGAGTGACAAAATGTAAGGCATGTGATTTGTTATAGATACACGGAGCCACTCTTCCAGTTATGACAGTGCTATTCGATACCCCCAAAGGGGCTCTTTGATCTTTTGCACAGTGATGAATTCCTCCTCATATCTCTACTGTGGATTTCAAAGCTTCTCTCTTATAGATATAAGCTGCCATAATAATTTTATCACTGTTCTCAGACTTGGTTCTCTAAAAAAAATTACATTTCAAAGTGATGCTAATACACAGCATTCCTGTGGAAAGAATTGGTGGACAGTAACGTTAAGTGCAGGCTGCAAAGCACTGCACTGCCTCTGCAATGCATTATTAATGGACCCGGAGCCCCGTAATGTTTCACAGGAAATAATGTTTGAGGGCAGCCATCGATTCAGAATGATTCACATCTTCAAGGACATAGAGTGTAAGGACGGATAGTATGTTTTATTTCTACCCAGTACCTTGTATCAAGTTGAGCAAGTTATTGCTGTCAGAATCCTTTTCAGCAGCTGCAAAGGGATTTAAAAAATGAACATATTGTTAGACTGTGATGATGAACCTGCTGAGCCGGTATGTAGTTTGGATGTATGATCCCATAGATCAGTGGACACATATTTAGCTTGCTCTTAGCCTTAACACTGCTGTCTTACATTCTGAGCCAACTACTTCCCCATCGCTATGTTCTTATGTATTTGCAATTTGTCTTTCTTACTCTGTGATTTCCTGACGTTTAGTATCTTTTACCTCACAATTTGGTATGTGATGTAATAAAAGTAATGTCTAAAAGAAGTTGGACAGTCACACATTTGTCATTGTGTTGACTCTGTAATCCAACATATTTATGATTTTAAAATTGAAATGACCTTCACAACAATTTTCAGCTTTAATTTGAGGATGTTTACTTCTGTTGACCTTTTTATTTAATAGTGCTCAAATTTTAGGGGACGAAATTAAAATGAAATTGGATAAACACCCTAAAAGTAATAAAACCTCAGTGATTTTTTTTTTTCCCCCCCAAATACAATGTGTTGGAATACATAGCCAAAACAAAGGAAATGTGTCACTGTCCTTTTACATTAGCCTTTGGGTGTAGTTTTTAAGGTTTTTGTCAGCTTACATTAAAGTGAATTAAGAAAATCCCATGGAAATGACTTGGAAGATGTTTTGCTAATTGTTGCTCTCTTTTTATCAGGACAAGACCATCTTCTGCCAGAGGCAGAGGAGATTGCTATGATAAGTGCTCAGCTGGCTGCTAGGTTCCTCTTCAGCACAGGTTTTCACACCAAGAAAGTAGTACGGGGTCCTGCCAGTGACTGGTAAGCTCTGTCTGCCACAGTGTTGTTGATTTTCTCCCAATTTTGTCTTACTCTGTGTTTTATCCTTCTCTATAAATATTCTCCTTCTCTTCTCCTCTAGGTATGACGCCCTCTGCATCCTGCTGAGACACAGTAAGAATGTACGCTATTGGTTTGCACACAACGTTCTGTTTGCTTACCCTAACCGGTTCTCTGAGTACCTGCTTGAGTGCCCGAGCGCTGAGGTGCGTGGCGCGTTTGCCAAGCTCATCGTCTTCATTGCTCACTTCTCCCTGCAAGACGGCCCCTGCCCCTCCCCCACTGCCTCGCCTGGACCCTCTACTCAGGTTGGTGCCAGTCTCAAGCTAGGATCTGAGAAAAATTAGCTTTGAATATGACCTTAAGCAGTATGGATTCTTAAAGCAGTTTGAGTACGTTTCTTGGAAGATGCCTTAGTTTGTATCACAGATTTTCACAGAGAGGTTTCTCATCCTGTTTCTGTTTTCCATCTCTGTGTATCAGGGCTGTGATAACCTCAGTCTAAGTGACCACCTGTTGAGAGCTGTACTCAACCTGCTCAGAAGAGAGGTTTCTGAACACGGCCGTCACCTGCAGCAGTACTTCAACCTCTTTGTCATGTATGCCAATCTGGGTAAGGAGCACACAGCAATCGCCCACCTGTCATGTGCATCTGCTCCCTCAGTGTGACTTTTAAGATTGAACAGGCGATGTTCATACAAGATATAAAAAAGAATTGATGTGATTCCTAAAATGCTTTTATTCTTTCTTTTATTTTCGCCTCATTTCACCATCCCCACACAGGCCTGGCAGAAAAGACTCAGCTGTTGAAGCTGAATGTCCCTGCCACGTTCATGTTGGTTGCTCTGGATGAGGGACCCGGCCCTCCCATTAAATACCAGTACGCTGAGCTGGGCAAACTCTACACTGTCGTCTCCCAGCTGGTGCGCTGCTGTGACGTCTCCTCGCGCATGCAATCCTCCATCAATGGTGAGTGTATCAAACTTTGATATGAACTCAGCTGTTAAGAGGCAGTAATAACTCGTCAAGCCCCCTGGGAAGCCCAATGAAGATTTTCATCCTTGCTCAGGATCTGGTGACTGAAAAAGCAGCCACTCTGAGCTTTGGCTGTGTAGGCAGAGCTTGGAGCTGAGGGCTTTATGAGATGAAGAATGAAAGACACTGTGCAAAGAAAATACCTATACATTTTACCCCAATAAAACGTGTATTTCAGATTACGTTTACTCACATTTATTGCCCTTTTCCTCTACCCCTTACAGGTAACCCTCCTCTCCCTAACCCGTATGGCGACACCAACCTGACAGCCCCAGTGATGCCTGTGCAGCAGCTGGTGGCAGAGATCCTGTTTGTGAGGACCAGCTACGTTAAGAAGATCATCGAGGACTGCAGCAACTCTGAAGAGACCGTAAAGCTGCTTCGCTTCAGCTGTTGGGAGAACCCCCAGTTCTCCTCCACTGTGCTCAGCGAGCTGCTCTGGCAGGTAAATGAACATCATCACCAGGACATCAAAATATCTATGGGTGGCTTACTTGTATGTGTCTATAAGATGTGTGTATATATTTGTCTGTGTGAAGGTGGCGTACTCCTACACCTATGAGCTGAGGCCTTACCTGGACTTGCTGCTACAGATCCTGCTCATTGAGGACTCCTGGCAGACACACAGGTCAGTTTGATTGGTCAGTGTGTAAATCATGGGTGTTGGATTGTTATATGAACTTCATTTAAATTTCTATTCTCCTCGTTTGGCTGTGTAGGATCCACAATGTGCTGAAGGGCATTCCTGATGACAGAGATGGGCTTTTTGACACCATTCAGCGCTCCAAGAACCACTACCAGAAACGGGCTTACCAGTGCATCAAGTGCATGGTGGCCCTCTTCAGCAACTGCTCTGTGGCCTACCAGATCCTACAGGTACACATACTCACAGATGAAGCTCTCTCTCTCCTGTTGTCTCATGCATTACATGTCACACATGGGAAATCAATGTCCTTTTTGTGATTTGAAATGACAAGATCACTCTGACGAGGAACCATTCTGCCAAACAACAAGAAAAAAAATGCACATGCTAAATGCAGTTCTCCTGTTGACCCAGTTACTTTTCCTGGGTGAAGAGCTGTTATCTTCTGCAATAAAGTTTATTTTACTTGTTTATTTCTATGGTTTCTGTCTCTCCCGTGGGTGCAGACTGAACCAAACACTTGCTAACTAAGTGCTAAGAAAAGTAAACTGTATTGTCTGCATTCACAAATATATTTAAGTGGAGCCATATGTTCTTCGTGTGCACACAGAGTAATGGTGATCTGAAACGAAAGTGGACGTGGGCAGTGGAGTGGCTAGGGGATGAGTTGGAGAGGAGGCCATACACAGGGAACCCTCAGTACACCTACAACAACTGGTCTCCTCCGGTTCAGAGCAACGAGACCTCCAATGGCTATTTCCTTGAGCGTTCACACAGTGCACGTATGACACTCGCCAAGGCCTGTGAACTTTGTCCTGAGGAGGTAATGGCATTGACATTTTACTCTTCACACACACACACTTTTGCCTGATTTCACATAAACGTGATCTTAAAGTGTTGGTGCTCAGGTAGCCACACCATAAACTATATATGTATGTATACATATATAGTTTAGATTATATGAACGTTTAGTAACACCCATCAGAATTTCTGAACAGTTCCGTCTGAATTTTCTGATTAAGTCAAACACCAGGATGGTCGGGGTGTTTCTGTTTATATACAAATAGAATCAAGAAGGCCACATAAATATTGAAATTTACCAAAAGACACCACACAAAAACATACGTAGATGTTCATGGTTGCTAAGGCAATATATTAACAATGGTGTACAGTGGTGAAGGTAACAGAAAAATCACACAGACATACTGTAAGACTAAGTCAGAGGACCTTCAACCACTGAATGGCATAACAGCCAGTACAACAAATTAGTTTAAACGATGACTTCTCTGACATTTTACAGAAAAATATAATCACACAGTATTTAAGCCAGAGGGAAGGACATGGACCTATTATTTCTGTGTTTCCAAGAAGCGATTAATTGTAATGTTTGATTAATTTAACATGATCATATGCTAGCAGTGCCAGTTTTCTAATCATTTGGAAAACCTGTTGCCAATCTCCACAAAATCTCCCATACAAAGTGTTGTTCACTAAGGTGAATTGGCTTTGTATTGATTCGTGGCTGCAGTGTGCAATGTATGCATATGTAATTTTGTGTTCTCACTAAAAATAAGTTACTTGTATTTGTTTATGTTGAAAAATCCAGTCAAATGACACACTTCTCCTGTAATATTTCATACACAGCTCAAGTGTACTCAGGGAAGCCCAGGGAAGGTCAGTATTCCAGGCACCACGACATAAAGGAAGGAAATAAAATAATTGAATTAAAGAATCAGCAGAGAAGCAATGAACAATTGGCCAATGGCAAGGCCTCCAACACAACCAACACTTAGATACAACTACACAATCTGTAGCTTGGATAGTCATCAGTGGCCAAGGCTAGAAACACTGTCTTGTTGAGTCTACATACTTGATCCCAATTTGTCTACTTTTGCTTTATTTTCTTTTTGGACTCTTGGTTTGTATTTGTGACACAAATGTTATTTAAACAGTTAAGTGCAGAAGGATAGAGTAAGGCTATGTTTACACAAACTGATAATGATTTATAGTCAATGATTCACTAAAGTGAGCAGTTTTTAACATTATTAACACTTAAAGTTGTCACCACTTGAGATGTTTTATATTGAAAAAGTATGTTGACTCTCAAACTTCGTAAAAGCTAATGCTATGTACGCAAGTATAGTAAGTAAAATAGTCATCCTTCATCCTGTTGTCCACTAGTATAGTAAAATGAAAGGTAGACTGGCTACCAGTGAGTGATATGTGAGACGCTCTATAGTGTAACTGACATGAGAAATCATGTTACACAGCTGCACACAGTGAACAGATCTTTATCTTTGTTCTCGTGCTGTCCTGTTGCCCAGTCTCAGTGATTCGCCAAAGCAACAGCACTGACATAGCCAGTCTTCCATCTCAGTCTAGCGCTCTTTTAACAATCCATGCCAATTTTTGCTTCCCTCCCAACTCAAACAGCCACCTGCATCTGATTGAAAACTCTTAGTCGCAGCTAAACTCCAGTATTCAGCAGTAGTTACAGTATTTGAGCTGTGAGACTTCATTAAGGAAAATCTTTGTTGTCCATTTTGCCATTGTAGGTAATATGCTATTATAGGCTTTTTTTAGGCTTTTTATAGGCTTTTGTAAATTTATTTAGTGACATGTATACATGTCAAATTAAGTACATGATACAAATATAAAACCTAAATGTTCTAACCTGTTAGTTGGGAGAACTTTTCCTTTAGAAAATGAGGACACCATTTGATAAAACAGCCTCTAACAAATGTTGTCAATCTTTATTTTTTTTCTATTTGCATCAAATCAATAATAGTTAAAAAACAAACTTATAAGCTCAGACACTCTGTAGATATTATATAATGGCTGGATTAAAGCTGATCTGAGCTTAAAACAACACAAGGATGGTCTGTGTGATGGCAAATGTTAGTACATGAGCTTCACATGCTACAGATTTGTGTCAATAGCCTGACAGGTTCTGTTGTTTATCTATTTTTGACTTAACATCACATTGTAATGTGTTAATATGTACATGTAACACAGAATATCCTGTGCACTTAACTTTGTCACACAGATATAAATAATGAGGCTGACTTTAGTACATTTTGCTTTCAACAAATTGCATAAGAAAAATTATAACTAGTGTTTGAAATAACATCTACAGTAGAGAAGTTAATGTGCAGCATTTGTTTCTAAAGAATTACCAGCAGCTCTCCTGCTGACAGGATGCTCTCAGGTGTAGAATCCACCCACACACATAATCAAATCTCTTTTAAACATCATTGACTTCATAATGTAACACAGTTGGAGATTTGACTTTCCCATGCAACCTACTTGCTGTGTCACACTGAATTGCCAAAGCTCAGAATCTTATCCATTGTTTTGTTCAAATAAATAAGCAAATTCTATAGATATATGTTTATATAGTCTAAATCATTCTAATATACTTTGAATTTTGAATTTAATTTGTGACAAATAACATTTATCTGACATGCTAGGAGCCAGATGAACAGGAAGCACCTGATGATCAAGACTCCTCCCCACCTGAGGACACCTCTCTGTACCCACATTCTCCTGGAACTACCCAGTTTCAGCAGGTAACGACTTGGTCATGTTTACCTCACGTCATCATGTCACCCAGTGATGTAAGAAGACATTTTTGGCTTCTTTCATACTGCTGGTGTTAAGGATTGATTTACTGTTTGTGTCTGACCTATTATTATAGCAGGGTAGAGGGTAGGAACATGGTAGCGGTGTCATCTCCCACAGCCAGTCTCACATCAGCCATGAATAATGCTGGTGGTCATGGCAACAATGATTTTGACTTCAGCAGCCAGTGTTATTTCGTGCCTGAGTGTTGTTTGTGACAACACAGAAAGACACTTGCTATGGAATAAAATTTGGGTCAAATGTATCATAGCTGTGTGTCATCATATCTGAATGTGTGAAAACATTTTGTATGAAAACATTCAAATGTGTGAATGTATAGAAAATATCTGAACAAATAGATTTAATTTTTGAATCCGTAAGGAGATTTGTAGCTTTGCATGATATTTTGTGAACAAATGAAAAAGATTTGCACAAATAATTTCCAATGTGTGAGTGCATGAAGAAGACGCCACTTCACCAAAAAACACGGCGTGAGAGGCTTTTGCTCCAAGGGTGGCGGCCAAAATGAAGCCATCAGCAGAGAAACGTTAACACCGAACTCCATTGGGGGAAAAAAACAATTTAACATAAAGATGATTGGTGATGGATCACTTGTTATCTAGTCATACATTTTTACTGAAATAAGTCCACATTTACCTACAAAATAGGTGACATATTAAACAATGGCTCCTAATGTTACTTTTTAAAAATACCATCCATGTTTGTCCTCCGTGTACAAACAAGGCCTATTTTAAATTGTGTATTTTTATATGGGAGTTCAACATGAGCATTAAGTTTAAAGGCTGTTAGTTGGGCCGTCCTTTCAGCACCTAAAGGACACGCCCCCAGCGTTTCAGAGCATTCTCAGTGGCTATTCAGGAGGAAGTGTCAAATGTCGGACAAAAGTATTTGTATTTGTAGATTTGATTTGTAGCTGTTAACGGGAGACATACAGTTGAGTTCTGTTTTTTCACCCACAAACAGATTGATGTGTAACTGCAAACTTTTGTGCAAATCTTCTTCATGCACTCACACAATGGAAATTGTTTGGAAATCTTTTTCACTTGTACACCAAATATCATGCACAGCTACAGACCTCATTACGGATTAAAAAATTAAATAATTAAATCAGATATTTTTTATACATTCACACATTTAAATGTATTCATAAGAATGTTTTCACACATTCAGACATGGTGATACAACTACAATACATCTGACCCAAGTTTTATGCCATACTTTGCTTCCTTTTCTGCAGACAAATTAAAAAAAAAACCTACTATTGTTCAGATATTTTTAAAAAATAGATATAAATCAAAAAATAACAAACATGCAACCCTATTAATACAATGACAAGAAGAGTTTGAAGACTTGTCCAGTTTTGAAAACAGAATAAATACAGTTGCCGAGTCCTGAAAGATCTCTTACTTTAAAGTGAATCGTTTCATCTTCTCAGTTTGACGTTGTTGTCAGTCGCTTTCTTGTCAGCACAACCTGATTTTTGTTTACCGTCTCCTCCTGAACAGAACAACCACCCCCATGGGCAGCCGTACACCGGGCCTGCTGCCCAGCACATGAACAACCCCCAGCGTCCTGGTCCTGCCTCTGCCCCGACTCCAGGCCCTACCCAGACCCAGACCCCGACCCCGACCCCAGCCCCTGGTCCTACTCCTGGCCCAGGCCCGCGAGCACAAGAGAACTGGGAGAGCACCGAGGAGGTCGCCCCCGCCCCCACCTCTACCCCAGCGCCTGCCCCACCTAAGGAGTAACATCCCCTCCCCCTCTGCTGTGCCTCGAGCCTCCATCGTCCCGCTCTCCCTCCTCTCATCCTTCGGTCAACAGAGCTCCTCGTTGGGCCTCTCTCTCTCTCTCTCTCTGGCCCCAGGGCAGGGCAGAGCCAGGCCTCCTATCCCCTCTCCAGGCCACTTCTCTCTCCCGTCAGCCTGCGGGGAGGTGCTCTTCCCTGGCCTGGGGCTGCCTGACCGCGTGACGGGGGCCTGCTGGCGGCTGCAGAGGCGAGGGAGTGGATAAAGAGTTCTAATAAAGAAAAACAAATGTACCCAGAGCTGACGATGCTGATGCGCTTGTCTACACGACGAAAAGGTGTACATAGTATGTTAATGTTTTTGACTGTTCAAATCCCCCAGTAGCATAACTCTGTGTGGTTTGCTGTTGGGAGATGTTGCAGATATTATGGAAAACAAAATGGATATTATAAATAAGAAAAATGCCCAAAAAAAACTGTAAGAAGACAACAACTCCTCTTTGTTTTATCACCCATGCTCAGCAGTAAAGTTTGTTCTACCATCGGACGGTTACTGGTCATTCAACTGTAGAAGGACGCATTGTTATTATCATAATTATATTATTCTTAAGCTCCTTGGCAACCTTATGACCCATGCCAGATCAACTCACGAGCTGTGGTTGGTTTTAGTGTGAGATATGGAATGGTTGGGTGGACTTTTACGGTGTTTGGTTGATGTGAAAAAGCAGTGATGCAACATTGTTCTGAAACTCATTGCCTTTCTTTTTTCTTTTTTTTTTCTTTTTTTTTTTTGTTTGTTCTGGTAATTAATTCAATCCTTTTTGAAGCTCTAGTTAATATGCTGTAACATTTAGCATGGCTTCTCACCAGAATAGTGTAGCCCAAGGGAAGACTTGTGATCATAACAACCTGAAGCTGTTCTTAATCCACATCTCCAGAGGGGAATTACCCTAAGGTTTTTTTTTTTTTCTGTTTTTTGTTTTTGTTCTTTTCTACTCATCTACCCTATCTACAATGAGGGCAATATTTTGAACCAATGTATGAATAAGTGGCTTTTCAATTGCACATATAATCCTCCAACTTCACATTTGGCAGTCAGTTTTGGTGGGATAGACAGCTTAGCTTTTCATCTATAGGAATTCTGAAAACTGAAACACATATGCAACAGAATAGCTGCACTGGGCTATCTGGTGTATAATAGACTGTGTGGTTTGCTTCTGTCTCTTCAATAGAGCCTAGTCTTAGACAGACTTGTTGCCCAGACGGCTTCCTTTCTGTCATGGAGCTGGTCAGGTTTGGCGTCTGGCTGCTGCTCGGGATGAATTCGCAGATCCTGAGCAGTGGCAAGACCCTCACCAATCTGGCTCCATGGAGAAAAGGATCAACAGCAGGGTTGTACCAGCTGGTTAGTCATGTTGCAACTTGAGCTAACTTGTAATTCTGTAGGAGTAAAAGGTAAACATCAGTAAATACTGTATTTAATTGGTAACTTGAATGCGTGTATTTTTTTGAATTTCTTTTTTTTTTTTCTTTTTTTTTTTTTTTTTGTCTAAAACATACCAAATACTCCTGCAAATGAAAATATTCTGCCCACCGTATTATATTTAAATATTTTGCTCTTATTTTATAGAATTTATTTTGTTGTATTTCACTAAAAATAGAATTTGATTTAAGAGGAACATTTTTGTCCTTGTGTTATTTTTAAAGAAGATATTGACTGTACAGAGTTCTGCGCCCTGTTTTTTGCCGACTTTTGTTTTGGCCATGGTGTGACGTTGAATTCTGGAGCTACAGTCGCGATGTGGACTTTCACTTTGTGAGGTTTTTTGTGCACAGAAATATAACAAAAAAAAAAGCATTGCGCCCTTAGCAAATAAAGAACATGGAATCTTGTCTGTGTCTCATTTTTACTTGTGGATATAAACGGTGAACATCTGCTAAGCGTCACCAGTTTTCATCCAGAAAGTAGTGACATACATGATCAGTATGTTCAAAAGTTGCATGGACGTTTGCACCAGCTGACATTTCATGGTTCTGCATCACTGTGTATTAAGTTGTGCAGTTATGACATGTATGGTTTGGTAAGTAACACAAGACGATTTTTTGTGAAGATGCGTTTTGAGCGACTCTTAAATCATATTTTACAGTGATTCCTACACTGGGGGCCCCTCATTATGGGCTCCAAAGAAACATTTAAAGGATTAACAAATACTGTCACAATCTTTCCCCCTGATTTTGCTGTTTCTTGAGACTTTCACCTTTTCATTCTCTAGAAATGATGAAAATCACTGAATGAACTGCTCACAACTCCTGTCCACACAAAGGTCAAACCACTGAATCACATACAGATGTTTTGTGAATGGATGCATTTCACACAGGAATGAAATGATTAAACCTTTTCCTGTAACACGGGCTCCCTCTGGTGTACAAGCACTCGCTTCCCAATTTATTAGGTACCCCTCTTTAAATTTAAAACTAATGTCTGCTACAAATCTTTACTTTCTTGAAGGTTTTTATGTGAAATATTTGTTGAAACTGTTTCAGAGATGTGCTGATTCTACTTGATTGTAATTTTGGAGGCTGTTGTTTGTGGTGTTAAACTGTATTTTGCTGCAGAGGTATTTTTATCATGTAGACAAAAAACATAGAAACACTTCAGTTTAACAGTGTGTTTAGTATTTAGTCAGAGGTAAGTGGTCTTTTCTCTATCAAATTAAAACATATTGAGAAACACCTCTGTGTAACTCAATACAGCTCCACAACCTACCACCTCCAAAACAACCACTGAGTCAATTTACTTAATCAGTTTAGTCAAAAACTGAACATAACCTTCACTAAGGTTTGATTTCTTGCAGGGTTGTTGTATTAGACTGATACTTCTATTTATATAGTGCTAGCCTGGTATGGTCTAGTTTAAGAGAGTATGTTCTCATCAGTCCTTTCATCTTTGTCATCAGATATTTATAAAAGACACAGTACAGCTGACAAACCCACCACCTAATGTTTTATATTAAGTGTAAAATGTCCCAGTATGTCATTTGGTGTTAGTGGCAGACAAGACTGTAATCCACCCTTTTCACAGCATTTTGTCATCACAGTAGGAAAAGCACAGGTGTTGATAATGATGGCTCAGTTCTGTTGAAGTGTCCCAGTAAACCAGTATGCACCAGCACCAGGACCCTGAAACTGAAGTGGCTACATGGAATTCAGCCATTAATATTTACACCTGTGCTTTTTCTACTGTGACGAGTCAAAATGTCTTCCATGACAGACTATTGTGATAATTTATGCATTTATCATCTAGTTGAGTATTTTACCACTACATCTGTCCCACATTTGAACTGTGACGACCCGCAAATGAAGCAAATGAACAGATTCTTTTGGAACAGATTTTATTATCAAGAAAGTCAGGCTTAGTTCTCCTTCTCCTGGACGGTCTTTGTTCCACGCAGTCTGCCTGTACGACGGGCAGCGATAAGACCGACCTTGCGACCAGCAGGTGCATCCCTCCTGATTGTTGAGGGTTTGCCAATATGCTGATGGTTACCACCACCGAAGGGATGCTCAACAGGCTGCGGAGAGAGAAGAGAAAACAACGTTATTAGTTTGAGGAACTTAAAATGTTATTGAAGTTGCAGCCAGACTCCACCTCCAACTCCCTGTTCAATACTTTGCCTCATTTCCAGAGTGCAGAGATTGACCCCAACACAATATATAAGAAAACTAACCGATACAGCAGAATGCTCTTCATTTTGACAACTGTATAACACCTTCCAAGACGTTACAGTCTTGTCCTCCAAGACATCACCTGAACGCTGTTTTTTGGTTAGTTAAGATCATTGTATATAAACAACATGATGGTCACAACAAAGTGCTTCAGATTCAGAAACTAATATGGACTTCATGAACGTGAAGGGTTGACGAACACAATCCAGTCAGGAAAAAGTTTAGTGACGTAGAATCAAGATCCAGTCCTCATTTCAGATGAGCAGTCTGAGGCGGCCACTATACCAACACACATCCTCGGGTGCTTTTAAGAGCTTTACTGAGACGGCGCACTTTCTGAAACACTCCTATAACGTGTCTTAGATACATTAACACACGTTTGGAGAGAATATGACCGTGATGAGGACATGTGAGCAACCAGGCAGGAACTACAAGACGTTGCTTAAACTTCATCACCTGTAGAACAGAAAATCCCTTCCCTCCCTTCATTTCTCCTGCAGGTTCTCACAACTGAGACTCCTACTTTCTTAGCTCATTAACACATTTCCCTCATCCTTCATTAGACAGTTAATTATTTAAGTCCCTCATAATTAAATCTCTCTCTAAGACATGACCTACACGTAAGGCTGTTTGATGGAAGCTACAGATGACAAAAGCCAAGTCCCAGATATATCTATTCACAATGTAACAGAATCGATATTTAACAATCTTACTCAGCTCTACTGCGTTCATACATGCTCCTAGTGAATCGCACTTACTTTCTGTCCCCAATCTCATCTTTCAATACTGTTAACTATTCCTCACTCTGTGTTGACCGCTACCTCAGGCCTTACAGTACTCAGTAACTGAGACTTTGCACAAAGTCTCACGATTATTCATGAATGTCCGCAAGTTTTACTCAGCTGCCATCGTAGAGAATATCCTTTCGTGTTCACTTACGTTCATAGCCACACCACGGACACGTGGCCAGCAGTTCCTCTTGGCCTTGTACTTGTGGTAAGCGCGACCAGCCTTCAGGATGGGCTTGTCAATACGACCACCTCCAGCAACCACACCTTTAACAAACAGGGCAGAGCTGGTCAAAACATGCACTGCTGCAACTACATTCAATTCACAAAATTCAAATTAACTGTGCATCACTACACAACACATTTCACATCAAAGAATACACAGTTCTAAAAATGCAGTAAGGGTCCATACCAACGACAGCTCTGTTGGCAGAGGAGATCACTTTCTTGGAGCCTGAGGGCAGCTTGACTCTGGATTTCTTGGTTTCGGGGTTGTGGGAGATGACTGTGGCGTAGTTTCCTGAAGCGCGGGCCAGCTTGCCTCTGTCACCGGGCTTCTCCTCCAGGCAGCAGATGATGGTTCCCTCAGGCATTGTGCCAACGGGCAGGACGTTGCCAATGTTCAGCTGAGCTGTGGGAGACAAGATGAACAAATGGTTAGCTGCTGGAGTAAAACAACGGCTCCACACACAGTATCTAATTAGTCAAACCCACTAACAACCAAAATACATTTCTATCAAGATGAAGAACCACATCCTGCTTTGTCAGCATTATTCCAATACTTCTGATGTCACCTCTTGCTGTAGGCTGGTACATTAAAAAGCAGGTGAACTGTTAACATGCAGGCAGATACAAATAAAAACATTTTGATCCAAATTAATGTGTCCAAGGTTAATAGAAAGATGCAAGAAGTGAAGAAAGTTTTGCTGCAGATGCTGCAAAATGAGGCAGAGATGCAACTAATCTAGCTCAAAAGTTCTCCATTTAAGATCCAAGTGGGACTCAGGATTTATCAACAGTGAATTAAAACCACCACAATGGCTCAGACAAACATGTCTGACCCTGATTTCTCACACTAGAGTTCCCAAATGTCTTCCATACTTACAGTTCTGAACTATTAATTTGTACTCTACATGTTGTACCTTATGTGCCACCAATCTTACATGTTGGTCTAATGTTTGATTGAGCCTCCAAAGTTACTTTTCCATTAAAGTCATTTCTGCAGTCTTACTAGGTTGGAAACATCACATTCATTCATTAAGCAACAGATCATATTCTACTGCAAAGTAAGTTTGAAACCCATTAATTGATCTTACTTTCCAACTCATCCCATTGTTCTCCAGCATTCCCATATCAGGTGCCAATTTGTGTGCGAGCGTTGCAACTACATCTGTAATGGTCCAGTCAGCTTTGAACATGTGCATAACTAACGTATGTTTGAAACAGCGAAAGCCATAACTTCTGCATATTCCATGTCTGAAAAGGGCTTTTTGTTTGTACTGTGTTGTGGGTCAGCTGTTAGTGGGGATTCAGACCAAAAACAGCCCTGCATTGTTTAAGATAGCGGTGAGACAGTGGAATATGATCCAGGACGTCCAGTTGGAGTAACGGAATATGTTGAAAGCCTCATCAGAAACCAAAACACTTCACACTTGTTTGTAATACTAAGTTATCCTGACACAACTACTTATTCTTTCATCACAATGAGGTTAACAGTAGAAAGACAGCGTTCGGTAGGGTTGACCACAAAGTCCTGCTACTCACATACAAATCTGTCAACAGACATGTGCCTCCCTACCTACAGGAACTGATCACACCACAAACCTCCACCCGCACCCTCAGATCTGATCTTAGTACCCCCCCACACCATGGGTGATCGAGCCTTCTGCTCTGCTTCACCACGCTAGTGGAACAGCCGTCCTAACCATCTGAGGGCAGCACAGACACTCGACTCTTAAAAAAAATTGACCTAAAAAAGATCTTTCTATTCAGGAAGGCTTTTTCATCTTCACTCGTTATTTTCTTTACGTTTTTAACGCTGTAGCACTTTGAGATTCACTGCGAATGAAAAGTGCGGTACAAATTAAATGTATTATCATTATTACTATAACAGTGTAATCTACGTGGGATGTGCGCTTACATGTATGTAGGCTAGTTTACATAGTTCATCAGATCCATGTTACAAGAATCCTAAATGGACTTAAAATGCAATATCAGTATCTACTGCATCGGTCACTTTCACAACTGTAAACACCTTTCTGCAAACTCTGCTGCTATTTTAAAGGCTTTTATACTTTTGTGTAGCTGTGTGTGTTTATGTAATCCCTTTACTTTATCTTTCTAAAACTTTAATATGTTTGGCGAAACATTATTAGTAGTCTTATATTTTTAGTAGTTATGTTCGTTTATATTGTTTATTCTTTAAGTGCGCTGTTTTTGGTCTGGAAGGAACAGAATTTCATTTCAACGTATGGGAGTACTGAGAAATGACAAAGAAATCTTAAATCCTAAACAGCCTACTTTCAGCGTCTTACCCTTCTTGCCGCAGTAGATGAACTGTCCAGTGTGGATGCCCTCAGCAGCAATGAAGAGCTCTGTCCTCTTCTTGAAGCGGTAGGGGTCACGGAAGGCTACTTTGGCCAGGGGGGCACCACGGCCGGGGTCATGGATGATATCCTAAGAGAGAGAGAGAGAGAGAGAGAGAGAGAGAGAGAGAGAGAGGGTAACCCACCATTATAATGTACACTCACCCACAACCAGAAAGATGTTCACTCTGCTTCCCAAAATCATCACTTACCTTCACAATCCCCTTGATGTAACCATGACGTTCAGCGAAGTCAATGTGACGGAGTTTAGCAGCACCTTTCCTGTGCTTGACGTGGGCTTTAAACACGGAGCCCGCACCTTTTCTCTGTCCCCTGATCACACGTCCCATCGTGAACTGAAACACAGGACAGTTTATCACATTACTTACTAAGTAGACATGTGTATGATGACCGAGTCCTACAACTGATACTGAGTGGCTGACTGGCGTCTTTTTATAGGATTATTCTGTCTGTATTTAAAACGGCCTTGTTTGATAGATTTAAAAGATTTGGGAAGCAGGAAGTTCACAACAATTAAATTTGATTCAACTTTGTCATTGCACAAAGTTCAAGTACTGAGACAACAAAATGCAATTTAGCATCTAACCAGAACTGCAAAAGTAGTAGTAAAGTGCAGTGTAGTACTAAATAGAGTAGACAGTAAGGGTAGGTATGAATTGGATATATACAGTGTGAACACTAGTAACTTAGCAGTATGAAGTATACACGCTAGGAAATGCAGAGTAAACAGCTCGATGTCTTATCAGAATACGATGAACACACTATAGATCATATATAAACACTATAGACAGAAGTATGAGTGTGAACACAATATATAAGATATAACTAGTACACACAGTGGTTTAAATGTAGTATAAATAGCGAATGTGTGTCAGCTACTGCTAGTTAGCATGCTAGCCGGCGTTAACAGTTAACAGTTTAGTAAATGTTTCGGTACTTTAACAAAGTCACAGATGAACTTGCTGTCAAATTTGATAGTTAAATACAAATTAAGCTTTCTCTAGCTTCTGTCAGTGGTTCACATTTAACACATATGCTCCGTTTGAGGCCTTTTAGCGGCTACACATTACTGTTACAAACGCCGTGTCACCAACGAGCTGGACAGAACTACAAAAATACTTTAATATCAACTTCTGCCGCTAAAATACTCAGTAAGAGTTGTTTTTATACATTTTCTACACATTTAGAAATGTCAGTTTAAAGCGGATGACATCTTAAAATCATGATTTAAAGCAGATTTTGTGAAGGGAATAAGACCGAAGCCGTCCTACCTAAACTCCGTAGACGGAAAGAGGAAGTGCAAAGGGAAAAGCGAAGGTTTTCTTCCGGAGAAATCACCGCAGGGGCTGATGGGAAGTGGAGGCAAATATAGTGTCTATCGATATATCTATCTTGGTAGGAAAAAAAAGATAAATCAATGATTAACGTGTTTTTTAGAAGCTAAAGGATTATTATCAAAGCAGTTTTAGAAAGTCAAGACATACTGTAATATGTTTAGAGGATAAAGTAAGGGATATGCAAAGGTACAAATGCGCAATTATTTTTTCCCAAATATGTTTATTGTATTTACACATAACATAAAATAACATACACTTTACATTGAACATAAAAGACACAAAAGTGGCTTAAACAAAACACATAAAGCCACTTTGAATACGATTTGGCCAAGTTACGTTCGGCTGTCATACTTGTAGATAGGATACTTAAATCATAAAAATCAATGATCTAATATAATAGATAGTGAATAATGTAGTATTCACTTAAAACTCAAGGTAAAACAAAACATAAAGAAAATTCACAGAGGTTCAATGCAAGGCCTCAACAATTACATTTCCCCTCCAGAAATGTCATGAATGAGCCCCAAATCTTTTCAAAAGTGTTGGATTTTGCTTTTACTATATGTATAAGAATATGTGTATATATGTGTGTAAGTTTTTCCATAGGCAGGCTATGAACCAGTCCCTCCATCCAGCTTTGCTTGCTGGGTCTAATAACGGATTTCCATGATAGGGTAATTTTATGATTTATGAACAAACATAACCATCATCTTAATTAGATTTTTAAGTTTACAGGTTACAGGAAAAATGACCAAAATTATTGGTACCCTTCCATTTTATTAAAATAATGCACCATTCACCCTGAACATTAAACATGGAAAACAGAAGGAAAAGTAGAGAATGGTGCGAAGAGACTAGTAAAAAGGTAATAGCCAAGCATGGTCAACATAAAGGTTACAAGACCATCTCCAAAGAGCTTGATGTTCCTGTGATCACTGTTGCCAATATTATTAAGAAGTTTAAGGTCCATGGAACTGTAGCCAACATCTCTGGATGTGGTTGCAAGAGGAAAATTGGCCTGAGATTGAACAGAAGGATTGCTTGAATTGTCAAGAACGAACCAAGGAAAACTTCAATACAGATCCAAGCTGATCTTCAAGTTCAAAGTACAATAGTTTCAAGTCGCACCATCCATCGCTGTCTGAATGAAAATGGGCTCCATGGTAGAAGACCCCTCTTCTAAGAGGGAGACACAAAAAAGCCAGACTGGACGTTGCCAAAATCCATGTTGACAAGCCACAGTCCTTCTGGGAGAATGTGCTTTGGACAGATGAAACAAAATTAGAGCTTTTTGGTAAATCACACCAACCCTATGTTTACAGAAGAAAAAATAAGCCTTCAAAGAAAAGAACACCATGCCTAACGTGAAACATGAAGGAGGCTCAGTAATGTTTTGAGCTTACTTTGCTGTCTCAGGGACTGGGTGCCTTGAATGTGTGCAGGGAACAATGAAATCAGAGGACTATCAGTGCATTTTGGAGCCTTATCAGAAAGCTGTGTCTTAGTCGCAGGTCATGGGTCTTCCAGCAGGATAATGACCCCAAACATACATCAAAAAGCACCAAAGAGTGGATGAGAAGAAAATGTTGGATCGCTCTGAGGTGGCATGTAATAAGTCCTGATCTGAATCCCAGTGAACAGCTGTGGAAAGAGCTGAAATTTGCAGTTGGGAGACAGCACCCATCAAACCTGAGAGAATTGGAGCAATTTGCTCAAGAAGAGTGGGCCGAACTACCAGTGGAGAAGTGTAGAAATCTTATTCAGAGTTACAGAAAGTGCTTGACTGCAGTTATTGCCTCCAAAGGTTGTGCTGCAAAATATTAAATTGAAGGTACCGATATTTTTGGCCTTGTCATTTTCATTTGTTTTAATGTATTAAATAATATGTTAAGTTGTAAATCAAAAACAAAGTTTCAGTTATATTAAATGTGAAGTAAAGAATGATGGATACTTCTGTCAGAATCAACTTAATACAGAGGAAATTTAGTTTTTGTTTTTCTTAAAGTGGAAGGGTACCAATATTTTCAGCCATGTCTGTATACAGTCTATGATCATGATATAGGCCTCTGGTGTATTTAGTGAGATCTGAGATCTATTAGTGTGTTAGTGGTGTTGCTATTTGCAGACAATGAAACAACATATGGAAAAGAAGGAGATATGAAAAAAATATTCTCAATAAAAGGTGGAGGTGTGGGCACTAGAGTCGGACATTTATGGAAAGGAATTGGAAACAATTTAATACTTAAATATTGGAGAATATGGTTAAAGAAAAGACTTACATGGGTTTATATATTTACAGAAAACAATGTAAAAATGCAACAAAGTGTTGAATGTCATGAGTGAAAAGAAAAAGTGACAAGGCTGTAACACCCAGTGGAGCTTATTCAGTCCTTTCCCTTTGCACTTTTGGTGAACATTTAGCGGTTTTGGCTTATTGGGAAAAGTGATATAATATAATAAAAGTATACATTTCTGTTCCAGTGGAGAAGACAATTGTCCAGATCATTGTAAATATTTTATCCATTAGTTGATGAATGTGAAATTGCGAAAATGGTCTGTCATTATAAATACCTAACAGTAAAATCTGGAAAAAGAAACAATCTTATGTCAGCCATTAGGTCATTGCTGTAAACGTGAAATATTATTATTGCCCAGCAGATGGGGCCACAAGTCCTGCCACGCAAACCTCAATTATACAGAGGACAAACTGTGGACTCCATAAATACATTTTGTGTTGTGATTATTCTGAAGTTATATCAAAAACCTGAAGACTTCAAGTGTTCCTAGAAATAAAAGAAGATAAAGTTCATATAAACCTTTATTCAGTCTGAATACAACACATATTAGGTGTTACAGGTTTATGTAATTGATCCACACTTCACACCCACTCTGTCAGATTTGTATAAACAAGTTAAGCAACATTTTTGAGTAGGCAGGTGCACCTTAGTGCTTTCCGTGTCTGTACAGGAAAACAGTGTGTGTCATTGGATGTCTATTGGATAATGACTAATTAAGTGACGCACTAAGTCGAGAGGTGTGTCTGATCTGTGTGTGTTCTCAAACTTTGGCTTATCTCAGGAGTGGACTTGGACGACACAATATTGATTAACTTTACATGATCTCTTGGGGATGGAGTAAGGGGGGATTTGCTAGGCATCAGCCTCTCTTCTCATCTCTCATTTTGGCAATCTCTCACCAGTTGACCTTTCTCCTAGTTGCCTATTACCTCCACTGTACCTTATCCCCTCAACATATGGTCTCATCAGCCCTCTCTCTGCTGGTACAGTGTAATGCAGGGGATAAATAACTGTGAACAGGCCTCACAGCCTGCGTGTATAGACAACAGAAGGCACACCGTTAGAGAAAAGACAGAGTGAGGGGGGTTGTGAGTGGAGGAGAAGAGGGAGGCTGGGAGAAGGCTTTGGCTTTGCTAATGCTTGACTCTGCCTGACCTTACAAAGGACATTTGAAACCATATGATTAGGAGATGATCAGCCATCCCAGATGTCACATGTCCCATTTTGAGCAGCTTTGGGAAACAGTTTATGTAAATTAAATTTAAGTTTTAAAAAGCAGTTAAATAAAAATTTAACTACTTTTGACTGGTGCTGTATATAGTATAAAACGTTCCAGATCGTCTTCCTCCAGGAGACTCACACCTCTTGTCTCTTCTCTCTCTGTGTGAATGGTCTCCAGGTCTCCATCGCAGAGAGAAGGTTGTTTTATTCTGTTCTCTTCTTGTATTTACATTTTATATTATCATTCCATTTATCTTAAGTGTTGTTGTTTCTGTCAGCTCCGTGCATATGACATCATATGACATTATCTCAAACTACAGTCTAAGCATACAGGGTGTCTGCACTAATTGTAAAGCCCTTTGAGGAAAAGTTGTGATTTTTGGGTGGCCTATATAAACTGGAGTACCGGGTTGAAAACCACGTTTTATACATTTCCAAACATCATGTGTAAAGCAAACACAGGTGGCAATTCAGGTGACACAGATGATGGCTTTTATTACCAAATGATGTAATTATCCTATAGGATGCCTTGTGATGTTTGGAAAAAGTGATTTTCAACCCAGTATTCCTGTTTGGTCCCTGATGAAGGTGTAAGGTGTAAATGCTGGACTTTATTTCAGCACAATGCTGTTTGAATAAAGAAGTTGATGAAACTAACAAGTATGTGTGCATTCCTCCTCATTCAACTATTTAAGAGTTAGCTAGTAACCAGCACCAAAGGGTTGAGGTGCTTCTTCATTTGTAGCCTATATCAGACTATCTTTATTGTCAACTCATTCATATACAGGTATGCATTTGGGTCTATATGGTGCAGTACAGTAAAACAGGTAGACAGTGCAAGACAGAAAATTCACAATATAAAACATAAGGACATAAACTGAACAAATCTGTGAATAACATAATATTGCAAATATGATAGACACTATAAGACAGAACAGTAGTGCAAAGACAATGTAAACTGTAAAACAAGACACTAATGCAAAAGGACAGTGATATATATAAATGACATTTACTTGATTTGAAGTAAAAGTTGTTGGGGTTTGGTTTAGTATAAACTGTTTATGGAGCCCACTCCAATTAGTTTATTAAGTTGTCTGGAAAACTTAAGAGTGAAACCTTATATCCAGGTACACTCATTGAAACAGGCCTCATATATTCAGTCCGTGTATGACTAATCCCCTCTATGTTCCCACAGCAATAAGACTGTTCAATTCCTCCTGAATTGACTGGATAGTTTTTTGTTTTCATATTTTGATGAGCTCTTGACAGTTTGAATTTCCCTTCGGAAAGTAAAAAAGTAATATCTATCTATCTATTATTATTATTATCATGTTTTTAGTTTAGTTTTGTTTTGTTTTTAACTGCGTCATTGTAAACTGTTTAGGTTTCGGTCCTGGGGTTTTATAGGTACACAGTGAAGCATGTGCAAATGACGCGTCAAGACAGAGTTATATGACCAACCGCATTATTTTTCCCACCTGCATTCTGTGAAGACCCGCCTCTACTCTGCCTCTGATTGGCTCTGACTCTGAGACTTATGCATAAATCTAACCAACCTAATCAACGAAGGTAACGAGTACCAGCCAATCAGAGGCAAAGTAGGGCGGGTCTTTGCAGAATGCGGGTAGGAAAAAAATAAGGCTGACCAATCTATAATGATCGGTTTCATGTGTCTACCAATAGCTGCGAAGGAGAAACATCGCGATGTTTGTGTAACAGCCCGCTGGCTGAGGCGATATCTCGCGTTACCTGAGCACTCGATGCCTCATTCCGCCACGGTCGAGCCTGCCGAGAGGGGGGTTTCTGTTCAACAGCGCTGCTGCAATCCTTTCATTTGGAAACTTGAACAGAATTTATATTTATAACAAACATCACTGTTTTATTTATTTTAAGTAAACGTTATTATCTAGCTAACTTCATAAGTAACCGTTGGCTCAAGGTAGTAATTTGTACAGAATAAGAGAAGCTAAGTTAACGTTACAGTTACATTAGACCCGGGTCGTGCTAACAAAGAAAATCCTTTCTCTTCAGAAATAATCCCCCACTACTCTCTTTTAGTTATGAGTCATGTGGTCGTTGATAATCCACACGGTCTAGATCAGCAGGTGAGTACTTTCAAGTGGCTACTTCAATTGTTTTTTGTTTTGTTTGTTTTAAAAATGGTGGTGATTTGCCGTTTAAGCACATGTAGTTTTCGGTAGAGAAAGAAGGAGCCTCGTTAGCCTGCAGCTAAGCTAACGCTGCGGCTGGTAAAATGGAGGTGATGATGTCGCTGTAGAGAAGATTGTGATGGCGGAGCTCGACACTGCGTTGTGCCAGCAAAACTCAAATAACAGCCTTATAGTTCACTGTTTTTGTTTAAGCTGGCGAACAACTCATTTAAACGCAACTGTAAATGACACGATAACCGTCTCTCCTGCGATTTTATCCCAATTAATATCAATTTACACGGTTGTCTAATGTTCAATACCCGGCCGGTATTGGCCCGGCAAGCGTCGGGCCTTCTCGACCTGAAACGTGGCGCAGGAAAAAAATGTTGGCAGCGGGTTTTCAGCGACTCAATAACATATTTTATGTGGTCAACTTAATAAGTCGCTCGGGTAGTTTTAAACGTAGATAGGTCAATTAACTACTAGTATTAATTCTTGTATCACTTCCCTTTTATGTGGTATCTTTTTGTAATTTGTCAGCATTTTCCGGCTGGATCATTGTGCTATGCCGGTTGTTGCGACACATCAAGTTAATTTTAAGACCAATATCATAAACAGGGAGTTTTGAGGTTGTTTTTTTTAAATTATACCACGTAAATACGAGAGTCGGAAAAAATATACAAAATGATTTGATAAGAAGTTGAGAGGCAACCATTTTAAGTCGGAGAATTACTTTAAATATGCAAAATATCATTCGAGGTAGCCATTTTTTTCAGTTTAACTTTTAAAATGTATTGGTAGTTTTGGTTGTTTAGGCACTTGATTTTTACACAAATTACCCTCCTAAAACCGTGAATGTCTCTTTTTTTGTGTGTTTAGCTTGCTGCCCTAGACTTGAACTCTGCTGAGGGACAAGGCGGAGGAACTGGCAGTAAGTAATGAAGCCGATTTTTATTTAAAAAATATATCTGTAAATGATTACATTACGTTCAATCTGTGCCTCATGTACTTTTTTTTTTTTTTTTTTTTTTTTAAATTTGACACTTAGATATTGATTATGTTTGAGTTACCAATATGAACCACGGTTTCTGTTTTACTGTCTGTGGTAATGCAAGTTCCTGTGTTTAGCTTCAGCTTGTAAACAATACCAATCTCAGTTAATGAGGGTGATAAACTGCAGATAGCACATGACATGTTTTTCTTTCTCTCTCCACTCAGGACGTTACATTCCACCTCACTTGAGGAACAAAGATGCTTCCAAAAATGGTGAGTTAAACTTAACACCACCCGCTGAGCCACAGTCAGACCAACAACACAGGTTTGACTTGTGGTGTTGTTGATGTAAAAAGCCCATCAGAGCATGGTAAAAGCAAGCACAATTGCGAAAAAAAACCAAACAAACGGTGAGGCTTTAATCAGACAATATCTGTTTCTTGACATGTTTTTACCAGTCAAGACCAAGATGGTGGTTTTCAGTAGTTTTGCTGCACTCCAGTCCATTGGACCGTTAAAGACATTTGTCTCATTTTTACAAGTGCACAGAATGAGGAGAGAAAGCCACGTCAAATGGGTTTTCTGTCTGTGCACTACAGCTTATTTGGCAATAATAAAGTAGGGTAAGTGGTTTTATAGAATGGCTGAAGCCTCAAATTTTCACCCCAGACTGCTCATAAGACAGAACGGGGCAAATTTTAAAACAGCCTGATTGAGTTTTAACAATCATTTCGTTGAATTGTTTTATTCTTTGGCTGGTGTAACGTCTCACATGTGAACAAGAGGAGTGCTAGCTGTTGACTGCTCTGATAAAGGGAAATGTGTGGGCTGGGGTTGGTGTCTGTATCAGTGTTGACATCTGTAGACTTTTGAAAATGTGTTTTTTGAAGCCAGGATGAGGCGGTTATGAGTGCACAACAGTCTTAATTTTTTCTGTATTTCTTTAGCCTCTTAAAGGCTTTAAATCAAGACATGTGCTGTGCCTGGCATACTCGGATAATTTTACATTTTAAATAAATATTGGAATCTTGGTACTGTGTCATTACATACTTGACGTTTTTCTCGTTTTGCTGTTTTCTTATTCCACCGCAGGAAATGCTTATTCCGCTGGTAGACAGTGCGGTTATTCAGTGGCACCAGTAAATCTCTGTAAGTCCCTTCTGTCTGCTTTCGCTGTGGGCAACCTGCATTTCCAGATGCATGAAATAGCCATTTACACACCAGCAAAGCCAGTGCGAAGGGGGAGAGGGTTAGGTTAGACCCATACACTTCACAGTAAAAGTTAATGATGGGCTCATGATTAATTGATGTGCTTCTCTCTGCTGGAATGCTTGCTGTCAGAATGAGAAATACCATATGATAAAAGATAACGGGCAGTCTTATGTAAGCATAAGATACTTTACTATAGTGAGTTGATTTTCATCTTAATATTTTAATCTATTGAAGTATATTATAGATAGATTAAAAATGACTTTTCCCCCACTGTATATTCAAGCCCATATTTCACCTGCAATGTCCCCCAAGTTTCTTCTAAGCAGTGCCCACAACCATGGCAGGCAGAGTGTCCACACAGATACAGAAATAACTATACTTCAGGATGGGATGACTGTACGATCGGTAACTATTAGTGTAAAGTCAAACCCAACACTCATACTGCATGAGCCAGTAATTATGGGCGAGTCTTTTTATAGCCTGCTTCCCTACCTTTGCTCAGGTTACCCAAGACTGGCTTCTCAAGAGCTTGCCTTTTACCATGCCTACAGTGGGGGTTGGCGAAACAGATGTGGTATACCTTGATCTCTACCTGCATGCCATGCCATCTACTTGTTGGCAGAGTTTTATAGTGTATATAGCAAAACACTGGAGCACCGTCAATGTGCCCTTGCTTTGTCATTGTCACTTGGAAAAAAAGGCAGCAAATCTGGGCCTAACACAGCATTTGCCAAAGCTTGCAAATGAAGTTTATGATGCATGGTGATGGTGCCTTAAATATTCTGCACTGCATCACTAGTGTGGCTGTTTATACTAATAATGAGACAGTATCTGCTGGGAAAGAGTTACCCAAGTCATATACCTTTTTTAATTGTATTGTCCAACCATTTTAACCTCTGTCACAGTTTATAGTCATGAAATCACAGTAGGGATTTTATTTATCAAAGTTCTTTGTTGTTTAGTTCTAAAGTACAGTCTTACAGCTTTTTTGTCTGCCTGAGGTTTACCCTTGAAAGGTACTTAGTGGGATTATTGAACAGTATGCTGAGAAGCTGAGTGTGTGCAGGCTTTTGTTCCAACCACTGACTGTACCAGGTGATTTATTTGAATAGTTCGTTCTCATTGGTGTGAAGATAGAATAACCACTGATTATAAACTGGTACAGTCAGAGGTTGAACAGAAACCTGCATGCACCAGGGCTGTCACTTTTTCAAAAAGTCAAGTTCGAACAAATTCGAACTAACAAGTAATTCGTTCACATGAATTCAAACACAACCCATATACCATAATGTGTCGAACATGCAGTTTGCTGTGACTGTAAGCACATATGGCCAGTGATGTCCATCCGTCAGTGGCAGTGGTCAGTCTGTCTCACTGCTCAGTATAGTCTTTACATTTTCCTGTGCGGTGTCATACAGCTGCACTGTGTGTCTTGAGATAACACAGTTTCAGATAAGGTTGTAGAGTTGACGTTGCTCCGTTCGTTTGATGCCTTTGCTGCCTCACTTTTTTGGTAAACTAACTTGTGGATCGTTTTAGATTTGTTGTTGAAGAGTAAGGTAGCTGCTTTTTACAAAGTTGGCAGTCTTTGGTGGTAGTTTTGCCATCTACAGTGTAAAACCCAAAATACTTCCACACACTGCTTCTCAGATGCTTCAGTGTCATGATTTTTTTTTTTTGATCAGCACAGCTTTGCTTGCTATTGTCCTTAGTCGCTTTTATTTATTAGCTTAGTTTACTGATAGGTCAAATAGCATGTGATTGGTCAAGCTGATAGTGAATTTTTAAGGGCTCCCTCTGCTGGATCACAAGATAAACTACTTCAAATGGTCTGTTGTGCTTATAGACTGTACATTTTGAATTCAAACAGGTAACATTACAGTTTGAATGTTTAACTTTTCTGGAGCAAAAGTTAGAATTTCAAATGAAAAGTGACAGCCCTAACATGCACTCAGCCCTCCTAGACACATGATTGAAATAGTCCTGATCTCAAATGGGTGTTTGTATATTGCTAGGTTATTTCAAAATGGTAATTATCAGGTCTTCTCCTCGGTCCGTTCTTGGACATTTGAGATGTGATTTGAGGCATTTTTAGCTTGTCTTTACTCTGCACTTAATGTGCCTGAATGATAACTGTTCTTTTAGTCTAGCAGACTGTCAAAGCTAAATCATACCACAAGTATAACTCTTGGTTATAAATAGTCAAAGGAATCTTGCAACATATAGTCTTTGACGCTGAGCTGGTTTGAGTTGGTACATAAGCATCTCTAGATTTTGCTGTTTTGTTGTCCACAGTGTGGGACATGATGATTTGGCATCATTAAAATATGTGAAACTGTGCTAGGTGACGTGTTTTCCTTTTCCAAGCAGTGTTGGATACACAGAACTGTTAAGAGCTCAAACTCAAAAGGTTTGAACTTCCTAAAGGTTGCTTTGCTAAAATTAATCACAACATGAGTGATATATTGGGGGGACTTTCACTTGTAATGCTGTAGATTAGACATGTGGGCTTTCACTTGTAGATGGACACAAGTCTATCTATGACTGCAACTAACAATAATTTTCATAATTGTTTGATCCTTTTTTTGGTACTCAAGATGTTAGAAAATATGTGTTCATCACAATTTCCTGAAGCCCAAGGTAACATCTTCAGAATCTCAAAGATATTCAGTTTCTAATCACTTAAGATAAAGAAATGAGGCAAATCCTCACAATTCAGAGGCTGGAACTAGGTAATTTTAGCATTTGTGCCTAACAAACAACGTAAGTGATCAATTATCAAAATATTTTCTTTTGATAAACTAGTTGATTAATCAACCAGTTGTTTCAGCTCTAGCCAACACTGCGTGGAAAATAAGAATAAAAACCCTAGAGTGCTTTCGTGTGTCGGGTAGCTATGACGCATCTCTGGGTTATTGCAACACTTAAACATAATTTTAAGAGGGGGAACTTTGTGGTTAGGGTGTAACTTGCATTGTTTTCTGAGTAAGCTGAGACTATATGGTACTATTTTAATCTTGGTAAACTGGTTTGATGTGATGTCATCTGCACTGCTGTCTCAGAAAATCAGGCTCTGACACTGCTGCATGGTGTGTTTTGCCATGTTTGCAGAGTGCACATCATTTTTGTCCGATACCAGTCTGAGTTATTAAATTCTTATGATTAATTTGCCACGCTGCACTTGTTAAATTAAAGCTCACATCTATGCAGTAAACATTTGGACAGTGCAATGAAGCTGGGAAGGATTCTAAACTAATCTGAAGTAAAAGTAATGCGTATCTTGCTTATTTGCAAGGCTGCAGTGTTTGAAAGGTCCCAAAATGTTCACTGAACTGTCAAAATCCGTATCTTGTTATTGTTGTTACCTTTTCGAATTGGTGAAGAAAATACTGGATCAGTGTACGGTTGGTATCACTGATACTCTGAATTTAATCACTCAGATCAGTATCAGAGACCAAAAAAACTGGATTGTGGCCTAATTTGTCCATTATGGACTGGTCTACAACACATAGGTCGTGTGTACCCGTGTTAAGCATTACAAGGCTTTTTCCTTGTGCTTACTTGAAGGGGGCACCTCGATGGACATTTACCTGTTGGTCCACAGGTGCGAGTTAAATCATCCTCACTACAGATCTTATCAGCTCCATCAGCTGATCTAAAACTCCTTCAAAGCAAGTCCAATCTATGCCTAGATCTGTGCAGCTGGTCTGCCCTTTGATGCTACTGCGGCATAGCTTCTGCTACTTAGCAAGCCTTCCCATGGCAGCGCTAACTGACCATTGTCCCCCACCAGCCTCATCCTCGGCCTGCACTGATAATAGTGTGGCCTCCGATGGGAACGATGACACAGTCGATGTCTAAAGCTGGGCAGATCGTTGTGGTAAATGTCCCCCACAGGCAGAGTTGGGGCTCAGTAGATTGTTTGGTCCAGAGGAGTTATCCTATAATGAAGCCAGTATCTTGGTTATTGTTTTTAAAAGTAAATTAGAATTAGTTTACCTAAAACCTCTGCATCTATTCTCTTGTACATTATGTAGAACTTGCTTTGCATTTTTCCCCCTACTTTTTTATACTGGACAATATAAACATTTTTCTGATAATTCTGCAAGCTTTCAGCTCAGATTCATATTTACTATGGAGCTGCTTGTATCCCATCTGTCTGCAAATTAGACTAAACATAGCTCAGCACTGGAAGAGACTCATGGTTAGTAAGCACTATGAGTACAGCCAAATGCATACTTGCCCATTGCCAAAAATTTGTAACGTGCAACACTATGCTCTTCCTCACAAGCTTCTCCTGTTTGTGTCCCCCCTAAAGATTCATCCGGATGGGATGGTGGACGCAGCAATGGATTTGTGAATGGTTACCATGACAACCGCACCAACGGGGGCTTTGGAGGGCGTGGACCCCCTCGCAATGATAGAGGTGGGCGTGGCGCCTACCGTGGTAACAGGGGTGGAGGCTCGTTTAATCAACCATTACAGAATGCAGGTGGGGAAATCCTATCATGCCTTAAATTATCTCACTGTAGCTTTAGTTGCAGAGTGATGAAGTAAACGTCTACCATCCCCCACCCTTGTTCATGTAGTTGTTGCAATATCAGAGCACCCCGTGCACATGCAAGTTGCACTTGTAATTAACATTAGCTATAAACTTTATTTAAGATTAAATAACTTATGATCAATGGCATTCTGATTTAAGGGAAAGAAAATGTTCCAGTATTGGTAAGAATACAGCGTCATCTGACGTCTGACAGCAGATTTGCAGAAAAATTTCTGTTTCTAACAAGCACTCTCTCTGCTCCATTACAGGGTTTGGCAATTATGACAACAAAGATGGCGGCTGGGGAGGACCTCCAAGGGATGCTGCCTTCAACAGCTTTGGGGGGCGTTCTGATAGGTCCAAGTCGGCCTTCTTTAATGATCGTGGGGCAGGCTCAAGGGGAAGGTCAGTGAAATTGTTACATTTAATAGTTATAGTTAATACTTTGCTTATTACAATTACTAATACAAACTGCCTAGTGTGGTTTGTCTTTATGTAGTTTTTCCTTTTTTAGCATAATTAAAAGGTAACATGCTCGGTGTGTGCAGGTATGAGCGTGGCGGCTTTGCTGGAGGCGGAAACAGCCGCTGGGTGGAGGAGTCCAGAGACGAAGATTGGTCCAAGCCTACTGCTCCCAACGAGCGCCTGGAACAGTAAGCCAGATCCTGATCAGAAATAATAAAGCTAACAGTCGCATTGCATCTACATTTGACCTAAACTTTTGCAAATCTTATTTTCTAGTGAACTGTTCTCTGGGAGCAACACTGGCATAAACTTTGAGAAATATGATGATATTCCTGTGGAGGCCACTGGAAGCAACTGCCCGCCTCACATTGAAAGTGTAAGTGTGCATTCAGCAGTGCTTGCACATTCTTATTGGTGTAATTAAAGGGGTCGGCCGTATCTATATGGCCTCTTTTCTTTTCTTTTTAATTTTAAAACATTTTAACAAAGCAGTTTGTGCCATATACTGACGGTGTCTGATTCAATTGTGCTGTAGTTCCACGATGTGGACATGGGGGAGATTATCATGGGTAACATCAACCTGAGTCGCTACACTCGTCCCACTCCAGTGCAGAAGCATGCTATTCCCATCATCAAGTCCAAGAGAGACCTGATGGCTTGTGCCCAGACTGGTGAGTGCTTCTATATATTCTCTCTCTGCACTTAACAGCCTTAAATAGATGTACCAGCCTTTTCCTGGTAAAATTCTCCTTACTTTCTAAAAAGAAAAGAGGTTCATGGATTGCTCAGTGATCATCTTTAGCTCTGTTTTTATATTGTATTTCAGTGTTTAACAGTAGGACTGCGTTATGATCCCTGTTGTGTTTCAGGTTCTGGTAAGACTGCTGCCTTCTTGCTGCCGGTGCTGAGTCAGATCTACACTGATGGTCCAGGAGACGCTCTGCAGGCCATCAAGAACAGTGGACAGGTAATGGTGGCAGAAACACACAGTAATGGAACATATCTGTGACCATTTGACTTATTTGAATAAACATTACTTGATTCACTCTCAGGAGAATGGAAGATATGGACGTCGTAAGCAGTACCCACTCTCCCTTGTCCTGGCTCCCACCAGAGAGCTGGCCCTGCAGATCTATGACGAGGCGAGGAAGGTGAGCACCAAGCGAAGCACTGCATCTGACGCCTTCATAGAACATACTGCACCTTTGTTTGTTCAAATATTGACTGTGTATTCATATGCTTGACTGTTTTCCTTCCCTCCTACCTTAGTTTGCATACCGATCACGTGTGCGTCCCTGCGTGGTGTATGGCGGTGCTGATATTGGCCAGCAGATCAGGGAATTGGAGAGAGGCTGTCACCTGCTGGTTGCCACACCTGGTCGCCTTGTCGACATGATGGAGAGGGGCAAGATTGGTCTGGACTACTGCAAGTCAGTATAGCACAGGGATCCACTGAGACTAAACGTGTAGTTGAAACAAGTGACTCCAATATTTGTTTATATAAATACACTAAAGTATATGAAATGTGTCTCTGCAGCTACTTGGTCCTTGACGAGGCTGACCGCATGTTGGACATGGGTTTTGAGCCACAGATCAGACGCATTGTGGAGCAGGATACAATGCCACCTAAAGGCATCCGTCAGACCATGATGTTCAGTGCCACCTTCCCCAAAGAGATCCAGGTATGTTTGGGCAGTTAACAAGTATACAGACTCATTTGCCATAGTTTGAAACATAATATATGTTTACTAATCGGTTTGATTTTGTGTTGTGTAGATCCTCGCTCGTGACTTCCTGGAGGACTACATTTTCCTGGCTGTTGGGCGTGTAGGTTCCACCTCAGAAAACATTACCCAGAAGGTGGTCTGGGTAGAGGAGACTGACAAAAGGTCCTTCCTGCTTGACCTGCTCAATGCCACAGGTAAGAAAGTGTGGTTGAGTTTTTGTTTTGTTTGTTTTTTTTCCTCCTCCCATGAGGTCCCATTTAGGCTCTAAACCATCATCCTGTGTTTGTCAGTCTGCCTCATACCAAGCTAATATTGACTATGCTACATCTCTGCTAACAAATGTTCATTATAGTAAAAACCTGCAGTGAATGATAAAATATGAAAACAAAATTGTACAGGGGTGGTCAGGAACTGAAATCATGCTGTTTTTTAAGGGGTTTGCTTCTGATATGGTCTTTGTAAGCACAATCTAAAGCTGTGAAAGTTGTGTACTGCAGAGGCTTACATGTTCTGGCCGGTTTGGTTTTATCTTAGTTATTCCCAGTGAGGTTCAGGAAAATGTGACAGAGGCCCCAGAAAAGCCTGGTAAGTGTGAACATACCATAACCTTCACTCTGACCCCCAAGCCAGAAACATCACATCCCATGGCTCATCCTGTCCTCTGCTCCCCAGCTGACATGCTGCCTCAGTTTTTTGTTTTTTTTCCTTCCATTTCCAATAAGAGCTTGTAGGACCAACAATAACACTTACCTTGCACCATACATAGCTGAGTGAATTTCAGAGATGGAGGTGATAGTACAGTCTCTCTCCACTGAAAGGGGAGTCCCTTTTTAGCTTAGTCACTAAGGTCAACCGGTCAACGTGATCATGCTGGCTGTTTGTCATAGAAAGAGCTCTTAGTTTCCATGAGTCAGATGGCTGTGACAGATCTAATGGCACCAGCCTGCCTGTCAGTTCAGCAGACAGAATACAACAGACTCTGTGGATCTAGTGTAGTCCACTACACTGCTATATTGATGAATAGCACTATATTAATATTCCTTTTTAATAATGTATTGAGTCATTGCTGGCTTATTAGTATTACAAGTCCTGTGTTTTGTAACTAGACTTTACTTCCAAAGAAAAGTAAAGTGCTGTTTCCATGGTAACCGGTGCAGCTGCCACTATAAAAAGCAAACTAATATGTAATTTATGTCATGGACAGCCTGGCGAAAGATGGCTTTTATCAACCAAGGTAAAGAGGCTTGGTAGGGGGGCGCATCTGCATGAAAATGGCGAGCTGGGCGTCCTGTTTGTCAGTGCTGAAGTGTTACCACATAATAATTTAGCCAGTCTGGACTTTATTAAAGTACTCACAGGCATAAGGAGGTTTGATGGATGGAGTTTTTTTTCTGTCTTGTGCCAGAGTACATTTGCACAACAGTTGAAAGTTTAGCTGTGAATGATGCGACTTGAAACGTCCTGTCCTACCCCATCACCCCTCAGCCATTTTTATTATCGTGAGCTTTTATTCTGATAGCCATTAATGCCAAATATCTTAATTGTAACCCAATATATAACAATTCAATGGTTGTTTGAACATAAACGATAGTTATTCAGCTATCATCTTCAGTACTGCGTGCAGTAAAACTGAAGTCAAGCTTGTCAATTAATGGTTGTCAGTAAATTTAAAGCTTTTTATGCAACCCCTGTCTCCATTTCTAAGTTGTCATTTTGATTATTTTCTTATTTTACTTCATGATCTTGCAGTTGTTGACCTTGTATTATGACAGTTTTAAGTTCCTGCTCCCATCTCCTTTCAGTTCAGAAATCCATAAATAACCTTGTTCCCAGTTATCAATGATTTATTTTCTTTTTTCTCCTTTCATGCTCTTTATCCTGCTCTCCTCCTGTCTCATCCTCATTTCCTCCTGTGCAGGCAAGGACTCGTTGACTCTGGTATTCGTGGAAACCAAGAAAGGAGCCGATGCCCTGGAAGACTTCCTTTACCACGAGGGTTATGCCTGCACCAGCATCCATGGAGATCGATCCCAGAGAGACAGAGAGGAAGCTCTGCATCAGTTCCGCTCTGGGCGATCCCCCATCCTGGTGGCTACAGCTGTACGTAGTCATGCAAACAAGTTGGCTTTTTTCCATTCTGCTTTTACCTCTTCGGGATCCTTTAATAACTGTGCATTTACCACACCACTGAAAATACACCTAATTGTTATGTTGACATGTAAATGTTACTTATTGTTTAACATATTAGTATCATTGAATCATGTCTCTATTATCGGGCAAAATGGTTTCTGTCCCATGTGGATGACTAGCGCTAATTATAATAACTGGCAGCAATTTCATCGGCTTCAATCCCTGAATGGTTTAATGCTGCAGATTTACAACGGGATGAATCTAGTGGTCAATAAATCATGAATCAGCCTTAATGTAATGATTTATTGACAAGGTTGCCATATTGAGTAAAACGTGTTTACCTTTTCTCTCCGTGAGATTTACATTTTTCTCACTGGAGGTGCATCATGTCCTACTACAGGACTTAATGGGTTGGTGGGTTCTGTTCCTCCCATTTTAATAAAATCAGTGTTAACAATATTATGAGACCAAATTACACTGGATACTTGAGAGCTCGACATTTGGGGCTTTAACACAGAATCAGAACTGGTTTGATTGGGGTCCAGTAATGTTCAAGTCATCTCTTTGAGCTAACGCTTGAATGCAATCAGGGCTAAACTTAGTTATCTAGGTCAGTGGACTAAATTAAACTCTTCAGTGTTGTCATCAAATCTTGACTTTATTTAATCTCTCTCCTTACTTCAGGTGGCTGCTAGAGGTCTGGACATCAGCAATGTGAAGCACGTTATTAACTTCGATTTGCCCAGTGACATTGAGGAATACGTTCACCGTATTGGCCGTACGGGACGTGTGGGCAACCTTGGTAAGTACAAGTTTTTAACCTGATGCCTATTGCGTATTTGAATTACTTGTAATACAGTATAGTCTGACACTTGCTCTGTTTTGTGCAGGTCTGGCCACGTCGTTCTTTAACGACAAAAACAGCAACATAACCAAAGATTTGCTGGACATTCTGGTGGAGGCCAAGCAGGAGGTTCCCTCCTGGCTTGAGAGCCTGGCCTACGAGCACCAGCACAAGAGCAGTAGCCGTGGACGCTCTAAGAGGTAACTTTCACACACAGAAGCAAATGTATTTTTCAGAACATACACAAAATGCACGTTGTCAGGTGCAAGTCAAAGATCATACAGATCTCCTTCTGGGCATCTGTATATCTTTACAACATCAGCATGATCTTTTAAACAAACTGCTAGTTGACACATTATCTTATCTAACCATATATGTGCTTGTGAAAACAAAGACAAATACACCCAAATGTTGTTTGTCAACTGCATTTTAAACTGTGCCCTCAACTAAATATTCTGGGTTAAAGTTTTACCAAAATGAAGGCCACAATTCGTACAGAATTCGCCACTCCCATGAGATCCTCCGATATTTAAACTACAAGTCCTTTATTTGGAGTAACTTTAATGCCTACTGGTCTCTAGCTTGTACCACCCTCAGAAGATCTAAACCATCACTTACACAAACCAACATTCTTGTCTTGTCAAGGTTCTCTGGTGGTTTTGGAGCTAGAGATTACCGTCAGACACCTGGAGGCTCTGGAAACTTCAGCAGCAGCCGTGGAGGACGCAACACTGGAGGACATGGAGGGAACCGTGGCTTTGGTGGAGGTAAGGCAGCAACGATGCATTTCCCAAGCTTTTTAACTGTTGTTTGAGCCATCAACACTTGTAGGTTGAACCTTGCTGCATCATGTTAAACAGTTGCAACATTTGTGCTTTTTGGCACAAAAAACTGATCCGCATAAAAATAGCAGCGTACAAGTTGCAAGCTCTTTATTGCATACAGTTACCGTAAGGCTTACCTGTAATGGGAAATTTGTCAATTTGATGTAAATGTATTTTTTGCTGCCGTTTGGCTAACTGACCTCTGATCTTGTCTTTCACAGGTGGCTTTGGTGGCAACTTCTATGGTAATGACGGCTACGGAGGAAACTACAGCCACTCTGGTAGTGTGGATTGGTGGGGTAACTAGTCACCATAGGAGTAGGTTGCCATGCCAACCCAACCCAATGGAAACCACATGTTAACTTAAGCCAGACCATAACAACCCTCCCTGTGTAGCTTCACTGACACACAGTACATTACCAACCCTGGTTCTCTGCCGTTCGCTTCTCTCAAAATGAAGTGTAGCACGACGCAAAGGAAAGTCACCAGCACGTGCAATGCACCGGAGACCGCAGAGATTTGCACACCTCAGAGTGAGCATGGATGCTGACATGCATTGTCCGATAGCAACCTCGGACTTTCATTGTTAGAAGTATTTTTGTTCTTTTTGTGGAAAAAACCCAATTGAATAACCTGAGGATCATTTGTATGTTAATGTACTGTGCCTTTTGAATTTAAACAGGAAATCTGTGTTTTCATTTCACCAGATGAACATGGCCAAGAGCTCTAAATTTGTTTTTACTATTATTTTTGTTTGGTGAAAAATATTAGAAAGGTAAAAAAAAAAAAAAAAAAAAAAAAAGCTTAGACTTAATCAAACCTTGGCAAACACTGGGACATTGTGGCTCTCGAGTCATGATTCCATTTGAACTTCAAATTTATTGCAGAAACATCATGTAGCCTTTTCTACAAACAGCTAATGGAGCCATTACTATATCGAATACAAACTGGGCCACTCTGTGAAGCAACCGTATTTTAATTCTAAGGGACAAAGTTACATTTGTTTGTTCTTTTTTGCTCACTCTATCCTGGACAGGCTCCTTTTTATGGATATGGTAGTCTTTGAAATAGCCATTCCTATTGTAATCTTAAGAAACACAGAAGTCATTAAGCTCAGTGCCAACAATCGCTGAGGTTTAAACAAGAATAATCAATGCTGGAACTTGTTACTCCACATTTTTCAATTGACTTGACAGTGTTATGGCAGCTAGTATGTTACCAAGTGCTAGCTACATAAAGTGGGCGGTGTTTTTTGTTTGTTTTTACTTGAGACATTTTTGGTGCAGGTGTGTGCAAAATTGAAAAACTCAGTCAGTTTTTTGATTTTTGTTTTTTTGGGGGGGGGGATTGTTTCTCTACAAATATGTATCAAAACAAAAAATGCCTGCCATCTTGAAAGTGAAGTTCAAAGTGGCTGCATAAAGGACCACAGCATCGGGAGGGCATAGCGTGGTGTTAGTGTTTACTGAATCGACTGACCACCGCGTGGCCCACATGGTATTCTACGCTTGCAAGTGTTTTGTTTTTTGGTCAAGGAGAAAGGACAAGTGAACTGAGTCGCAGGCTTAACTTAATTACAAACGTTTTCTCTTTTCAAGCTGCGTTGGAGGCATGGTTCATCTTTAAGAGACAGGCAGGAGAATGATCACTGAGGTTTATCAATTAAACAGGAACAGAGCGGGGTTGAGCAGCACTCCGACCACCGGGGTTAGGGAATCTAGGGTAGGCGTGGGGCGCAGTTTTCAGTGCACCGCTGTTGTCAGTGGCTTTGGTTTCCATTGCTGCATAGTGTAACTGTGGAGGCGGCCAAAGATGAGGGAGTGTCCACTTCCTTATGGAACATTAAAGTACTGTCAGGTCCTCTGGGAGTTCATCTGCTCTGTCATGTATAAAAATCTGTGGCTTTGTAAAGCCAGAGCAGGCTTTTCCTCTCAAAGAGGAGCAGCCATCGAGAGGAGGAGAGATGGGGGCGTTTGACCTCAAAATGCTCCAGTTTTCTCAACGGGTGTGTTGTGCCTTGAAAACTTTTTTTTAAAGAAATTGAACTAAAAGTGGATGCACTGACAGTGTTGAGAACTTGAGATTGAATGGTGCTACTTGATTTAGGTGTGTAGACCCTTGTACGTCGTGCCCATCAAGTTTTACAAAAGTTATTTTATTGCACATCTAGAGTTTTATATAGATGTCTTGGATGATATGTGTCCTTAAGCTTCCAAATATTGTGTGTGAGGAGATTGTGAAAAACGCAGCTTGTTTACAAAGGGGAAGGGTTCTCAACGTTTAAACCAGGATTTATTTGGGACCAGGGGATTTAGCAGTTGGGGGAATTTAGCCATTTGCACAGATTTCTAGATTCTACTTTTGCTGCTAGTTTTGTGTAATTTATTAAGCATTTTTGACAAATATTTATTTTTGTAAGCCTCAAAGTGATTCTTTGAAAGTTTCAGAAACTTGACCAAAAGACAGTACAAAAAACACTGGCACTTGAATGTTGAATGTCACCTGTATGCGTGAAATTTATATATTTCGGGGTAGTGTGAGCTTTTTAATGTTTAAGATACATTGGACTCAGTAAATATCCACAGCTGTTTCAGGGCCTCCTCAGGGCCAGTCATCTCTACTAGATTATACTAATTGGTCAACGAAATTTGAAATGGAATTGAACAAACATGCCAAGGTTTGGAATGAAGCTGTCAAAAGAGCAAATAAATTTCCTAAGCATATCAGTGCAGAAGTGTTCAGATTCTCCAATTGTGTGCATTATTGATTCTTTACTCTAATTTGACCTGATAATTATTTTTCTCCAGTGAATGTCTGGCACATGGCAATCCTTAAAGAAACAAACATGTGGTTTATTCTCATTGTTGTATTTGCATATATTAAAACTCTGGAGTTCTCCTTGAATGTGGAGCACGTCTACAGCATTGATTTCCAAAGCAGCCATCAGTGCCGTTTGGGATGAACAGCAGGCTCTGTGCAGGCAGAACCCGAGACCTGTTCCACGTCCACTAGAGAACCCTAGAGCTCTTTAGATGTAGACTTTGCTTTCTGTATTAGCTTATAGGCTACTGCACTGCATGGGAAATACTCAGCTGTGCAATTGTATGATTTTACCAAATAAAATGTTTGAATGCAAAATTATCTGGAAGAATCCAGCATGTTTCCTGAAGACTTGTTTACTGTAGTTGTGCTGAGAAGACCTGTAGCAAGCGGTCTGTCGCCCTGTGTGGATACGGGGCAGGCGGGCGGCAAAATCCAAATTGGTATAGATTGGATGGGCTTAATTTCTTTTGAAGAAAATATATAAAGATTTCATTTGTAAATTCAACTGTGTCACTTGTGTTATTTTCCCAAACATTGTAACTGAGTTGTCCTAAACTGCATCATACAGTGATTTCTGTCCATTCAGTGTGTGTGCTGTCACAACCTGCCTCAAAGGGTGAAGGTGCATTGTCATAACATTATTTATGTTCAGCTAGGAGACACAAACCCAATATAGTACAACATACACGAACCTAATACACTATACGGTCAAAAGCATGCAGATACCTGTGGATGGGTGTTTTTCATGGTTGACACTAGTGTCCTTGAGTCCAATTCAGGAGAAAATGTAAGAGGAATCTTCATGTTACAGTATTAACTGATCAATGATAGTGTGCTTCTAACACACTATCGTTGGCAACAGTTTGGGGAAAACCTTTTACTATTTTACCAGGAGACACAAATGTCAAATTCTATGCAGGTGCTCAGTAATGATTTGCACAAAACTGCACACTACTGTCTTGTTTCCAAATCATGAATTATGTTATATGTAAGAGAGGGTGTTAGGTGACTTCTCTACTACAATAAAAACACATGATTGAATGTATATATGGGTAAATGTATTTATTCATAGATTCATATGTTTTTAAGGAAACAAATCAAGAGCAAACCTGCTAAAAATGTATAGAAACCTCATCACAAAAAAAGAAAAGGGGAAATATGAAAACATGGAACTCTGAGCACTAAAGCACACTGAACTCATGAAATCTGAAATGTTAAAGAAAATAAATAATAAATTAGCGGCCCACTAAACATCCTAGTAAACACATGATCTCAGTCCCAGTCCCCACCACCTGGCCTCTGTCCTTATCTGTTTCAACCACTGACTATATAAAGATGACAATGACCCCATGAACAAAGCAAGATCCTTAAAAAGAAACTGTTTTCCCAGTTTCATGTGGAAAAAACTGACTGACCTTCACAGAGCCCCGACCTCAACCTATCCCAACACTTTAGGGGTGAATTAACACTAACTGTGAGCATGGTCTTACTGCCCAACATTATTAGTGACTGACTCTCACTAAAAGGCCTTTTGCACTGAAAGCATTTTGACATGTCAGTTGGAAAAGAAGCAGGTGTAATTAATAAAATTAATGACGGCTGAATTCCATTTAGCTGCTTCAGTTTCAGGGTCTTGGTGCTGGACCACTGTCACAGTTGACTGGGAGACTTGAATAGAATAAAGTCATCATTAACGTTATTAGTAACACCTGTGCTTTTCCTGCTATGACAAGTCAAACTGTCTGCTGTGATAAAGGCCTGCGCTCTCGAGGCTGAACGGGAGAAAATCCCTGCAGCCAGATTCCAAAATCTTGTGGAAAGCCTTTCTCAGTGCAGCAGGCAGTCAGATGGTCAGGCTGAATCTCCCAGACGACCCAAATCCAGAGGCCTGACATTATTTCCTCTCATGGTAACCAGACATGCCGAGAACATGGTAACCCTGTGTGCTGAATTTTAAACTGACGTGGGATATGAGGTTAAAATTCAACCGTCTGACCTGTATTTCCTGTCTCTACAGATGGTTTCTACTTTGGCCATCTGTGGGAGCTTTTTAGGCAGTGAAAATACATTACATACCCTGCATGAAAACCATGTTTACCCCAATTTTGGGAGGTTTTTCGTGTTACTCTTGAAAGAAAGGCCACATGGTCACCTAATGTGCTGAGTAGGTTTCATAACCACAGAGGCAGTGACACCCATTAAAACCCTGTTGTATAATTTCTGTGTCATTTTGAAAATAAGGACATTCAAGTCTGGTGAACACGTACAGCTCTCAGGGGAGAAAAGATGGTCATCCATACAGCTTCAACAGCACACTAATCTCATTTAATAAATTTTATTGATCAGCTCTCATCAGATCACACTACTGATGGCCTGCTCATCCCCTAATCCATTTCAACATCTGCATTTCTGACAAGTTTCATGTCCAACTTCATGCTCTGTGTGTGTGTGTGTGTGTATGTGTAGGTGGTTGGGTGTAATCTAAGTGCTGTGTGTTTCTAAGTTACCCCTCTGCCTCGGCTGTTTGATCTGAAAGCTTTGCTTTACTTCTGTAATCCCGCCAACCGCCCATCTCCATCTCCATCCATCTAGCCCTCTCTCCATCACTCCATCCAGGGGATTTGACTGCCATTAAGAGATGGCTTTTTGGTGTGTGTGTGTGTGTGTGTGCTTATGATGGGACATGCAGACACACAGTGAAGGGGGGAGGATGAGGTGTAGAAACACAACCTCATACTCTTTGACTGGAGAACTGTCAGGCAGAGGCGTCCAGTAATCTGGCTCAGTTATGCTGTTGAAGGTGCACTGTGCAGACTGATATGGGACAGGCAGGATGGACAAATGCATGAGTATTTGGATTGTGACTTTTACACACACACATGGATGCTACTGTCTGGAAAGATCTACAGGTATGTCACTTTCATTTCTGTGTGTCGTATTTCTTGAATGTCTCGGTTGTCTGTTTGCCCCAAATTAACAATTATGATGTAGAATAGCAACCACAAAGATTTCAGATTGTAACTCACCTTGTTTTCCCATTTAAAGTTAAAATCATTGTCCTTAAAACTAGATCACTTACAGACCTCCAACCACAGGCTTTGTCATATATTTATGTAATTCATAGTATTCCGTCATAAGTGCTACTCTGCTCTTTTTGTGCTGTTTCAGACCTCCGTTAATCCTGGCATGTCCCAGATGAGAGACTACAGTAATGACTGTCATCACTTTCACTGGTCAGTTTCAATCCCTTCACTCTTCAACTGCTTTTTTCCCCCACGTCAGCTGTAAAAATGGTCTCACGCCCTGTAATGGCTTGTTGAAAGTTGTAAATCCTGTTATCAACATCATAGATCAGACTTGTTTCTTCCAGGACATAAATATTTTGTTGAGTGAGAGAAGAATGATCAAGACCTTCATCTATAGAGAATAATTGATTAAGCTAAGAGGCAGGCCCAAACTCAAGCTAATGTGAACTGAATGGAGGGTGAAATCCCAGGCACAGACAATACCTATTGTTGTGGGGCTAATCTCTGATGTAAGCCGTTCTGTCTTAATCACATCATCATTTCACCAGCAGCTGGCAAAGAGACAGTTTAGCCCTCAACCTGCCAGTCAACGTGACTCAAACATCAAATCATTACTCCGCCAGTGTCCTTGTGTTACTGCAAACATCGATGCAAGCATTTAATCTTGGGAGGGGGTTAATAGAGGAGCTGATCTGCATGTTTTTTTTCTTAGTTTGTTTACTAATGTCAAATGTTTTTGAGATTTTGGTAGACTGGAGTTGTACAAATACTTGTTTTCTTTGGAGCAAATTTAGTTTTGGTACGAATTAAATAAACCAGATATGATGTGTTAGTTAGTGTGCTTCTCAGGTGCTGGTAGGTGGTTACCTTCAGACAGAGCTAGGCTAGCTGTTTCCAGTCTTTGTGTTAAGCTAAGCTAACCATCTCCTGGCTATAGCTTTGGAATGGACAGATAGTGGTATCAATCTTTTCATCCAACGCTCAGCAAGAAAGTGAATAAGTGCATTTCCCAAAATGTTAAACTATTCCTCAAACCAAGGCTGGATCACCAAACGGTAAAACCCAGCAACTGCCCAAAAGTATCAGGTTTACCTTGTATCATTTGAGTCTACATCATTTTATTAATCGCAAATTTGTTAGAAATTGGCACCAGTGCACCATGAATCAACTCTGTGTTAAAATGTAGTTTTAAGATGTTAATTGTTTTAGTTTATATTGAGCTCATTTGTTGTAAAATTTTGTTTTATGAAACTGCACACAAAACTGAGGGCAAGGTTGTATTATTCATCATATCATAGGAGTACTGTAAGGCTGCAACCATCAATTAACAACCACAATAAAAATGAATCAATTTCATTATTAATAGGTCTGACAATTATTTTATTTAATAATCAACTGATTGTTCAGTGTATAAAATGACAGGAAATAGTGAAAAATGCTGATCATTACAGACACAGAGGGAAATATTGTGAAAGTATTGTTAAATGTTCAAATGATCCAATATTTCACCAAAAATCAAAGATCAGAGAAAAACTCCAAAAACTGAAAACAGATTTGTGTATCAGAACTTTGTTTTTTATTTTTTCCTCTCCCATTAATCATTTGACGACCCCTCAGATTTATCTGGTGACCCTTTGGAGGGGCCCGACCCCTAGGTTGGGAACCAGTGGACTAAACTAGTAACTGTATATAAAGTAGTTGAAACTAGCTCCACCTCCAGCAGCTACAGCAGTACCATGCTGCTCACACACTGATGCTTCAGTATTAATTATCTAATGATGTCATATCCAAACCACTACTTTTACTGCAATACTTTAACTACATCAAGCTCATAATACTTATGTACTTTTCCTCAAGTATTAAGGTGGATTTTTAATGCAGGACTTTTACTTGTAATGGAATATTTTTACACTGTTGTATTGGTACTTTTACTTCAGTAAAGGATCTGAGTACTTCTGGCACCACTGGCAGTCAACAGTACTGAAACACTTGAGCCTGAACGCTGGAGTAGAGGCCTCTCTAGTGGTTCTTTGCAGTAAAGTACTTCTGACTACAGTGTTGTTTTCACTTCGAGGCTTTGACATTCGTGCCCTCTCTCTGTCGTCCTTTCAGTCTCTGTGCTGTTCGTGCTGCCTCAGGCGGTTCTGGCACGGTGGGCGTGTGTTCGGGCCTGTCCGGCGTCTTGCTCCTGCACTCAGGAGAGGAGCTGCAGCGTCCTGTGCGACCGGTCCGCCATGGCTGAGCTGCCCAAAGAGTTTCCCTGCGAGGCCTCCGCCATCAACCTGGACAAGAACAGACTCAAGTTCCTGCCAGAAAGGGCCTTCGGTACCCTGCCCTCCCTCAAGACTCTCTCCCTGGACCACAACAACATCTCCTTCATTACCCCTGGAGCCTTCAAGGTCTGCCTCACCTTGCTGGGTTTTTATGCTGAATTGTGATTGCACATTTCCCTCAAATGAGGTACAGATTCAGATACCAGGTTCAGTACAGAAATTATTTTGTCCTTTTCCATTCATGTATTTTTATATGATACCTCATCCTTGCAGTTGCAGATAGTTTCGGTTTCATTTGCTTGTATTTTGTGATATTTGATGCTAAAATATTTGTCACCACCCCAAAATAATGGAGGGATATGGAACTATGATGGTAGCGCCCAAAACATATAACCTATAAGTGTTATATTCAAAAGCTATTTGCCTTTCCAGAAACAATACATAACAGGACACAGATCTTGCTGTGGACAGTTTTAGTTGGAACCAATTTTTAACCATTTTCACCATTATCAGATTAAACCAACATCTGCTTAATTAGATAAGTATAAATAAGTAGATGAGTGGGATTATGTTCTTGGGAATGAACTGCCCCTTTAAGGAATTGGAGCTGCATAAAAAAACTCACTTGTTCCTTTGCCCATAGTCTAAGTCAATTCCACAAAATTTCCCACAACCTGTTTTATCCCACAAACAAGTAATTTATACTGCAAACATAAACCTTTTCTAATGAGGAAATGATGACATATTACTGATGAGTAGTCAAGTAAAACAGTTCTCCAGAACATAGTTTTGACTTAACCTCTGTTCTGCAGGGCCTCGCCAACCTGGTGGAGCTGAAAATGGCGCACAATGACTACATCAGCTACCTTCATACACGAACCTTCACCGGGCTGAAGAAGCTGGTGCGCCTGGACTTGTCAGACTGTAACCTCTTCAACATCCCAGACCGCATCTTCATTGAGCAAATAGTGCTGAAAGAGTTACTCTGCTTCCAAAACAACTTCCGCAGGATCCCTGGAGCCATCAGAGGCATGGAGAATCTGACTCACATCTACCTGGAGAGGAACAAGATAGAGGCGGTGGCTTACAACTCCCTGCTGGGCCTCGGCAGCCTCAAGTAAGTCACTGGCTGATCTACCTCATGTATCACCTCTCATAGCTACTGGCAGGAATTAATTTACCAACAGTCTGGCAACGTAATCTACTCATGGCATGGCAGAAAATCTTCTTAGTGACTGTAGATGGGGAAAAATGACACCAGGTAAGCATAAAGAAACAGGAATAACTTCTTCCATTATTAACCAATTAAAACCATGTACAGTAAAATCAAAGATGGTGCAGGAAGCAGTGTCCTCGGTGCTGCTACTTGTGGCAGGGAAGATAATTTAAAGTAGTACTACTGAATAAAACAGTGTACTTTAAATATTTTTCACCCACCAGTGGCTACACTGAGCACAGTACTGCTGAGTAGCACTGTCGGCAGGGTTGAGGAAGAACTCCTGCACCATCTTTGATTTTATATGTTTTGTAATGACTTTAATGAAAGGGACCTTTCTTGGTAGGAATAAATCATGCTTTTTTGTTACATCACACCATCCTGACTCTGTTTTTTTTTTCCATCTGAGGTCTTGGGGAGTACTCCTGCATATATAAAAAACATTTTGTAAACCCTTTTGTTGCTCCAGAAGGAGCTGCACAAAGTCTGATAAATTGCCTCAAGTAACGTAATAAAAATAAAGGAGTAAAAAAGACTTTGCATTTTGGTTCTGCTGAATTGATATTGATACAGTTGTTTTATTTGTTATAGAAGTGCAATGCTAAATTGATGATGAATCCTTTTAAGGACCTGGATTCTGGGAGATGGTCATCCAGGACCATGATAACATAGTATGGCTGCCAATAATCAGGGATAGATAATAAACACGCAGGTTGTTAGATGATTATTCCTGTATAGTTACAGCCTATGGATCTTTATATTCTACATTCTTATTATTATTCTACATTTATGTCAACTAATCCCATGAAAAGACCAAAACAGACAATAAATTTAAAATATTGTCTATGTATCCAAAGCCTGAGCTACCTCATTCCTCTGTCTCATAGACCTTCATTGTTATCCAAAAGCTATTAAAAATACATATGAGCCACACAATGTTCATTTATTTCCATTAACATGGTCAATCCTAGGCACACTATCCTGGGGCACCAAATTTGTATCAATCCACAGCTGAAAATGGTACTCAAAAATGCACTATTTACTCCTGCTTGAATAGTATTTACTAAAAACTAGTTACCCAGCTGTTTTAGATTTTTTTAATGGAATTACTAGGCCATTAAAAAAAATAAACTACAAATTTGTGATCCATTTTTAAAGATTTACTCCTTTAGGGACAAATGGACTTGTGGTTGGAAAGTATTGAGAGACAGAGTAACACTTTCGGTTTTCATTTTGTCATATGATTTGTTGACCATAAGAAAACCTTTAGGAACAAATGGACTTGTGGTTGGAAAGTATTGAGAGACAGAGTAACACTTTCAGTTTTCATTTTGTCATATGATTTGTTGACCATAAGAAAACCTCTAGAATAACACAAGTCTTACCTTTTAAGATACCAGCCTCGTAGGATGTTGTTCACATCTTCTTCTCAGCACTTGGTCTTGTGTTTTCCCGCAGCCTGCCAATAAACATTGATTGGAGAGCTTCAGTTTTTTTACCACTGCTCAGTTATTCCCTTCCCCCATAATTATTTTCTTGTTAAAGATTTCTACTTTTGAGTTTTGATGTTAGAAAATATTTTTTGATTCGGAGCTCATTTCTCTTTATGGTTTTGCTTTTCCCTTTTCTATGTGCTTTGGTATGCAGCATTTTTGGATTTGGAGAGCATTTTCATTAAGTTTGTGATTTTGCTTTTGTATGGGTTTTGGCCTTAAGGGCCACCATACTCTGCTGGTTTTCCATCTCTTTGGTTGAAGATATGCTGACACCAGAGAGCACTGTGTTTAGTCACTCTAAGAAGGTCCTATTGTGACGAAATCACTCTAAAGTCCTTTTCCTTATATCAGGTACCTGAACCTCCAAGAGAACCGCATCAATGTGATCCATGACCAGGCCTTTCAGGACCTTGTGCGACTGGAGAACTTCTACCTCAATGACAATCTGCTGTCTGACCTGCCCCGGCTTGCCTTCAAGGGCCTAGGCCGCCTCAAGATGCTCAACCTTGGGGGGAACCAGTTGACCAACGTGTCCAAGACCTGGTTCAGTGACCTGGTGGAGCTGGAGGTGCTGTACCTGGACAGGAACCAGCTGCTAAACATCGAGGAAGGAACTTTTGAGAACCTGACCAGCCTGATCACGCTCCACCTGAACAGCAACAACCTCACCACCCTTCCCTTTCCTGTTTTCCAGCCCATCTATTTCCTGGGCCGCCTCTACCTCTTCAGAAACCCATGGGAGTGCGACTGCTCCCTCGAGTGGCTGAAGGAGTGGATGGAAAACTACAAGCTGGTACGGGACATCCCCTGTGCTTCTCCGTCCTCCGTGACCGGGCTGGATCTCAGCGAGGTGGTCTTTGCCAAGCTGAATGGCACATGTGTGGATCCCGCAGAGCTGAACCTGACCACGGCCTCCTCAGAGATCGTCTCCACCACGGAGAACCGCTTCAACAGTCTCATTTCAAAGCTGCTCCAACAGGAGCTCAGAGAGGAGATGGGGAATGGTACCGAGAGCCTCCGCAACGGAACTCTATTGGAATCTGAGGACGGGGAGCTCTCTGCAGGGGTCAAAGGGCAACGAGCCGAGGCGAGCCAATCACTTCTCTGCTTCCTTGTAGTGTGGCTCATCTTTGGTTTGATTGGCCAGTCTGACATTAATATCTGTCTTTCTTGCACATGAGAACTGTGGAAATGTTTGCTTCCTGAACCACAGGCACAACTAGGAGTAGCTTTTGTGATTGCCGATGAGATAAAAGATGATTTTATTTATTTAAGAGCTGAGGATTACTCATGCTTGCATGTGTAGTTTACTGGTGTGTGTCTGCCCGGCTAAACATAGGATTTGGGGATTTCTTGATTGAAGATTGACAATTACATGGCAGCAGTTATTTTCCTATGAGCTATTTATATATAATAATCTATCATATTTATAGATTAACTATTATAAAAGAGAAATCAGAACTAGTCATCTGATACATGTCTGTTTCTTGGTTAATGAACAGCTATGTCAAGCTGTATGGTTGCAGGATTCATTTTCACAGTTAATAGAAGCGGGTGTTTATTTCAAACTGTGGATTAATGTGGAGATGTGATGAAAATGTATATGTAAACTTCGACCTTTTGTTGCATAATACTCCATTTTAATTAATATTATGTAATATTCATAGCATTACATAGTCTGTTACAAGTGTTTTTTTTTTGTATTTTCATTCACATGTATGTGTAAAGTTAAGGGAGATAAGACCTCCTGTAGTTATTTCTGAAACAGATGTCCTTTCTGCTCATTTTTATTCATTCAACTCTAAATGTAGATTCTGCAGCTTTTCCATAAATGCATTAATCTTCTTATCGCATACGGCTCAGTGTCGTCGCTGCTTGTGTATGCTACAAAGTAATGGAGGGACTTTGTCATTGCTTTTGCCTCCTATGGATGGACTTTTTTTCCCCTTTATGGACATGATCTCTCTCTATACAGGGGGTGTGGTGGGTGTGATTGCCATATGTCAGGATGTGGATGGGGGAGGTAATAGTGTGAAAGCATTTCAGTTCTCTTTGGGATAAGAAAAGCTTTCAGGACGATATGCTGCACACAAATGAACTGTTATTTATTTGCAATATGTCTTGTGTACTGCAAACATCAAATACAGTACACACTGATGTGCTTTGTGTAGCTGAAAAAGTCAAATAATATTCCTGTTCTAACACCAACCACTGGTCTGACAGCCAGTTATTAGACATAAAAGTCTGTCACATGATTTATTTTTATAAATAAAAAAAAAAATGCTGTTGAACTTTGACATGCCTGCTCGGTGACTCCTTTAAGCCTCAGTTGAGGAGTCGACCATTCAGCGATGAACACCAGTTAATCTGCACATTGGCCTGATGGCCCTTTAATGTGGGATTAGGCTGCAAATAAGAAAACTGGGGAGGCTGGATGCTGCAACTCATCCCTCTCATGCAGCTGTTTTAATTGTGGACCACTGCAGAAATGTAGTATATTCACAACATCTTTAATTTATCTGGGCCAAAGTTGAAATGACAGTGTTGAGCCACTGTAGTAAGCTCACTATTTTACTCTCTCATTAGTGTAAATCTTACAGCTGCACTAGTAAAATCTGGTAACACTTTATTTTATGTCCTGTAATGTGCTAATAATTTCCTTGAAAGTTTCCATGAAAAGTCCTGTAATTTGATACTAATTATAGGGAAAATAGAGACAATGTTATGAGACAGCTATCTGAGTTTAGTTAGTTGTTTTGAGTTTATAAGTTTTCATTTTCAGAGGCAATTACTGGAAAATCCAAGTAAGTATTCATTTATTATTGGAAACGTTTTTTTTCCATATTTGTTTGACAAATGTGACATTCATGCATGTTCATTTAACCTGCTGCACACTGACTAAAAACTCTATATTACATTGTGCTTTTGGGGTACCTTCTTAAGAATTTACAAATGAAATAGTCTGCCTCATAATCTGTCATGTCACATGTATATGTAACCAATATGAACATGTGATTTTGACTCGTTTTGTCTCTCATTCTGTGAATAAGACATCAAGTCTGTAGCTCTGTGAGACTCCATTACTTACCAGAAAACGAGTTTATTCATTGAATCACGGATGGTTCTGGAGTGGGTCCAGTTTTAAGGGGCTATAATACCCCTGTGACAAAAAGCAAGGACGTCCTAATGTGTGAAGGCGTTTTCTCCTGAAGCCAGGGCTTCCCCGTTTTTCAAACTAGCTATCATTGTCATTTTAATAAAAAGATAAAATTCATTTCTTGACCATTTAACAGCCACTGTTCACATCATATTATCAGCCTCGGTTTACTAGTTGTTTTTTGAGCAGCTGTATGACTTTAGCGCCGACTTGTCTGAAAACGAGAAATCTGTCAAACGGTGCCGCCGGTGCCTAGCAACGGTTGCTATGACAGAGTCGCGGGTTTTGAAAATAGTCAGTTACTTTATTCTGTGACGTAATCATGACGAGTGATCAACGTGTAGCCTAGTTACACTTTGATTTGTGACGTGTAGTCATAGATATGTGACGTGGTCATGAGCAGTGATTAACGTGTAGTCTCTCTTTGATCTCTGTAGTCACACTTTGATCTCTGTAGTCACACTTTTATCTGTATCGTCACCCTTTGATTTGTGCTTTGATTCTTTGATCTAGTCACAGATAAAAGCTATGAAAGTGGAAACATTTATGTATATAGGGCACCAGAATATTCAAGACCAATACGATAAACATCGAAGATAATCAATCCTGATAGCTACAGTTAATAAGCATCGAAGGTAATCGAGCTTACAGTTTGATTACAGTAACAGAGCATCGAAGCTAATCGCGCTTACAGTCGGATTACAGTAACAGAGCATCGAAAACAAGAGAAGAAAATGGTAGTCGTTACAGTTGATGATGTGCGCTCAGTGATCCATTCCTTTTTGGAGAAGATCACAGAGGAGCAATGGATACTGTTGAAGGAAGGAACTCCTGATGATGCCACAATGTACCTGTTGGCAGAAATGATCACAGAATTCATCATATCCATTACAAATACAATATTGGCGAATCTACGGAGCAAAGATGCGGACGTCTGTAAGGAGGAGCTTCTCAATAGCCTGAACGAAACTCTCCATCAGAGTTTCGTTCAGGCTCTGGAGTTTACGGAGGAAATGCAGTCAGTCAGTTCAGAGAGCTTAACAAAACTAATAGCAAAAGAGGTTGCTGAGAGCGTCAACTCAGCCCTCTCTGCTTCTACTGACTCTGAAAGTAGAGATTTTGTGGTTCCTCATGACAAAGTCGGTGGCTTTCGTGTCACACCATCCCGCAGACTAAACACAATGGTTGGTCATGCAAGCGCTGTGCTTCGTGACTTCATGACCAAAGTGAAAAGTCTGTGCCCACCTCAGCCATGTCGGTCAAGGTCATGTAGGGCCACCGATGTAGAAAACACAGACAAAGAGGATATGGTACCACCAATGGAGTCTCCAGAGCATGAGGATGCAGAAATAGAAGATCTGGAGACTTCAGATGAAGAAAAGGAGGAGGATGAAGTAGAGAGGCCCGACACTGGTGACCGCCTAGAGTCACCAGTGAAAAGTGAAAGGCAGGACACACCGGAGAAGATGGCATCGGAAGACAGCTTTCTGGCTCAAACCAGTAAAGCTGTCCAAGAGATAATCAGACAAGAGCTTTACGAGTTAACAGAACCTGTACTACATACAGTGGAGGAGTCTGAATATGAACTCCTGCAATCTGATTTCTCTTTAGAGATTGAGGTTATAGGGGACGACATATCTCAGATTCTTACGGAAGAGGCAAAGAGTCTACAACATTCTGAAACTGAGAGTCCGAGAGAAGAAAATAATCTGAAGAGCAAGATCAAGACACTTTTTGCTAAGCTGTTTGCCAAATCATTGATTCATCGTATGGTGGCACAGCTGAAGTCCAAATACCACAAAATCTTCAAAGGTAAAGGCAGACACTCAGCGCAGTCCCTCAGGTCTAGTGTTGAGTCTCTGCTTCTGGATGAGTACGACATTACAGAGGGTGGAAATGAGGTTTCTGTGTTTCGGCAGTTAGAGATAATCTCCAGTGGGAAACATCTGGTTTTCACAAAAGAACTCAGCGATCTTGTCTACAATCACATCAAAGATGGGATGGTGACGCCCGAGATTGTCCCTGAGTCAGAGAGGAAGAAGTCCATAAGAAAGACTCTTAAAGAGCACTATGACGCCCTGTACAACGATGTAGGCAATAGAGTGAAGTGTTTTCTCAGCCTGATGAATTGGTGGCTTAAAATGAAAGTTGGCAGCTACTGCAATAGGGTTGTACTTGCTCTTATGAACACCAAGATATTCTCACGAATGCCCCCAACTGAAGTCACAGCAGAGGAGGATGCAACAAGGTCCGAGGAGGATGCAACAAGGTCCAAGGAGGATGCAACAAGGTCCGAGGAGGATGCAACAAGGTCCGAGGAGGATGCAACAAGGTCCAAGGAGGATGCAACAAGGTCCGAGGAGAATGCAACAAGGTCTGAGGAGCGAGACACTGAATCTGAAGAGGATGCAGCGCTCAAGAAAAGGTACATAGCTGTTAGCGTGCTCGTTGAGAAGCTGGTGTGTCGTGTCCTCACCAAAACAAAGAACACTATTATGAACGCAGAGGCCCTGACTCGCCACATCATCAAGAAGACGTGGGCGGAAGTTGAGACTCTAGATTTTAAGGTAACGGAAAAAACTATAAAAAACATCGACAAGGCCATTTTCAAGGATTTGTGCAAGGTCTGGAAGAGTGCAGACATGGTGGTGATATTAATGAAATCAGGGGATCCGCTAATAGAAAAATACATAGCCGCGTCTTTTAAACATCACCTGACGCTGAAAAAGCCCAGCACCATCCACCGTTTCTTCTCCTGTGTACGCAGGGTTTTGGCCGAGCCTTTTCTGAGAATTTTTGTATAATAACAACTGCCTTCATCTTGAAGGAAAAAAGAATAATGGAGGTTTCTCTTTTTTCCTTCAAGATGAACGCAAGAAGTTAAGTCCCACCTCACATCTACCTATCTCCTCATTATTACGGATTCACATCTACCAACCTCCTCCTCCACTGGCCTCCATCCTACATTATCACGGACTCACATCTACCCACCTCCTCCTCCACTGGCCTCCATCCTACATTATCACGGACTCACATCTACCCACCTCCTCCTCCACTGGCCTCCATCCTACATTATCACGGACTCACATCTACCCACCTCCTCCTCCACTGGCCTCCATCCTACATTATCACGGACTCACATCTACCCACCTCCTCCTCCACTGGCCTCCATCCTACATTATCACGGACTCACATCTACCCACCTCCTCCTCCACTGGCCTCCATCCTACATTATCACAGACTCACATCTACCCACCTCCTCCTCCACTGGCCTCCATCCTACATTATCACAGACTCACATCTACCCACCTCCTCCTCCACTGGCCTCCATCCTACATTATCACGGACTCACATCTACCCACCTCCTCCTCCACTGGCCTCCATCCTACATTATCACAGACTCACATCTACCCACCTCCTCCTCCACTGGCCTCCATCCTACATTATCACGGACTCACATCTACCCACCTCCTCCTCCACTGGCCTCCATCCTACATTATCACAGACTCACATCTACCCACCTCCTCCTCCACTGGCCACCGTCCTACATTATCACGGACTCACATCTACCCACCTCCTCCTCCACTGGCCTCCATTCTACATTATCACAGACTCACATCTACCCACCTCCTCCTCCACTGGCCACCGTCCTACATTATTACTGATTCCCATCTACCCACCTCCTCCTCCACTGGCTTCTGTCCTACATTATTACGGACTCACATCTACCTATAACCTAGAGGTTTCTGTGTTTCGGCAGTTAGAGATAATTTCCAGTGGGAAACATCTGGTTTTCACAAAAGAACTCAGCGATCTTATCTACAGTCACATCAGAGATGGGATGGTGACGACCGACAACTGTAGCCTTCATCTTGAAGGAAAAAAGAATAATGGAGGTTTCTCTTTTTTCCTTCAAGATGAACGCAAGAAGTCCCGCCTCACATCTACCTATCTCCTCATTATTACGGATTCACATCTACCTATCTCCTCATTATTACGGATTCACATCTACCTATCTCCTCATTATTACGGATTCACATCTACCCACCTCCTCCTCCACTGGCCACCGTCCTACATTATTACTGACTCACATCTACCTGCCTCCTTTTTCCTCCTGCACCACTGGTCTCTGTCCTAAAACATCGAGGGGCAGAGACCAGTGGAGCAGGTTAGTTACCTCACTGAGGGGTTTAAGGTTAGGCTTAGGGTTACCTTGATGTAGGGCAGGACTGAGGGCCACTTCAGTGACACCTTATAGCTAGGAGATGAGGGTTCGAGCCCCGAGCCTGAGTCTCTTCTAGTTTGTGCGCTGTTTGCTGTGGTGGTGTGGGTTTACTCTGGGGACTCTGGTTTCCTACCATTTTTCATTAATTGGACACTCTAAATTACCCCCAAAGCTTAACTGGTTCATGATTACAAAAATGCAATAAAAATCATTCAATAAAAAATTAAAATTTCACATCTGCTTTCAATTATTCTTTTATCTTTTGCAGTCAAAACATCACTGGTTCAATTAAAGACAATCATACTTTTACAGTTGAATTCTGTGTAAAGGCATATAAATACAAGAAATATATATTCACTGTTATTTATTGTGTACATCTATTGTTGTAAAGATTTCAAACTATGTAAGCTTCCGTTGTGCCTGGATTGTGCTTCTTCATGAGTACCATCTTCAGAGGTAAAATCAAACACTCAGAGTTGTGTTGCAAATAACTAGATTTAAAAATAAATAAATATTGGTACAATTAAGAAGAAACGGTAATGTTGTCTTGTAGCACTCACACTATTTCAACATTTGTTGTTGCTGATTAATAACAGACATGCTGTTCCTTGATTGTGTTATATGTTTCAAATTTGAGGAAAACTCTTAGTTGAGCGTTCAATGTGTGTTGAGGCAACAGACAGGAAGAATGACACATGACAACTGCACAATTAATTTAAAGTATTTTATTGATATAAGCCATTAAGCTTCCATTAAGCAGAGGAAAGACTGGGATTGAAGCATTGTTTGAGCTGTTATTGCACTGTCAGCAAATATGAATCAATCTTTTACTAATGTATGAGTAATTATATTTGACCTTCTATTGAATACTTTACACAAAATATCACAAAATTATATAAAATTGCTTTCTACATTTATGCCCGAATGCTTTTTAGGCATGTCTTGAAGCATGTGTTTCATGTTGTTGAAAAATGCTCACTTTCAACCATGTCTTCCAAGGCGTACTGTACCTATCTGCAGACGGCTTCAAATGTTTTCCCCAAACATTTAAGCAGGATGATGTTTGGGCACGTTGAGCTCTATAGTACAGCTGTGAGGACAAATCCTGTGAAAACAAATCAGTATTAGATAGTTGGTTTCGTTAGTTTCCAGTTTCAACAATCATTTAATCTGTTAAAGGGAATGCATCATGTACATTTCCAGGTCTAGAATTATATTTTGGGGTTCAACAGTTCAAAAAACACTTTATGCTTGTCAGCTCATCCCCTGTTTGAAACAGGCTGTTTTAGCTCCTGTCTCTTTAAGACCCCCTCCCCGATGAGCCTGCTCTGTTCTGATTGGTTAGCTCCAGCTAAGTAGTACAGTGGAAACCACATATAATCATCATGTCTGTGTCGGGTTTTTCTTTATTTCTCATGCAGATTACCATCTAACTGACATTTGTATATTTATGCACAAATAATCTTGCTTTTAATTTGACAAGCTTACATTATTGATTTCTAGTTGACATTGTGGCTGTATGTGATGTGCTATTGTGTGTAGCTTTGTATTTTGCATTATGTGTCCTGTGTGTTTTTTGCTTTGTAATGCTTGTTATTGTTCCGTTATATGTTTTAATTGTGACCTGCCAAAGGGACTGCAGATGAAAATTGGCTATAAGCTAACTCTGGTACAGTACATCAAATGGTAACATTTATGTTTAACACTGTACATGGTCCCAATAAATATTTAAATAAATAAATAAATATTACATGAATGCTGTTTCAAACACTTGTTTCGCTGCTGCATCTCATTGGCTCGTTTATGGCAGTTTGTCATAAACTTCAAGGAGACCACGTTTTTCATTGCGACAAAATGACTTTTATTTTCCTGTCATGATTCCAGTGTGCATGCAGCACCAGCCTCAGGTAACCAGCGCGAAGCAGACGGGTTACTGCGGTTACAGCTGCACATATACATATCATACGTGTATCATGGGAGTAAAGTAAAAAAAAAAAAAAAAAAGAATTACCACAGTTTTACATTTTTTTCCATATGTTGTCATGTATGAAAAGACCCAAAATGAACACTGTAAGCAGACTACTTGATTACTATAGGTGAATATTTAAACAGCATTTGTATAGGAATGATTCTGTCCCGAGCTTTTTGATCCATATAAGCGGTCAATCACTGTAACTGTGATCATTATAAGCAGTTTCCACTGTAGTAGATTTCACTTATTTTTCTAATTTTTTTACTCGAAATGCAAACTTTTCAACTTTTCAAATACATCCGTATATGTTTGAGCAAAGGCTACGAAATGGATGGCCATTTGTGGTCATGCGTGTAACAATGGGATGTCATCATGAGGACGAAGTAGAGATAACATTGCAAACTGAGCATTCAGAGCTCAGGGAGCATTTTTACATATGTTCACCTCATGTTTTGGACCTTTGACTGAGTTTAACATAGACAGTCGTCATCATAACAGTATAAAAATAACAGAAAATAACATAAAGCATGATATGTCCCCTTTAACAGTTCTCAATAACGAATTTATATCTGATGAATAATAAATAATGAACTTGGTAAATAAAATACATTGCTCCAAACCCCCACTATGTAGGAGTTCAATGCAGATGATGATATAGACCTGTTACTTTCTGTCACCTTATAACACAGGCTTAACAGAATCTACATAAAATAAAATAAACATTACAGCTGACTGTAAATTCACAGCGCTGTGATGAAGTGAATGTATCTGACTCAGTTCCATGCCCAAAGCCCACTGAACAGTGGAAATTGAGTTATCGAGAGCCAGTTTCTTTCTGCCCACTCATTGCACAACAAAGACACGTGAGCCAGAGTTGAGTCTCAAGGGGCAATATTAACCCCCCCAATATGTCCAGTTACAACCAGTTATCATTCTCTGGATTGCAGTGCTGTTCAGAGTCTGAAATCAACAGTCCTCAAGAGGGTAAAGCCTTGCATCTTCCCGCTGTGTATGTACCTGTATGTACAATAGTGATGCATTATTAGACAGGGGAGATTTTTTAAGTATTTTAATACAAACCATGACAATTCAGACCATTTAACATACCAAAGATCATGGTCCATGGGTCCATTAGCATTTGGTATCCAAGAGACACAGCTGAAAGCCACATCTGTATATAAGACATCAATTTATATAAGTAATTCTTAAGATATGCATCTACAGATTTTAAAACTGTTGAACTTTGACATGCCTGCTCGGTGACTCCTTTAAGCCTCAGTTGAGGAGTCGACCATTCAGCAATGAACACCAGTTAATCTGCACATTGGCCTGATGGCCCTGTTGGGACGGGCAGTAGTGCGTGTGGTTATTAGCAATAATTCATAATTATCATAGATAATTATGAAAATAAGATATTGTTAACCTTAATCAATAATTTGGGCACCAACTGTTGGATCTATGAGGAACACAGTTGATTATTTGCAATAATTATTATCAAGGATAATAAACCAATTATGACAATTAATAGAATTATTAATATGAATTAACAAATACGGGGCACCACCCGGAAACCGGGACCAATAACCAAACAAGGTAGTCTCATAAATGGGAGTTCACCTAGAATGTTAATATCAGAGATAAACATTCAAGGATGAACAAAGAAGGGTTGAATTCGAGCTCAGACTCCTTCAATCAGCCACTTTTCACAATATTACACACAATAATGACAGAAGAACTTCTCTTTAAAGATATAACGGTGTTTATTAAACTTAGCAAAATTAGAAAAGTTAACAAATGCTTCATTCAATAAACAACTATCCTAAGATCTAATCCTACCAAACAAAACACAAACAGCTATGTACAGGGTTGGACACATGCAGGGGAATGCGTGTGTGTGTGTGTGTGTGTGTGTGTGTGTGTGTGTGTGTGTGTGTGTGTGTGTGTGTGTGTGTGTGTGTGTGTACGTGCGCGCGCGCGACAAGATGGCGACGGGGCCTGACGTGATGACATCGCCGGTCTGCGACGCGGACGTGACTATGGGAGGAAGTCACGTCGCGCGAGAACCGGATGGCAGAAATGTGGCGGTGTCTTGGTTAGACAGAAGCAAGACGGCGCCGCCTGGCGGAAGAGAAGCTTTGTCCACAGACAGCGTGTGTACGGACGGCAGTCTGTAACGCACGTTGTCTGGTTTCTGATCGACAAAGCAACTTACTTTCTCTCTCACGATGGCACCAACACAGCAGTAGTCCCGAGCGGGACAAACACAAAACAGTCTAGCGTGGTGAACACAACTAAACAGGCAGCAAACTTAAAACACTCCTAAGAGTAAAGCAGGAAAAAATGGACTCGGTGGTCCGTAAACAACACAACAAACAATAGCAAAAGCTAAGAGCTAAATGCTAAGCAACAGCAACTGATGCTGATAAGAACACACAATTAACACTGCCTCTGCCCCGACTTATGCCTATTACTTGGTCGCTTCAGATAGCTAGCAGGGTGTGTGTGTAATCCGTCTTTATGTCCGGCTTTGTCCTGGGCTCGGATGCAGACGGTGGCCGTTCTCGCACGGTCGGCGAAAAACACGGCAGCTGGCTCTCGGCGGCGTGGCGGAGAGAACAGCAGAGTCAACTCGGTGAAGAAGCGTTTCTTCCGTCTCGAGGAAATTGAGGACGCTGGTTGCAGCAGCGGTCTCTCTCGGATCCGGGAATGTGTTCGGGTGAACACGGGCGAAGTCTCGTCTCGTCCGGCGAGGGGGGTCTTCGATGAGGGGAAAACACGTGCGTGGGGTACCCCCTTTAGTCAGCTGACTCACAGAGGAACCGGAGTTACCCCTTGCTCAGTGACATGGGAAAGGCGTGTGCGTCGGGGCACGTTCAGTTTTTAAAGGGGTGGTGATGTCATGGTTGCGTCATCAGGACGCTCCGCTGTGCAGGAGCGTCTCCGCCAATGAGACTGTATGTTGACTGCTCCCTGCTGAGGTGTGAAAATCGCAAAGCATCCTCGGAAATGGAGTTTGCAATGGACTCCCATCGTCTAAGCAGTATTTTTGTCGCTATTCCTTTGTCTCGGGGAAAACAAAGGAATAAAGCACCTCGTGGTCAGGCCTCACAGGTTACATGTAGGCCTTCTTTGTGTGACCTCATGGTTTGAGGCCCAACAGCCCTTTGATGTGGAATTAGGCTGCAAATAAGAAAACTGGGGAGGCTGGATGCTGCAACTCATCCCTCTCATGCAACTGTTTTAATTGTGGACCACTGCAGAAATGTAGTATGTTCACAACATCTTTAATTTATCTGGGCCAAAGTTGAAATGACAGTGTTGAGCCCCTGTAGTAAGCTCACTATTTTACTCTCTCATTAGTGTAAATCTTACAGCTGCACTAGTAAAATCTAGTAACACTTTATTTTATGTCCTGTAATGTGCTAATAATTTCCTTGAAAGTTTCCATGAAAAGTCCTGTAATTTGATACTAATTATAGGGAAAATAGAGACAATGTTATGAGACAGCTACCTGAGTTTAGTTAGTTGTTTTGAGTTTATAAGTTTTCATTTTCAGAGGTAATTACTGGAAAATCCAAGTAAGTATTCATTTATTATTGGAAACGTTTTTTTTTTCCATATTTGTTTGACAAATGTGACATTCATGCATGTTCATTTAACCTGCTGCACACTGACTAAAAACTCTATATTACATTGTGCTTCCTAAGAATTTACAAATGAAATAGTCTGCCTCATAATCTGTCATGTCACATGTATATGGGTGGTTGATGTGACGCTCCATTTTTGTGTTCTTGGTGACAAATGTAAATAATAATATATAATATTTCATTAAAATCTCTGTTTTTTTATACAGTATAATCTTCCAGAACTAATACATCTGTAATTAATGAGCATTACAATTCAAATATGTAAATATTTTGTTTTAAACATGACATTTGTCCACTGGCGTGACTGTCCGGAGTAGCATTGCTCATCTCAAAACTACTGTATTTAAATTAATAATAAGTCAAAATACATTAAAATACTTGAATATATATTATAGTAGTGTTAACTTACAGAAACTAAGGTTATAAGTCTTAAGGTCACCATTTAGAATAATTATGAAACGTTACATTTTGTCAGCAAAACTGGTGTCCACCTGGTGTGACGCCACTCTGTAGATATAAAACAGGCATTAATTTGGGTACCCTATTACTGAGAGGGGTCCTTCTTCATCCAGGAAGTACAGTAGACATCACTGGAGCAGATGCACTGCACACAAGGTGAGTTCTGTCTCAAATCTTTTCATAATTTTGCTATTTCTGTGCATTGTTAGAAATGGGATCCATTGTGCAGTCCTTTTGTGTGACGTAATTTAAGCACTGATCTGAAAATTTTCATCAATTTATACTGATTGACTATTGAAAATAATGTAAACCTTTACACCGCTAGCCAGGATTGAAGACTGTCTCTCATTTAGCTAGGCCGCAAACTGACCTTGACCTTGAAAACGTCCACTGGTGTGACAGCACTGTCCTATAGTGTGACATGAACTGAACGTCACACTGGTGGACATGGCTGTCACACCAGTGGATGTAGGTTCTATGAAGGAGTACAAACCCATCACTCTCTCTCTCCTAACCACTCAATAGTCACTCAATACAGGAACAAGGCTAACTGTTACCTGAGCTCATGGGAAAGGTGCTCCTGATGGAGTTGGGGGAGCAGTGAAACGAATGGCAGACAACCATATCCATGGGGGGCAAGACCTTAAAAGCCCAAAGGATGTCTATGAGTTCCTAGTCCAAAAAGAGGTCACAAACATAAGATTCAAGTGGATCGATGAGGCAGATATCCAGGTGTTTGACGAGATGTTGCCACCGTCTGTCCCAAAAGTACCCGGCATATTAAACACGCACCAAATACTTTCCTTCTCTGTCGGAGAGATCTTCTATAGGGCACTCAGCTGTTTCTGCCGGTTCCCAGAGATGTGCCACTGCTTCTCTCCAAGCAAGATGAGGCCAGACAAATCAAAAGATTTGGAGGAACCACTCACCTCTGAAGTCCAAGCGACCCAGCCTGAGAATCCCAATAGTGGAGAGGAAGCTGAGGAAGAGCTTGACGACAAGTACACTGTAGGGAAATTCGTCATTGTCCGCTATGACCAGAAGCCATTTGTGGGCCAGATCACACAACTAAATGCTGAGCACATTGAGGTCAATTGCATGGTGCAAATTTGTGGGAAAAACATCTTCAAATGGCCTGCTAAGCGAGACTGCATTATGTACAGCAAGGACGAACTTGTCAGTGTCATCTCTGAGCCAGAGCCCCACCAGCGTGGAGTCCAACTCACCAAATATGACTGGCTGCTGTTCAATGAGGTGTGAAAGGAGGAGGATGAGTCCTTAAACACTACAGCTTTTTTTTATTTTGTTTGTATTTCAAGCTGTACTCTTGTGCTGGGTTGTTTAATGAATTTTACCCAAACAGTAGTTTTTAGGTCAGTTCCAGTGGTTATGAATTGTGACAAGTATGGCTATTTGAAAAATGATTTTACTTGAGCACTAAAAATGTGACTGAATTTAATACAGAGAACTCTAATTTTAATTCTTTATCCTGTCTAGTTTTGACTTGAACAAAAATGTAATGAATTTTAAGATAAATTTGAAAAAGAAAAGTAATAATAAGCCAGGACAATTTTGTTTACATGTTCATGTTGTGTTGCTAAATGTTACTAGTCTGGCTATCTTAATTGTACAAAAAACATTTGAACTTCAGGTTATAACTTTATTTTAATAAATTGTTAATGATTTTGAAGGTAATGAATTTTAAAATAAATTCGAACAGGAAAAAATAAATGTGACTTTGTAACAAAACATGGGCATAAGGTATTTATTGTCCAATGGTGTGACGGAATGTCCTGTGGTGTGACAAACTGAATTATGAGTGGAAAAGGCATTTTAATGCACAAATTCATGTAAAAAGTGTTGAATAGCATAATAATGATATCATCACTATGCACATATAAGGATGAATTGAAGCTTCATTAGGTTTTATACTAATTATAATGAATATAACCCAACCGTTTGGGTGAAGTCCCTATGTGGACATCTTATAGTAGGGTAATGACATGATTGCAAATTTTTATTGGTTACTTTTGATGTGGAAATATAATTAGAACAAATTGATAAGGATTATGCATATTTGTCTTATCTGGCAAACAATCTCTGAATTAAATATTAATATTAAAAATGTTGTCACACCGGTGGACAATTTTTAGGAGTACCACACAAAAAAGTGAAAAAAATCTAAAATAAATGAGGAATTGGTAATGAACACAATCAATTTTGAGTTACTTACATATAAAGCAATACAATTATGTGTCATTTGACATAAATTTTAAAAATATATTTTTTTCCACTTTGGATTTGAGTTCAAGTCAACCACCCATATGTAACCAATATGAACATGTGATTTTGTGTCGTTTTGTCTCTCATTCTGTGAATAAGACATCAAGTCTGTAGCTCTGTGAGACTCCATTACTTACCAGAAAACGAGTTTATTCATTGAATCACGGATGGTTCTGGAGTGGGTCCAGTTTTAAGGGGCTATAATACCCCTGTGACAAAAAGCAAGGACGTCCTAATGTGTGAAGGCGTTTTCTCCTGAAGCCAGGGCTTCCCCGTTTTTCAAACTAGCTATCATTGTCATTTTAATAAAAAGATAAAATTCATTTCTTGACCATTTAACAGCCACTGTTCACATCATATTATCAGCCTCGGTTTACTAGTTGTTTTTTGAGCAGCTGTATGACTTTAGCGCCGACTTGTCTGAAAACGAGAAATCTGTCAAACGGTGCCGCCGGTGCCTAGCAACGGTTGCTATGACAGAGTCGCGGGTTTTGAAAATAGTCAGTTACTTTATTCTGTGACGTAATCATGACGAGTGATCAACGTGTAGCCTAGTTACACTTTGATTTGTGACGTGTAGTCATAGATATGTGACGTGGTCATGAGCAGTGATCAACGTGTAGTCTCTCTTTGATCTCTGTAGTCACACTTTGATCTCTGTAGTCACACTTTGATCTCTGTAGTCACACTTTTATCTGTATCGTCACCCTTTGATTTGTGCTTTGATTCTTTGATCTAGTCACAGATAAAAGCTATGAAAGTGGAAACATTTATGTATATAGGGCACCAGAATATTCAAGACCAATACGATAAACATTGAAGATAATCAATCCTGATAGCTACAGTTAATAAGCATCGAAGGTAATCGAGCTTACAGTTTGATTACAGTAACAGAGCATCGAAGCTAATCGCGCTTACAGTCGGATTACAGTAACAGAGCATCGAAAACAAGAGAAGAAAATGGCAGTCGTTACAGTTGATGATGTGCGCTCAGTGATCCATTCCTTTTTGGAGAAGATCACAGAGGAGCAATGGATACTGTTGAAGGAAGGAACTCCTGATGATGCCACAATGTACCTGTTGGCAGAAATGATCACAGAATTCATCATATCCATTACAAATACAATATTGGCGAATCTACGGAGCAAAGATGCGGACGTCTGTAAGGAGGAGCTTCTCAATAGCCTGAACGAAACTCTCCATCAGAGTTTCGTTCAGGCTCTGGAGTTTACGGAGGATATGCAGTCAGTCAGTTCAGAGAGCTTAACAAAACTAATAGCAAAAGAGGTTGCTGAGAGCGTCAACTCAGCCCTCTCTGCTTCTACTGACTCTGAAAGTAGAGATTTTGTGGTTCCTCATGACAAAGTCGGTGGCTTTCGTGTCACACCATCCCGCAGACTGAACACAATGGTTGGTCATGCAAGCGCTGTGCTTCGTGACTTCATGACCAAAGTGAAAAGTCTGTGCCCACCTCAGCCACGTCGGTCAAGGTCATGTAGGGCCACCGATGTAGAAAACACAGACAAAGAGGATATGGTACCACCAATGGAGTCTCCAGAGCATGAGGATGCAGAAATAGAAGATCTGGAGACTTCAGATGAAGAAAAGGAGGAGGATGAAGTAGAGAGGCCCGACACTGGTGACCGCCTAGAGTCACCAGTGAAAAGTGAAAGGCAGGACACACCGGAGAAGATGGCATCGGAAGACAGCTTTCTGGCTCAAACCAGTAAAGCTGTCCAAGAGATAATCAGACAAGAGCTTTACGAGTTAACAGAACCTGTACTACATACAGTGGAGGAGTCTGAATATGAACTCCTGCAATCTGATTTCTCTTTAGAGATTGAGGTTATAGGGGACGACATATCTCAGATTCTTACGGAAGAGGCAAAGAGTCTACAACATTCTGAAACTGAGAGTCCGAGAGAAGAAAATAATCTGAAGAGCAAGATCAAGACACTTTTTGCTAAGCTGTTTGCCAAATCATTGATTCATCGTATGGTGGCACAGCTGAAGTCCAAATACCACAAAATCTTCAAAGGTAAAGGCAGACACTCAGCGCAGTCCCTCAGGTCTAGTGTTGAGTCTCTGCTTCTGGATGAGTACGACATTACAGAGGGTGGAAATGAGGTTTCTGTGTTTCGGCAGTTAGAGATAATCTCCAGTGGGAAACATCTGGTTTTCACAAAAGAACTCAGCGATCTTGTTTACAATCACATCAAAGATGGGATGGTGACGACCGAGATTGTCCCTGAGTCAGTGAGGAAGAAGTCCATAAGAAAGACTCTTAAAGAGCACTATGACGCCCTGTACAACGATGTAGGCAATAGAGTGAAGTGTTTTCTCAGCCTGATGAATTGGTGGCTTAAAATGAAAGTTGGCAGCTACTGCAATAGGGTTGTACTTGCTCTTAAAAACACCAAGATATTCTCACGAATGCCCCCAACAGAAGTCACAGCAGAGGAGGATGCAACAAGGTCCGAGGAGGATGCAACAAGGTCCAAGGAGGATCCAACAAGGTCAGAGGAGGATGCAACAAGGTCCAAGGAGGATGCAACAAGGTCCGAGGAGGATGCAACAAGGTCCGAGGAGCGAGACACTGAATCTGAAGAGGATGCAGCGCTCAAGAAAAGGTACATAGCTGTTAGCGTGCTCGTTGAGAAGCTGGTGTGTCGTGTCCTCACCAAAACAAAGAACACTATTATGAACGCAGAGGCCCTGACTCGCCACATCATCAAGAAGACGTGGGCGGAAGTTGAGACTCTAGATTTTAAGGTAACGGAAAAAACTATAAAAAACATCGACAAGGCCATTTTCAAGGATTTGTGCAAGGTCTGGAAGAGTGCAGACATGGTGGTGATATTAATGAAATCAGGGGATCCGCTAATAGAAAAATACATAGCCGTGTCTTTTAAATCTCACCTGACGCTGAAAAAGCCCAGCACCATCCACCGTTTCTTCTCCTGTGTACGCAGGGTTTTGGCCGAGCCTTTTCTGAGAATTTTTGTATAATAACAACTGCCTTCATCTTGAAGGAAAAAAGAATAATGGAGGTTTCTCTTTTTTCCTTCAAGATGAACGCAAGAAGTTAAGTCCCACCTCACATCTACCTATCTCCTCATTATTACGGATTCACATCTACCAACCTCCTCCTCCACTGGCCTCCATCCTACATTATCACGGACTCACATCTACCAACCTCCTCCTCCACTGGCCTCCATCCTACACTATCACGGACTCACATCTACCCACCTCCTCCTCCACTGGCCTCCATCCTACATTATCACAGACTCACATCTACCAACCTCCTCCTCCACTGGCCTCCATCCTACACTATCACGGACTCACATCTACCCACCTCCTCCTCCACTGGCCTCCATCCTACATTATCACAGACTCACATCTACCCACCTCCTCCTCCACTGGCCTCCATCCTACACTATCACGGACTCACATCTACCCACCTCCTCCTCCACTGGCCTCCATCCTACATTATCACAGACTCACATCTACCCACCTCCTCCTCCACTGGCCTCCATCCTACATTATCACGGACTCACATCTACCCACCTCCTCCTCCACTGGCCTCCATCCTACATTATCACAGACTCACATCTACCAACCTCCTCCTCCACTGGCCTCCGTCCTACATTATTACTGATTCCCATCTACCCACCTCCTCCTCCACTGGCCTCCGTCCTACATTAGTACTGATTCCCATCTACCCACCTCCTCCTCCACTGGCCACCGTCCTACATTATCACAGACTCACATCTACCCACCTCCTCCTCCACTGGCCTCCGTCCTACATTATTACTGATTCCCATCTACCCACCTCCTCCTCCACTGGCTTCTGTCCTACATTATTACGGACTCACATCTACCTATAACCTAGAGGTTTCTGTGTTTCGGCAGTTAGAGATAATTTCCAGTGGGAAACATCTGGTTTTCACAAAAGAACTCAGCGATCTTATCTACAGTCACATCAGAGATGGGATGGTGACGACCGACAACTGTAGCCTTCATCTTGAAGGAAAAAAGAATAATGGAGGTTTCTCTTTTTTCCTTCAAGATGAACGCAAGAAGTCCCGCCTCACATCTACCTGTCTCCTCATTATTACGCATTCACATCTACCTATCTCCTCATAATTACGGATTCACATCTACCTATCTCCTCATTATTACTGACTCACATCTACCTGCCTCCTTTTTCCTCCTGCACCACTGGTCTCTGTCCTAAAACATCGAGGGGCAGAGACCAGTGGAGCAGGTTAGTTACCTCACTGAGGGGGTTAAGGTTAGGCTTAGGGTTACCTTGATGTAGGGCAGGACTGAGGGCCACTTCAGTGACACCTTATAGCTAGGAGATGAGGGTTCGAGCCCCGAGCCTGAGTCTCTTCTAGTTTGTGCGCTGTCTGCTGTGGTGGTGTGGGTTTACTCTGGGGACTCTGGTTTCCTACCATTTTTCATTAATTGGACACTCTAAATTACCCCCAAAGCTTAACTGGTTCATGATTACAAAAATGCAATAAAAATCATTCAATAAAAAATTAAAATTTCACATCTGCTTTCAATTATTATTTTATCTTTTGCAGTCAAAACATCACTGGTTCAATTAAAGACAATCATACTTTTACAGTTGAATTCTGTGTAAAGGCATATAAATACAAGAAATATATATTCACTGTTATTTATTGTGTACATCTATTGTTGTAAAGATTTCAAACTATGTAAGCTTCCGTTGTGCCTGGATTGTGCTTCTTCATGAGTACCATCTTCAGAGGTAAAATCAAACACTCAGAGTTCTGTTGCAAATAACTAGATTTAAAAATAAATAAATATTGGTACAATTAAGAAGAAACGGTAATGTTGTCTTGTAGCACTCACACTATGTCAACATTTGTTGTTGCTGATTAATAACAGACATGCTGTTCCTTGATTGTGTTATATGTTTCAAATTTGAGGAAAACTCTTAGTTGAGCGTTCAATGTGTGTTGAGGCAACAGACAGGAAGAATGACACATGACAACTGCACAATTAATTTAAAGTATTTTATTGATATAAGCCATTAAGCTTCCATTAAGCAGAGGAAAGACTGGGATTGAAGCATTGTTTGAGCTGTTATTGCACTGTCAGCAAATATGAATTAATCTTTTACTAATGTATGAGTAATTATATTTTACCTTCTATTGAATACTTTACACAAAATATCACAAAATTATATAAAATTGCTTTCTACATTTATGCCCGAATGCTTTTTAGGCATGTCTTGAAGCATTTGTTTCTTGTTGTTGAAAAATGCTCACTTTCAACCATGTCTTCCAAGGCGTACTGTACCTATCTGCAGACGGCTTCAAATGTTTTCCCCAAACATTTAAGCAGGATGATGTTTGGGCACGTTGAGCTCTATAGTACAGCTGTGAGGACAAATCCTGTGAAAACAAATCAATATTAGATGGTTGGTTTCGTTAGTTTCCAGTTTCAACAATCATTTAATCTGTTAAAGGGAATGCATCATGTACATTTCCAGGTCTAGAATTATATTTTGGGGTTCAACAGTTCAAAAAACACTTAATGCTTGTCAGCTCATCCCCTGTTTGAAACAGGCTGTTTTAGCTCCTGTCTCTTTAAGACCCCCTCCCCGATGAGCCTGCTCTGTTCTGATTGGTTAGCTCCAGCTAAGTAGTACAGTTGAAACCACATATAATCATCATGTCTGTGTCAGTTTTTCTTTATTTCTTATGCAGATTACCATCTAACTGACATTTGTATATTTATGCACAAATAATCTTGCTTTTAATTTGACAAGCTTACATTATTGATTTCTAGTTGACATTGTGGCTGTATGTGATGTGCTATTGTGTGTAGCTTTGTATTTTGCATTATGTGTCCTGTGTGTTTTTTGCTTTGTAATGTTTGTTATTGTTCCGTTATATGTTTTAATTGTGACCTGCCAAAGGGACTGCAGATGAAAATTGGCTATAAGCTAACTCTGATACAGTACATCAAATGGTAACATTTATGTTTAACACTGTACATGGTCCCAATAAATATTTAAATAAATAAATATTACATGAATGCTGTTTCAAACACTTGTTTCGCTGCTGCATCTCATTGGCTCGTTTATGGCAGTTTGTCATAAACTTCAAGGAGACCACGTTTTTCATTGCGACAAAATGACTTTTATTTTCCTGTCATGATTCCAGTGTGCATGCAGCACCAGCCTCAGGTAACCAGCGCGAAGCAGACGGGTTACTGCGGTTACAGCTGCACATATACATATCATACGTGTATCATGGGAGTAAAGTAAAAAAAAAAAAAAAAAAGAATTACCACAGTTTTACATTTTTTTTTCCATATGTTGTCATGTATGAAAGGACCCAAAATGAACACTGTAAGCAGACTACTTAATTACTATAGGTGAATTATTTAAACAGCATTTGTATAGGAATGATTCTGTCCCGAGCTTTTTGATCCATATAAGCGGTCAATCACTGTAACTGTGATCATTATAAGCAGTTTACACTGTAGTAGATTTCACTTATTTTTCTAATTTTTTTACTCGAAATGCAAACTTTTCAAATACATCCGTATATGTTTGAGCAAAGGCTACGAAATGGATGGCCATTTGTGGTCATGTGTGTAACAATGTGATGTCATCATGAGGACGAAGTAGAGATAACATTGCAAACTGAGCATTCAGAGCTCAGGGAGCATTTTTACATATGTTCACCTCATGTTTTGGACCTTTGACTGAGTTTAACATAGACAGTCGTCATCATAACAGTATAAAAATAACAGAAAATCACATAAAGCATGACATGTCCCCTTTAACAGTTCTCAATAATGAATTTATATCTGATGAATAATGAATAACAAATAATGAATTTGGTAAATAAAATACATTGCTCCAAACCCCCACTATGTAGGAGTTCAATGCAGATGATGATATAGACCTGTTACTTTCTGTCACTTTATAACACAGGCTTAACAGAATCTACATAAAATAAAATAAACATTACAGCTGACTGTAAATTCACAGCGCTGTGATGAAGTGAATGTATCTGACTCGGTTCCATGCCAGAGCCAGTTTCTTTCTGCCCACTCATTGCACAACAAAGACACGTGAGCCAGAGTTGAGTCTCAAGGGGCAATATTAACCCCCCCCCCCCCCCCCAATATGTCCAGTTACAACCAGTTACCATTCTCTGGATTGCAGTGCTGTTCAGAGTCTGAAATCAACAGTCCTCAAGAGGGTAAAGCCTTGCATCTTCCCGCTGTGTATGTACCTGTATGTACAATAGTGATGCATTATTAGACAGGGGAGATTTTTTTTAAGTATTTTAATACAAACCATGACAATTCAGACCATTTAACATACCAAAGATCATGGTCCATGGGTCCATTAGCATTTGGTATCCAAGAGACACAGCTGAAAGCCACATCTGTATATAAGACATCAATTTATATAAGTAATTCTTAAGATATGCATCTACAGATTTTAAAACTGTTGAACTTTGACATGCCTGCTCGGTGACTCCTTTAAGCCTCAGTTGAGGAGTCGACCATTCAGCGATGAACACCAGTTAATCTGCACATTGGCCTGATGGCCCTGTTGGGACGGGCAGTAGTGCGTTTGGTTATTAGCAATAATTCATAATTATCATAGATAATTATTATGAAAATAAGATATTGTTAACCTTAATCAATAATTCGGGCACCAACTGTTGGATCTATGAGGAACACAGTTGATTATTTGCAATAATTATCAATTATCAAGGATAATAAACCAATTATGACAATTAATAGAATTATTAATATGAATTAACAAATACGGGGCACCACCCGGAAACCGGGACCAATAACCAAACAAGGTAGTCTCATAAATGGGAGTTCACCTAGAATGTTAATATCTGAGATTCTGAGATATCTGACATTCAAGGATGAACAAAGAAGGGTTGAATTCGAGCTCTGACTCCTTCAATCAACCACTTTTCACAATATTACACACAATAATGACAGAAGAACTTCTCTTTAAAGATATAACAGTGTTTATTAAACTTAGCAAAATTAACAAAGTTAACAAATGCTTCATTCAATAAACAACTATCCTAAGATCTAATCCTACCAAACAAAACACAAACAGCTATGTACAGGGTTGGACACATGCAGGGGAATGCGTGTGTGTGTGTGTGTGTGTGTGTGTGTGTGTGTGTGTGTGTGTGTGTGTGTGCGTGCGTGCGTGTGACACAAGATGGCAACGGGGCCTGACGTGATGACATCGCCGGACGTGACTATGGGAGGAAGTCACGTCGCGCGAGAACCGGATGGCAGAAATGTGGCGGTGTCTTGGTTAGACAGAAGCAAGACGGCGCCGCCTGGCGGAAGAGAAGCTTTGTTCACAGACAGCGTGTGTACGGACGGCAGTCTGTAACGCACGTTGTCTGGTTTCTGATCGACAAAGCAACTTACTTTCTCTCTCACGATGGCACCAACACAGCAGTAGTCCCGAGCGGGACAAACACAAAACAGTCTAGCGTGGTGAACACAACTAAACAGGCAGCAAACTTAAAACACTCCTAAGAGTAAAGCAGGAAAAAATGGACTCGGCGGCCGTAAACAACACAACAAACAATAGCAAAAGCTAAGAGCTAAATGCTAAGCAACAGCAACTGATGCTGATAAGAACACACAATTAACACTGCCTCTGCCCCGACTTATGCCTATTACTTGGTCGCTTCAGATAGCTAGCAGGGTGTGTGTGTAATCCGTCTTTATGTCCGGCTTTGTCCTGGGCTCGGATGCAGACGGTGGCCGTTCTCGCACGGTCGGCGAAAAACACGGCAGCTGGCTCTCGGCGGCGTGGCGGAGAGAACAGCAGAGTCGACTCGGTGAAGAAGCGTTTCTTCCGTCTCGAGGAAATTGAGGACGCTGGTTGCAGCAGCGGTCTCTTTCGGATCCGGGAATGTGTTCGGGTGAACACGGGCGAAGTCTCGTCTCGTCTCGTCCGGCGAGGGGAGTCTTCGATGAGGGGAAAACACGTGCGTGGGGTACCCCCTTTAGTCAGCTGACTCACAGAGGAACCGGAGTTACCCCTTGCTCAGTGACATGGGAAAGGCGTGTGCGTCGGGGCACATTCAGTTTTTAAAGAGGTGGTGATGTCATGGCTGCGTCATCAGGACGCTCCGCTGTGCAGGAGCGTCTCCGCCAATGAGACTGTATGTTGACTGCTCCCTGCTGAGGTGTGAAAATCGCAAAGCATCCTTGGAAATGGAGTTTGCAATGGACTCCCATCGTCTAAGCAGCATTTTTGGCGCTATTCCTTTGTCTGATGATGTGATTTTGTGTCGTTTTGTCTCTCATTCTGTGAATAAGACATCAAGTCTGTAGCTCTATGAGACTCCATTACTTACCAGAAAACGAGTTTATTCATTGAATCACGGATGGTTCTGGAGTGGGTCCAGTTTTAAGGGGCTATAATACCCCTGTGACAAAAAGCAAGGACGTCCTAATGTGTGAAGGCGTTTTCACCTGAAGCCAGGGCTTCCCCGTTTTTCAAACTAGCTATCATTGTCATTTTAATAAAAAGATAAAATTCATTTCTTGACCATTTAACAGCCACTGTTCACATCATATTATCAGCCTCGGTTTACTAGTTGTTTTTTGAGCAGCTGTATGACTTTAGCGCCGACTTGTCTGAAAACGAGAAATCTGTCAAACGGTGCCGCCGGTGCCTAGCAACGGTTGCTATGACAGAGTCGCGGGTTTAGTAAATAGTCAGTTACTTTATTCTGTGACGTAATCATGACGAGTGATCAACGTGTAGCCTAGTTACACTTTGATTTGTGACGTGTAGTCATAGATATGTGAGCAGTGATCAACGTGTAGTCTCTCTTTGATCTCTGTAGTCACACTTTGATCTCTGTAGTCACACTTTTATCTGTATCGTCACCCTTTGATTTGTGCTTTGATTCTTTGATCTAGTCACAGATAAAAGCTATGAAAGTGGAAACATTTATGTATATAGGGCACCAGAATATTCAAGACCAATACGATAAACATCGAAGATAATCAATCCTGATAGCTACAGTTAATAAGCATCGAAGGTAATCGAGCTTACAGTTTGATTACAGTAACAGAGCATCGAAGCTAATCGCGCTTACAGTTTGATTACAGTAACAGAGCATCGAAGGTAATCAAGCTTACAGTTTGATTACAGTAACAGAGCATCGAAGACAAGAGAAGAAAATGGCAGTCGTTACAGTTGATGATGTGCGCTCAGTGATCCATTCCTTTTTGGAGAAGATCACAGAGGAGCAATGGATACTGTTGAAGGAAGGAACTCCTGATGATGCCACAATGTACCTGTTGGCAGAAATGATCACAGAATTCATCATATTCATTACAAATACAATATTGGCGAATCTACGGAGCAAAGATGCGGACGTCTGTAAGGAGAAGCTTCTCAATAGCCTGAACGAAACTCTCCATCAGAGTTTCGTTCAGGCTCTGGAGTTTACGGAGGAAATGCAGTCAGTCAGTTCAGAGAGCTTAACAAAACTAATAGCAAAAGAGGTTGCTGAGAGCGTCAACTCAGCCCTCTCTGCTTCTACTGACTCTGAAAGTAGAGATTTTGTGGTTCCTCATGACAAAGTCGGTGGCTTTCGTGTCACACCATCCCGCAGACTGAACACAATGGTTGGTCATGCAAGCGCTGTGCTTCGTGACTTCATGACCAAAGTGAAAAGTCTGTGCCCACCTCAGCCACGTCGGTCAAGGTCATATAGGGTCACCGATGTAGAAAACACAGACAAAGAGGATATGGTACCACCAATGGAGTCTCCAGAGCATGAGGATGCAGAAATAGAAGATCTGGAGACTTCAGATGAAGAAATGGAGGAGGATGAAGTAGAGAGGCCCGACACTGGTGACCGCCTAGAGTCACCAGTGAAAAGTGAAAGGCAGGACACACCGGAGAAGATGGCATCGGAAGACAGCTTTCTGGCTCAAACCAGTAAAGCTGTCCAAGAGATAATCAGACAAGAGCTTTACGAGTTAACAGAACCTGTACTACATACAGTGGAGGAGTCTGAATATGAACTCCTGCAATCTGATTTCTCTTTAGAGATTGAGGTTATAGGGGACGACATATCTCAGATTCTTACGGAAGAGGCAAAGAGTCTACAACATTCTGAAACTGAGAGTCCGAGAGAAGAATGTGAAGACAAGCTTTGTGAAAATAATCTGAAGAGCAAGATCAAGACACTTTTTGCTAAGCTGTTTGCTAAATCATTGATTCATCGTATGGTGGCACAGCTGAAGTCCAAATACTACAAAATCTTCAAAGGTAAAGGCAGACACTCAGCGCAGTCCCTCAGGTCTAGTGTTGAGTCTCTGCTTCTGGATGAGTACGACATTACAGAGGGTGGAAATGAGGTTTCTGTGTTTCGGCAGTTAGAGATAATCTCCAGTGGGAAACATCTGGTTTTCACAAAAGAACTCAGCGATCTTATCTACAATCACATCAAAGATGGGATGGTGACGACCAAGATTGTCCCTGAGTCAGTGAGGAAGAAGTCCATAAGAAAGACTCTTAAAGAGCACTATGACGCCCTGTACAACGATGTAGGCAATAGAGTGAAGTGTTTTCTCAGCCTGATGAATTGGTGGCTTAAAATGAAGGTTGGCAGCTACTGCAATAGGATTGTACTTGCTCTTATGAACACCAAGATATTCTCACGAATGCCGCTACCAGAAGTCACAGCAGAGGAGGATGCAACAAGGTCCGAGGAGCGAGACACTGAATCTGAAGAGGATGCAACGCTCAAGATAAGGTACATAGCTGTTAGCGTGCTCGTTGAGAAGCTGGTGTGTCGTGTCCTCACCAAAACAAAGAACACTATTATGAACGCAGAGGCCCTGACTCGCCACATCATCAAGAAGACGTGGGCGGAAGTTAAGACTCTAGATTTTAAGGTAACGGAAAAAACTATAAAAAACATCGACAAGGCCATTTTCAAGGATTTGTGCAAGGTCTGGAAGAGTGCAGACATGGTGGTGATATTAATGAAATCAGGGGATCCGCTAATAGAAAAATACATAGCCGTGTCTTTTAAATCTCACCTGACGCTGAAAAAGCCCAGCACCATCCACCGTTTCTTCTCCTGTGTACGCAGGGTTTTGGCCGAGCCTTTTCTGAGAATTTTTGTATAATAACAACTGCCTTCATCTTGAAGGAAAAAAGAATAATGGAGGTTTCTCTTTTTTCCTTCAAGATGAACGCAAGAAGTTAAGTCCCACCTCACATCTACCTATCTCCTCATTATTACGGATTCACATCTACCAACCTCCTCCTCCACTGGCCTCCATCCTACATTATCACGGACTCACATCTACCAACCTCCTCCTCCACTGGCCTCCATCCTACACTATCAGAGACTCACATCTACCCACCTCCTCCTCCACTGGCCTCCGTCCTACATTATTACTGATTCCCATCTACCCACCTCCTCCTCCACTGGCCTCCATCCTACATTATCACAAACTCACATCTACCAACCTCCTCCTCCACTGGCCTCCATCCTACATTATCACAGACTCACATCTACCAACCTCCTCCTCCACTGGCCTCCGTCCTACATTATTACTGATTCCCATCTACCCACCTCCTCCTCCACTGGCCACCATCCTACATTATCACAGACTCACATCTACCCACCTCCTCCTCCACTGGCTTCTGTCCTACATTATTACTGATTCCCATCTACCCACCTCCTCCTCCACTGGCTTCTGTCCTACATTATTACGGACTCACATCTACCTATAACCTAGAGGTTTCTGTGTTTCGGCAGTTAGAGATAATTTCCAGTGGGAAACATCTGGTTTTCACAAAAGAACTCAGCGATCTTATCTACAGTCACATCAGAGATGGGATGGTGACGACCGACAACTGTAGCCTTCATCTTGAAGGAAAAAAGAATAATGGAGGTTTCTTTTTTCCTTCAAGATGAACGCAAGAAGTCCCGCCTCACATCTACCTATCTCCTCATTATCACGGACTCACATCTACCTATCTCCTCATTATCACGGATTCACATCTACCTATCTCCTCATTATTACGGATTCACATCTACCTATCTCCTCATTATTACGGATTCACATCTACCCACCTCCTCCTCCACTGGCCACCGTCCTACATTATTACTGACTCACATCTACCTGCCTCCTTTTTCCTCCTGCACCACTGGTCTCTGTCCTAAAACATCGAGGGGCAGAGACCAGTGGAGCAGGTTAGTTACCTCACTGAGGGGGTTAAGGTTAGGCTTAGGGTTACCTTGATGTAGGGCAGGACTGAGGGCCACTTCAGTGACACCTTATAGCTAGGAGATGAGGGTTCGAGCCCCGAGCCTGAGTCTCTTCTAGTTTGTGCGCTGTCTGCTGTGGTGGTGTGGGTTTACTCTGGGGACTCTGGTTTCCTACCATTTTTCATTAATTGGACACTCTAAATTACCCCCAAAGCTTAACTGGTTCATGATTACAAAAATGCAATAAAAATCATTCAATAAAAAATTAAAATTTCACATCTGCTTTCAATTATTATTTTATCTTTTGCAGTCAAAACATCACTGGTTCAATTAAAGACAATCATACTTTTACAGTTGAATTCTGTGTAAAGGCATATAAATACAAGAAATATATATTCACTGTTATTTATTGTGTACATCTATTGTTGTAAAGATTTCAAACTATGTAAGCTTCCGTTGTGCCTGGATTGTGCTTCTTCATGAGTACCATCTTCAGAGGTAAAATCAAACACTCAGAGTTCTGTTGCAAATAACTAGATTTAAAAATAAATAAATATTGGTACAATTAAGAAGAAACGGTAATGTTGTCTTGTAGCACTCACACTATTTCAACACATTTGTTGTTGCTGATTAATAACAGACATGCTGTTCCTTGATTGTGTTATATGTTTCAAATTTGAGGAAAACTCTTAGTTGAGCGTTCAATGTGTGTTGAGGCAACAGACAGGAAGAATGACACATGACAACTGCACAATTAATTTAAAGTATTTTATTGATATAAGCCATTAAGCTTCCATTAAGCAGAGGAAAGACTGGGATTGAAGCATTGTTTGAGCTGTTATTGCACTGTCAGCAAATATGAATTAATCTTTTACTAATGTATGAGTAATTATATTTGACCTTCTATTGAATACTTTACACAAAATATCACAAAATTGTATAAAATTGCTTTCTACATTTATGCTCGAATGCTTTTTAGGCATGTCTTGAAGCATTTGTTTCATGTTGTTGAAAAATGCTCACTTTCAACCATGTCTTCCAAGGCGTACTGTACCTATCTGCAGACGGCTTCAAATGTTTTCCCCAAACATTTAAGCAGGATGATGTTTGGGCACGTTGAGCTCTATAGTACAGCTGTGAGGACAAATCCTGTGAAAACAAATCAGTATTAGATGGTTGGTTTCGTTAGTTTCCAGTTTCAACAATCATTTAATCTGTTAAAGGGAATGCATCATGTACATTTCCAGGTCTAGAATTATATTTTGGGGTTCAACAGTTCAAAAAACACTTTATGCTTGTCAGCTCATCCCCTGTCTGAAACAGGCTGTTTTAGCTCCTGTCTCTTTAAGACCCCCTCCCCGATGAGCCTGCTCTGTTCTGATTGGTTAGCTCCAGCTAAGTAGTACAGTTGAAACCACATATAATCATCATGTCTGTGTCAGTTTTTCTTTATTTCTCATGCAGATTACCATCTAACTGACATTTGTATATTTATGCACAAATAATCTTGCTTTTAATTTGACAAGCTTACATTATTGATTTCTAGTTGACATTGTGGCTGTATGTGATGTGCTATTGTGTGTAGCTTTGTATTTTGCATTATGTGTCCTGTGTGTTTTTTGCTTTGTAATGTTTGTTATTGTTCCGTTATATGTTTTAATTGTGACCTGCCAAAGGGACTGCAGATGAAAATTGGCTATAAGCTAACTCTGGTACAGTACATCAAATGGTAACATTTATGTTTAACACTGTACATGGTCCCAATAAATATTTAAATAAATAAATATTACATGAATGCTGTTTCAAACACTTGTTTCGCTGCTGCATCTCATTGGCTCGTTTATGGCAGTTTGTCATAAACTTCAAGGAGACCACGTTTTTCATTGCGACAAAATGACTTTTATTTTCCTGTCATGATTCCAGTGTGCATGCAGCACCAGCCTCAGGTAACCAGCGCGAAGCAGACGGGTTACTGCGGTTACAGCTGCACATATACATATCATACGTGTATCATGGGAGTAAAGTAAAAAAAAAAGAAAAAAAGAATTACCACAGTTTTACATTTTTTTCCATATGTTGTCATGTATGAAAAGACCCAAAATGAACACTGTAAGCAGACTACTTGATTACTATAGGTGAATATTTAAACAGCATTTGTATAGGAATGATTCTGTCCCGAGCTTTTTGATCCATATAAGCGGTCAATCACTGTAACTGTGATCATTATAAGCAGTTTACACTGTAGTAGATTTCACTTATTTTTCTAATTTTTTTACTCGAAATGCAAACTTTTCAAATACATCTGTATATGTTTGAGCAAAGGCTACGAAATGGATGGCCATTTGTGGTCATGCGTGTAACAATGTGATGTCATCATGAGGACGAAGTAGAGATAACATTGCAAACTGAGCATTCAGAGCTCAGGGAGCATTTTTACATATGTTCACCTCATGTTTTGGACCTTTGACTGAGTTTAACATAGACAGTCGTCATCATAACTATAAAAATAACAGAAAATCACATAAAGCATGATATGTCCCCTTTAACAGTTCTCAATAATGAATTTATATCTGATGAATAATGAATAACAAATAATGAATTTGGTAAATAAAATACATTGCTCCAAACCCCCACTATGTAGGAGTTCATTGCAGATGATGATATAGACCTGTTACTTTCTGTCACCTTATAACACAGGCTTAACAGAATCTACATAAAATAAAATAAACATTACAGCTGACTGTAAATTCACAGCGCTGTGATGAAGTGAATGTATCTGACTCGGTTCCATGCCCAAAGCCCACTGAACAGTGGAAATTGAGTTATCGAGAGCCAGTTTCTTTCTGCCCACTCATTGCACAACAAAGACACATGAGCCAGAGTTGAGTCTCAAGGGGCAATATTAACCCCCCCCCCCAATATGTCCAGTTACAACCAGTTACCATTCTCTGGATTGCAGTGCTGTTCAGACTCTGAAATCAACAGTCCTCAAGAGGGTAAAGCCTTGCATCTTCCCGCTGTGTATGTACCTGTATGTACAATAGTGATGCATTATTAGACAGGGGAGATTTTTTAAGTGCTTTAATACAAACCATGACAATTCAGACCATTTAACATACCAAAGATCATGGTCCATGGGTCCATTAGCATTTGGTATCCATGAGACACAGCTGAAAGCCACATCTGTATATAAGACATCAATTTATATAAGTAATTCTTAAGATATGTGTCTACAGATTTTAAAACTTGCTTAGGCCTGCCTCCTTTTGTCCTCTAACAACTGTGAAACATTATTATTAAACAATAAAAATCATATTAAGTTGGTTGTTTTTGGGAATATTTCTGGTGAATATTCAAACACTTCTTGTCTGATATTATATGACCACATTAACTTGTAAGTTTGTGTATTAAATTGATGTCAGTGTGGAACCTTTTAGATCTATTACGTAATAATCTGAGTTGTTTTGATAGTTAATTCATCTTTTAAGTAATTTTAAAGCAATGATGGCATAATTTTTTGCTATTACCAGATATTTTATGAACCAAATGATCATATTTTAGAGTAATTGATCATGAAAATAAGTTAGTTGCAGCCACTTTATATCTGCTGTTTTATTACTATTATTCTTTTTATTTTTTTCAACCATGTAAAGCACTTTTTATCTTTGTTTTTTGAATAAGTACTATAAGTATTATATTATTATTATTATTATTATCTTGTAACTTTAGCTTGACACGCTGTCAGTATGAGATGGATAACTGATAATAAACCAGGTCTCTCCAGGATGCAACAGCAGGAGGTTTATTTCCCAGTTTGACAGTGGTTATTTTTGTTTTTCCTCCATTTAGACAATTCTGTAAACATTTATCCATACGAAAAGACAGTTTAAATAATTTATACCATAAATTATACCAAAGGTAGTATATACAGTTTAGCTACTTATTATACTGGTATTATACAGTTAAACTAACAGTAAGAATCGGCCAGTGTAATGGGATAGGGATTAAGTCTTTGTTAAACCTGAAACGTAATTAATCTTAAATCGCGGTGCCTTTGTGAACAAGGCCTGTTGCTGAAGTTACCCTATGATAAAAGTTGCACTAAAGCTGGAAACTAATAATAAAAAAACAACACTCAATAGAAACATTACGGTAATCTAAACAGGTATTAATTTTACAAAAATATACAACTCCGCTGCAGTGCATCTTTAATGTTTAAAACTGCACACTGTCCCAATCAATAAATCAAATCAATCAATTTACACAGAATTAGAGATTTGCTCGGTCAAGTTCAGGTTTTCAGTCTAAGCACTTAAGTTTTGAAATATACAAAACTAGATTTTTATGAGTAAGACGTGGCCCTGCGTCACTAAAATACAACTGTTATGAAGCCACATATTGTTTACAGACTCAACTCACCTTTTCACCGTTTTCCCAGAAGTCCTGACGTCGGTCAGAGAAGGTCGATACTTATTTATACAACTACGGAAGCCGAGAGCGACCAAACTTCATGTAGTTCGCGAACGGCCTATAGTGGGGTAACAGGCGTTTTACTGTAAGTCATTATCTTCTGTTCTTGTAAAGTGGTGGCGTCATAAAAAAAAATAGTTGTTTGTTTTTATTTACACAACAGGTAGAAACTGAGACTTCTTAATAACATTATACTGTTGGTATGAGTTTACATGCAGGTTCATAATGTACATTACTCAATCTGAGACTTTCTCAGTAAACAGGATCTGATCATGTATTTTTATTGTCTTTATACTTAATGTTTTATGCTTCCTTTGATGCAAAAAATAAATTCCTCTTGTGAGACAATAAAGTGCTGAGCTGAAATGAACATATTACAGTCTGTTCAACTACCAAACTGGTGAAAAAATGAGCTATGAAGCAAATATACTATGCAAAAAGACAGGAATATTAATTATCTACAGAGTAAACATTTGACCTGACCAACAGTCCACAACCCAAAAATATTCAGTTTACTGTCAGAGAGGACTTAAGAAACCAAAAAATATTCACATTTTAGAAGTTGGAATCAGAAAATGTGGACATTTCTTAAGGAATGACTCAAAATCGACATGAAAATAGTTGCTGGTGAATTTTCTGTCAATTGACTGATCAATTAATCAACTAATCTTTGCAGCTGTACTTTATAACATAGATATGAACTCTACTTTTAAATGACTATCACAATATCCAGTTGCTCAGGCCTGTATCTTTGTATCTTTTTAATGTTTTGTTGTCATCCTCAAAGCAGTACTCCACAGATAATAAAATGAGAATTATGAACCAGCCAGCTGCACATTGAAACGACCTCTGTGCTTCACAGTAACAGCTACATTAGCCCGGCGCCTCCTGCTGAGGCGGTGCATCCATTTTCATTCTGAGATTTAAAATCCATATATGATAAAAAAAAAAAAAAAAAAAAGCAAAACAAAAACACAGCTGTCCTTAGTCAACAGCACCTCTTTTTTCAGATGTTAATGCTATGAGATTATGCAACAGTGAAAGTCTGTGCTCGGGCTCTGGTTCATTCTAATCACTCACTTGGATTGATTGAAATCACAAAATGCAGCACTGGACAGAGGTCAGCTGAGTGCACATTCACCTGAACTTTCTAAGCCTCAGGACTGTGTTTGCGGGCTGGACAGCATGACTTCATCTACTAATTCATTTAAAGGTCAGTTTTAGGGCTGCAACTAACAATTATTTTAATAACTGAATATTTTGATGATTTTCTTAATAAATTGATGATTATTGAGTGTATAAAATGTCAGAAAATAGTCCAGACTGATGTCATATTGTCTGACCAACAGTCTAAAATCCAAAGATATTCAATTTACTATCTTATTAAACCAAGAAAAACAGCAAATATTCACATCAGTGGATGGAAACAAAGGATTTTGTTTTTGTGCTTTTAAAATTTTTTTATTTAATTTTGCCAATTAATTTTCTGTCAATCGTCTTATCGGTTCAGTTTTATACTCCAACATTCTGCTGCAGCACAGTCATGTTTCTATAAAACTGTATATGATGGTAAGTTGAACTCTTTGGTGTTCAGTTATATTATGGTCTGTTTAGCTGACCCCACGTGTTTGTTTGTTGTAGGTTGTTGTGTTGTGATGTTTTGTCTCTTTTTGGCGGGGTGTTTGTGTGTTGTTGATGATTCAGTTAATGACCCTGTTAGTCCTGAATAATCCATGTGAATGTTTCCACTCTGTTTGCCCAGACTGCTCTCACCACGTCCCTCCATGCCCTCGCTTCCTGTTCAGCCTCACACTGTGTGTGTGTGTGTGTGTGATTTCCTTACTAACAACCTTTTCAGCTATCAAGAAAATGGCTCATTTTAATTGGGTTATGTCACCATGGTAACCGATGTTGCATGGCTACTGTAGGTATTAAAGAGCACAAAACAATATTTTTGTAAATCAGTAGAATTAATTTGCTTTAGGACTGAAATGATTAGATTGACAGAAAATTAATCAGCAACTATTTAGACGACTGGTTAATCAAAGTAATTCTTAAAGCAAAAATTAACTGGTCCCAACTTCTCAAGTCTCAGTATTTGCTGGTTGTCTTCCTCACTTTTAATCAAGAGAAAACAAGCATTTTGTCAACTGTATTCTGACAGTTTACAGATCAAACAATTAACCACATTTTTATTTTGTTGTATGTAAATTATTATTGTGTCTTTGACATACCACTGTACTGTTTGTTATATATTGTACTTGTGTTGATTGCAGCTGTATGCAACACTGTTGTATATCTCATATTAATAAAAAAAATTGGCAGATTAATCATTGACAATATGAAAAAATATTCGTAGCAACCGTACTTATGTCAGAAATAGAAGGAATGTTTAACACAACCTCTTGTAGACTCTGGGATCAAAACAGATAGAAGTTATCACACTAACAGAATAATGAACAGTGATTGAAGTAGGTGCATATTGAACTGCAATATGTTTCTTTGATTTCAGATTTAGATTTTACACTCTTATTCCTTCCTTGCAGCTCAGCATAACATGAGGCAGCTTTGTGAGTATTAAATCTTTTTAGACTCAATGAGATAATAATTGTAAAGTATTTTCGTTTATTGTAACTGATCTACAAAATATTATATAATATTATATATAATAATATATATATAATATTAATATAACTAAACATTAACATGTAAGCAGTACTTTAATGTTGTAGCTGGTTGATGTGGAGCTGATTTTAACTGCTTTATATATATATATTTTGGGTAGTTTAACCTATTACATGCATCATATTTTATAAACCAATCATGTTTTGTATCTAAAATCTTAATCTCAGAAGTAATTTATGTAGCATAAAATGAAAATACTCAAGAAAATATGAATACCTCAAAATTGTACTCAAGTACAGGACTTGAGTTAAGTGTATTTAGTTTCGAGCAGAAACAATTACTTCATTAATTGATGGACAGAAAATTTACCAGCCACAATTATAATAATCTATTAATCCCGAAAAGTTCAGCAAGTGTGAATGTTTGCTGGGTTTCTTTAACTTTGATCATATTAAACTGAATATCTGAATGAAATGACTCATTATTTGGGGCTGTCGGACAAATCAAGCAATTCAAATAATATTGACTAAACCTTGAATTGAGAAAATCATCAACAGACTAATCAATAATGAAAATAATCATTATAATAAAGGCTGCAGCCTAAATTTAGTTACATCCCACCACTGCTTCTTCACAGTAGTTTGTTTATCACGAGACAAGAAAGCACCAAAACGTCACTGTGGAAACACTTCCTGCTTCAACCCAGTCATCAGTTAATAACCAGCTTTGATGAAAGCAGGTTTGCTTTGTGGTTCCTGGACTTTAGGTTGTTAATGTCAGTTTGCATGCAAATGTGCAGTGGAAAAAAAAAGAAAAAGCCACTCGGATGTTAATTTTTCCAACACATAAAAGGAAATATATTTAAAAAATTGTTCAAACTGAAGTACTGTTATCATTGCAGAGTCATTTACACAAGGGCAGCTGTATGTCAGTCTGTCATATTCATATACATGGTTATTCTGATGCACACACTGCTTCCTCTTCCCTAGCAAAGTCGTCACCTTGCAGAATGAATGGTGTACACATCCTTTGCAGACAGTTACACAGTTGCAGAATAAAAATCAGCATTTCATCTCTCGTCAATTTTAAACTTGATTGAAACACCAGTAGTCTTGGACATCACATTTCTGAAATGGCAAATGAGGAATAAGGTGAAATTCTTCCTTTTTTTGTGTGCAGTATGACAAATCAAAAAGAGAAAAATCAAGACTTTTATTTGATTTTTTTTTTACAAACACATCTCACTACATGGTTGATCTTTTATAAATCTGTGGTTTAGAAATGTCACCTGAAATGCAAGGGATGTGCATAGGTGTCAAGTCAACATCTGGCTCCGTCGCTGTTTTTTTTTTTTTTTCTTGGCCCCTCTTGCTTCCCTTGGCTGAGTTCTTCCAAACAGCTGGAATGTTTTTTTGTTTGTTTTTTTTTAACATGTTTTTGTTTTATTCTTTTCTTTCTCGGAGGTTTACAGAGGGACACAAGGAACACTGACTGACTGACAGCATGGAAGCTTGCAAAATGTCCACATGCATGATTTACCTCATTCAAATCTCTAAAACACTTATGGATTTATTTAGAAGAGACAGTACCTGGTAGGTAGAAAGGTGCATGTGTGTGCATGGTGATACTGTTACTGTACCGGGATTAACAACAGGATAGAGTCGTGAGAGGATGTAAACCAGCGTTACGGCTTTTAAAAGAACAGGAATGAATAAATAATGAGGACCGGTGACGTGATCTATAGATGGGAAGACAGCAGTGTGTTTGTGTGCTTTTACTTCAGTCTGCTGATAGACAGAACACCTACAGTCAGTGTCCGTCTAGAGATGGTTTAGTACAACACCCAACAGGACTACGATGCAATGGAGGGATGGTGGCGGAGACGTGGGAAGCTAGCAGTGCACCAACATGGGAGGACGGGACACAGTACTGTCTCTTTAAAACAAACATCTACAAAAATGTTGCCTCCTAGCTAGTACAGACATGACAATATTCATTTTTACTCTGTTTTTATACAACACTATGACTAGGTTGTCTGTAAGGGCAAGAGTCCGAATGGCCGCTGCAGGTGTTTGTGCAGTGTTCAAGAGGATTTCGGTTGAATGCTGTGGTCGCTTTCACAGTACGCTGAGGGTGTTTTCGATCAAGTGCAGTGTAGAGAGAGGTTTCCCATTGTTTTTTGTTAATTGTTTTTTTGTTTCTTTATTATTTTGAAGAGGGAATGATGGGAGTTTGGCCGACATGTTGTTGCTGGGAAGGGAGAAGGAAGAGCAGAGAAAGAGAGAGAGAGAGAGAGAGAGAGAGAGTAATGGAGGCGGAGGAGAAAAGAAGGAAGGAGGAGGTGTAGTTCAGGGCTGCAGGTCAGTAGACCCAGGACACAGGCACCCACTGGCTGGTGGTGCACACCAGATCAATGGCCTCCTCCAGGTGCCTGATGGTCTCATCGATCTCATTGTTGATGATGGTCTGGTCAAAGTAGTGGGCGTAAGTCTTCTGCAGGATCTCGGACTCCTTCTGCAGCCGCTGGAGAGACTCGTCCTGCAGGAGGAGGAGGAGAAACAAAGGGTGTTAGACACTGATGAAGGAACAGAGACGGAGGGATGAAAGCGCATGCAGGACTGGAAGAGAACCTCTTAAGGTCCCTACACACTGTATTCACACTAACTTTGATTAAAACTCTCTAGTTGCAGCTTTTTAAAAGTGAGGATGTGCCACTTGTCTGTTTTTTATCATAAAAAATAGATACTTTGAGGTTTTTAGACGGTTGGATGGACAAACAGCTTGGACTCTGGAAAATTGTGCAAAAAACATTTCTTACTGTTTTCTGACTTTTTTTTTTTTTTTATAGAGAAATAGTTTAAAAATAGAAATAAATATTTACATATTGATTGATAATGAATTATTGTTGCAGCACTAATTCTCACAATGATCTGCTACCTATTGATCCATCATTTCGTCTATAAAATTAAACAAGTAATCAGTAAATATTAAAAAATGGCAACGTCTTCAAATGTCTTTTGTCCGGCCATCAGTCCAAAAACCCAAAGATATTCAGTTGACGTTACGTTACTGTAAGACAAAGACGATTTGAGAAGCTGGAACCAGCAAATATTTGGTATTTTTACTTTAAAAAAAGTCTAAAACAGTTATTCGAATGTCAAAATAGTTCTTGATTCATTTTCTGACACTCCGCTAGTCGTTGCAGCTCTAGAAATATGGCATAAAATGATGTGGAACATTTGGGCCGATGTGCCATTTTTTAATATTTGAAACAAAGGTGTGCGAGTCCTGCAGCCAATATTTTGTTGTTACTGTTATTTTATTCTACATTCATGGTTTTGCTGCATTGTCAAAGCATGTGTATATTTTTTTTCTATTTACATTGTGGCAACAGATTTTTGTAGACTCATCATGTGTATGACATGCAGTGCACCTGCTGGGCACCAGTGATCTCACAGTGTGTAAGGACCTTTACTATGCAGAAGAGAAGTGTCCGAGAAAAGAGAAAAAACTAACCACTAGAACCACAGAAACTATGGATATAAATGCTCCCTAAAACATATGACAAGGCATACACACACATAATTAAAACTAACACTACATAGTCGCTATCCTGTCAGGTTGTACTTACTGGCAGCGTTCGACACCACCTGGGCATCTGAGGGGAGTGCCAAAGAAACAAATGCATGCAGCGTGCAAAAATAAACGAGTGCAGAGAGGAATGAGAGGCGAACATGAGAGAAGAAGAGACAGAAAGAGCGGCCGCCGGGCCACATGCATGCTTAGTGATGGATGTGCTTCATGTAATGACTTTGCTGAGTCAGAGATGTCATTTATTGTGATTTGGTATTTCACTATCCTGTTAGGCATCAATATTACATTAGCAGGTTTTATTATGTTTTTACAGCTTTCAAAGAAACACTGTCTGAGTTTAAGGATAAGGATGGTGTTAGTCTATATTTTTCTTGTCAACACATCCCATGAAGAAACCAAGTTTCACAATAGTTTCTGTCTTCCCTACTCTGTCTGTCTGTGACACTCAGCACCGAGCCCATCTGTTCCTTCTGAAGATGAAACTCTTTAATCACAAATGTATAGTTTCATATATATATATATTTTTTTTAAAAAGGCAGCAGCTGGCCTCTGTAGTTTTTAGCCAATGTGAACAGGAGGAAATGGTGCATTTGTTAAGGACTATTTTTTGTCCTAGTTAGCACTGTATGTTGAACATGTTGTGCAGTGCAACACTGTGGCTCATTGATGTGTTGTTGTACGATGGAGCTCTATGGCAACACAGGTGATATTTGTTAGTAGGATGAGTTCATCGTTTGGTCTTTTCATGGTATTTGTTGACACCAAGAAAAATATATTGTAGAATATTGACGGCGTTATCCTTTAAAATGTTTGATAAATGTGAGTGTTTGGTATATTCCTACCTCATTGATGCCTGGTGTGATCGTTGGTGCAGCAATAAAGACGACGTATGGTGCGAACTCTGCTGTCCGCAGGACCTTCAGGGCCTGATGGAGAACAGCTGTTAGTGGTCAACATGTACCTAAATATGCCTGCATGCACATTCAAGCCTAAAAATACACACCTGAGGTTCCACATCAAGTATAGCTATAAGTCCCTGTTGGTGGATCTTCCGAATGGTCTCCAGTCGTGTCCCGTACATGGCGTCCTCATGGCTGCCGTACTCCAGGTACTCATTGTTGCTGATGTCCTGCATCATCTGGTCGTGGGAAACAAAGTAGTAGTTCTTCCCGTTCTCCTCATCCTTCTTTGGAGGTCTGGTTGTGTCTGGGGGACAAAAAGAGAGAATTAACATTTCCAACAAACAGTCATTGTAATTCTGCGGAGACTTTTGAGTTTTGATGCATCTTACGTGGGATGGGGTAGGCAAATCTGTCGGGGTGTTTGGTTATGAGTGTGTTCTTGATGTGTCTTCTGCCCACTCCATGAGCACCTGACAAAGACACACACAGTCAGCCAATGAGGTCAGTTACAGTTTGAAGGCAGACGTCCACGTTTGTGCTGTTGTACTCACCTAACAAAACTAGTGTTTTCCTCTTGAAAGCAGGAAGCTTCACAACCTCTTCATATGTGACAAGATCTAGTTGGTCAAACACTGGAAGTGAGAGAGAGAAAGAGTAAGAGGATGTGGAGAGTAGTGTGCTGGGACAAACAAAAGGCAGAGAGCTCTAAACAGTGTGAGGGGAACAGTGCGTACTAAAGAGTCTGAAACACATTTGGTAACTACGGTTTGCGGTGAAGAGAAGAGGAAGTTGGGTCACTTGTCAAATCAAAGCAGATTGAAATATCTCATGGCAACAGGCCTGATGCCAAAACAGTGACTGGAAATGAGAACCTAGAGAGCTGAGATGATGACTATGAAACTAAGTTTCCTTTAAAATGACCTCTGTGCTTTCAGACGAAGTGGACCTGAGTAAGCAGTAATTCATCCAGTGAGATGAGATGAACAACTGAATACAGGCTCATGTGCTGATATGACCCACCACATCTGGCAGGGACATTTCTGCTTAGATGAATCCAGTCTTCTTGCAGTTCACTGTCATTGTTGTTAATGTGTTCATAGATTTAGTTATTAAAACTAAACGAGAGAAGAATGAGTCAAATTGGACTGAAAGGAAGAAACCTTGACTGTTGATATAATATTCCAAAAGAAAACCTTCTGAATTAATGTAATTAAAAAGTATCATCCAGTGTAAAGTAGTGCTGAAACATTAGTTGAATAATTGATTATTTGACAGAAAATAAATGAACAATTTTGATTTTCCAAGTGACAGTGAGTCTTTTTTTTTTTTTTTTTGACGGTAAAATGCCAAAATAAACTTTTACAAGCTTCACAATTATGCATATTTTCTGCGTTTTATTCTTCTATGACAGAAAACTATTTAGTCTTTATTAGTATTTTGGACTGTGGATCAGACTAATCAAGCAATTTCAATTAGGGCTTTGGGAAATTATAATGAGCACTTTTCACTATATCCTGACATTTTATAACACAAACAGTTAATTGAGAAAATAACAGGCAGTGTGATCGATAATGAAAATAATAGTTAGTCGAGCCCTCGTTTAAGGCAATGAATGTGGGGAGATGACAAAATGAACTAAAGAAATCTTACAAAGAAAAACAAAAAAACAAGAACAAGAGAGATTACTAATTCAAACAAGGACATGAAAAGTTTACTTGACTAGCTCTGTGTGCTGAGCAGCTTGTGCAGCTTTATGGGGTTATGCTGGATTATCTAAATCCACTTTCTCCCAAAATTTAGACAGATTACCCATCGAATTTCTCAGCAGCTGCTTGTCTGACTTGAATTTGGTTTGTTAATGCCACCTTTCTGCTAAAAATGTTTGTGAATTTTGTTAGATTATCAGGATGAATTTGTGAGTAAAACATTTGAGGACTACGACTAACAATTATTTTCATTATCAATTAATCTGCCAAATATTTTCTCACATATTCAAATTGCTTGTTGAATCCAACAATCAGTGTAATTAAAGAATCCACATCAAATGAGACATGAGTGGCAGGCAAGCACTACTAAAGCGTTCAGTCCATTCAGTCCTCATCGACTCCAAATCTCTGGTCGGCCGTCGCTGTTGCCAGAACCAGCTGTGTGTCAGCAGCAGCTCCTGAGCAGCTGAGAGGACAGCCTCCATGATCAGGAATCCATGAAACTGATTCATTTATTTTATTACACCTATAATGAAACTGGAAAGGCCATAGCAAAACTTGGGGCGTTGATCAATCATTACAGATACCCTGAATAAGTTCACAGCATAGACAAGAATTGGAGCGTCGGTGTGGATTGATACATTTGATAAATTTGCATATCTGTTCTATGAGAAGGGCGAGTGGCAAATGCTATTAAGCCCCAAAATATTCAGTTTACTGTGATAAATAAATCTTCACACTAGAGAATCACGGCCCAGCAAGAGTTTGATATTTTTATTTAAAAATGACTAAAATAGTTCCTGATTAATTTACTGTTGACTGTTACCTTATTCATTAACGTACTTCTTAAGGATGAGGTGACTTAAGTTACGTTTGTGCAATTGTTGACTTCTAAATTAACTCAAAGGTAACTTTGAAACTTATTGTCTCAAGTGACTTTATGCAACTGGTCACAGATGATTTATGTTGTGTCCTAACTTAAGTAACAGCACAAAGGATACAGTTTCACTTCAGTGTCATGTTGTCTATATAAACAGACTTTAAGTCAATGCTGAGTAAGACTTTCCAAACATTTCTCTGTGTGACTAAACACAGAAGGGAATAAATCAGGTAAATTGCAGGTTGTGTGACGTCTGTGGCTCGGAGCATATCACATGTTGACTGTACAATGTGTTCTTAACCTCTGCAACATGAGCCTCCATGCAGCGACCATCTCAGGGAGCTGACAAGTGAAATACAATACCCACAAGTCACTGGGTTGTCTTGTGCGACAGGCGGCTGCAGACCAGCTGCTACTCAGACTGGCGGTGAATGATTGTTTGAAGTTATGGACTGCACAGAGTGAAGGGCAGAAACTGTATGGACTGAATATGTCAGTAAATATCAAAGACTTGAGTGTTAGGTTGCTATTTACATTACTGTCCGTCTCTGCTAATGAGCACAACTAGACCAAACTTGGGTTAGGATGAACATCACAGCACACAGTGTCTGAAACACACACACACACACACACATACACACACACACACACACACACACAAAGCTACACGGTTTCAATTTTGTCTCAGCCTTCTGTTGTTTTTTACATTATCAACAGAAACAAAACTGAAACACTGGCAGTGACAGCTGATTTAATCTACAGGGATTGATAAAATAAATAGCGAGGAGAGAGTGAGTGAGAGAGAGAGAGAGTAAAAGACAGAAGAGGAGCTGAGCGCTGTCACTGTTGTTACTTACATGCAGAGAGGCCGTTCAGTAGGAGAAAGCGAGAGAGATGAACAGGAGGGGTCATAACATGGTTCGGTTACAACAGCAGAATTACAAAACGTTACACACAAACAGCAAGATACAACAGCTGGGCAGATGTGCTGCACTGCACAGTGCCGACAATGGAGATGGAAACACACTGTATACTGTTGTTGTTGCTGTTCACACCAGCTGGTGGTACGTCACTGTGTGCACGCTGCGGAGCTGCTGGTGATGGTGGTAACATGCGCTGTCACCAGCAGCACCACAGAGCCAGAGACAGACTGTGATCAGTTAGTACGAGGGTTGAAGGTTTTACTATAACATCCTGGGAAAACCAAGGTCTTTTGTTGGAAGTGAAGTTTGACTATTTTTAAATTTAGTACTATGTTTCAGTAGAACAACTCCTCTTAGTATCGTTGAGGCAGAAAAAACAATGTCGACCATGCTCCACCTGTTGAATGCCACTCCGCTCTTTGATTTGTTGAAGTTTTTATTTACAGATTTTTCCATTTCAGTCCCACTTAATATAAATATTTTTGCGACACAGCTGGACTGTAAGCTGCCATTTTAGCAGGAAAGGAAATGGGAAGAAACCATTGCAGATTTGATCCAGTTATATCATCTATTTAAGATTGGGTTTTTGTATTTAGCTACAACATGTGTTAGCATTAATAAGCATAAATAGTCTTCAGTACATGAACACCCAACCACACATGCTAAAAATCCTGGATTCACGCAGGTATTTTTTTCCAGAAAAAGGAAGAACATTTTCATAAGAATCCCTGGAAAATAATCAGGATCTCAATACACCACATTCAACCCTCGGTACTAATGGACACTGAGTGAGGAAATAGGATAAACTCTTGAGATTATGAATCTAATAACATTACATGTGAGTGATGAGTGACATCATGGTGAAGACATGGTATTTACCATTTCTGTTAAAATACCAGATGACTCTGTCTGTATCACATGCATTCATGCTCCTATAAAGACATGACTATCATGTTCTGTGTTGCATGCTGTTGAATTAAGACTAATAGTTTAACTGGACATTAACAGATGTGTCAGCTGGGGTGTCAGGGTACACAGCTGGATAGACAACCTGAGATTTGGATGCACACACCCCCAAACATACTGTACACATGTAAACACATGCACATGGACAGACATAATGTTCAGTATTCAGTGTCCTCTCTGTCACATCATCAGGGCAGAATGTCTCACAGTATTATGAAATGTCTCTCATCCTTTTCATCTCATAATGCTGTGAGAACACCTGCATGTACAGATGTGACTTCTGTGTAAAAGACCCACTAAAAAGAATGAAGTCTTAGCGTGTTGCTGTTTATAAACTACAGCTATGCACATTACTGCAATGTGACCGTAATCACCTCTGCTGCTGTTCACAGTGCTAATTTGGAGGGACATGTAACATATAGACTATAGACTCCTGATACAGACACAGTGTGGTGATACACAATGGTGCACATTTTGTACTGAAGCTGTAAAACTACGTGTACATGAGCTACAGATATCTGACACCTCAAAGTCTGTCTGTATGTTTTATCCGCACCCTTCACCCTTTGCACTTGTCTTTGCTCTAAACTTGATGACCCTAAAACCTTATTTCAGTGATTCCCAACCCTTACATTTCTCTTTTATGGCTTGTCTCACGCCTACTGTTCTTGAAATTGATATATGTCGACAAGTACTTACACAAATAATTAGGCCAACCAGAGAAAAGGCAACAAAACAGCAGAGTAGAAAACAATACAACATAAAATATTCTACAGATCAAAAAGGTTGAAGCCGCAGCTTACTGTTCTTACAATAAAAAAAATCTATTTGGCGTCAAACCTAACAGCATACAAAAACCCTTCCTACCACCTCCCTCTATCCCAACACTAAAGACACACACACACACACACTAACACACACACACACACACACACACACACACACACACACACACACACACACACACACCAATCTCCTCTCCCTCTGCCTCCTGTGTTAACTCAACAGTCACAGCTCTGGTGGCCGATACACGTGATGAGTTTTACCCCACAACAACCCAACCTAGTTACACAGCCAGACACATGGCAGTGATATTTGAGCAGTGTGCTGCATCTACTGTATGTCCACACACCACTAAACATATCTTCTGTTTATGCTACCCCTGGGCTGTTGAGATACTTTGCAACACACAAACATGTTATTTAAAACTATGGTAGACTGGTGTCTGTACCAGTGAGCTGCCCACATTGCCCTGAATTGCCCCCTGCGCTCATATAAGATTTCTGCCACACTGGCAGCTTTTCCTGTCGTTCCTGGCTGTGGTTCTGCTACTGGAGATGAACGCTACAAGATCCTGTTACGTACAAGTTCCACCTACACAAACAGATGGACGCACAGACACGCAGACATGTACAAGCCCACATGCTCAGACTCGTGTGAATGAAAAGTGCATGCATGTAGGGGGGCGTGATGGGATTGACCAACGTTCAGACATCTGCAGCATGTTGTTCGTGTGCACATGCATTTGGTTATGAAAGTGTGTGTCGGTGCATGGTGTACCTGCATTGTGCTTTGCCAAATACTTGTCTTTGTACTGCTTTTTCTTCTTGCCAAACCAGGTACAGCTGGCCTGTTGCTCCTGCTTGGTCTTCTCCATGGCTATACACGCCACACGCCTGCCACACACACACACACAAACAAACACACACCGATATTGAGTTTAGTGGTTGATTTGGCTCAAGTATTGGGCTGTTGTAGTTGTGGGGAATCTGTGTCTCTGTAACTTCTGCAATTTGTTGGGAGTTTTATGTGTGATAAATGTGTCTTCCTGCAAGTGTGCTTCTCCTTTTTCTCACCACTCCTGCAGCTCTGGTGACGGGATGAGGCCTGCTGTGCCATTTTTTGTGTTCTCCAGCTTGCCCTGCCACCAGTTGTGGTCATCCTTGGAGATGATCTGGATGATGTCGCCCACACGGAAGCGAATGCCAGCCTCCTTGCAGGGAATAAGCTCGTCTTTGGAGGGGTCGTATTCAAACTGAGCCCTCACGTAGATCTGTGGGGAAAAGCAGAGAGGTCCCAGGGGGTGAGCTGGGTGAGCTAGCTGATGGATGGGTTGGGGTGGATGTGGTGGGATTTTCCGAAAAAAGGCTGTGGCATGTTTGAAACAGTGACTGGAATAAAGAGAGAAGTACAAAGAAGAGAAATGTGGCAGGCAGGAAGAGAAGAGAGGCCAGGCGATGTACATATCGTGACAGCTTTACTGAAGTAATGAACAGTGGGCTCTCAGGGGGGTGAGGGCACGGTGGTGTTATGGTTGCCAGGTTGGAAACTGGTTTCCACGGAAGAACTTTCTCCAGTGAGATGAACCCAGACACTGCTGGGCTATTAATGAGCCTCTCAACACACTGGTAATTATGGCACAGGCATTGTTTATGTGTCCATTAGTTGAAAACAACAGTAATTATCCTGCTTTACACCGTTTTTGACCACACAGACGTTTGTTGCTGTTTTCCTATCTAACACTATGTGAAAGTGAGCCGGTAGATAGACGTGCAGATGTAATTACTGTGCTTTTAGCTCTTTTTTGGGGGGTGGGAGAGGCTGTATCTTACCTTAACAGACATTATGTCCTTGATTGGAGGTCTGGATACAATCTAGGATTTGAAAGCATCACACACATCATGCAGCAAAAATGGCTATGCAATGTCTTAACAGCAGTATGCTTACCAAGGTTGGTGGAGGGGAGAAAGGTTGGGGGCGGGAGGGTGATAGGGATGAGACAGGACAAGGCTGAGGTGTTATAGACTCTTCTAGACAGACAGGAAGTGTGCTTACACTTTTTAAATATTTACTTCCTGGCATAGTAAACTATGAGATCATTCAATGGCACTGAGATCAGGCTCTGCGACAGAGAGGCTGCCAAGCTTTTGATGCACAACAGTGTGTTGTGGACTCTACTGCCCTCTGCTGGTTGGATCTGTTGTTGCTACAATCACAAGATCCTTAGATGCTACTTGTCCTCTGCTGGCAGCTCTTTTCAAAACATTAAAAAGGGTGTGAAATAATGATTTCGGGTGTGCCATGTCAGGTTGTCTCCAAGGAAATCAGTGGTGTTTGGAAGGTGCACACACATGAAGATAGAAATAAATCCTTCAAGAGTGTGATAGGATGAGATGACTATTGGTGAACATTGGTGAGGTTGCCCTTAACTCCTGTTCTCACCCCCAAATGGTACTGCAGCAGCCATGAATGCATATCTGAGTGAGGATCAGTGGTTAGGGGTGATCTGTAGGCTCTGCAGTGTTTAACAATGCCTGTGCCATTAGTACCATACATACACTTTAAGTGAGGGTAGTTATGCGCTACACTGACAGGCTGATGACACAATAGTGGTCACTTATATTGATTAAATCTACAGAGTGTTAGTTTAACATTACTGGGAGAACAACCAGGTAGAGGTCTTCACAAGTCCTCTAAACTTCTAGTAACCATGACTCGACCCGGACCAAGTAAGGTGTTGTTCTATTGCTGCAGTTCTTGGGCAACGGTTGTCAATATATGTCTGGTACTGGGGCATAGTCAGTCATTGTTAAAGTCTCAAATGTGAGGGGGATTTACTCAGTTTTATACAAATGTAAATTAAATATGTTTGGGTTTTGGACAAAAGAAGAAATCTGAAAGTATGTTATTTGGATCTGGGAACTTGTGAGGCAACTTGTGATTTTCTGATATTTTATAGACCAAGCAATCGATTAATCTTCCTGTCTGTGAAAATAATTTGCAGTTGCAGCTGTACCCACCATAATTATTGTAGGCGAGACAGAGGGTGTGAACTGTGAAGAAAAAATAACATGAATTGCAACTGTTTTCAACAGCAGCTGATTGTCTACTGTTGGAGCATCATGCTGCTCTCATTGTTCTCTATTTTGGTTTGGTTCTGATTATTATTTATATGGATTTATTTTGGCCTCTGACTGTGCTTGGGTCCCTTTTGGAAGATTAATTTACTGGTAGGCTCTTTGGGTTTTCCACGGGTCAGTTTCGGATTGGATCCACAATTTAGGACTTGTGGAGACTTCTACAAACAAATTATTAACTGCAGGAGTGTAATCTGTGTGTAGGTGCTGGATGTCATCATCCACTCTGCAGATGTCCACCACTGCAGTGACTTGTAATGTCTGTTTTGAAATATTGTTTTTGTCTGTGAGGAGCAGGTGTGGTTGTTAGGGAGAGCAGAGGAGAAGGAGAGTCATGAAGATGTCAGGATCTCTAGTTTCCTTTACCTTTTCCTTCCTCCAATTGGATTTACACAGACAGACAGATGTGTTTTTTGCATTATTGACATTCTGGATCTTTTCCTCTTGGACTTTGAAGGGAAGCATTATGTTCTCCAAATCAATAAAAAGTAATTTCCCAAAACAACGCTTAGTTTGAATCCAGCTGAACTGTGCTAAAAGCTGGACAGCTGCAGCCTGTTTTGGTGTAAATTACAGAATGTAATGTATTTTGGAGTGGGCCCAAAATCCAAAAATTTCTTTACTAAATGAGGTCAGACCTCAGCCATTCACATCATGAGTGACAGCTTGGGGACCAGTGAGCAGTGAGGTCTTGTAAATGAATCTAAATTATACCGAGGGACTGACCTCCACTTTGAATTAGAGAATGGGCTTTGTGAAGTGAAAAAGAAGGGAGTGTTAGAAAATCGAGACACATACACTTCTCAATCAGGGGAAGGATGCAAAGCGTCGTGTAAGGAGCTAGTGATTACGAGTGAGAGAGTGAGTGCTTTTATTCACCTGTCGACCTTTGGGCTGAATGGTGGATGGCAGGTCCTGTGGAAGTAAGCCATTGATGACAGAGAGACATGGTTCAGTGAGATACAATAGTTAGGCTAAAACAAAACAAACAAATAAAGAATTGATACATCTTGTTAAGAACATGAGAAATGCAAAAAGACAAGAGAGGATAGGAGAACAGAGTAATTCTCATCTGTTAAAGCAGATCTGGCTGTGGAGCAACCAAGCAAGCACAGAGCAAGCAAAGCAGCTGCAGCATCAGCACGACCACAGTGTCTGTCTGGAGCCTCGGCAGAGAACTGCAGAACCCGATCAGGTTTAGTGTGTGCGAAACGGAGCACAGAGTGTGTCCCCTGCACCATTGTGACCACAGGAGGCCTAGTGTGTTGTGTCAGCAACGAGGCACAGCACGCAGCAGGTTTTATGAGGCACACCAATTTGTTAACTGAGATATCGGACACGGGGGCCTTTGGCTCAAACAGATGAACAGGGAGAATGACACGGGATCGACGCGGGAGATCTGCAGTACAACCCGCCTACTGCTGTTTCTACTTCTACCACAATACACGACTCAAAATTAAACAGAAATAAACACAACCCATGATAAATGGACATCTGAACGGACAAACGGTTCAAGTGACACGAACATGTAAATATACCATGACAAATCAGCGTGATAAATGAGACGCACCGAAGGGGAGAGAGGAGAGAGAAATGGTTGTGGGTCTGTCTGTGGGGAGGGCGGAGGGGTTTTTCTGGGGGAAGGGGTCCTTACCAAGATAGAACTGTTAATGCTGGAGTGGCCATTGGCAGGGGACTGCCTGGAGGTGTTGGGGGACTCTTTCTGAAATAAGACACACAAGTCAGCAGCGCACAGCCACCACACACACAGACACACATACACAAATCTCACACAAACATTCATGAGCTCAGGTGGCCAGGTGGGTGCAAGGAAACACATATACACACACACACACATTCACATTTCTGGGCAGTGACCGTAGGTGATGGAGAGGGTAAATTTGTAAAACACAATAGAGACCCACCACAGTGCTGACGTAATGAAATGCGTCATCAAGACATGAGAGACAACATCATCATCAGCCCTCTAGCCTGCACGTCCTGACATCACCACAGGGGGGCGGTAGACTAACACTCGTCTCGAGCATCGCTAACAGAGACTTTCACAGCTCAAAGCCTGGAATAAAGATGTTTGTGCTCACAGAGCAGCTTCTGTGTGCTGGATGACCAAAAGAGATGAAATTAGAAAACAATATGTGCTAAATGTGTTTGTGGAATAATGTGATTGTGAATATAATGATCTGATAAAGATTTTTATCTGTGAAAGTGAAAATCAAGTGAAAACGTAGAAAACTGAAATATGAAATTTCTACATAGGTTATACAGGCACTATTTAAATTATAAGTATAAAAGTAATATTGAGTAATTATTGAGCATCTTAGCAAAATAATACTTCAAGTGAAATGACTGTGTATAAAATGATCATTCAAAATTCATTTGATGAAGAACTTAAGTTTGTGAATAATAGAGTTACAGTTGGTTGGCATTTCTCTGTACCATGAAAAAAATGCAAAACTCAAAGCTTGGCTGTGGTTTGTGTGCATTATGTCAAAAATGCTCTCTTGTGTTGCAACAGCAGTTAGCTGTCATTCACAGAGTTTTAGCCTAAATAAAGACAACCACAATAACCACGTTGTCCTAATGTTAGCATGTTTGCACTGGTTCCCAGTGTCTGTTCGAATCCATCTAATTATATATAAGCCTTTACATGGTCAGGCATTTGATTACATCAGTGCACTTTTAACTTCATACTGACTCAAAAAACCTTTTACATCACTGGATCAGGCTTTTCAGCCATGACAACAGACAATAAAGCTTTTGATTTACAGGCACTACAGCTTTATAACGTCTTCCAGTTTGTTTTGGTCTGCTGCCACTGTCTTTGTGTCCTAATTTCTGCTTTTTAGTCCTTGTATGCGGTGGTACTTATAGTACATTACATATCATGTTTTTGGAACATGCTTTCCCCTGCAAAACTCTGCATGGGTTCCTATATGAGTTATAATACAAGAGAAACTCCACATGGGCACATAGCACGGTTGGTCTACCTTAATTACAAAACATCATGAAACCACAAAGATCGACAGAGCCGCCTACCATCAGGAGGAAGACAATGACCTCTATATTTACAATAAATCAATGAATATCAATCAATAATCCACTGAGCAGCCAACAGTGGGTAAATACATATAGTATAACTGATCATAAGACAATTGTTGTGCACGTACTGTGTGGCCCATTACAAATAGTGATCAAAGACATTACATGATCATTTAAAAAGTCTTTCTTTAATCAAATTAAATATTGCAGTTCAAAGTTCATTCTTGACCTTGGAAATAATCTTGAAGCTTTCAATCATGTGATACGATTAAAAGCTCCAGAAAAGCCACTAAATGGACCTTATTTTGAGAAAGTTCTATTAAATTAACTATTAGCTATTGGATTATTTTAGAAGCTGAGGGACACAACAGAGCTCTTACTCTGTAATTGCACGCTATTTACACACATGTTCCCTCTTCCTTCTTTTAATGAAGAAAGAGGAAGGAAACTGAACATTACCATTCATAAAATTATCCTATCTCCTCTTCATCAGTGGATGTTTGTGTGATCAATTATTGATCACTCACTGATTACACACATACTCATCTTTGTTCTCCTACAGGCCTTTTCTCAGTTTTGCCATTTTCCTTTTCAAACTGCATGCAGTATGTGAATAAGGACAGCTGGTCCTCCTGTCAGTCATTAAATGTGTGTGCCAGCTCATGATCACATTCATTTCAAGTCTTTTGGTCGTCCATTTTTATCCACGTGTTTAGGGGCAGAAGGCATCAGTGAGTTTCTGTGATATGTTTGTATCTTTAAGTCTCTGTGTGTAAGTGAGGGTATATCAGCAGCTGTTTATATAAGGGGTAGACAACATAACAGAACCGCTGTACAAAACAATAGCTCTGCAGTGCATATTCATTTGGTGAAGCTCATAGTGTTTGTTTTTTTGTCAAGAGTGAATTAGGTGCTGATTTAAAGCAGTAATGATTGATTTGTTTTGCCTGGTTGGGCAGTAAACACAAAATTGACAATTCACCTTATAACATATTGAATGAAAACGGTTGCTTATGTAAACTTTCAGCAGAAACGGAGCAATATTAGCACTCACTTGGAGTTGAGTCTCTAGCCACCTGACAAATGTTCAATAATGATTGTGTTTATGTCTCCAGCAACTCCTGAAAGAAATATCTGTCTATTTATTTGCCAGCTTTAGCTTAGTTTTGTTCACCAGCTAATCATTAACATTGTCTGTCTGCTGTTTGGTGCTGAGCAGGTGGTGACAGTGGATTTATCAAAGCTTTCCCACTGAAAAAATGTTGATGAGACCAGTGAAAGTGAACAAACAGAGTCATGCTGCTGGTCGTAAAACCAAAATATTGAGCTGAAAGACACACTAAAAAAGGTTGAAGGTTCAAGTTTTTTGCTGGATGACCGCCGCGTTATTTAGCTGAGCCCTCAGTGGTGGCGCCCCCACTGTGTCAACGTACTGATCTCGTTCAAATGAACAGGAGGGCTGCGTTTTTTCATGCAGAGCTGATGTCAGTCTGAATGCCCCCTAAAGCTCCATGAAGCTCAGGAAAGCTGCATAGTCAGATTCATTTTATCCAGTATTAATATAAATATTATTCAAATATACAATATTAATATTGATGAGTGTTTCTGAGGCTGTAGTTTAGGATTTGTAAGACTTTCTCTTTATATATACATTAGCATTGTTGATATTATAACTGATGCACCAATCTCAACAAAAGCCAGACATTATGAGCTTTGGTACTGACAGCAGAGCCATTGAATTTTAAGGTGTTTCTGTTATTTTGTCCACACCTGTAGTGTGTGAGTGTGTCTACAGGTGGGTGGGATCACACAGAGAGGTGTTGCTCATTCCTGGACCAGAGGGGGGAGAGGAGGAGTTCCGGTATCTTGGTTGTGAAATTGGTGTGCTGAATATCTGACCCAGCCCCAGCAAAACACAGCAAAACACACACACACACACACACACACACATACGCAGAACACACACAGTACACCCCACACACACACACACACACAATATAATTAGGTTACACGCATACACACGCTCAGTGACCAGGCGAGCGGTTAGTAACCAGATCAAGGGCTCATGATTCGCAGTAAAGAGGAAGAGGAAGAGGAAGAGGAGGCGGTGTTACCTCACACGAGGAGCCCTGTGTCCGATAACTTGGCACTATTTTAAAGGTGATGCTGCCTCGCATCTCCCTCTGTGGAGAAACAAGCAAATATTATCTTATCTTCACTTCAGCTTGTGACATTTTGCAGATAAAGAGTAATGTAGAGATACACTTAAGTATGTGCTTACAGTCATAAGCAAACACACACAAACACACACACACACACACACTCACCAGCATCTTCTGCAGCTGCTCAACAGTCTGGTTGGCCACACTGATGCCGTTGATCTCTCTAATCTCATCTCCTACATGCAACGTTCCTGATAGGGAAGCAGAGAATAAGTAGGGAGAAATGAGAAGAGAAATGTGTAATCCAACTTTCCTCCTCGTTACAGAGCCACAGTATATTTCATTAGCCTTTGTTGTTCTTTTCCCTGTTGAAAGAACAGTACAGGGAGTCTTTGTAATTGTGGTGGCTTTCCAATAAGCACAACTGGAGATTAATTATGCTATAGTCACAATAGAGACCAAGTGTTTCAACCACAACAGCAGAGACAATTCAGCTGCTGAAATGTCTGGAAAAATGGATGCATATACAAAGGCTTATCAACGTGTTTGTCTCCTCTTTAAGAAAAGTTGGTGTTTCTTTTGTGTATCCTGACCGTCCTTTCAGAAGACTTGAAGAGGAACTGAAAAAACTCTGTTCTATTTCTGCTTCCTGTAGATTTACATGAATAATAATATAATACTTTACTGCAAACTATAACCTATTATTTAAATTAAATAAATTATTGAACCGACCAGGCACAAGTGGTGCATCAGTATACAGGAAATAGTCAAACTGAGGCTGTGTTTTAATAAATGCCACTAAACTTCTCTTCTTCTGCTGTGGCAAATTTGACTATATTACAGGATGTTGTTCTCTGGTCAAAACTTATACAGTGCCCTTTATCAAGATGTAGAGTGTGCAGTAAATGTCAGTTGTGAGAGAGAAAAAGTGTACCTTGTCTATGTATCATTCCCCCGTGCATTATCCTTGCCACGATGCAGTGGTTTGAGTCATTCATCTTCAGCGTGATACCCTACATCCATGAACACAGGCAAATCTGGAGTCAGTGGATGAAACAAACACAACAGGTCTTAACAAAGCCGTACAGTAAACGTGTGAAACTGTGTACCATGGGCTCGTCTGTGTTCTTCTGGAACTGGACCAGGCGGACTCTGGTGACGTTCTCCAGGTCCATATCTCCGTTGGTGCTCTCAGGGGAGTCCCCGTTCAGGTAGGGCGAGGTGGGTGGAGGTGTCACCCTCAGAGCCTCGTCGCTGTAAACTTCGTGGGCCACCACGTCGTGGGCCTGCAACAAGGCCTGTGGTCACACATGCAAACACAGAGTTAGACTGGAAACAAATACAGAACAATGTGCGTGACTACAGTGGTGTCTGGAATGATGAGGCACGCTGGCTACAGTTCAGGGTCGAGTGGCACAGAAATGCAAGACAGTGCAGTTATGGTTGGGTATGACCAGAATTGACAGAATAAAGTCAAGCCAGAGACACTGACAGCCTTTCCTTTTTTTATTTGGGGTCATCAGAACCTGCATCCTCCAACTGTGCTGGCAAAATGTGTTTTTTTGTCCCGCTATCTGTCTATGAACTATTATCACCCAATATATATCGGCACAGTCGATTTATTGGTGGGGCTCTGATTAAAATGATATTAAAAATTACTGGGCAGATGTTATGTTAAGGTGCAGTTACGACAGGTTAAGGTGCAGTTTTCCTCGTCATTCATCTCAAGGAAGAACGTAGAGTCATCTTCATTTGCCTTGTTTGTTTTACGCACAGTATAAACTAATTGAATGTGAAATGGCAAGGGTCTCCAAAGTCCAGCCAGTTTGAGAGAGGAGGTAGGACTGACCTCTCATTCAGAAAATACTGTTAATATCCTTATTTATGTAACTTAATGACAAAATGCTAGGACACTGCAAGAACACTCATTACCTTATTCAGCCAACGACCTTGCAAAGGCCTGCAAGACATCACAAACTACAGAAGAACATCCCCTCCTGCTGAGGCAAATCATCACACCTCAGGCAACCCCCCGATACTCAAGACATGTGTAGAGGATGTGAGCTGTCTCTTCCAGAGACAGAAAACCAGGAAAGCACCGGGTCCAGACAATGTCTCCCCCTCCTGTCTTAAAGCCTGTGCTGACCAACTGGCTCTAATCTTCATGCAGACCTTCAACAGATCCCTGGAGCTGTGTGAAGTCCCCTCCTGCTTCAAACACTCCATCATCCTCCTGATCCCCAAGAAATCCTCCATCACAGCACTGCATGACTACAGGCCTGTTGCCATGACAACGTCTGTTATCATGAAGTCCTTTGAACAACTGGTGTTGGCCCACCTGAAGAACGTCACAGGACATCTGCTGGACCCCCTACAGTTTTCATGTTTGCGGACTTCAATTCGGTGTTCAACACCATCACTCCAGAAATCCTCTCTTGTAAACTCTCGCAGCTCACTGTACCCCCTGCCGTCTATCAGCGGATCACCAGCTTCCTGACAGGCAGGAAACAGCAGGTGATGCCGGGGGAAGTCACTTCTGGTAATCGGACAGTCAGCACTGGTGCTCTCCAGGGATGTGTCCTCTCCCCACTGCTCTTCTCCCTCTACACTGACGACTGCACCTCCAAGGATCCAGCTGTTAAACTCCTGAAGTTCACAGACGACACTGCAGTCATCAACTCATCCAAGATGGCAACGAGTCAGCATATCGGCAGGAGATTGAATGGCTGGTGCTCTGAGGCAGTCAGAATAACTTGGAGCTGAACACGCTCAAGACTGTGGAGATGACAGTGGACTTTAGGAGACACCCCTCAGCAGTGTTCCTACTCACAAGATCCAACAGCCCTGTGTCAACTGTGGAGATCTTCAAGTTTCTGGGAACTATCATTTCTCAAGACCTGAAGTAGGGGACCAACATCAACTCCATCCTCAAAAAGGTCCAGCAGAGGATGTACTTTCTTCTAGCAACTGAAGAAGAAGAGGAAGTATGGTCTGCCACAGGAGATGTTCAGCCAGTTCTTGCTCAATGGGCTCATCGACTAAGAACCATTCCTGCTAGAATGGACTTTGTCTGAACCTCTACTCTGCCATAGTTAAAGGTATTCCCCCTTTTCCACAGGAGCCTTTAGTCTGAAGCCCCTTTGTCTGTTTGAGTTAAAGCAGCATGTCTTATGTTGCTGCAGAGCCCGCTGGTGCCTCACACCCACAGAGTGTTCGACTCTACTCCTCTGACAGCCACAGAAGCCCTTGAGTGGCACTTTAACAAACCAGTCTGAACTTAAAAAGACTGCAATCAAACCTTAACAAAGGGGAAACATGTCACTGTCTTCCCTCAGTGTCTCACACACACACACACACACACACACACACACACACACACACACACACACACACGGAAGGAGAGCAAATCAGAGAGGCAGAAACATGAAGGCAATGGCAGTGTCTCTAACTCCTGTGTCACACTACATCACACAAAAGAAATTTCATGTTCTAAGACACAGAGGAAGTTAAGGTTGTGTGAGTTTGTGTGTGTGTGTGTGTATGTGTGAGAGAGAGACTGTACCCTAATGAGGACAAGGTTAAGGGGTTAACTAATCCTTCCATGCAATGTGGGTGTGCTTGAGTAAGAGTGAAAAAGCGAAACAGCAAAGCAGCACAAGAGCAGATAAGTGAGAAAGAGCGCAAGAGATAATAAACACGGAGTTAAGAAAGGGGCAGGGTAGAGATTTTAACTGATGCCCCTGTTGAATACTCTGAAAAGAATAAAGAAAAGCTTTTCAGAGCAGCATTTAACACTGCAATGAATTTCAGAGAAAACCAGCAGATGCCTGAGCCTTCTGGCCTGGTACATGAGACACATTCAAATGAAAGGCAATAATATAGTTGGACAAAAGAAAAGGTCACTCCAGAGCAGCTCAATAGTTTCCAAGGTGAAGGTATTTTACAGTGCAGCAGTACTTCAGACAAAAAAAAGAAACAGAGGACATACAGTGCCATCACCTGCAGGTAGAATTTCAGTTTCCCTTAAAGGAAAACTAGTTTATTACAACTTGTGTTTCTATTTTGAAGCTCCATCAGTTCTTTTGACTATGACAACAGTGTCATAATCACTAAAGTCATTTCTTAAACTATCTTCTACAACCTGTATGATCGCTTGTTTGTTCCAAGAGCTCAGCAAATAAAATGTTATCATAAATCATAGGTTCAGTTCGTACTGGTCAGTCACGGATGAGTCATGCATCGGATCATTTTTTTTGGATCAGCCAAAAAGAGACAAGATATAACTTTGCTTTCCATTTATTCTGTAAAATACTTACAGCAAAGAACTTTTGGTCTTAAATGAAAACAACATTCAACATGTCCAATGTTTAAAAAAAATCTGTAAAATATTCAACACTCTGTTGTTAAATTAAATTGCAATATGAGGCATGATACTCTCTTCCTTTAAACATGGTAGTGAATGAAACAATAGCCTGTGTCCATCATCAAAACTTGATGATAACTTACAAACATGAACACATGTCTCGTCCTGCAGCTGAGCTTTTTGAACGAGCCACCAAACAAACATTCACCGAGGAAAAGTGCACCGTTAACGTCAGTTAGCAGGTAGATAGTTGAACAGCATGTAAACACACCTGCAGATGTCACTTCAGACACATTAGATGCTGGTTTGGTTCTCAAAATCCCTGTAAGCGACACGCTGACTGTCCATAACTTGTGGCTACAGCAATTTGTTTACTTTGTCTCCAATGAGACATTAAATTTTGCCAGTAATCCCTGAGTCACATGTGTGCCAAACCATGGGGGGCGATCAGTACGGATCAACTACGTTCCGCTACACCACTAGTTGTAATAAACCATAGTTTTCCTTTAACGGTGGAGCAAAAGTTAAACCCAGGGACAATCCCACAATACTTTGGATGACTATTAGGTTTACATTATCCTAATGTCAACCATTATCTTTAAGGATGAGGTTGGTGATTTTTCTTATTGTCAACAAAATCCATTAAAAAAACAAAACCAGCAACTAATTGATCCTACTAAGTTTCTGGCATAGCCAAAACCTTATGTACGGTAGCTTATTCCTCCTCTACTGTTGTCCAAAAACTACCAAAAACCAGATAAATGAACCATGACGTGTTCCTTCATTACAATGAACACGGGCATTGTAGTTCATTTTGAGCCAATCCCAGATACACTGTTGCTTTAAATACTCACTACAGCATATTATTACTCCTGTTTGAATGTTTGCTTAAAAATAAATTGCATAACCTTTCTTTTTTAAAGAATGAAACTGTATATATATATGTATATACACCCACATCTTCAGTATGAACCAGTGGGCTTGGGGCTGAGTGTCACAGACAGAGTAGGGAAGTCAGAAAGTGTAGGGGGACGGACTTATGCATTGTTGGTTTTGGTCTTTTCATAGGATTTGTTGACTGTATTAAAAAAATGTAATATTTCCAGACTTATTGTTGAAAACTCAAGCACTATTTCTAATCCTAAAGTCATTCCTTAAAGAAGTAGGGACTGAAGAAAATCCTCAAGTATATACTATGATTTCTATTTCTCTGAGGTCATCTGTTCCCTAATGCACACATTTATAAACAGAACACAAAATCCTCAAATGGCTCAACTGGTTTTGTCTAAACTTCGCTCTCGCTTGAACCCGTTGGAATGTGAAACATGAAGGTGCCTCTCTCTTCTCCCTCCCTCCGTCAGTTTACGCTCCTCTAGCGCTATGAAGGATCCCGGCCTCTGACCCGACACAGCACATCGCATCAGACACGCCTTACTGACCTCCATCCACACCTCCCCTCCTTCCTCGCATCACAATCTGCACCCTCTCCTTCCATCTTTGCACTGCTTATCATTATTTTAGTCCTCTTCCTTTTTGTGTCTCCTCTCCCCTGCATCACACTCCCTCCCTCCCCTTCTCTGTTGGTCTGTCTATCTGATATTGAGCAGGCCATTGATCAGAGTCGGAAATCAGATGCATTAATGTGATAGGATTAGCACGGGAGGCTGCTGACAGTTGAATGACTTTCCCCTAAATAGATGAACTCCTGCTGCTCAGATCCTTAGACCCAGTTTAAATGATGTTTCAAGTGTGTTCAGAGGCACTTAAATTCAAAATGTACATTCAAATATCAAGCTTCAAAACAAAACATGATGTAGAAAATAACGCTGTCTCTGTCACATACCTATGTCTCTCTTTTTAGCTCTTTCTAATGTCACGCTGGGTGAAGGCAGAGGCAGTTAGAGCATCTAAAAGACAGTCAGAAGCCTGTACAAGTATGGTATTCAAAGTAGAGGTATGCACAACACTTCCTATTAAAATTGCTCAGGCGGTGTCTGTTGAATGAAGATACGGAGATTCAGCTGTGCTACATCTAGCAGCGTCGTCAGCAGTCCTGAATGTTTGTTAAGGGGCCTCGTCTGAGCGGTATGACGGATATGAGCGCCCTAGTTGTGTGTGAATGTATGTGTGTTTTTTGACTCACCATGAAATGCGGCTGGGTCAGTATCCGTCTGAGTTCTTTAGCTTCGTGGTTCTCTGGGTAGCAGGAGATCTCTTCCAGTACCTGACGCAGAGAGAGAAAAGGCAAGAGTTTGGTTTAAGCCACAGTCTGCCTTCTTTGTGCCCGAATCCAAAACGTCTCACTGACACATTCACGCCACAGCACCCTACCTGCTGCACCTCGGACAGCTTATGAAGAGTAACCCAACAACCTCACAGACCCTCTCAAAGTTTCCCTGACACCGCCTCCCACATCATCATCACTGCCAACCTGAGACCAACTTTGGACACCAGTCAACCAGTCAAGGAATCTGGTCAAGGCTTTGCCCCTCCTCCTCCTCCTCTCTTTTGGCGTGACTTAGTTTGATGTCAGCTCCAGTTATGTTGCGCCTGACTGGTGAATGTGGCATTGTAGAGGTGAGGTCTCCATGAAGGGAGGGGTGTGTGTGTGTGTGTGTGAATACAGGCCTGAAACCTGCATTGTAAGGTTATCATGGACTCTCTTCCTCGAGTATGCTGGTCAATCAGAGGGGTGTGTGGTGTGTTTTTCCTCTGTGTACATCCAGGTATTCATTATCTCTAAACTGTAATAATCCCATTTACTTGAAATACTCAAGAGCAAATCAAAACCATGTTACAATACGTCTGCAGCTGACACACACACACACACACACACACACACACACACTCTTCTTTGATTCACACCAGTAAACACAATGTTTGATCAAACAGGAAAAGGAAGCTGCTACACATCAGTGACCTTCATGGGTGTTATCTTTATTTTTTACTCCCCCTCAGTCCAAGCCAACTCCAATAAAACGGGTTAAAAGCCATGCCAGCTAATTCTGGCTTACGCTGTCATTAGTCTTGTGAACATGGCAGTAGTGTGATGAGGTCTTGGGGCTTACATATTCCAGATGTTTCAAAGCGCCACTTGCTTCATCTTGGGAGGAACTCTTAAGTGGAGGAAGACACAGGAAGACGGGTTACACAGGCTGTTGACTGTCTTTATTAGAGAGAGTCAGTGATGACAGAGGTGAGGGGAGAGCAAAACTCTACCCCTGCCTTTAATCAATGCCAGCCAATTGGAAATGGGCTGTGAATTAGGGGGGGAGGTGAGATTAGTATCTATAGCCAAAGCAGGTAGCTTCACTCGTAAGAAAGATTAGTTCTAACACAACACTAACAGAACTCATTCAACTGATAAGATATAACAGTGTAGAGGTGAAAAAAGTGTATTAGTGCAGTCAGAGGAAAGTTTTGTTGAAGTTTGAAGCCCCTTATCACTGCTCTGTTGGGTCAGAATCCACTGGAAGCTGCAGTTTGATTGGTTCAAAGCATTTCAGTGTCAGCCGGAGTGAATCAGTGGAGACAGAGGTAAAGCTGATGAGGAAGAGGAGGAGGAGGAGGAGGAGGAGGGGGGTAACCCCTAAAGACACAACCAAGATTAAATGAGTTCATTTGAGGTGAAACTGTACTGAAGCAGTCCTAGTCCGATATTTGTCAAATATCTCAGAATCACTCGTGCTAAAAGTTGACCGGGACTAAAAATAAGAATCAGAGCTGCACAGCAGTATACAACACAGTCAGGTGATCGGCGAAAGTGGAAGAGTGAACTTTTCAAGATCACTTTCTTTTTTTTTTATTGGAGGACTCAAAATATTTACTGTATACTTAAGAGCTGAAGCCTCCTGCACTCTGAGCAGCTATAGTCAAATGATGACTTCTGTTTGGTTCCTCTGTAATTACGCTGCTTCCTGAGTTCACCTTCATTTTAAATTTCTTATAAATTAGGACTATGGATTAAATGTGAGCATGCTTTGGCTACAATCATTAATTCTGTGTTGCTGTTCTTCTAATATCATGGTCCAAGTTATTTGAATGGTGCATCTGGGCCATTTAGACACAATATTATGGATCATAGATCTATAACCAAATATATATACAGATACTGTATTATTAATTGTAATTGTAACGGGTCCTCGTCTATACTTGGAGAAATTATTTTATATGAGCTGTACTGACCCAGATACATGGAAATTATCTATTTGCATCAAACACTTAAATCACATGATGGAAATTATTGAACAGGAATTGGAGCATGAAAGTACAATGAAAGCAATCACAGTTATAAGAAATCCTGAACTTTGCTGCTGTGCTTCCTTTTTGCCAGTTAAAGAACTAGGAAGTAGCTTCTGCCAACGTTACAACAAATGGGGATCCAAACAAACAATAAATTCACTCCTTGTTTTAGTGAAACAGTATATGGAGTAAAAATCTGTCAATCCAATCAATAACTTTGAAGAAGCTTCTTGATACTTACATAAAATGTTTTACTCTCTATTTTCCCTCATCTCTCAGAGTGTGAGCACATTTTTCCAAGTGTTTGCCATCTGCTGGGAACTCTTTGTGGGAACTCTCTGACAAGTGAGGACAACCCTGAGCTCTCCTACACGCTGGAAACTATAATTAGTTTCTTAAGTGAGGAAAGCTGACAGACTGTTTCTACTCTCGCGTTTGAAAACAGCACCAAATATGCATCACTCCAAGAATTTTGGGCCGCTCAGGACAAACTTTGTACTCTGAGATGCTTGAAAAATACAGTAAGGCCCCAGTCTGGCTAAAAGCAGAGTTTGGTGTGCTTCTAATACTGAAGTGTCTGTGAGGTTTGGTTCTCCATAGAGACAGCAATAAATTTAATAAACGACGCGGAAGAGATGAAAGTCTTCCACTATAGGACTAAAATGCTGTTTCACTCATCACACCCACACAGACAGTGTTGCAACTGTTGTGGCTCCATCCACAACTCTTGATCCATCTAGACTGATTTAAGTAGGAAAATGTGAACCACACTTTTGCTCTATAAGCAGACTCCAACTTCTAGGACATAGTGTACCAGAACAGTGTTAATTAACCAGATCTCTTTGACATCAACTGAAGCCACATAAAACAGAGCTCGGCTCCCCTAAATGGCTTTCCCTGTCTTAACAGTGCTGGGATTTAAGACGCCAGCCCTCACCCACTCCCTCGCTGTTCAGACTTTTTAATTGCTCACTCAACAAAGCACACAACGTAAACACAGCAACATTTTGTATACTCGCCGGCATGCACAAGCGAACGCAAATACACTCACAATGCACACCACTGATCCATGTTTTTCCCTCACGCACTCCCTCTTCTTTCACACTCCTTGTTAAGCACCAATTCCAGTCTGCAGCCTGCTTGAGTGTTTGAGTACACTGAGAGGCAAACACATAAACCCAGTCCAACAGTGTCGATGTGAATTCAGCATAACCAGGGTGAAACCCTGGAGACCATAATGCAACTCTCTGTAAGAAAATGAAGCCATACTAATAGCCCACAAACACACTGTTGGGGTGTGTGTGTGTGTGTGTGTGTGTGTGTCTGCTACACCCCACAGCATTTCTAATGAGGAAGGTCAAGCTCAGAAGCCAGAGATCTTTATTAAAACAGCTCTCTGTAAACAGGCCACTGGGCTCTAGTACAGCTGCTCTGACAATGGGCCTGAGTCACAGGGAGTTGGATAAAGAACAAATAAACCTCAAGAGGTCACTGAAGTTTAAAACAAGCCCACAGAAGACGCAATAACTGAAAATACATAATTAAATAATCCAGTCTCTTTGTTTTTTTAGTCAGTTTAATTTCATTGCAGCTGTTAAACCAACGTTGCCAGCACAGTGTCTTAGTGGTTAGTCTGTTGACTCAAAGCAATTAGGTCTGGACTGTTCCTTTGTGGGGTTCATGGACATGTTCTGTCCGTGTTGGTGTGTGCTTTTTCCACATGCTCAAGTTTCACTCCTTTGAATGTGTTTATCTGTTTGAGTGTCAGTCTTTCCACAGACTGGAAAACTGTCCGGGATGTTTCACCACCTTCCACTAAGAGCTCCACGTCATCCCCATAAAAACAAGCAGATATGGAAGATGGATGGATGGATGTAAGACTAACGTTCTGAACAAAATAACAGCAATAGTGGATTTACAATTGTGCATTAAGGGATTATGTGTAGTAATGAACACCATGCATGTAGCCGCTGTATGAATGCTGTACGCTACAGCAGCTATAGAGATGCCACTTGGAGACCGGAGGTGCTGTGATTGGTCAGCTTTTGTTTTCTCCTACAAGTTTCTGATGCCGGTGGAGATTGTTGGTAGTGAGGACAACATGAAACAAGTTGCAGAAAGACTTAATTAGTAGTCTTCTTCTTTTCAGTAAGACACATCTATCAAAGCCATCTCCACTGCTCGCTGTGATCACCACTCTCTATACTTGACACTGAGTGAAAGAACGGACACACAGGAGTAGTCTCCTATTCAATAATGAGACAAGGCCGACCTTGACATTGTCGCTCTATATCACACAGTGAATGACAAAAAATTAAGTGCTGTTATAGTGCTGTCAATGTGTGAAAACTGACACTGAACTATAAATCAACCTTACACCTTGGGTAGCTTCAGTGTGGCCAAACTATCAGCCCCTTTGAAGCCAAACACGTAAAAACTTAGCACTCTTCAGCTTTCGTATCTAAAGTCAGTACAGAAAGTGAAAAAAAATAAATTATTTAATCAGTGACTCCCATCAACTTTAAAACAGGAAACTTGCTTATTAAATTGTACTCACAGTCCCGAGGCTTGTAAAACTTGCCTTGTAAACTGACTTTATAAACCTTTGAAACAAATAAATGAGGTTTTCTTGTTTCTTCAGCTCAGGAATATCCCTGAGATACAAATATTAGGCCAAAGACTCCACTGCCTGCCCTTACTTTTGATGAACATTTTGATTATTACGATCATTTTCTCAACATTTTCTCATAAATATGAACTATGGTAAAGTATTTCTCATTTTGCTGAGGCCGCCCTACAGACACTTCGAGGACCTCTGGTTGTGCGTGGTTGTGAGAGACGCTTCTTTAAACGAACAGAGCAGGAGAGCAGAATGATCCACAGCAGTGTTGAGTTAGAGCTTTAGTGAGCAAGAGGTCAGAAGGATTAATAAAGCCGAAGCACCGACAGAACTGTGAGGTTAAAGTGTTCAAGAGAAGAGGCAGCAGCTACTGAGCCTGTCATCTTTACGACATATTAAATTGATTATCGTCACACAGATCACACATGAAGACAAACGGGACAGACATTGAGTGGATATGTGCTTACGTTAATGCGGCTGTATGTCTTTTTGCTGTATGAGTGCATAAAGAGTGTGTAGGAAATGTGGTGTGTTAGCTTGTGTGTGTGTGTGTGTGTGTGTGTGTGCATTCACCTCTTTGGCTCTCTGCACAGCATCACTGGGGGGATTTCTGATCTGTGGGGATGACTTGGTGTTGATCTTATCGTAGAGCTGCAACAACAGATACAAATCAGTCAATCAGTTAATCAGTCAGTGAAACTATGAGCAGAACAACACAGACAACATATATTAAAGAGCCGAGATCAAGAATTATGTCAGATGAGATGAAGCTGGTCACATTTGCTTTTGATTGTTTTTTGTCTGAGTTTGAAAATGGATACCAAGATACTTTTTTGATACTTTACTTTGACAAATTAACTTTTTAAAAACTTTTTCTATGACAGCTTTTACATAAGCTGCCGGAAAAGATCTTTACCAAAAGTAAAAAAGTCCAAAACTGGAGGTACGTTATGACTCTAATGTCATGAAGATGTGATGAAATGTCATGAAAGACGATGCTGAAGAAACACAAAGTTACAAAATTTACTCTTTTAAAAAAAAGGGAGCAGAGCTTTGTAGCTGTATGAAGCCAAAAAATGATAAAATCACACTTTCTCACACCCTTGAATCAAACTGGTCCCAGTGAATAACCAAGCAAGGCTATCAATACAAAGGTACATTTAGCAGATAAGTGAATAATTTATTCTATGGTTCTTTTCACCCAAAAACTAAATCTGCAAAGTTACTAGTGTTTCTTTTCATTATTAAAAAACTGGTATGAGTCAATCATTTGAAAATATGGTGCTATATCTTTTGCAGTGTAAATACTTGTTAAACAGTTTGTTTTAATCAGCAGCTAGTTTTCTTTAACTGCTTTTATTTGTAACCAAAATTGGTTAAAAAAAACACTACAGAACAAGTAGGCTTATTTATCCCCACTTGTCCTCTGCTCCAGATCTCTATTTGGTTTAGTTTAGCTCTACACTGTAAATACCACGTTTTCTGTTTACTTCTTTTTTTCTCAACATCTAAATGTTAACAAAAAAGGAACCGTTTTCTCATCTCTCTGACTGAAGGACAACAGACACAAGACCTCTGTTTATAAAAAGCCCAGCTGACTAATAAAGTGCACTGACAAGACCGGCTTGTATGGGCCTAGTCAGAGACCAATGTGTGTATTTAAGAGATTGTATGTTTGTAGACAAAATGGCTGTGAAACACAGTCTAAACAAAGGCACCAGCTGTATGCTGAATTCAAAGCAGAGGGTGGCTTTTTTAAACAAAAGACAGATGAACGCGGTTATCTAAAACAACTATTGTCATATTTTTTTAAAAACAACCATGTGATGTTTGATGAGCAAGTTGTCTGGTATACTTTTAATTCAACCTGCTGTACAGTACAAACGCAGGGGACCTTGCATAACACACGAAGAGACAGACACAGAGGGTCACAGACAAACAGTGCTTTTGTACCAGACAGTTCAATGCAACCATGAGACCCAACACTCTTCTGTTTTCCCTCTCACTGCAGCAACAACAGCAGCAGCAGCACCAGACATGTGATGATGGACATCATCACAAACAGCACACACAACAACAGCAACATTAATCTCAAAAATACTTTATGATCATCATTCATTTTGTGAATTGGAGTGTTATATGTAATAGCAAAGATCATTTTCCTCACTTAAGTTTGTTTCAAAGAAACTATGTTCTATGATGTGCTGATCGACCACAACTGAAGATAAAAGTGTTTATAGCTGCTCCAAAAAGCCACACTCAAAGGAAACAGCATCATATAGAGAGGTGAGATGTAATACATTGTACAAATGCAGACAGAAAGTCTTTTAAAGTGTTTGTGGTTTTGCACTCAAGAATGAAAAAAAAATGACACCTATTTTCTCACCTCTAAACACGTTGCCAACCATGGTGTTAAGCATGCATGATTGCCATATTCACATTATTTACTTACAACACACTCCTCAGGAAATCCTTATAAGAATACCAAAATAAACAACAAAGCTTGAGGCCTGGGTCATGCTGTCCCACATGCTGTCTGCAGCCACTGAGCATACATACTTGCTGCACTCTTGTCCTTGTGCTTACAAGTGGAGAGTTGTCGACATCTTTTTTCTCTTTACTGAGTGCTGAACAAACTTGAACTGACCTCTGAGGGGTTTTATTTGAAAATTACCTGGAATTTCACATTTACAAAGATTCTGCAGCCCACAACTGAGCAGACTTCAAAAAAATGAAAATGTTTGCTGTTAGGAAATACATACCTCGTGCTGAGAAGCGGGTTAGAACAACGCACTGTGTCGTGTGGACAAACACAGATTACAACGTTTAAAATTTGCAGGCACATGCATGATGACATCATGCCTTTGTGGAGAAGACAGAGAAAACAGCATGACATCTTAATTTATATTAGTGACAAGTAAACACAGACATCATTTCCTTGAGGCCAACGTATTACCCTGCCTCCAATGACTACGAAGTCAAAGGAGCTTCAGAAACTAGCATATAAGAAAAAAAAATTCAGTTGACTCAAACACCTCATTATACTTGTCAAATGCCAAGAACACATGCGGGGGGGTTCCCTGGCTGACTTCAAATTAGCTTGAGGCATCTCTTGATGAAACACTCTTCCTGCAAACACATCAGAAGGGAAAACAGGAAGAAAACACACTCACCCATGAGAAGGTAAGTGGTTTGTCAGAGAAACGCAGCCAACAGAGTGCAAACGTTACGCAAATTATCTTAGCCAGACAGCTCCATCCTTTCAGTGTCTACTGGATTTCTGGTTTCCTCCGGCCTCTGTGTATTTCAGTGGAGTGGAAGTGATTTTCACTTGCACAGATATTGATGGAGGCTGTGCTTGTTATGAATGGCACTAAGGCTTCACAATAGAAGCCATTGTTTCTTCACGGTCTGAGGCTGAGCTACTCTCCTCTGTCCTTTTCTGCCTCCCCCTCCTCTAAGAGCAGAGCAAAGCAGGGCAGGGGTGTGAAACTGAGGCTGAAAGGGAGATATCTGCAGCCCCAGGCTCGCACTGACACTGCTGCACACAAACACTTGGCAGATCCTCTAAACTCCTGCAACCTACTTCATCCTATTTGGCCTCCAGCAATAGGGACAGCCTTTTAACACAACACACACACACACACACACACACACACACGCAAACTTCCTTCTCATCTTTTTTTTTAGTAATCCCTTTCCCTCACTAGCTCTACCCATGAAAAAGTGGCTCCCTCAAACGTTTTAATTCCAGCCTCCTACAGCCAATTTGCTTCTTAGAAAGAAAAATAGATTGTTGACAAAACGATTGGCCTTTTCATTGAAGTAGAGAACAGTGATTCAAGCCTCTGTCTTGCAGCAGCTTATCAACAGTGAGATGAACTTGCGTTTGCAAGATCATGAGTTGAAATTACAGAGTCAGCTATGAACAGGACAATGGGGGAAGTGAAACAAGACGTCTAGTTTACCAGACCTATATGATATGAGAAGAATCTCCTCAATGACTTAAAAGTGTCTCTTTCACATCGTTTCATAGTGGTTTAATTTTTTTGTGCATAAGAGATGAAGATGGAGATAATCAATAATCACACTAATTATAGAAGATGGAACAAGGGGCGCATTTCTCTCTGCTGTGGCCTTTATGTTTTCACTTCAGACTTGCGCAGTTTTGAAAGTGATACAGAAATGTTACTATGTTCCTCTTAATAAGATTTCAGTTGAGACTTCTGTAAAAGTGAAAGTTGTTTAAAACTCTGTCTACGCACATACACAAGAACATAAAGCTGTGTGTACGTATGATTTTTTATATTTTTTTTTACACAAAAATAGGTGCCTGTGCCCAAGCCTGATTTCCACTCCAACAGTTAGCCATAAATGCTTGTGGAAACTCCCTTAATCATCTGTTTGCATATGAGAACTTCTGATATCTCCACTAGTCACTAAAAAGAATGACAAAGAAGAAAAATACAATTTCACCAATTGTGTGACATCTGCAAGCTTCTCTCCAACGCCAGAGCAGCCTCCTGCTACCATTACACACAGCTCGTTATTCATAATGCCCGTATCATTAATTCATCCCATATGTCTGTACCACTGATATCTCAATCACCATCATTAAATAGCAGAAAGATAATCACTGATTTAGTTTATAGCATCAACAAAGCATGAATTAAAAAGAACATTAACATAGGCAAATAAACAATACCTCCAATGTAAATAGAAAGAATGATCACACAAAAGTAATTAATATAAATTATGATTTATATGCACATTGGATTGACATTACAAAGTTCTATAAGTAGACTGGAAAAAAAACCCTCACACAATCAATGAAATAGACTAAAAACTACATGGTTTTAATGTGAATATTAGTGCTCCTTGTGTGCTATTTGAGCTCAGGAAGAAGAGATGAAGCAATATTTTGGTTGTGTTTTATCTTTGATGATCCTCTGTGGTTTCTAATCAACATGTTTATTTTATGGTGACCTGATGTGGACCAATCAGAGTCTGATCTGAGGGATTAATAAGACTACATTTAGTTAGATCCGGTTATGTTTACATGCAACGACAACACCATATTTATGTGATTATCCAACATGTTCCCAGAATGTCACATATAAACCAGCGAAATAAGATAAGATAAAAAAGAGTTGTGACACAGCAGTTCAATGTGCGCAGAAAGACTGCAGTCAAATCGGTGACACACAGATACAGATAAGAAGTACATCTGTTCACACATTTGTGCTTGCAAAGGCCCAGCTTAAACCACAACACCTTGCCTCACTGCTTCATCCTCCAGCTGCTGTACCACATGCATTGGTCACAAAAATACCAAACGGAAGAGTGAAAAGCATTTTGAGGAAGTAGTCTCTGTGTAGTCTGTGCAAAGGGTGTTTATTTGGTTGTTTTTTTCCTTTTTGCGGTCTCTGCTGATTCTAACAAGCCAGTACTACTAATGATTCGTAAAAAGGAATATATTTTCTGGTGTGCTTACTTGTGTTGGTGTTTGTGTGTGACACTTACATCGAGTAGTGTGTGTAGATGTTGGTCCTGGAAAACACTGTGGAGGAAATCTAGATCCTTTTCACTGCAGTCTGTCAAAGCATGGATCTCTTCTAAACTGTCCAACACCTGAGACACCGCCCCTGCAACACACACACACACAAACACAATCGACCATCAGTCACCTCAAGGTTCACTGGATGTCTTTGCGATGAGCATGCACTTAAAACATGTTTGGAATTATTTAACCTGTTTGTACTTCCTTTAATTGATTTGAGCAATAAGTCAAACTACAAAAAGCAGAGACAATGTTTGGATGTTGCAAACTGACTTAACAGCTACAGACTGTTAAGAGTAAAGTAACTTTCACCACAACACACAAATGACCAACAGATACCTACGTTCTGCTGCTAGTAGTCCTAGCAGGTGGGAAGCATTAATAGAAAAAGACAAACAAGTAAACAGATTGACACTTTGCAAATGAACACAGTTGTTAACATCAATGTTAAAAGCAGTTAAAAGCAAGTATATCACGAGTGGATAGTTCTTAATAGTACACACATTGCTGGACTGATGGAAACAGAAATGTGCTGGTAGTGCTTTCAGTTCAGTGTACTGGTGTTAGCACTCTCTTTGCATGCAAAACGTCCACACAAAGGGATAAGTACATCTTAAATCTTTGAGGTTCTGCCTTTACAGCATCTATTAACCTGCATAATGAGATAAAATATAAAATTTGAGAGGCAAACATAGGGCTGTATTTCCTTATTTTTATAGTAAATGTGCTCAAACCGTCAGCAGGTTTGTGTGCAGTTTGTGCATCCTGTTTCTGGACTTCGTAAACTTATGAACCGCTAGAATATTGTTGCATTTAGGTAATAACAGAAAGTACAGGGCCTTACATAGAAAGCAGAACTTCAAAACACAACCGGAGATCAACCTAGAATAAGTAAATTTGCGGAAGGAAGTCCGTTGAAGATGACATAGTAACAAATGTGATCCTGTGAGTGTGTGTCCTTGTGTGTACCTGAGGAGGTGGGGTCATCAGAGAAGTCATGGAGTTCCTCAGGGGGGTCTCCATAGAAGGAGTTAAACTTGTGACTGGACACTGCAGCCAGCACAGCCCCCTGAAACACAACCGCAGCACCACAACCACATTTATCTCATCATCAGGCACATAATGATGGTGTATCTTGCGAGCCTTATATGTTGTAAAACTGAGAAGATGCATGCATGTCAGTATGCATATAGATGCAAACCTTGAGCTTTCTCCTGGCGTTGAATTTTCTCAGCTGTTCAACAGTCTCTGGCAGGTGGATTTTGTAGGCATAGCGGTCTCTCTCCTTGGAAAACCAAACAAGAAAACACTCTTAATAACAAGGAAATTAAACTTCATTGTGATGTAATACTGGAACACTAACACAGTTTTTTGGGGTTTTTTTTTTTAAACCACTAGGTGTTTTCTGATACATCCTGTGACTGTGGTTTTTAAGCTGATATGTATTGGGAAATTGGCTTCCGGTTGTTACAAGCATGAAACCAGTCCAGGCCAACGCCTCCTGTGTGTTTATTTACGCTCTATTCCAGCTCAATACAACAAGATTAATGCACTAAACCTGAGAGTTATATCTAAAACATGACATTAATACATAGTTTTACAAAGGTTTACAAAGTTTTTTTATTAGAACAATAATTTATACAAACCAACACTGGTGTTAAGATTTCATTTGACCAGTACAAACAAAAAACAAAAAACCTGTGGTGTTGTCAGTGTATCAAGAAGCTGCTGCGGCAGGTTTGCGACATGGTGATGTTGCAAAAAGCATGGCCAAAAACAGATAAAAAACATTTGCAGATGCAAACAAAGCACAGCAGTTGATGGGACATACATATAAATATATTAAGAAGAAAATATGAACAAGAGTTAAGAATGTATTGTGCATGGGTGCAAGGGTGTGTGTGATTCTGTAAGTGTGTGTAATGTACGTTCTGTGGCGCCACACTCAAATATTTGTGGTATATAATCAGAAGCAAGAAATCCCCTTCTAAACCTACTTTTCCTACAATCACAATGGAGACAAACTAGTAGTTGTAAGATTAGCAAACGACTAATATATGGGATTCTAACCAGGGATGCCCTCTAAAAGTCGATGCTTTGAATGATGTGTTAGACAGCCCCTCAGATGAATTGAATTGTCAGTCTCACAGCTGAATTGTTAAGTTATTTTTTTGGCATCCCTCCATCACTGTCCATAGAAGAATACACAATAAAAGCTCCTGCTGACAACCCATGACGAGCAGTAACATCACTGTGCTGGCACTCACTGTTGGTTTTCCTGTGTGAAGAGTTGTTCCAACAAAGCAACTGATCATTACATGATGGCTCTTGGCTACATGGTTTTACTATTCTAGTCTTGTCTCAAACAGCCTTTAAGCTTCACATAAATCAAAACTTTGGATGCAGATCTTACCACTGTCCAAAGCAGGAAATACATTTTTAGGGATTTGAGTGTATTTTTGCTGTGCTGTAAACAGTCAGTAATCCCACATAGTAAACAGCAAGTGCGTAGTCTTTTTCCATTTTGTTTCAGTTGTGTGGTAATGCAGCTCAAATCAGTTAGTATTTTGACAACTCTTTGGTGATGGTGTCTTGAGGCGCTCATAATAAAAACCCAGAGTCTTTTTAGCTTGTGAGACCTCCCAATAGTCATGAAATTGTCATACTGGCTTGTGAAATCAGATCTGGCAGAGAAAATAAAAAAGACTGAACAACATGACCGTGACATTAAAGTGTTTCTGACTGCTCTGCTGTACCTTGAGCCAAGGGTGGTTAAGTGCCTCGTACACGGTGATCCTCTCAGCAGGGTCCAGCATCAGCATGCGTCTCACCAGATCCTTAGCACTCTCTGAAATTTGACTCCACTGACGCGGATTCATCTACACACGCGCACACACACACACGCGCACACACACACACGCGCACACACACACACACACACACAAAAATAAGTTAAAAATACACAGACTTTACAAGAATGCACCAAGTTTCTGCAGAGGAACAGGAGAGTATGTGCATTAAACAGTTTACTACAACTTGGGTCAAATTTCTGTAGTTTTTGCCATCTTGCCTATTTGTTCTTATTGGTAATAACAATAATATTGTACTCTGAAACCCCATTCGAAGCAGATTTATTTCTCTAGGGGAAAAAGGGTGATTTCCACATTACCTGCAGTGACTTTAATCCAGTCTAACCCCATTCCACTCTAGTAATAATTACAGATGCAATTACCTACTGTTTTTCATCAAAAAATAAGAAAGTGTTTGCTCATCTGATATGGAAACATGCTAACACCAACATAAAAGCCTACTTAGGAATCAATATGATAAAATCATCAGGAAAGCAAGACCCCATAAATGTTCATCAAAAGGGCTGTTGTAATGTCAGCTACAGGTAGGTGCTGGTACCGTTTTTAGCCTATATTTGTGTCATTAGAGATATGCCTGGCTATTCAACTATTAGCAGTTCATGTTTACAATGTACCTGCGGGTATACTGACAACTATCACTTGATACTGATGATTCTCAGGCAAGTTCTGAAGTGTCTTTTTTTCTCTGATTATATGATGCACTGTGAAACAGAATCTAAACTGCTCTAATTAAAGTAAGAGATGGTAGACAAGTTATTATCTAAAACACAGTAAAACACGGTGCCATCAGGTTGTACAAACACTTTGGAGGTGGGCTATTCATTGTGAATTATTCACTGAATGCGTAGGCTTGAAGACCTCTCGTTTGAGACTTGCCCCCAAATAACCTTTCGTTTTGTCATAAAACGTGCTCATATCACAGAAAACAACCGCAAGCGCTTGCAGTAATTCATGTTTGTGGGGGAGCTCTAGCATTTGCCTCTAAATTACATCATCACTTCAGTCTTTGTGTCTGCTGTTCAGCTTAACAAGAGTCTAATTCAAATTAGAAACTGAGCTGTACAAAAATAACATGAAAACAATGTGTGTCATTTGGGTTTGGTAGTCTTGTCTTTGATGGGTGTATGAAACCACACATTTGAAACTTTTTCTGCACTCTGAAGAGTGAAGAAGGTGCTTTCAATATGCTCCTGACCTTGTATTTGCCCTTGCAGATGGCTTCAAACAGACGCTCTTTGGTGCCGTAGAAAGGCAGACATCCTGAGAGGAGGATGAAGAGGATGACTCCACAGCCCCACACGTCCACAGGCTTACCGTACGGCTCTCTCTTCACCACTTCGGGGGCCATGAAGTGGGGAGTTCCTACCCGACCTAAGGTTAGAAAGAAAGAGTGGTGTGAGTGCATCACTTATGAAGTTAGTTAATGAAAGTGTATAATTAAAATTAAGATGGATCACAGCTGAGACACGTGCATGTGGACATGAAAGTTTGCAAACACATGCAAAACCACACATGTAATTGTTCTTAATGGGACTTCTACATTCTTCCTTAATTTCTTTTTTTATGCTCTCTAAACTAGAAAACGGAACTGTTCTCAGATTTTACTTCCCCATTTGAGACACGCAACAATACTCTTGTGCCTTTCTATTTCCACTTACTGTACAGTTCTCCCCTGCAGATAAAATGCACTTAATGATTGATTGGCTAATTGTTTCCTATTAAGAATATATGGTTTATGGAAAGAGGAAACACACCTTCTCTGTGGGCTTGTTTCCTACTTTCTTGATGAAAGGTATTCCTGTTTTTGAATTTTGAGTCAGTTTGGAGTTCTCAGTTGTTATTTATAATCCTGACATTAAAGTCAAACTGACACTAAAATACATTTTTGCTAAGAAATCTCTCTCTATATATATCCTGTTGATTGACTTATGTACTCGTTTGGTCAAAATCTTAATTTCCAAAAAGAGGAAATTCTCTAGTGAGAGTGAAGTTTTGGCACTGGCTGCTGATGTTAGTACTGTAATTAGATATCTGCGTTGGCATGCACTAAAATAGTTATACCTCAACAGCCTCTATGTTGCTCCGTGTTGTGATTTAAATCACAGGGTAACATATGCAGGGCTGTGCTTACAGGACTCCCTGCTGCTGTGAATTTTGACAGTTTGGTCATTTGTCATCACCACAACTGGACCCATTAAAGAGAGACAGACAACTCTATCTAGACCCTCTCCTTTGTGTAATGTGTGACAAACACAATAGTGAGTGTGCAGGAAAAAACATGCATGAAAAGTTAAGCCTGGTGGAAATCAGTGCTAAAGTTGGCAAGCTAGGATAGCTGGCTTCCACTTTCCAAGTGAAATACAAACTGAACCACACTTTAGATCCTCCCAAATGTTGAATGTGGTAAAGGAACAGCTTAAATCACTAAAAAAAGCTAACGGTATGTGGGCTAGCTGAAAAACAGGAATGAAAGTTTCAACATTTGTAGGATATACAGTATATTGTTCTCAGCCAGTAGTGCACCACAAAAGTTGACTGTGCTTTCCTGGCAACTTCAGCCTTCATGTGTCAGTCAAGCATTGCCATGGTAACAGCCCACCTACAGCAGTGAAGCTTAGACACTTTTCCCCCAGAAATTATTCTCTTTTAAATAATTGAAAAAAAGTGCACAATGGCTGCAGTATTATTATAGTTATATTCACTTAGAAAAACAGTAAGGAGAATTCAAATTTCAGTTCCAGTTCATGTGTCTGGGATGGGAGTGGTTACGGTGGTGTTTACTGTACCTCCTGCCACCAGTCCTGACTCTCCGAGCTGGATGGCTACTCCAAACCCCCCTAACTTCACTGGAGCCGAGTTCTCTTTGGACGCCAGCAGCACACAGTGAGGCTGAGAGAGAGAGAAGAGAGAAGAGAGACTCATGATTTGATGGTGGCATTCTGCTAATTAAAGAGTGACACCCTCCTATAAATAAAAAAAAGAGAAATTGCAAGACACACCCAAACCATCACCCACCACAGCCGCACACAATTAACCACCAGCGTAGGAAGATCACAGGGGAGGAGCGAGTGATATACATTGCAGGTTTTGCTTCAGTATTTTCAATAGAATGTTTTTTTTAGTCACAATTAAGTAAGTTCATACAATTTCTTTATGTTGTGTTTCTACCCGAGATGTCTCCAGCTTGACACACTCAGAAATACAGAAACTGCTTCAGGAGAAATGAATCAACTTGCAAATTAAATCATGTCAGACACGCTGATGAGAGGAGAAGGTGCTAAAAAGTTGCAGTGTCACATTATCTTGAAGGATGGATCAATATTTACTTTCTGGATCAAATAACTGAACCATGACTGCTCTGCTTTGCTTAAAGTTTCAGATCACATAGCATCTCACATCCTCTTCACTGCTTTGGACTCCCTCGAAACTCATTTCATAGACAGTATTTGCAGTTACGTGCAGTTTCTCATGCCTCATCATGAGTACATGCATGGTTGCATATGCAGCTGTATGCATGTACATGAATTTATATATAACATCTCAAGTCCCCTCAGTAGCTGTTCTGGAGATTCTGATTGTATCACATGATCTTCAACAGCCAGCTGTCGTGATGTTATCACATTTTTCTGAGCACTTCAACGACTTCTTGTCCAAATTGACCTAAAACTGCTTTTTCCAAGGTCAAGAATGAACTTTCAATAATATGACACAAGCGTCATCTGTCTTATTTTTTTCACTCATATGTTGAATGAAAAGAGTATAAATGGCCATGACTGAGTATTATTTTTTGGGTTTCACAAAATAATACTCAGTTTTGAGACCTTCACTTAAGAGAAGATGTATTTTCTAGGCTGCATAATTAACTCCATGTTTAAATCATATTCTGTATATGGCACACACAGCACTGACTGTTAATAATACCTCTGCTCTGACCCAAGCTGTCATAATGTGATGGCATGATTAACATTCAAGAGCAGGTATATGATTCCTCTGACCTGCGCCTACAGATTTGGCTATAGAGGTTGACAGCAGCTAATGTCTCTTGGGTGGCAATTTAAACCTGACTTTGCTTTACTATGAAGGCATTGCTTTAATTATTGTGAGGGCATACAGTGGTATTTTGGGAGCCTTTTTTCATTCACAGTTGGCTACACTCAGCAGATACCTCTATATTATAATTAGAACCCATAGTGGAAAGCATATTGTATATACAAGTTGAGCATGATATGTGATCCCACGCTTGCCCTCATGTGTGTACTCAGAAGTAGTGCACTGAGCCCAGCCCCGTCTTTCTCTCTATCTCAGCCTAACTTCTGCATAGTGGTTGGAAGGAAAAAGGGGTTGACCACAGCTTGACGTTTTCTCTGTACAACATCCCCACATTCTGCACTTCAGCGTTTCTCTGTGTGTACAGCACAGCTGGGGAGGGCAAGCTTCTCATAACTGCAGAGATAATGGACAGAAAGGGAACAAAAGAAAGAAGCAGACTCTATGCAGCATTTGTTTTCATTTGAACTTCTAATATTTAGTCACTGAAAGATGGGCGGCAGTGGAGAGTTGGATCCAAAATAACTTAAGGAACTGATCTTGAACTATATGTGTTTATTCAAGAAAGCAGTATGTTCTTACCTACAGATTCAACTCAAGGAAATATGCTGGAGTAACTGAGTCTGAGTGGAATAGAAAAGGAGTGCAGAAACCACACGTGAGCCACTACTCCTCACCACTGAGTGCGTGTACGTTTGTGGGGGTTTATACTTTTCTGCCACACTGGCATATATGCAAAGAAAGCAGACCGGAAAGGATTTTTTATGAACTTTAATGACTAGGTGAGTACTTTCACAAGTTCCTCTTTGAAATATTAACATCCTTTAGTTTGTTACATTGAGTGCAGATAAGGGTTGTGTGCTGTGAGCAAAGCAAGTTCCTGTGACTTTTACTCCTATTTCAGTTACTGATCTTTTGACACCATCTGACTGAATGTGTACCTTTGGCTGTTTAACTGTTTGGTGCATTGTAAAAAGTACGGCAAAATGTGGGTTTTTCGCTAACATCTCTATCAGATGACTCATACTGAGGAGAAAATTAAGATCTGTTAACTTGCAAAGAGTTATCACTGTTGCTCCTTCTGGGGCTTTCCAATGCCTGGTGGTATGGTGGTCAGCTGGTGTTATATGTGATTACTGAGGGAAGGATTAATGCCGATTAGGGTTTAGCCATATAGTTGGAGCCCTGCCATCCCACAGACCTGCACTAAGGAGAGTCCAAAACTTTCCAGAGAGGATCAAAAAACTTCCAAACCACATTAGAGTTAAGTCAACATATTTCACCTTTTGAGATATTATTTTTTCTTCTCTTTGGCAGGGCCGAGGATCACCACCATGACAGAAAACACCTCGGCCACAACTGCCTTCCAGACTTTGCCTTCCATCTCCCCTTTTCTTGTCACCGCGAAGACTAGCAGGATGACCATGACCCCAGCCCCACAACAAACTTGTGTGGATTATGGCGCATTGCAAATCCCGTTGGCGGTGCTCTACTCTATAATCTTCATCCTGGGACTAGTTGGAAACCTGGTGGCTCTGTGGGTTTTCTTCTCTGTTCACTCAAAAAAGAACTCTGTGCGGGTGTTCCTCATCAACGTAGCTTTTGCAGACCTGCTGTTGGTGGTATGTCTGCCATTCAGGATACTCTATCACAGCCAAGGTAACATTTGGACCCTGGGTCCCACCATTTGTAAAGTAGTGGGCAACCTCTTCTACATGAACATGTATATTAGTATCACGCTGCTAGGGCTGATCAGCGTGGATCGCTACCTGAAGATCCATCGTGTAGCAGGGATGCAGCACAGACTGCGGTCTACAAGGCGGAGCAATGCCATCTGCATAGTCATCTGGATTGTGGCCTTTGCTTTGACTTTGGTATTACTGATGTCAAAGAATCACTCACAGACGGAAAGGTTGGTGACAAAATATCAAACTTTCTTATCTATTTATAGAGTCTTTACATTTTGGTCAAAAATCCCAACATGTGTGATATTAGCAGCATGAGTTGATATTACTTGTTTGGTGTTTACAGGTGTTTCCACTACAAGGAACTCCATGAGGCAAAGTGGAAAGCATACATCAACATCTTTTTGCTGGTTGTCTTTTGGCTTGTATTCATCTCTCTGGTAGTGTCCTATGGGAAGATCGCCCTCAAGCTTCTGAGAACATCACAAGAGCAACCAGACCTGCCCAATGCTTCGCGCTACACTCGAACGGCCAGGAAATCCTTCTTCATCCTCTTTCTCTTCACTGTCTGTTTTGTCCCCTATCACATGGTCAGGGTATTCTATATAACAACACAGATAACAGACACTTCGTGTTTCTGGAGGGGTGTGGCTGACAAAGCCAACGAGGTGGTTCTGCTGTTTTCCGCCCTAAACAGCTGCCTGGATCCTGTCATGTACTTTTTGTTGTCCTCTTCGGTGAGGAAGGAGGTGGTGCGCTTGGTAAGCAATCTGTTTTGCTTGCGAGATGTTGCTGGAGTCAGCGGGAGCAGCTCCACTGCTGAGATGGAAGGTAGGACTGGGAGGATTGACAAAGGGCTGACAAACGTCAGCAATTCGAAAGAGAAGACAGTTAATGAATCCTAACTGTCTAACTGGGCTGCAGCAATAGCTAGCAGTTGACATCTTCAGTGTTAACATCATGGCTGCCACCGCTGCCTATCTTCTGACTATTTGCCAATGCCACCCCAATGGCTGAAATTGTTCAACTTCCCGCCACGAGCAGCCAACCAGCAGTAAACAAACTTTTTGGAGCAGCATCATCAAAGTTTGATTATCCAGTCTAGGCCAGTAAACAATGTTTTATCATATTAGCTAAACTTGTATACTAATTGTGTCATTTTGTTAAAACTTGTCATATTAATTGTCAACTGCTTACCATTACCCCCATTTTGAGATACAGTACAACCCACTCTTTGTAGCTATGTGGTGAGATTAGGGGCAACCTGCAGCTTATGGTACAAGTGGTAACAATGGTAGGATTGGATGTAGGCTAGGGCTGCTCTATTATGGCAAAAATCACAATCATGATTATTTTGGTCAATACTGAGATGACGATTACTCATTAACTCACAGAACAGATATGCTTCCATTTTATTAGATGTATAATCCATACGAAGTCCGAGACAGTGAGTATGAGTGACGTGCATCTTACAGAGACGCTGAATGCAGGTCGGAGTCGATGTGGATTAAACAGTTAAAATGCTCATGTCTCACTTTATATGTGGATTCCCAGTGAGAGTGAGTTTGGGCTTTTAGAGGGGTGAAAGCGCACCACTGTAAAGGAAAGGGGTGCACTGAATTTATAACACAGACAAAACAAGATCATCATTGCAAAATGGAATGGGGCACAATAATCGTTTTATCTCATTATCTTGTTTTCATAATCATTGGAAGCCAAAATCATAAATATGTAATCAAAACTAAATTCGATTAATTGCCCAGCCCTAATGTAGGCTGTTGCCATGAGGGCACCAGTGGTCACGCAGTGATGTAAAAAGCATGATCCAAGTCTGCTCGAGATCTCAGCAACTGGACAAGATACAAACAGAAACCTGTGGTAGACTCTGGAATAGCACGATACAGCATTTCTGACCCAATGGATCAGTCTCAGATGAATGGGGAAAAGTGTGACGTCCTTTCAAGTACACAACTTAATAATACAGTATTGTGCTGATATTAATGTATCCATGGACAAGCCAACATTTGTGAACAATAAAGTGCTATGATGGTGAGTTTATGATGTCGCAAATGGATATATTCTGTTTTACCATATTGAGCAACAACACAACATGTATAACACTCTGTATGGACAGAGAAACTGATGCTGAGATTTTGTACACAAATAAAAAACTATAACAATTATTTTCATTATAAATTAAACTTTGTTTTGATGAATCAATTAACGCTTACAATGAAATGTTTAGCAGGTACAATGTTGATGATGTTAGCATGCTAGCATTTTGTAATTAGCACTAAACACAAACTACAGCTGATGCTGGTGGGAATGTCCATTAGTTTTGCAGGTATTTGGTCATAAACCAAAGTACTGCACATATTGAAATTTTGACCTGAGCAATAGATAAACATTTTAGGACTTAAAGTGATTAAATTTCATCTGAAGGGAACACTGTCTGTCTGTACCAAATGTCAATGAAATCCATCCAATTTTTGTGGAGATATTTGAGTCTGGACCAAAGTGTTGGACCAACGGACAGACAGACAGACCAACATTAGAGCCAGGCCGCTAGCTTGGCTAAAAATGTTCACTTCAGTTATCCAGAGCTCAAGGTGATGTCTTCACATAGCTTGTTTTGTCCAACCAACATGATGTTGATGTAAAATAGAGAAAAGCTGCAAATTATCACATTGGAGAAACTGGAGCCAAAGAAAGTTTAGTGTTTTTGCATGACTTTAACTATTAATACAAAATGTTGACTATTTGATTGATTAATCAATAATTGATTGATCAAATCATCATTTCAGGGCAAGAAATCCTGAACTTGACCAGGGATGTTTTGTATGGTCAAGCAAGAGTTCTCACTGTATTAATCAGGTCTTTTTTTAAACTTAATTTTAGCTATATTATTTAAATCTGTGGTAAAGTACTGCTGAAATATAAAAAAAAAAAAACAATGGGCCGATGTGAAAACCTACAGACAATAAACGCGCCATAACTCATTAAACAAACACAATGTGAGCCATTCAGTCAAAACTAAAGGAGAGAAAATGACAACTTTGCAGACTACATTAAAGCTTGTTCTTTCATTACAAATTGTGATGGTGATCACAAGCTTACAGAGGACCTTTCACAGAGATGAAAGCATGAGGCTTTACTGATAAAATGCTGCTCCATGCAAATGTCAGAGCTTTTTTTGGTGTGTTAAGTTTTTTTTTTTTTCTTTCCTATTAAGTTCTGTGTCTCTGGACTTAACATTTTGATGTCATTTACTTGTTTTCAAGCACATTGAATTGTATTCAGCATATAACAGAGTGCTGAGTCATAGTTTGTTTTGTTTTTTAATTTAGAATTTAAATAGTTGTGTGTCAATGAATACAGATTCCATAGTATAAGAACAGAGAAATGTAAGCCTTTGACAACACACTCAACTCTTTGCTCAACTATAACTAGAACAGCAGCACCACCTCAAGGCAGAATAAACACAGTGTTAAGAATATCCAACTGATCTAGATATCACATATCACAACAGGAGGAGGAAGCGCTGCATGGTTCTGATAGCTCATGCGACAGATGCTCTTTAGTAGGGCAGGTGAAAACACACACACACACACACACACACAAAAAAAATCCAGGAAGTCTTGCTGAATATTTGTCCGCAAGTGGCGCAGACAACCATGGAGAAAAACTAAGGCACTCCGTCTAGATAAAAACAGTTGTGCTCATAGGTTTACCAGATGAATTTTTTGAGTACCACTTCCATGACCTAGATGCATCAGATGCAAATCACTGCTGTTTGAACAATGAGTTATTGTACATAATTTGCAAACATACACATAACATGTGTACATCATGCACACACATGCAGCAAACTAACAAAAATGTGAGGGATGCACTGATATGAAAATTCTTGATACCAACAACAGATTGTTTACAAAAATATGTGCAGATGCCACTACTGTTGGTTGGTCATTTATGCCTGTCTGTCCATTTGTTTTTCACCTGCCTAAACACAGATGACCAAAGAACACAATTTCACTCAGCCTACAAACTATCCTACCACTACTGCTGCATTTATATAGTTTATATTGTTTACACCTCCACAATAATCAAAATTTAAGCCAATTTGATTTTTGAAAACATGATTTTCAGCTAATCTGAAAAGATGATGACAATGTAGCTGTAAAACTCAAACCAGCCTAAACAGACTGTTTTGTGTCTACAATTAAATAAATATTTTAGAACTGGTTAATACAACAGTTCTCATTATAGGAAGGCTATTACTTAATGGTAATGATGACCTAATGACAATACAGGCTGAATATGAACATGGCTGTTCAAACTGTAGAAGCAATCACATCCCTCCTTAAATATTGTACTTAATTTGCAGTGAGGGGTTGTTTCCTTGAAAAAAAAAAAAATCACACACACCTAGCAGGCCACAGGCCCATTCTGCCTTTTACTGGTAACTTTCTAGGTAAAGTTAACATTATTTCTGGCACATTAACTCACATTTTCTCCATCATGCCACTGCTCCTCTCATTATGGTTACGGATTTGGCTGCAACAATAATTAGGAATACACACTATGAAAAAGTCATGTTTTACAATCTGCGACATACGGACAATATATCCTAACTTTACTTTACCACCTTAAATGCCTGGTGAACAAGCAAGCTAGCTTGCAAATTATGTAACGTTAGACTAACATTATTAATGTTAAATATTTTCCAGAAGTTGGACGGTTACAATCAGTGACATGTTGCTTTCGATTTGCAGTCTCTTGTAATGTCATTACGTACTTGTCAAGTGTGACCATATCATGGATGTATGGACCATATCCTCGCTGGAGGCTGGAGGAATGAATCCAGTGCTATGATTGGTCGAACTCTTCTTCTTTTATTGCTTATCAGCAGGCTACAAGCTGCTGCCTCTTGCTGTTGGGACTTGAGTACTGCACGTGCACAATTGAACCACAGATTTATGAATTGAACTTACAGGCATCACCAGTTTTTGCGTGGTTTAGAGTGACAAATCGTACCAGCGTACTTTGATGTCAAAATGTGTACCTGCTATGCAAAATGCGTACAGGTTGGCAGGTCTGAGTTTACATACCCTGGTAGAATTTGTGAAATATTGGCCATTTTTTGGAAAGTATGACTGATCATGCTGAAAACGTTTGTTTTATTTAGGGATAGAGGTCAAGTGAAGCCATTTATTTTTACATAATTGTGTGTGCCCTTTTTAAATCATAATGATGACTGAAATCACCAAAATGGCCCTGATCAAAAGTTTACATACCCTTGAATGTTTGATTTGATAATATACACACAAGTTGACACACACAGGTTTAAATGGCTATGAAGGGTAAGTTTCCACACCTGTGACTTGTTTGATTGTAATTAGTGTCTGTGTATAAATAGTCAATGTGTTTCTCAGCTCTTGAGAGACCCCTGCACATTTCATCCAGGGCTGCTCTGACTTTACTAGATACTGAGCCATGAGGAAAGCAAAAGAACTGTCAAAGGACCTGCAAGAAATGGGAGCTGAACTTTATAAATCAGGAAAAGGATATAAAAAGATATCCAAAGATTTGAAAATGCCAATCAGTAGTGTTCAAGCTCTGATAAAGAAGTGGAAAATTAAGGGTTCTGCTGATACCAAGCCACGGTCAGGTAGACCAACAAAGATTTTCAGCCACAGCTGCCAGGAAAATTGTTCAGGTTGCAAAGAAAAACCAACACGCCTCAGCTGAAAGTTGCATGTGGCTGTTTCAAGATGCACAATAAGGAAGTACTTGAACAAAAAAGGGCTGCACGGTCAAGTTGCCAGAATAAAGCCGTTACTGTTCCAATGCCACAAAACAGCCTGCTTACAATATGCCAAACAGCACCTAGACAAGCCTCAAAACTTCTGGAATAAAGTTATTTGGAGTGATGAGACCACAGTTGAACTTTATGGTCACAACTGTAGACACTTGTGAACGGTACACATCTTACAGATTCTGCCTGGGTACGTAAACTTTTGGGCACAACTGTAGATCTAGATATCATTTCTGTGTAGACAAGACCTCAGGGGAAGACAAGGACTTTGGTTGTGAAGCAAAGAGAAACTGAAACGGAGAACACAGTCTTAAATTAGAAAGAGAAAAATGGAAACTCTAAATGCTATATGTGAGGAAATTAAGAATAAGAAGAGTCAGTTAAGTTTGGAAGAAGCCCTGCATAACATTTGAATACATTACTCAATATGCATTAGATTTACAAAAAAATCCATATCTAACCTTGAATGCAGCACATGCATGATGAGGAAGCTGAACACATATAGAATATGTCAGAACACACCCATAGAGGTCAGCTCTGCTATATATCTCTTGTTCTTACAAAGCAGGAGGAAGTCACAGAAAAACTTCATACTGAACCTGCTGTTACCTTCACTTGTGAATATTTAATCTCAAGTGTAGCTGTTTTTGATTCCTGTGTGGTTTTTGGATGATCTTGTCAGAGCTCCTGCCAGTGGTATGTATAAAGCAAATCTATCTATTCATTTTTTACATATAATATCACTGAAATAAGCACCTTTTATTGTGTCTAATCTTTAATACTGACTTAAATGAAAACTAGGAGTTAAAACGTTAAAAGTCTAAAGAGAGTTATATTTATTATCACCATGTAATCAGAATGGGGAGAAATGTGGGGTCGGGTGTCTTGCTCAAGGAGACGGACATATGATTAGGAGGAGTCTGGGATTGAGTCAATTCTGCTACCAGAGCTTTTATTTTATTTAAATTAATATTTTGAAAATAAAATAAAAAATTAGTAAAAATGTGTAAAAACTCAAACTGAGGTAAAACACTAACACTTTCTTCTCATTCTCATTATGTTTATGTGCGGTGTAAAACAAGAATGAATTTTGATTAATACATTTTGAGGAATTTTGAAAATAAAAAGCTTATGCTGTACATCTACCATCTATTACACTTATAAACGATTAGATCATAACTCAAACCCACACACACACAAAACAAGTAATCCACCAAAAATAACTCTTGTAACCCACAAAGGAAATGACAACACAATGACAACAATCAAGCAAGAACTTTTCAGTTGTTGGAAGGAAGGTGCCTGATAATTTCAACCATCTTGTAGGATGGCTGATTTGGTCTTCTCTAACTTTTCACTTCTCCCATTCCCTCCCGCTTTTGTTCTCTTACAGATCAAATGGAGCATACATCTCACACATCTTCACCACATAATGCTTCTTTCTGGTCTTCTGTACCGTCTTCTCTCCCCTCCTCTGTTCTCGTCCTCTGCACCACCTCTGCTTCACTCTTCTTCCTTCCCTTTGTTTATGCACTCCTCTTCCTCACCGCTCTCCCAGGCAATGCACTGTCTTTGTGGGTGTTCCTGCGGTGCATCTCCATCACATCCCCCACTCACATTTATCTGTCCCACCTGAGTATCTCCAACCTGCTGCTGTCCCTCACCGCGCCCTTCCTTGCAGCCTACTATGCCAGGGGCTCTGCCTGGACAATGCATGGCGCCCTGTGTCAGCTAGTCCTACACGGCATCACCCCAGTGCTCTACATTAACATCTACATAAGCCTCATGATTCTAACATGGGTGGCCCTTAGCCGCTTTGCAGCTCTCATCCAGCACACCCACGCTTCCAGGCCGAGCGCCTGTACAAGGCTGCTGCCACACGGTTTCTTCACCCGTCTCACAAGGGCCTCCTTTGCCAGCAGGGTGTGTATCACAGTGTGGGTGCTGGCAGTAGGCTGGACTGTGCCAGTATCAATTTACTACTCAGTGAAAGAAGCTATGCAAGGCAGTGGAAAAACTGAGCCAGGAGGACTTGTGGAGGTGTGTTACAGCCCTGCGATGGAAATGGGGGGCAGTCGGTCTGCAGCTTTCCATGTGGCTGCCATAACCGTGTTCTTTTTATGTTACCTACTGGTGCTGCTGTCCTACATGGCATTGCTGAGGCATATCAGACGCTCACGCTGCAGCACAAACGTCACCACCTCCCAGAGCCTGCTGGGTAGGGTGTTCCGAAACATTGTGGTCATCCAGGTGGCTATGAGTTATATTCTATAACAACATTGTTTTGTCAAATCTGAAGTTAGTTTATTGCATTAGCAAACAGAATTAATAATAAAACATAGAATATAATATTAATATTAAAACTAACATCATCTATATTTCACTTTGGTTTCCATAATGATAACCAGGACTTAAAGTGTTTTTTTACAACTCTATCCAGGTTGTTCTTTCAGTGTGCCTGCTGCCATACCACATCTTCAGACCCATCTTCATTTCTCTGGCCCATGATCAGCCGAAGCATTCACCCGGCCCCGAGATCGGCAACCACTGTCATCCACTCTCCATCCTCATCGAGGTGACAACATTTCACCTTCTTAAGTCAAGCATATACCAAAGTAGACAAGTACGAGTTAAAATGTTGCTACATTTTTTCAATAGTGCGCCATCGTATCCAGACTAGTTAATCATAAAAAAATATATATAATGATGATGAAGATTGTTTTCTTCTCCTCTTCGTCTAGTTGAAGAACTGCCTGTTACTTCTGGCTGCACTGAGAGGTTCAACTGACCCCGTGATGTACTTCCTGTTAGACAAGACCTTTCGCCATAAAACCCTCAGTCTTTTAAGGTGTAAGAGGAACAAAGCTCAAAGTAAACAACAATGCTGGTCAGTTACAGGAAGTGTCAGTCAGAAGGTTGGACAGTTGGGAGATGGAAATGTAGCTACTGCGAATTCAAGCCACGACAGTGTTTTGTAGCCAGCACTGTATTTTCCTGTTGTTTGATGATTGGGGACTTCTGTTGCGCATTACTCTTCTCTCTTTCACCATGTCAAAAATAAAAGTATCTTGAAAGACTTTCAACGTGACATAATGTCATTTTTCAAGTGTACACGGAAATGTTTGTAGAGCAAACCTCATGTGCAATCTCAGGCTATACATATTTGATATCCATGTGTCATAAACCTTGTTCAGTAATTGGGTATAAATTATTAAGCAAGAAGTACACACTGGTGTTTGTGCACAAGGTGTGTGAGACCGTATTGGGAGAGTTTTCAAGAAGACAATGTTCTGCGAAGTGTGGCCCCTGCAGATGTGTGTCTCCTAAGGGGCCTGGGCTTTTCAGACTGAAGCAGACAGACACACATAGACACAGACCGGGGGGAAAATACACAGCACACCTAAAGAAATAGTGCCAGGAAAAAAGAATTCACACTGAGTAGGGGGGATGGAAGAAAGAGGAGAGGAGAAATAATGTGCTGAACTGCCTGTGATATACTATTACTTACAAGGTCTTTGATATGATGTTAAAAGCGAGGGGAACTTGATGAGGGGAACTTGATGAGGGGAACTTCTAAATTCACTCAAGTGAATATAGATAAGTAAGGGGGGTTGGGAGGGACATGCACCTCTGTGGAAATTGCTGCCTTAAAAAGTAAAAACATTGTATAAAATGTGCATCGTCAGGAGGGGCAGGTTTAATTTGGGCAACAAGAAAATTAACTAAGTCACACTTGCTTACCTCAATAAATGTAACCTGTGGTAGCTTAATTGAAGGCATTTTTCGCTCATTTGCTGTGACCAATTTCTTACTGAATTATTGCTACTGTTATTCACATAATTTTCCCAATTGTTCAGCTTCATTACAGATGATACAGCCCGTATCAAAGAGTGTTACTTAAACCTCTGTGTGTTTGGGGCATGTATATACGAGAGAGTGTCTGTGTGCATTCTTGCATTCATTTGTTTGTGTGAGATAGGCAAGAGTCTCCCCAGAGATAGCATTAGTTTCAGTGGTTGTCCACGGTGACTGATTATTGTGTTTGATTGTTCAGGCAAAATCTTCTCAGACACAAAAGATCATCGCTACCAGCACTCTCAGGAGATGCAAGGCTGTTTAAAAGTTATCAGTCCATCAATAAAATGACATTGTTTGTCCTTTGGTGGTTTTTGTAACGCCCACTTGTTCCTCAAGACTTGCACACAAAAGCGCAGAGGGACATCTTTTATGAAACTGTTAAGACTAAAATGTAATAGAAAATAAGCTCTATTGACCAAACCTAACCAGGGCTGCCCTGTACATACTGATTATCATCCATACTACGCCTCGTTTCTCACACTTTCATAAGCGGCAGCCTGTTAAGCTCAGTGTAAGTGTAGCCTTTTAACATCGACCCTTTTTTTAAAATTTTCGCCCATTTGGCATACCCACATGGAAAAGCTTATAACAGTAGAACCGTAAGGCCAAAATGTGTTTATTAGGCTTCATTTGAAAAGTAACGTCTCCTAGTTTCTGGAAATGTTGACATTTGTTTAGCATGTGGCCAAAACACAACCAAAATTACATCAGTTCAAATATGTGAAAAAGTGTTTTTGGTCCTCTTCTATAATGAGTCATATTTGAATAACAATAACTAGGACGTGCTTTATGCCAGAACTATGCAAATCACCACATACCTTCTACATCTTGTCAACCACACCTGTATAAAATTCCAGACTTCTAGTCCTAACCTTATGGAGTTTTTAGTTTGTGGTGTCACTGGTGTCCCTGAACCTCATTAAAACATCTCCAAGAGGCCAAATTGTGCCAGTTGCTTTTACTCATTACTGCATGATGCTAAGCCGCTTACAACTGGCTTAAGCAGGTCGGTGGCGACCCGCTGGATGTTAAGAGGTTAAAATGTTGCTTAGTTTGAACGTAGTGTGGGAATGACACTGTAACTTACATGATATAAATCAGTCACAACTTAATAATTGTTACCATGGTGATTTGTTCCCCTTTTGATGGGACTTTTGCTGATGCTTTTCCTGTTTATGACCATACAGTGATACTACACATCCTCCCCTTAGTAAACACTTCAAACTACAATAGAAGCAACAGACTGTTAAGTTTTTTTTTTAAACAGACATACAGATTGTATTATATGTTAGCTGGTTCACACATGACATGGATACAGGCAATAAGATGAGAGGAATCAGCAGGAACAATGGGAAAACTGTGATCTTGACACTCAGTAAGCCTACATGTGCAGCAAGCATTTTGTCACTGGCAAGTCAAATATCCAAATGTCAGTTTTCACACACATACAGACACACACACACTACAGTCCTGGATTTAACCCACTGTCACTGTACAGAAACATTTCTCAGAGACAAACCCAAGTAAAAGGTAAATTATCTTGAAATGAGTTTGGTGAAAATGATTTTGAAACTGGGTTTGCAATGAGAGGATTAACATAGAGTATAATTTCCTTGGTCATTCTACAATTTATACACATGTTCAGCTTGCAGGCTGCAGGTTTATTGCGTCAGACTTCTGCCTGGTGCTGTGTAAATAAATAAGTGTTTCCTTGACAGTAAAATATGTGCATCTCTATCTACTCACAATGCGATGTTAATCTGACATTTAGGTTAAATGATGACCTACTTGTATTATGATGTGTTGTGCTCTGTCTCCTATGGAGACAGAGCACAACATCCCCCCTCTCTTCGTTCTTCAAAGGACATCTACGTGAAAGGTACAAGAGTAGCGTAGCTCCGTTAAGGAATAAGGCAGTACGTGCGCGCGCGCGCGCGCGCGTGTGTGTGTGTATAAATGTGCGTGTGTAGTTGCGCGGGCGCCGAGGGCGAGCGGCAGAAACATGACGTGAATGCGAGCGGAGCAGTTGAAAAGTTTAGCAGTAAGTTGTCAATGTGGCAGTAAATGTACAGTACAGGCTGTGTGTCAGTTCATAAACGCTGCAGCTCCTCAAGAGAAAGAAAATACTCACCGATAGAAGGGGGTTAGCCCCGACGTTAGCAACAACGCGTTAGCTTAACTTGACCGGGCTCACTTAAGGTGGACCAGCAATTCTCATTTTAGTGTCAATCTCAGCCGCTCTTTAACAGAGAACGGAGAAATGTCTGGCTGATAAGTCTCTGTCTTGAGTTTTTCATAAGCCCCTCACATATGACACCCCCCCCCCCCCCCCCCCAGCCCCAAAGCAGTCAACCTAGGGAAAACACTGGAGACACAACATATACACAGCACAGAAATCACATACATATGTGTAATAACTGGAGTGGGTGTTGGCAATCTCAGACGATGACACACAGACGATATTAAAACAGAGACAGAAGAAGCTGTGTCTCTCTCTTTAGCTCTTGAAGGCAGATCCTGAACAGTTAGACAACTCTGGATAGATCAGACTCACAGGAAACAAACACAGCTGCCAAGACGTAACAAAATGGACATGTATTTGACAAGCGCTGTGGTACACAAAGGTGTAATTTTGCCATCAAACCTAGACAACTAAAAGAGTAAACAGTATGTGTATAGATGTAGTGTATGCAGATATTTGTGCATGAGTGTGTAACATCCATATTTGTGTGTCTGTGTGCATTTGTGTGTGTGTGTGAATATGATATCTAAATGTCAGAATCTAATGGTTGACACCTCAAGGCCCATTGGATGCCATTTAAAAAAACATTAAAGATCGGTTTATGCTTGATCAGAGATATTTCATACAACATGTTTGACCATGGAGCGGTTCTGACAGAGTACACTGGCCCTTTAACTCTGCCATACAGTCACCCACCGCCACACAAACAGCACTAACAATGCTGCTGATTGTGTATCACAAGGAGGTTCGAGTGAACTTGGGGCCATTTCACCTGGTAAAAACAACTGGCATTCAAGTATTCAGCAGGGAAAAGAGTCTCCTTTCCATTTATCTCACTTGTACCTATTCATATGTAGAATGTGGCATTTGTTAGGCAGCCAGGTCAGATAAAGTCAAGGAAGAGGGACTGAGACATACACGCAGAAAATCAAATACGGTGCAGCGGCTCAAACTCAAGCTCTACTCCCTTAGATGATGATCAGGGTTCAGAAAGAACAAAAGCCTAGGACTACATGCTGTATGCACACACACAGTAAGCTAAAGGAAGTAGTTATTTGCTATTCTAATAATCTAAAAAGACTAAAAATAAGAATAAAACATGAAAACAACCAAGTTGCATTGATGTCACTTCTCAGAAAGATATGCGCTTAGAAGCAACTGTGAGTCTGTAAACAGAAGAGCTATGATTATCTTTATTGTCCACTGACCAACACCAGCTTCTAAAACCAACACTGCAACACAGAAGCTCACACACAAATTTAACCACGGTGTAAAAAGATGTCAAGTTTAACACAACAAGCTAAATCATGAAGGCATGAATGCTGAAGTTTGTGCAAACTTTCAATCTTGTTTCCTGCAGAAACACTAGGTTTTATTCTGGGAAGGCAAGCTATAAAATTCACAGATGGAAAGCTGTTTCTTCTGTTCGGAGCATCTGACAGGAGATCCCCTCACCTTAGCGTACCTGGGGATAAAAGCAATAGCCTACTATCGTTGTAAGGTATAGTCTACACCAGCATGACTTTCTATTCATTTATGTTTGCATCAAAAGTTTTGCCGTGTTTATGGATTCCTCTGATTGCTCAGCGCAACGTCAGGATCTGTGCTTTGCAGATCAAACCTTCAGCCTCACTTCAACTTCAGAAAAGTATGCCATAGCACAAACATTCCCAGAAAAGAAAGTTCATCTTCAGACTGTGCATTGGCGCTGGCTTTCAGCTCTCAGACTTGTGTATTCAAAACTGAGCCAGATAAACCAACTCTATTAGTTTGCAGGGCGGCTGCATGCACACTGTCTGTAGCAATGAGAGGGCCAAAGGCAAACACACCGATCCACAGAAATAGACACACAAACAAACCGGAGCTGCTGTCTCCGGTGGAGGTCTGTGGTGACGTGTGGAGGAAGATAAATACTGAGACATCAGGGTGATTTATGGACATCGGGATTTAAATGAATTCAGTGACTTTCATGCATGGAAAGATGCGGCACACTCAAGCTGATCCATATTCAACAAGGACAAGCTTTGTTGTTAATGCACTGCATGTGTATGTGTAAGTAGTGTTTTGTGTGTGTCCCCTGTAAAGGGCATAAATCCAGGGCAGTACATCTGATAAGCCTGAGACAGGAGCTCACAGAGTCACTGTTAAATGGTGATAATAGAAGTGAACACCACCCTGGGCCAATGTCAAAGCTGCATTTGTACCTCAGTGATCAAACAGGCACCTTTCACAAATATCCCGGTTCTATTCATCACATACAGTACCAAACATTTGGACACACTTTCTCAAACAAGTGAATGGGAGGGTGTGTCCAAACTTTTGACTGGTACTGTATGTATAATCCTTTAGTTTGGTTATTTCATCAATATCTGTGATGACACTTCAGAGAGGTTGGTGTGATAAATACAGCTTTGTTTGGGGCTGCAACAAACTATCATTTTCATTACAGATTAGTCTGCCGAATATTTTCTCAATTAATAAATTATTCATCTGGTCTATAAATGGCATAACATAGTGAAAATGCCTTTCACAATTTCCAAAAGCCCAGGGTGAGGCTTATCAAAAACGCAAGACACTCATCAGCCACACATTTCTCCGTTCTCTGTTAGATTGACACTAAAATGAGAATTGCTGGTCCACCTTAAAGGTCAGTCCACCTTAAGTGAGCCTGGTCAGGTTAGGATAAGATGTTGTTGATAACTTTGGGGCCAACCCCCTTCAGTAGACGAGTATTTTCTTGGTCTTGAGGAGCTGCAGTATTTATAATCTGTACTGCAGTATTTATAATCTGTACTGTACATTTACTGCCTGACTGACAACTTACTGCTAACCTTCTCCTCTGCTCCGCTCACATTCAGTGTCATTTTTCTGCCACTCACTCTCTGCACTTGCTCATCTACACACGCTCATTTACACATTCACTACACATACGCACACATTACGGACTACCCTATTCCTTAATGGAGCTATGCTACTCTTATAACAGTACCTTTCACGTAGATGTCCTTTGAAGAATGAAGAGAGAGAGGATGACTCAAACAATTCCACATTAATGCAGGGTGTTATTGTGCTCGTACAATGTGCGAGTGAAAATCATTAGTAGCCCATTGATATTAATAATGAAAGTGAAATTTTAATAGCGGCGCTCAGAATTTGGTGCACCGCTGCTGAATGACTATAGGGGAAACACTGCAGTCTAAAACGAACAATATTCAGTTTACTGTCACATAAGACAAAGAAAATTAGAAAATCTTCAGTCATGAGAAGCTGCAACCAGATCATGTTTGGCATTTTTGCTAGAAAAAGTGAATGAATGAAATGGTTAACTGAAGGTTTACAGCTTCATTCTGAGTTCCAGTTAATCCTCCCCTTCTTGCTGAGACGTCAAGAAGGGGAGGATATATCAGTGTACAGTACCAGTCGAAAGTTTAGACACACCTTCCCATTCACTTGAATGAGAAATGTGTCCAAACTTTTGAGTGGTACTGTACGTCTAGCTGAAATGCGTTCTAATGTACATCTCTGTAAGTCTGGTAAGTTGTTGGGGGAAAAACAAAAACAATCTAAACAAAAACAAGGAAGTGTGTTTTTTCATTTTGAGGGTGTCTCCAGTGTGAGAAGTGTTCTCTGTTGGCCACACATTAGCACAATGATGCAGATACACACACACACACACACACACACACACACACAATACTGAAACTTAGTCTTTGACTGATGATTCAGATTCACGTGCAACCTGAGAGCGGAAACCACATTTAACATTTACAAGAATTCCCTGCTACTCTGCTTGTCAAGCCATATAACCGCAACGTCTGGGGTTCAAACCCGTCTGCAGAACTTTGTTGCATGTCACCCCTCCATCACTCCCCCCCCTCGATTCCTGTCATCTCTCCACTGTCCCTCTAATAAAGGTATAACAGGCCATCCAATGCCACTCCCTGCATAGTATGTCACATTATTAATCAACACGCTGACAGCAAGTGTACTCAATTGAACATACTGCCCATGCGGGAAAGAATTGGTTGACATATCGAGACTGTTGCTGTGACTTTGTGGCAGGAAGGCATGCGGGGAGAAAAACTCTAGTCAGTGCGTGTAGATATGACACCTAACATCACTGTTAGACTGAAACACACATGCACACACACACGCTAAATCTGTAAACTGCCAGCTGTATCACCTCATGACCCTTTGAACTTACAGGCTGGGTATCACACAGTGAGACAATGAACCTAAGCCTAAGCCAGTAATTCAGTAGAGATCCTGTATGGGAGAGCAGCTGGCTTAAGACAGAGAGATAGGACTGTATATGCTGCAATGACTAATACCTCAGAACAATGCTGAAAAGACTGATAGTAATCCACAAGCTGGGAGATGACTGTGGCCATATAATATGCGTTAGTCTCACAGAAAAGGCAATAAAATACATATAAAAGGCAGTACTGCACCTGAGCTCTGCGAATATCACATAAAAACCATTAAACTCACAACTGGTGGAGCTGTTGGACGAAGTGTGTTTTGCACTGCTTGTTTGTGAGTGCGGAGAGTGACAGAGGAGGTGAAAGATGCACCATTTTGAATGCAAAGCCTTATTTGAGGTGTTGGTTTTTTCCTGAAATCCGGCTGGCTCTGCTTATTATAAGATTTGGTTAAAGCTGGCTGATACAAAAGCTACCTGCAAACCTTCATGTGCAATCGACAATGCATTGACCTCTTCCCACATATGCACACATAATTAAATATCTATAGACAAACTCCATTAATAGGGAAAAACAGTAAAGTGGTAAAAAGCATTGCATGTTAATTCTACAGTGGAAATAAGTGCAAATCCTGTATTTGACACCTGAATTTCACATTGTGCAAACGATATGCTTGCTGTCAGTACACTTTTTCCACCATCTACCACAGAGCAGGCTGCAGCCATAGTTCAATTCAAAACAATTAAAGCAATTATTTGCCTTACTTTGTATGAATGAAACCTGATTTGAAAGTGTTTTATATTCACCAGCGAGCTTAACTGAGACCAGGGTCACACCTGAGAGGCTCGTCTGCTGATTTGTAACTGATCAGCACCATTATGTGTTAAGATGATGGAGGCCAAACCATCTCTCACGTTTTTCCTCTAACATCGACACATGAAGAGTATTTCAACCAGTGTGATGTCACGGCAGGTTGAACTGCAAACGCTACTGGGAACTGAATAGTTTTGGATCCTATGCAGAGCTCAGAAGGACAGAGAAATGAAAGAGTGATCTAAACAGCTCAGTTGAAAGGTGACTGATTTTTTAGGAAACGTGTCAAACATAAGACTGAGGCATGCTGCAATCTATTCTAGGAGGATATTCTGGCAGAGAGCATTTTCATATGCAAAACACCTGTAGTTGGAATTGTGCTCTCTTATTCATGTCTGGCAGGCTCCAGATTCTTTGCAGTCACTGTCAGGCCAGTTTTACACATGCCAACTCGTGGCACCTCTAGAAAAGGAAAGTAGCAGTAACAGTAGCAGCAGTTTAGACCTGCAGATGTAGACATGACGATGATATGACCTCCAAACAAAGAAAGTAACAGCTGCTACAAATTCAACATTTGCACCACAGCAGGCAGTTAGTGTTGCACCCTAACCCCTTTTTGAGGTTTTACTTTTTACACTCGCACCAGCCACTAGCTAGAAATTCTAACAATAATAATAATGGCATACAAATGAATCAGTATTATGTCACACTAACCTTCAGTACATATTGAACACTCAAATGAAAATACAATCCAGCAGGTGGCTGTAAAACCCCCCAAAACTTGCTTTGAGGAGTCCATGTGTTAACTGATAAGTTCAAAAACTCTTGTGAATATTCAGAAGATAAATGTGGTTACGACCTCCTTTTCTCTTCAAAGTCTGCAGAACAAAGGAAACATGATGGCTCTCTCTGCTCTATTCCCAGTGTTGTAATAAAAAATATTCTCCAAAACTTTTGCAGGTTTGAAATGCATAAAATTTAAAAAACAACACTTGTAACACAACTGCCTGCTTGTGATGCTAATGTAAATTGTCAGGAGGTGTTAGGTTCCTTTTCTGTATTTGGTGGACATTGACAGGACTATATCTGCAATTCTCAACTGTTGGTGTTTCTACTTTTCTTGACTGGAAGTGTTACAGATTGCACTTGCAGCACCAGAATGCGATGATATTCGCTGTCCTCTGTTTTGCGTGAAGCAAGAAGCTAAAAGTCACAAATACCTTGACGTCTCGATGGATGACATTGTTGTCGTGGCAATAGCGTAGCGCCTCGAGGATCTGTCTCATGTAGTGACTGAGGAAAAGACATTGTACAGTTGTATCATCATAAATAAGCATCAAGCAACAATAAATAATACGGGTGCTATACACTGTGCACCAAGTGTTTGTTTTCATTTAAGAAATGGTTGCAAGAATCAATATCAAGCACAAAAAAAAAACTAAGCAGCATGACAGATCCTCTTAAGGAAGAAAAATCAAAAGGAGCTCACCTGGCCACTGCTTCGCTGTAGACAAAGCCAGCATCTGCCCTCTTCACAATCTCAAAGCAGAGGTCCGCTCCATCCATACTAATAAAGACACAGACAGAGGTTGAAGGAGAGGGAGAGACACAGACAGAGGATCAGTGTGGCATAAAGGTCAGGGCAGAAATCTGGGTACGAAGGAAAGGTCACTCTTATTAAAACTTCAACACTGTGCTTCTGTGTGATTGGTTGTGAGGGTGAAATGGGAGACGTAGGTCAGTAGAGGAGAAGCTGTAATTATGTCTGGTCTCGGTGGGTCGAGGTAGAAACAGCTTTATCGCGAGAATGCAGCTGATATGATGCTCTAAATGTTTCTGTCAACTTCCTTCCTTAAGTTATTCTTTAAGAATAACTCAAAAAGCATTAAGAATAACTTCAGGTTCAGTAAATTAAATAAGTTCAGGGGGTTTGTAATGTTTGTGTGTACCTTCAAACAGACATCAGAGCGGGATTTTGATGTTTCCAGAAAATAATTACCTGGAAATCTTTGTCCGATCAGCAAGATACACAGATGGAAAGGCCCATGTCAGGTTTGTTTTAAAGGATGTCAGTGTATTTCCACAGACACTCCACTAGAGGGAGCTTATGTTGTTACCACTATATTTGAATACAGCACCAGGAGAGAATGATTTGTGTAATCTGCAAATACTCTAAGCAAATATAAACTTCATCCATTTTAAATCCACACTAAACAAATGGTTAGGTGGAGAACCAACATCCATGTGTCATCAGATACCAAATTAAATCTTTTGCACTGTCAGATCATGTGGCTCCTTTAATGATTTGTCTTTAATTTATGGAAGGAAAATAGTGGCACAAAGTACAGCAATATATTTGCATACTCCTCTTCTTGAATTAATCTCTATAATTTTATAAATTACTGAATAAAACAAGTCAATCTTTTTATAAATCCAAGAAGTGTATGTGTCAAACCAACTTCAATTTTCAATTTGCAAACACATTCTTGTAAGATAAGACACATGGAAGACTTTCAGAAAGACGAGAATATTTGTACACAATCATGCAGCTCCACCACATTAACCGAGTCTTCAGCAGGGGGGAGTGTTGCTTTAATGGCCAGATTTAATGCTTTTGCACTTATAAAATCCATCTGGAGTAATTTACAGTACAAATATGGCTTTAACAATGACAGCTTCTCAGCCCAGTTAAAACCAGCTGTTAGCCAGAGGTGAAAGCGCATCTTAATGCACAGAAAAACGTTGCACCTCTAAATCAATAAAATGCTTGGGATGGACTTTTAAGATATGGACATCAGACCCTTGCACACTGCCTCGGTACTGTTTAGCTGGCTCTTTTCTTGCGTAGACACACACATACTAGTATACAGAATGACAATCACACCCTTACATACTCACACAGACTTGCACTCTATTGTGACCTAGTCTTTCAGCTACAACTGATTCTGTCTCTCATAATTGCTCTGTTCCCATTCTTCCCCCAATTACTGAAACTTTTCTTTATTGTCACTAAGCCTCTGCACCAATTTAACAAGGCTGTTATGTAGGAGATGGCTGCAGCACATCCATATTTCCTCCACACAACTACCGTCACATTTTAGCCAGTTTGATTAGCCAGGAGGGATACCTGGGGGGAAAGGCAGATATATGAAGCTGTCTGCATTTATCTTTCATGTTTACTCAGTTATCTGCTCTGCTCTCAAAGGGCCGCACCGCTCATAGACGGTCTCAGATCTACCTGCAGTCCCATGCGTGCCTTAGTGTGTGTGTCTGTGTATGCTTGTGCATTATAAACAAGACGTGTATGCATAAATGAACACCAAAAACCTTGAAAATCTTTTAAAATGGAGCTCACTTGCATTTCCTTGAAAGTTTTCACCCCTATGTGCAAAACCCCAGCACTTGCCTGTTCAGCGATAACAGAATTAAATGATAAAGGAATTAGTTCTGGGTGAGGGGGAAAGATGAAGATACAGAGCAGGCTGGGAGGAGCCCGGAGAAGGCGCAGCTTTGAGAAAAGCTTGAGGTAGCAGCAAGTGTGAAATCTTAATCTCATCTCTTTCCCTTCATAATACAGTATATAGTGCTGCACTCACCCTCTGCACACCGTCTCTCCGTTCCTTTTTTCTTACTCCACCCCCATCCTCAGCTAACAAGCTTTCTCCTATCAGCACTGATTATATAAAACCACCGCAGGGTTTGCTTTCTCTGTCCTGCTATTGCCGCACCCTCCCTCCTCACGCTGTCATCCTTTTCTCTGTCTCCCTGTTTTCTCGCGCCCTACTGTATGTCCCTTTTTCCAGCACCAACCCATCTTCACACTCTCCTGCAGATACGACGGCCTGTGCTGCATGCTCTCTGGTGTTGAGTGGAAACCTTACGCCATAAGACCAGGGTCTGAAATGAACACCCGCCAACCAAGCGCCACATTTGTGTAGATTTTCCATTTGGCCAGTAAATCTTGGAAGGCTACACTGGCGGGTAAATATTTGTATTAAAATAGTCACGTAATAAAATATCTGGCATGATGGCTCAGATGAAATGACTCATGTTTGTTTCTATACAGTGTAGAAACACGTGTGTCTACATATGTCATTTTTACACACGTCTTCAACAACAGTAATACAAATCTTACTGTTGTTATACTATCATGTGGAATTCTGATGTTCGATCTGTCACTTGAGGTCACGTTTGTGAAGTCCACAAACGAGACAGAGAATGAATGAGAAGTTACATCTCTCTCTCTGTCTCTCTCTCAACCCAAATGACAGAAATCCATCGTAGTGACGGAGAAGTTTAATCCCTGCAGATGTTTGTTTTTGTTGGTTTACTTTACCTGTAAGATTTACAAAACTGTCTTGCAGATTGAGTTTTTTGTAACTATACAGAAAGGCAAAATGAACATCTGGATCGGCAGATGTTGCTCAATTTGGCATTATGAAATCTTTTTTTTTTAAAATACCAAAAACAAAATCTCTTTGTACAACATTGTGTATAACATTGATAAATATGAAATATTGGACTGTACCAACATGCTTTGATAATGTGTGTTTATTGGGTTATTTTATGGACATTTTGCTAGGGCCTCTTCTTTAAGTTTATATTCAACATACTACCTCATTATCTCAATAAAATGTACTGAAACAAATGTATATGTGACACAAAAAGACAATTTATTATTTTGGCCGGTAAAAAATATGTTTGGCCAGTGGATTATTTCATCTAACAGTCCCCTTGGCAGGTGAGTCAAAAAGTTAATTTCAGACACTGCATGAGACTTACAACTCGAAAACCATGTAGAGCATCCCATCTGAACTGTACGTCTCCAGCAGCTCCACGATGTGGGGGTGCTTCAGCATATGGCAGATACTGGCCTCCCTCTTCAGATCTGAAAACACAGAGAGAGAGAGAAAGAGAGAGACGGAGAGAAAGGAGGATGAGTACACGTAGCAGCAGGATGAGCATGCAGTTCTTTGGACTGAGGGAGGAAACCAAAGCACCCAGGGGTAACTTAGTCAATTATCAACATTTACACTGAACACCAGAGACTCTCTTTAAAATAGAGTGAGGAGTTATGACCAACACTCCAAAACCTCCAAATATTCTGTTTACTATCACATAAGAAAAAAGAAAGCATTATATCTATTTACTTATTTTTTGTATTGAGTTTTTGTTAGGATATATATTTTTAAATATAAATTTTTTAGTATTTTTATTGTTTCCTTTTATTGCAAATATTTGTCCACATACAATTTTCAATAAAAGGTTTTTTAAAAAATCCTCACAACTGAAAAATGGGAATATTTAGCTTTTTTGCCTGAAAACTGACTTTTGATCACCTTTCTTCTTGATCACCTAGTCTACTAACCGTTTCTTCTCTACTATTAAGTCTTTTGTGCTCCTCTGCTTTTTTATAAAGTCTATGATCCGTGACCCTGTCAGACTTTGCCTTTTTACTGTCATTTCACTCATCATGTCATAAAACTGGCGAGCACCTTCCTTCCTTATTTAGCAAACATTCTCTCAGGCATCAGTGACATGATGTTGAAAGAAACCGTGTTGCTGCAGCTTTCTCAGCTTTATACTTCGTCATTTCAGATGATCCTGCCTACCTTAGGACTCTGTGTAGTTTAGCCCCCGCTGTTAGCAAAGGAGAAAATGGAAAAAGGTAAGGGTCAGACTCCTGACAAACTGTGATTGATGATGACTCATCCTGTGTCTTCTATGCAAATTGGCAACAAGTCTCCACTCTCCTTTGGTTCAAATGATGTTTGTTTGCATCTATCCCATTATTTTAGATCCTCTTACTGCTGCCTGGAAATAAGCATCTACCACTTTAATTGGTTGCTAATGAAGGAGAGGGTTAATGCAGGGGGTTACTGAAGCTGAAAGAACAATGCGGGCTGGTTGTTTGGAAGAATCGCTGGGGAGAGATGACAGACATAGCTAACCACATTAGGGAAAAACATACAGCACCCTGCATGAAACAAATGGCAGGAAGCAACTGTACATTTCAATTTCTGTTTTTATAAGATAAAACAGAAGATATCATTTGAAGGAACCAGAGTGTTGACAAGACTGATGTGCACAGTGACAAGAAAGAAAGAGCTTAGACAATCAATATTCTGACACCGTCTCTCTGATGCAAATGGAAAATTGTCTGTCATGTAAAACGGGATGGATGGTTGGAAGGGTTGGACGATTTGGTGAAAACTGGAGCATACCACTGGATCACAAAGCCTTTAAATGAAAGCTGATTGACAAAAAATACTGGAAATTGAGTCAACATTTAGGTACATTTTCAAGTCATAATGCCAAACATTTGCTGTTTCCTGCCTCTGAAATGTGAGAATCTGCTGCATGTCTCAGGTTTATATAATTATAAACTGAATCTTCAGACTGATGTTTGGAGAAAATGATCCATTTGAAGACGTCAACTTGGGATTTGGGAAATGGTGATGGGAATTCAGCACAGTTTGCAGACATTTTAGGCAAAGCAGACGTATTTATATAGCACAATTCATACAGGAAACTGTGTCAAAATGCTTTACAAACATTTAAACTTGGAAAGGAATTTAAACAAACTTTAAAATACGAGTGTGTGCTGTCTCCAGCACAAACACACACACTTTTTTTTCCGATTACTTGTTCAAAAGATATGAAATAAAAGAAAATGTGAACATTTTAGGGGCAACAAATTACACACATTTAGAAGCATTTTATGGATTATATTGATTGACTAATGATGATGATGAAAATCCTTTAAACCTACACCCTCATGGTGTTGAAAAGTGTTGTAGTGAAGCTTTAACAACCTATGACAATTTCATTAAAACCGCATCCACACATGCGTGCACATATATACATTTTGTCTGGATGTCTACTCTTCCTTTACGCATCCTTTCCCCCCTCATCATCACTATTTCCACCACTTACAACCATATGCTATTTCTCCTTCTCACTTGTCTGCCATTTATTCACTTCAAGCCTCCCTTCCTCCCTCCAGAATGGCTCTCTATATTCAGACTGGCAGCCTGAATTACTTTATTAGCATTTTAGTCTGATTAGCCCAAAAGAACACATGAAAACAAATCCTTTACTTCAGTTGTGAAGCGACACATAAGGTAGAAGCTGTAACTTGTGGACAGACAAATGCAGGGGCTGCAGACTGTGAAACTGTTATATATCTTATACATCCATCTTCAACAGTGTTTTGCATTTTGAAAAAAGGTACCACTAGCCAACATATATACATATGTACACCTTCCTATTTAACAAACTGAAATATGGTGAATTTTTATTTCTTGTAATATGCCAAATACGTGTCAAGAGTAGTAGGCAGCAGAGCAGTATGATAGAGCGAGGTGTGTGTTCGACTGTTGGTGGGCAAAAACCTTTTCATTTTCTCCTGGCTGAGGTCTGATTTATTCATTCCTCCCTCCTGATCTAACAACAGGTGAGGGAGGTGTGTGTGTGGAAGCCGACCGTCCTCAACAGCTCCGTATCGCACTGTATTCACTAAGCCACACCTACCTTTTAACGGTCCAATCAAATCTGGGGGATTTGCTTTAAATCCCTCCTGTAATTGTACACTGCACACATATTCGACTCACCAGATAAAGACGCTCTATCTTTTGTTTCACTGTGACTTTAAAGACTGGATTTGATAAATAAAAAGCATTTGCCTGCAGTCTGAACATGTCAACATGGCCTATCCAATGTATCTTTCATCCTACCATCCAACCTCTCAATCCTTTGATCCATTCATTAATACTTTCCACCGAGTGCTTCCTCGCTCCTCGTCTTCCTGGCAGCTGTTGTTCTGGGAGGGGAGGTTTGGAAGGTTGAAGGCAACTGGTGAAATATGAATTTATATACATAACCTGTCTACTTCTGCAAACACTCATTTGCTGAAAATTATGTAGATGTATTAACTTTTAATATCCCTCTCTTCAACTGAAATAGCCATACTGTGCCAAAATAAACATGCTCAATATATATGGCAGCTTAATATCCCAATGAGGTATTCCCCCTGGCTGCTGCTGCCGCTGCCGCTGGAAGTGATTTATGGACGAGAATGCTGAGTGGGGAAAAGATGGGACTATATGTGGATGTTTCTGCAAGGATGTGATAGGGCAGCACACACACACACACGCCCGTGAACTATAATGAAACTGCATTGTTCTGCTATGTATGCAGTGACATTCAATTAAGCTCTAAGTTGAAGCCACGAGCCACTTGTGCCGCTGCGAGCCTCAGTGCTAACATTAAGCTAATCCTCGGAGGACAAGCACAAGGCGTAGGCTCGCTCTAACATGATGCTAATGCTGCTAAAGCTGGGATAAGTGGCTACCTTAAGGGCATTGCAGCCTTCCACATTTAATGTCATCTGGTGAGCTGGCTGCTTATGTCCGTCACCATAACTGCTGCTGGAGATTACAAAAGATACTTCATCACATGAGAAGCAAATCACCGCACCGGTTTTATTGAGCTAAGGAAAAACTGCTGCAGGGAGGGCTTTTTTAGTCTGTGTGCATGCACGTACAGATGATAGTCTGACTAAAAGTGACAATATGAATCTCTCATCAACCAGTATGGTCAGTCAAACCTTTTCCCATCATACTTCTGCTGCTATGTACACCCATCTCAAAGTCAGTGTACTTTCTCTTTAGTAGAGCTGAAACGTTCAGTCGATGAATCTTCTGGTCAATCGACAGAAAATAAATCGGCAACTATTTTGATTAAATTATTAATAACTTAAAAGAGAAACTTAACACTGTGTTTTAGTTTGAACATGCCTGGTGGTGGTGGGACGTGTGGTTTACCAGGGAACGTCAGGTGTTTTTGCTGATTTTTTGGGGGTCTTGAGGACAGAATTATTGTATTTTCACTAGAAAAAAGAAAAGATGAACATCTGTTGTGATGAACACTTAAGATTAGGACCAGTTCGACTGATGGTGTAATTATTGAACTACATATAATTTACTGACTCAAAAAGGTGATTTAGAGTTAAGTTGCTCTGTAATTTTTGAAGCAAAAACACTTTCCAATTCTTTCCAGTTACTCCAATGGTAGGAATTGCTGTTTTTCTTTGTTTTATATTATTGTGAATTGAATATCTTTGAGTTTTTGACTGTTGGTGTGACCAAACAATGAATTTGATGACACTGCATTAGCCTCTGGGATGTTGTGATGGGGCTTTTTTAAATCTATTTCATGGAAGAAAATAACCTATAGTTAAAATCAAAAAATAAAATAGTAATTTTTCCTTTGCTTCTCCTTATTTTGACTCTAGATAATATAAACAAATAAGTGAAAATAACAAACTCAACTTAAAAGATAGTATCTCTGTGTACCAAACACCATCTATTTAATTTAACATTTTTAACAATTATGCTGATGGAGACCGACAACGCATAAAATTTCATACATTTTTTACCATATTGTGACCTGCAGGCAGAAATTCTTGTATAATGAATATAAGAAGCACTTTGTAGGGTTTTTTTCCCCAGTTTGTAAAAGTTCATTGTCCATGACATGTGACGTCAGTTCTCGTTATGTCCTGATACATTGTTCTTTACTCCTTTATTGTGCTTGTTCTGTGTTGGAATAATTTGAATTATTTCATTCAACGACTTTCTGACAAAAAGTGTCACTAAATATCTAAATCTATACATATAATGGATTTAATGACTGTGGCGGAAACACTTAAACCCTCCAGCAGCAGGCGTGCACTGGTGTTGCAGTCTGTTATTTTGGTTTGCACAGAAACCTTTTTTCATGATGGGTTTAGACAAAATCATAGAATATGTAGAGATGTTAAATTAAAGGGAAAAAAATTGAAACATTCACTTGACTTGTACTAATTAACATATATTATATGCACTCATCAATTTAAAAGAGTGTGCAGTTTATTTTTGTAGCATATGCTCATTATTTTGGGATGTTTTTGTTCAGTAAATCAACAGCTTGGAGAGTAAGGTATCTAGAGTTATCTATGGATCCATGTTTATTTATACCATCGTGTTTTAAAGGGAGTCACTTCCACAGCTGTGAGCACTATCATGAATGAATGAATCAATACATAAACAAATGGTTTTATCTGTCTGTCCATTTACATGACTCATCCCTAAAGTGATTATTCAAACACATTTATCAACAACAAACCAAACGTTATGGCTTGTAAACCCACCAGCAGCACAACGCACTGACCTCATGCACACATGAATAGCCTACACATAATGTCCCAGGAGATATCCAACAATAGAAACTGAACAAACAAACACACACAGCCCCGCAAGCACAAACATAATATACTAATTTAAACAAACACAACCCAAACAAAACTAAATCTACATATGCATCTGACCCACTTTATACATAAATAGTGTATTTATATGCTAATCCATACACATATGGAGTTATTTTTCTCCTCCCCTTCCATGCTTTCAAAATATTGTAATCACTTTACTTTTAAGTCCCCCTATTAAGCATTTATACGCAGTATATAAACATGAGTAATAACACACTAATGTAATTATGTAGTTAACAAATACATATAACTTCTATGAAGACATATTTTATATTATTACAACTGTGTTTTACTATATTGTCATCCATTATCTGTTTATATACCAGCCTCCACTTATGGATGCCCACAGGAGGAGTTACTGTATAGTTGTTAACAAATACATTAATGAGCACTTACTGTATATCTGCTAACAACTACATTATAGTGTGCTATAAACCATTTATGAAATGTGTGTATACTGCTGTAAATGCTTAAAAGTAAAAGCAGTTTTCTGAGAAAAACACAAAAATGGTGTTCAAATAAAGTCCATCAATTGTAATCATACCTAAATCTGCATATTTTTGACATTTATAATCTTTCTTTAATAAAGAATAAGAAATCATTTCCCTGAAATCCACATTCTGTTCATGTTTGCTTGTGGTGGATCTTTACAAAAATATTAGTGCAGAAAAGGGGGAAAAAAATGAAAGAAATGGCAAATGAGAGAGATAAAAAGAGCAAAGAGAGGGAGATACAGACGTGGAGAGAGAGAGAGAGAGAGAGGGAGGGAGGAGGTTTTCAACAGATGCGATCTCTACAGTGATCCCTGTTCCTCCTGCTGGGAGTCAAAGCCTGCAGTGGAAGGAGGCCCTGCTACCACAGCGTCATCACAGAGAGCTGTGCAACTGTGAGACTGTGAGAGTGTGAGTGCTACTGTATGTGCGAGACCTGACAGAGCTTTTGCAGACAGTTGGGATAAGATGTTAGAATAAACTACTGGGAACAGTCACAAACCACACAAACACTGGTGCAGGGGGGGGGACAGGAGTGAAAGATGAGGAAGGTAAGAAGACACGGCTGAGAGAAGGCAGAAAAAAGGGAATGAAAAGCAGAGCCATACGGAGAAAGACAGAGGAGAAAAGGAGAGAGTGAAGGAATCAGGGAGATTGGAGAATGGAAGAGGCGGAGGGAAGTGAGTAGGCGATGGCACATGATGAATTTTGCTCATTCTCTGCCTAGCTTTTCTCTCTCATCCCCTCAGAGGGATGACCTATTCGTCAGACAGACCTCCGGACAGGCTGCAGAGAAACAGACTGGTGTGTGTGTGTGTGTGTGTGTGCCTTTGTGTCAGGCCCCTGCTGGCCAATCCATTGCCAAGACACGAACCATTTGACCCACTTCCCTTGGTCTGAGCTCTGCACAGTGTGTTTGCATGTGTGTGTGTGTGTGTGTGTGTGTGTGTGTGTGTGCGCGCCTGCTTGATTACTGTGGTGCTGTGTTACAGCTGCCCACTCAAGTGAAACTGCTCTGCTTTCTACAGGCAACAAAAAATAGGAGAGAGGGAGAAAAAAAAAACCCCAAATCAACAATGAGAACAGTCAGCTGGCGTCTGGAGGGAGCCTATGGCTTGATGGATTCCTGAGTGCTCCAGAGAAGTGAATGTGATTGGATATAAATGACTGGAGAACGTGATGACCATGTACCGTACAGTATGTGCACGTACATGCACACACACACTTACAGACTAGTGCACACGTGAAACATAAACACTGGCAATGAAGAGAAATGGTACCACTACAGTGTTAGACAAGCTACAATGAAAAATTTTCATTTGGGAGTTTGCTGTGATCCTTCCAGCCAACTTTTCATCTCTACTTTTTTATGAGAGGAGAGATGAGAGAAGGTTTCTAAGGAAGGAACATTAAATCGAGATTCTCCGCTCCCACACTCGCTGAAAGATTCTGCAGACTGAAGAAAAGGACCGAGGGCAATGAGAATGACTAAACCATGTGTTAAATTATGTTGAGTCGCCAAATAAGTGACGGAGAAAAGTAGGAGGCAATAAAACTTTTACATGCAAAAAAAACAATCAGAGTAACTGGGCTCACTCTGTCTCCTCTGAGATGACCATGCTGCCCTATTTTAAAAGACATATGTTCTTGCTATTTTTACATTTCACTGTGGTTTAAAGGTGGGTGAAAAAAACTGATCTCCATCTTTATCTTATACGTTTTTAATCAATTTACAGAAGAATATTTTTTTGGTAATAATTTTAGGTGGCTTCTCAACTTTAGTGAAGTGTTGAACAGTGTAAGACATGTACGTTTGGTGGATCTTTCACCACAAAAGTTGATTTTATTCCAAGTGAGAAAGAAAAAGGATATTTGTGTGCAGCACAAATCTCAAGCATACTTTTATAGTCTACTTCCTTCCTTAACAATTACTCTAAAGGTGCCCTCAGCAACAGCTTCAGCGTAACAGCCCAAAGACAACAGCAGAAGACTGACTGAACTGGGAATCTCCCAGTAGGAGAGTGTATAAAAGGGCAAGTGTGCACAGTGGACTTGTTTAAAGATCCCCTTCAGACAGGTATTAAGACAAACAATAATGTGTGTCTGATATGGTTTTTCAACAAAAAAGTATAATTACTATGTTAAAATCCTTCAGATCACATTGCCTCCTTCTCCCTCATTAAAAAATTCCAGATTCTTCACTGTTCAGTCCATTCTCAGTGTTTGTGCACTGGAGGCTTCAAGTCTCCACATTACACTTGTGTAAGTTGAATATTGGACCAGTTTTGATTTTGGATTTTCAATGAGCACAGAGAAACTTTCCATCTTCAGCTGATTCATGTGAAAACAGCCTTCTAGTTGCCTTCCTTTTGAGTGGAAAGGAACTTTAAAACAAGAAGACTTCACACTCACATAAACAAGGACAAGCATCTGACCCCACCGTTGCACAGTAGGATGAATAAAACAGTAATTATCTTTAGTCATATTTATGAGCAACTGGAGACAGCGGAGACATTGTGAGGAATTGTAATCTCTTACCCTCTGTGCTGAGTCCAGGGCTGGAGGTGAACTGGGCCACATCCACGATTTTGACAGCAAATTGCTGCCCCGTCTCTCTGTTGATGCATCTCCTCACCACACTGAAGGGACCCCTGCACAAGACAAAAGAAAGAAAAAAAGACATTAAACATTTTATTAAAGTTCTGTTAACTATCTTAAGTGAGAAGAAAGGATGAAGCTGGGCCTAAGCAATGTATTATTATTATTATATTGCTATTCTCCAATATTGATACATAACAAATATAGCAAATGTATGAAAAATCACATAAATAATCACTATGGTGTTCAAAGCAGTAAACTGGAGGTTGTATCATATTGTTATGAGCCCCAACTTTTCATAAAACAAAAACAAAGTTTGTGAATTTTGGCCGATACATAATAATTTAGAATCTTTGCACATTGATGGCTGAAAGTAAATAAAGTCAAAATACTATTACCACTCTCTGCTGCACTTACTACAACTCCTCCTCTTACTACTTGGTGCATCAAAGTTATCCCCAACCCCCAACCCGAGAAGCATAAAAAACAAACATGTATACTACATGTTTGTTTGAGGCTGAACGGGGGTTATGCTTGTTTCCTGCATATCACTGTGTATAGCACACGGAGAAGTCAGAGCTGCACTTCTGTTCTTATTGCTGAGGTTCACACACTGAATCATCCCTCCTGTGGAGGCAGTGTATCATCCCATCAGTGGATGGGATAAACAGAGGTCTACCACTAAAGGGCTGCGGGTTGGAATTAACAAGCCAGCAGGTCAGGGTTACAGTGCAAGAAGATACCACCTAAATAAAGCTCCTAGCTACAACCGCACTCACAACTCTGAGGTTATGAGCTTGAACTGACCTGTACACACTGTGGAATAATGTGTATGAGGGAGTGAATTAGTGTTGGGAAGATGAGAAGATACAGATAAACGAAGCAATGGATCTTGTGTAAGAGTAGAGATGCAGACAGACACTTTGGCAGAGGTAGGCACATAATCTCATCTGTCTCTTTTCAGTACCTGCTTATTCCTGTAACCTTTCCCAGCAAGCACTGGGTGAAAGGCAGGGAAACACCCTGTACAGGTCAGCAGGCACATACAGTAATATGACTGATTTACAGGTAGGGAAGCACACTTTAGCTCCCTGCTTAGCTGTCATGAAGTCATGTGTGGACATGGAGAATAAACTTTAATAATATGGATTATTAAGACAATAGATAATCATAGCGGTGTGTGTGTGTGTGTGTGTGTGTGTGTGTGTGTGTGTGTGTGTGTGTGTGTGTGTGTGTGTGTGTGTCCTTAACACAGCACAGGCACAGGGTGGAGTAACATTTGAAATATTTTAACACCTGACACTATACTGTACTATATTGATACCTGATTCTAATAATACTGAAACAGTATTTATTTCAATCAATACTTTACTGAGATTTCACGCCAAATGCAAATGTTTGACAGTACACAAAGCAAGGCCATAATGTCCAATTACAGAGTGTCTAGCCATAAACAAGACGTGCACTACACTGATTTTTCACCAGGTTTCACAGCCAAACATCAACTAAATTGAAGTTTGATCACAAAATACAATGACCTCCACAATACAAGCAAAAATGAATGAATGATAATGAAAGGAGGAAAAAGTTATGAATGCACCAATTTCATAGTAGTGAAGAATTCAGGAAAAGTTCATTTGGTGTCTGAACTGCTGGAGTTATGCAACTCTACACTCCCAATCTACCAGGGCTACCAGGGTGAAAATTTCCAAGTATGGTAGAAAATAAGACAGAGAAAGGGCAATACAAGGTCAGAAATTTAATATTTGCTGTTTTGAGATATTATGGGCTGTGCGTAGTTTCACACACTACTGTGGTAAAAACCTTTTTTTTCCATTTAACAGAAGAACCGAAAGTCAAATGTTAAATGTTCTGTTAACACCAAAGAACTTTGCCAAAGAAAAAAATGATTTAAATCAGGAACAACCAAAGAATAATAAAACAAGAATGATGAATAATGAATGTTACGGATCTGAGCAGACATTCAATGCAAGCTTTTGGTACTTGACAGTTTTTGATCTCATTGTTACAGACAGGTTTACAAGACAAAAGGTTCAGGCCTGCTGTCTGTTACCTTGGTTTCAACGCTGCTATCCAGACATATATCAAGAACACATAGAGATTCAAAGATCATGGTCACAGTTTCACCAGGCATGTGAACTACACTGAATAAAAACAATTATGTTCCAGTGAGAGAGTTTTGCTCTCTAACCTCCCTGTGTTTCTGGGGCTTTTCATCTCTTTCACACTCTGTCCCTGTCCTGTGGGTGAACTGGGAAACACAGCAGTTAGCTAGGTTCACCAGCGTGTCATCTTTTAACTAGCGGAGAGAGAGACACAACAACCCACACACCACAGACACAGACACTACCTGCAGCCTTCTGTGAATTACCCATCCCACAGCAAATTACACTCAGCACAACCTCAGCAGTAATGAGAAAGCACCCATTTCACAAAAACAAAAACACCACCCCTGGCTGCAGCAGATACTGCCTGGCTGGGGTTTGAACACACGCAGTGATGCTCTAGCGTGTGTGTGTGTGTGCGAGTGTGTATGTGTGTGTGTGAGTGGGTGAGGAGTGTGAAGCAGTCTTTGCGCACAAACACAGACTGGTTGAACAGATGGTGATCAAGCTAAAGCTGCTTAGCGTCAGAAGGGTGAGGTAGGACGGCACCGTGCCCAATGAGGAGACACACACACACACACACACACACACACACACACACACACACACACACTTGGGCACACACAGGCAGTTTAAACATAGATCAAACCTAGACTGAAATAAACACTGAGCAATGTTGCTGAGTACAGTTTTTCTATGGTGTACACATGCATGCAGCCCTCTCTTGCTCTCTCACACACAGACACAAAGGCTACTGGGTCACCAGTTTAGTCAGCACAAACATTCCTTGGTTTCCCTGCTTCATCATCACATGACAGGCATTTTAGGCTGCTTTTGAGTGCAATTAGCCAAGTTACTCACACTCAGTCAGACGGTAAATTCCACATTAACCTGGCACATCCATCAGTGCATTCACTTATCCATCCACCTTACGCTCAACAGCATGAAGCAACATACCGCAGAGAACGTGATTATGTGCTGTAAAATAGGATACATACAAATATGGCTTCCCCCTGTTGTACCCATCCCTCTGTGAGCTGGTTTTTACCAAAACTAAGCTAAAAAATATCGTTCATTTGACGAACAGCCCCTAATAAAAAGAGACAAATTGTCAACAAGTTGCACTGACCGGTACACGTTGCTGTTTTTTTCTTTATTTATAGAAAAAATGCCGACAATATGCTTCCTTATCTCCATAGTGAAATGATACCGTGTCTCCCCGTCCCCCTCCCCTCTCTGTGATGGTTGGCTTTGAGTGAAGCCGCTCAGAACAACGATAAAAACATTTGATTTCTGACATGGTCAGACAGCATGTCATAAGAAGCAGTTCTGAGAAAGAAAAATGTAGTTAAAAAGTATGAAAGTAAAAGTAGTGTTTTGGTCCCTCTGCCTGATGATTTATTATATATGACATCATTAGATTATTAATACTGAAGCATCAGCGTTAGAGCAGCATGTTACTGTCGTAGCTGCTGGAAGTGGAGCTAGTTTCAACTACTTTATATATAGTTAGACCATAAATCAGCATAAACAGCTGTCAGCAGGTGTCCTGACTCCTTGCAAGAAACAGAAAGGTTGTTTTCCTTTTTCCACTAAACTGTTTCAGTAATAGTTTTGGCCAATGAGCCATTGTTGGATGTTTGCATTTTTTCAAAATGAAAGACCAAAATGTTATTTTCTACCTTTCTTTTTTTTCCCCTGCTGTACCAAAATCATACTGAACCGTGACCCCAAAACTGAGGTACATACTGAACCATGAATTTGGTGTACCATTATATATGTATATAATATTAGGGGTATATGTGTGTGTATGTATGAAGATGCTCTGGATGAGATGAGCTGCTTATACACAGCAGTTGGGGCAAGCATTAATAAAAAGGGGCACAATCTCCCACATACACATCAGTCTCACAACACTGCGAAGTAGGAAAGACTAACTTTAGAAATGTGTCAGTAAAGAGGAGGTAAAGAAAGGCAGACGGAGGGAGAGCATGATGAGGGGGGAAAAAAAAACTGCTTTGAACCGCAGACGGCTCAAGTGGCGGAACTGGGCGTCTTGGCAGAAATCAACTGTACATGGAGGAGCATTTATGGCTTTGAATGGAGCTCAGCTGCACACAGCGTCAGCCATTACAGCTCTGAATAGAAGTCAGCTGCACATGGGCTGTTCTGATGATTCCTGCACTTTAGCCACCCTTGCTAAAATAACAGGAAGAGGGTGAGAGAAAGGAAAGAGGTGGAGGGGAGACAGAAAGAAGAGGAGAAACATGGATAGGAAGAGAAAAAAGTGACAGTGAAAGACAGAATAGAAGCAGGGTGAGTTCCATATGTGCAAACACGCCTCCTCTATTCCTTCAGCACACAGATTTCAGTATTTTATAGAATATCCCCACAGTGAACAAGTGTACATGCACGGTACTGTAGTGCCTTGATGAATGAAAGTAACCAGAAATACTACTTGTGGGTGAATTATGGAGTCCGTGTTGACCAAGGTTACTTAAAAATTTGTTTATCTCATTATATCAAGATTTTGATTTAGAACCCTTTTTTCTTGGGATTATAATTTATTGCCCAATTATCGTCTAGTAATTACACAAAATGGAGTTCTCAAGGTCACAACATGTTGATTATCTTTTATAATTTCTTGTGTGCCGTGCATTTATCAAATGAAAGTGTTAATCATTGTTGTGATCTCTTCTATCAAGACTGTTTTAACCTTTCAACAGACTGGCCTGCAAAAACCATTCATGTGAGATCTTGAAGATAAGACAGTTAACTCTACTACAAATACAGTACAGTTATAGTGTGGATTACTGTGTTAAAACATTAAATGCTCATCATTACACATGGGAGATCATATGGTTACCAGGCTTTTGATTATTTGAGAAACATGGGTTGATCTTAAGAAGATGAAATCGTGACATGAATGCACAAGCCATGATAGATAAATTTCATATTTAATGTAAAACAAAACCTGACAAGCCTATGGAGCCTTAAATGGGGCAGTCATGAATAAGCACTGCTCTATAATTAATTCATTGTGATGTAGCCACTTCTCCACTAACTGCTGTCAACTTTGGTAACAGTAATAAGGTGTTTTTTGTCCCGTTCCTGATCCATCTCTCCTCATTCACTAATCCTTTCCTCATTTCTTCCATTGTTCCCAGCAGTGGTAGTGATAGTACATAGTTTTATGACACGTGCACGACGTATCGGGGTTAATTTGATGTGAATATCTGCGTGTAGATCGTGTGGAATGCAGCCGCAGCAGCACTGAGTTGAAGTCTGTAAAAATGTGTGTTAACCAGATAAGTGCGTAAGCCAAGAGAGTTGAGCAGTGTGAAAGGTAAACATGCGTGACCTTTAGTCTCCCAGTTCATGGCAATAAGCACTTAATGACTATTCTACAACTCCTGACCTTTACTCTCTGCACTTCAGCTGACCTCACAGGTAGGAGGGGTTGCGGTAACCTGGGACCTTCATTTGTTGATACTATAACTGAACGTGTGAAGGAATGTGGAAAACGGCTTGGCAGAGAGAGGAGCGTTCGCTGTATTTCATGTCAGGGTAACCACTGGGAATTTACAACAGCATCAAAAAGATAGGGTGCCCAGTATTGCGTGCCATCTATCTGCATCTTTGTGTGTGTATTGCTGTAGTAAAAGGTGATTTGCAGGCTGCACTCCTTTCCCAACTCCATTGTGCATCAATCACCCTGCGTCTCATTCCCTAAATGTCACCGGTTTTACGACACACACAAGTTTGTAGCATCACTCACACACAGAATACCCCTGATGGGCAAACCTGGACAGACCTACTTGTACACACGTATGTCAGTCAGTCAGTCAGGTAACACGAAAGACGAAATTTCACTAAGCAGCTTTACACCAAGCGAGTCTACTCGACTGAGTCAACAGTGTCTGATGGAGATCACAGTCCCGTTTTTTCAGTTATTAGATTAGACTGCTACTTCTAGTGTCAGTTCATGTTGCAGTTGAGTGATCTGTTCAATTCTCTAACAGCATAAACAATACAAAACACTTTAACAATGCTATCTTCAAAGCAAGCAAACATTAATGTGTTCTGTGGACTGTACAAAGATAAAATCGAGAAAACATAAGATAATGTAGAAATAATCACACCTTTACTCTCACCAGTGAAAGCAGAACACAATCAGACTGATATGATGCAAATGAATAGGAAGTGAAAAGCTCAGGACTGTAACAGACTGAATGCTATCAGAAGGCATAATGAAACTTCAGCCCGGAGGAAACATTAAAGAGAATCGACACTAAATGAATGTCATTAACATGTTTACACCTCCTGGGGAGCCTGAGGAGAGAGAGGAGTCAGAGAGAGATAAGTGAGAGGGAGGTGCAGAGGAAGACACACGGGAATAATAAAATGAGACAAACAGATGCTGTGTCCGAAATCCCTCCCTATTCGCTACCTAGTAGGGATCTAACGATACGTGTATTCATTCTGAACCAGTCGGTACAGGACGTTCAGTTCCGTATGAGACTTTCCTCGGTTCGGTATTCACCGTGACCCAAACAATTACTGTAAAAATAGTTTAATAGTCGACTTTACGGAACAATAATTCTAGAGTGCAAGTTCCACCTGGAATATTTTGGCACCACTTGGTTCAAATAAAAAACACCTGTCAGCAGTTGTCCTTGCAAGGAACAGAAAGGTTATTTTCCTTTTCCAATGCAGCACAACTAAACTGTTTCATTAATAGTTTTAGTCAATGAGCCATTGTTGGATGTTGCATTTTTCAAAACTGAAGACCAAAATGTTATTTTCTACCTTTCATTTTTTCTGCTGTACCGAATTCATACTGAACCATGACATTAAAAACCCAGCTACATAACGAACCATGAATTTTGTGTACTATTACACCCCTTCTACCCAGTAGACTAGATTTACTTTCTGCCAATTTATTCCACTGTTTGAATTCTGAGCGTAAAATTTCTACATTTAAAGTGCTTCAGAATTGTCCAACAATGGAACAAAAAAAGTGTCTGTAGCACGTACACCACGTTTTGCAGAAAATGTGACCATGCAATTCTTTGTGTTTGATAGATGTGAAAATGCAACATAACATCTGTCAGTGACAGTGTAAAATAACGATGATGTTTTACTGTTACTCTTTATTTTATTTACAGATTTTACTACTTTTGAAGCCAAATGCAAACTTATTTCCTGTGCGTGGTTCTAGGTGAAAGGTCATGGAGACATTGAAATCAAATGGGTGCATGAATGAGCTCGGCTAATTTTATTCATCAAAACTCAAAATGTGAAAGTTTCATCCTCTCTTCTGGGAGTTGTGAATGCGGCCTGTAAACTTCAACGATCATTTCGTTGTATAAGAAGATATTTGTCTGGTGGTGCCAGTGGGTCAACAATGGTATTACAGTTCAGGAATATCCAATGCAAAGTTGGCACTTAGTTTTTGAAAGACCTTTTCATGAATGAAAGAGAAACATTTGACTTAGAGATTGTGATGGAACAAATGTTCAGAGGTTTAAAATCAATAGTAATCTTCTGAGGAGAGGACCATAAATATCCACACCACATTTTATGGCAATCTGGCCAGCAGGTGTCAAGATATCCTGCTGCTGCTCTGGATAACAGTGGAGATTGACCAACCGACCAACTGATACTGCCATCCTTAAGCCTCGGAAAATCCTCCCTATGTCAACCCTTACTCAGGGGGGGATTGTTGAACACCATTGAATTTAAAGGTTTTAGACATCTTTGACTGACAAAGCTATGCTCTTTTTTTCTCTGCTTCTCCCTCCTGTGTGTGTACGTGAGTGAGTGTTTCTCACTCACGTACACACACATTGATTCAGCTGCTGACAGTAAAGCTTCAATCATCCTTCACTCTGCTGCTGTACTGCTGTTTGAGTCTGAGATAAAATTAGCTTTGGTAACGTTACGGAAAAAAAAAAAAAAGGAGCAAAAATGGTGTACATCTGACACAAACACAGCTCGGTACGTTAGAGACATAGATACAGAGAACACAGGCTGTAGTCGCGTGCACTGAGAATTCATGAGTCAGCAGTTTATGAAGTGAACAAAGCAGAGACGGTGCAGAGATAAAAAATACGAGGCTCTACCTGCCCCCAAGTAAGGAAGATAGAAACACAAAAAGAGCGGAGAAACAGCAAATTAGGGAATACAAATATACAGAAAGAGAAAGACAGAGATAGAGAGAGAGAGAGAGAGAGAGAGAGAGAGAGAGAGAGAGAGAGAGAGAGAGAGAGAGAGAGAGAGAGAGAGAGAGAGAGAGAGAGAGAGAGAGAGAGAGAGAGAGAGAGAGAGAGAGAGAGAGAGAGAGAGAGAGAGAGAGAGAGAGAGAGAGAGAGAGAGACATAACCTGAAGGTGGACACAACAAAAATGATCTTGTGTTTAATGGAGACCAACTGAGCAATAATGAGAATAGTAATGATTCATCATGCATTGCTACGGACAAGGCTGTCCTGGATGTTCTCCCTCACTTGTCTAAAGCATGTACTGTATGTGAAAGGTTGGATTATCGTGATCTAAAAGTACCTCGCAGACTAAAAACCAGACTTTGTATTGCTGACCACAGGCCGCTGTGGCTGAGTTCTGCATTATATGTATTTCACCATTTCGAAGTGGTCATGACATGACCATTACAACAGAAGTCTTTTTTTAACCACTCCCTTGGCTTGGAAAAGCATGTGCGTGCGTGTGTGTGTGTTTATTAGAACTGGACTTTGTGAGTATTAACAGATCATCTGGATTTTTGTGGCGCAAGTTGGAATGCAGCACACTTAAAAAAGTTGACTCTACTCTGCATAAACATACATTTTTTAGTTGAGGTAACTGAAGTGTTTTATGTCATGCTGACCTTGATAAGGCCTCTTTATAGGAATATTTCCATATTCCTTTCAGCATATTATCTGATCTGTCTTACTTCTTGAGTTGATGACTGACAAGAGGAAAGCAACAGACACAGTTAAAGTTCAGTACTGCAGCACAAAGGTTCAGGTTGGAGAATATAACAAGACACCAAGAAAAATACATAGTTTTTCTGACTCTATTACACTTTGTCTCCATGTTCTTGCACAAAATAAAGACACACACTGGTGATATCCTACATTGGATGTGATGCAGACTTCTGTTAGGCAAGAGCAGCTGAGTGAGACAAGAAACCTAATGAATAGTTGGGGAAAATCACAACCCAGCTTCACGTTCTCTGACACACACACACACATGCACACACACACACACACACACACGCTCCAAAAACAGTTTCAGATCATAGCAGGGGCTCCTTCTGTGGGGATGTGAGAGCAACTACCAATATCTCAACAAGTGCAGTCCTTTAGATGTGTTTGTATAAGTGTGTAGTGCTGTATGCTGGCAATGATCACTTTAAGTGGATCCAGCAGTGCCACAAATTCAATTAAATGTCTGACATTTCCCAGCATCCGCCGAGGGGCTTCACGAGAGACACGAGACAAGCAGAAAATGGGAAAAAGAACAATTCGGAGAGTGTGGGAGTGAGTGTAAGCAAGAGGAAAGGAAAAACTTCAGTACCAGACACTAGTTAGTGGAAAGTGTAGCTAGCTTAGAGGAGTGTGGCAGTTTGTGAAAGACAGGAAATTAAATGTTTTCATCAGCAACACCGAACAGGAAAAGAAAACGATATATATCGAAAAATAGCACCTATATATCCGCACCTTCCTTTGAATGTTTACATCTACCTCTCTCATTCCTATATTCTCCTGCAGCTTCCTTTTTTCTTACATATTCATCAATTGCTTATTCTACCTCCTCATGTCTCTGTATCCATGCCGTCATCTCTCCCTCCTCTCTCTGGCAGAGTGGTTATGTAAGGAGGCAGAACTAGGCAGCTTATTTACGCTCCCATGGGGATTAGGCAGAAGCCTGGACATGCCAGCACCTGCAATGCTCACTGACGGTACGCAAATACACACACACACGCGCGCACACACACACACGCACGCACGCACAGAAGGCATTGCAGCAGAGTTGACAGGCTTTCCCTAAAACCCCCTTCGCAGAGAAGCAAGTCAGGGTGTAAGATGTACTTTGATGTACTCATGCAGTGGGAGCAAGAGTAGGCTACCAGGCTTAGACAGATCAATTGTATTTGAGACAAGGGGCCAAGCCACATACTTCAGTCCGGGCAATATGATCAAAGACTGCTTTAATATTTCAGCCATTTTTAGCCATTTTTGGTCCGCTCATGAGCAACAGATGGATTTCATAGAGGCTAGGGGGCATATTAATCAGGTTGCTGGTGTTATGTAAATGTTACACAGCAGTGCAATATCTGCAAATTTATCGTAATCGCAGTTTGGTTTCCTTTTAAGGCACATACTAAGGACGTCAACAATGAGATCAGTGACAATGACTTAGTAGGGAGATTTGAATCGAACAAAAGACTCCTGATTTCTGCTGAAGGAAAAGAAATGGAAGATTAACTTGGTTAACAAAAAGATGAATAAATGGGAACAAATTACTGTAAGACAAAATAATTTCTCTGAACAGCAATATAGTCTCTTTCTTCTCTCTTTAGCCTCTTTGTCCATCCCCCTCGCGAGAGTTGAGCTGTTGTAGAAATGAGCTAAATATTCATTCATGACAGAGTTGAAGAGAGGAGTGTTTGTTGTGTTGGAGTACAGAAAGCATAGCTTAGTTTATCTAAAAGATTTTCAAAGTCATGGCTGAATATTTAGCTGATTTCGACAACAACTCAACTCTCGCGAGATTTCAGAACAAGACTTCTCCTTGAGCGAGACTTGGTGAGACACAATAACAAACAGATGGGATCAAGCGAAAGGCAAAGATAAAAGTTTTATTTCTCTGTGTGGTCCTTTCCATACTGTTGTCAGACACTTATAATGACAATCTGAACGCTGTTGCCCCACTGGATTACATTGCAGCGTGTTTAGCGGCTGCCAGCTGAAGCGCTCTCACTCAATACTGGACCAGTTTCAAAAATTGTTGTCCCCATTAGTCACTTAGACACAAAAAGATGGGAAAATAGACTCCAGGTTGAAAAACCCGAAGTTTCCCTTTAATTTTATTTGGCAATGTTTTTTCTTTTGTTTGTTCTTTCTTTTCTTCCTCACGGGCTTGTTTGGGGTTTTGGTTGAGTACTTGAAAATACCGCTTCATTTTCTTTTGTCATCTAGCTAGCTCAACTCGCTGAGGAAACAGCGTAGAGGCAACTGCATAGGAATTATGGGATTGTTCCCTAGGAATTGTGGGAATTGGTAATGGATGTATGGACTCTGCGCAGCTGGGGACATGATTTTTCCGCACGCTAGACCACAACTACCAAGTAGAATAGTGATGTGCCATCGATTCACCTCACACACAAACTAGCACACAAATAAGCAGCTTTGTCTCACACATGCAAAACTGTATCGCACCGATGCTACTGTGGTACTGGGTTTTCATAGCATGTGAGACATATATGTCACACTGTACAGCCCTAATTAGAGCCCCCTCTACACCAATGATGTCATCATTATCACTGGCTGCCAATAAAATGAGTTCATCGTCATTATTCCCTTGCCACTGACCTCGACTTGATGAGATTCTCCTTCTTTTTTGGTACTAGTAAGGACGTTGTACATTGTACATTTTCCAAAAGAGCCCATGTCCTCCAGTGGATTAAGATGGAGCAGTTTATGAAACCTTTCGGCTCTGATGTGTTAATATGGGATCACAGAGAATGGCAGATAAATGAAGGAAAGGGGGAGAGGATGAAAACATATATTAGAATTCTGTCTGAGTCATCACACAGACACGCAGAATATAGGAGCTTGCAGTGTAACTGCTCTGCTGCTCTTATATGTACGTGCTCACAGTTTTTATCCTCCTGTCCTGAGGTGTTTATAAGATGGTGGTTCATTCCAGTTGTTTTTCCCAAATAGAGCTGCTTTGCAGAGGCAATGGTGAGTCAAGACATAATCTACTGAGCACAGAACAGTTATAAGATTTTTTTCCCCTCATCTTCTCATCGTGCCCCTTTACATCCACATACACACAATGGAGGTTTTAAGCATCAATGTCACTGCAAATAACTTGAGTAACAATAAGCCAGAGAAACAGAAAATGAGACAGACACCAACACAGAAAAGACATCTGATGTAAGAGGAAAAAGTCAGTGCTCGTTTCGTCCACATGTTGTGTTGACTGAGATTCAAACTCCACCCCGCCACCCACGTACGCAGCCCTCTAACCACCCCAGCTAAGCCCCATGCTGCACCACAATATTGACTTGTGATTCTGAACCAAGACTTTTTTTCCCCCAGCGCGTCCTAATCGGGTCTGGTCTGGCCCCGTCTGCCGCCCACTGGGGTTGTGGCTGTGCTGGCCTGTGGAATGGTGCCAAGCCAGCAACAAATGCACACAATTAGGAAGAAACAGGACCACATACTGGGTGCCCTGTCAAAAACAACTATGTTCTAACTGAGAGCGCATGCTTGCAGATAAACACACAGTCAAACGTGCACATATTTCATGCTCCCTGACCCAGAGAAGAGGAAAAAGGGAGGCCAGATAGGAGGAGGACTGGAAGGGAGGACCACAGAGACGGAGAGGGGACGAGGGAGGACAAGGGGGAGGTGGTTGAGAATGATTAGTTGTGACAGGAAGTCCCACCGCGGTCTCCGATCACAGATTCCTCCTTACCCTTCCTTTCAACCTCCCCTTAGACCCCTTTGTTCTACCAGTTGGTCTCAGGTGAGTGGTGAAGCACTGGGGCCTCCCTCAAGGGAATGTACACATCAACTTGGATAAGAAGCTGTATATCTAGGTCTGCAGATAATAATTATTTTCATTATCGATTAATCTCATGATTACTTTTTCAGCTGTTTACTCATCTAAACTGTTAAATGTCGGAATAGTGAATAAACACTGGCTTCCTCTTCAACATGTTTACTGCATGAGTGTACTTCAGCTCTGATTGATGGCCGATGAAGGAAAACCAATGACTGAATCCATGTGAGAAAAGAAAACCCATTCCCGTTGTGTTTCTGGTAAGGAGAGTGTGTGGATGTGTCCGGGACATTTACAGTTGTCAGTTGATGAGGAGGGAAGGCATAAAGAGTGACAGCTCCGAGTCCGGCTCTGAGTTTCCTGCCTTTTCCCACAAAGCTATGGATAGATGGCCCTGGACCTCGTCACCTTTCCCTGAGCTCTGGCCCCAAACTCTGAAGCTAACTGACAGGATGACAAAGACGAATGTCAGGAATATTGTGAAGTCTGGATAAATTAACCCAGATTCATTAAGCCTGAATTATCTGAATGAATCTGTATAATCTAAAGTGATCTGAGCATGTGGTCCCCAGCAGACCTGTTCGCAAGCAAATATAATCATGTACTGAAACCATGTGCATTTTTATATATCGCAGAGACTATGCTGTTTGTGTTTCTGATATTTCTCAAGTCTATTCATCATACAGAATATGCTGCTAATAATACGACTACTTTTTACTCTACGCCTTATATCCATACCTTTCTGTACATTTTTAAATTAATACTTGTATACGTGATTGTTGACATTACTGTGTGTGTATATATAATCCCTATATATTTATTCTTATATCCATGTAAAATCCCTGACATCAAAATACTGAGTGAAGTTTAGAAAGAATGAACAAACACAGACATCAGTCACTATCAGTCTTCTCCCGCCCTCCTCCCTCTGCTGTTGATGTGATTCATTGCCTGCAGGTACCGCTGGCAGAGGGAGGGAGGGCTGCCGTCTCAGCCAGTAGCTAAGTTTACAAGATTTTGAGTTTTAATATAAATGGCAAACTAAACTAAACATTTACAGCAGCTACAGACAGCTTTTTTTTTTAGCTTGTCCATAACAATCGCTATTAGCCTAACCAGCGTGCTGTGGTTGTTTCAAACACTCCGGCGGTGGATGGGAGACTATGGCCAAAGCAGTTGAAAATATCGCTTTTCTACGTGTTTATGCGTGTTGATAGTGGTGGTTTGATACAGTACTTATTGGCTTTTTACTTGCGAAGGTTTTACTGCACTTACAGTAATGAGTGTAGAAGTCGTCAATTCTTTCATTTCACCGTGTTCACCGTCTCCACCGCGGCCTCTTTGCTCTGCTGTCCGCTTTGTGTGTGTGTGTGTGTGTGTGTGTGTGTATGTGGAAGACAGAGAGGAGAGGCCGTACTTGATACCAGTTTCCATTCTCTCCCATCTAGCTTCAGTCAGCTGCTCAAAGCGGAGAAAGTGTGCGTGGTTTGCGTTTGTCGTGATTAGGTACAATGTGAAATTTCATCATTTAACTCTGCATGTATGTATCTTTTGAATCCCCGGTGCCAACAGTGTATTATCCATTTCCATCTAATTTGAGGCTTAGCCTTGTTATGTGGATAGCAAGGCCAGGTACAGCTTACGGCAACCACTGATGAAGCTGCATAAATATCAAAAGCTTTTGCGCTCCTTTGTGCACGGAAGTTAGAGGGGAAACATATTTTCTGTTTAAATGAACACTAACAGGTCTTAATGAAGCCTCAGGAAAACACGCGTCAGGGGAGCAAGAGAATTAACAGCAGGGCAGAAAAGTGAGACGAGGCCAAGTAAGAGGAGATGGACAGGACACAGGAGGGAGAAAAAAAAACATGGAGTGAAGCAAGAAAAGCCAGAGGAAAGAAAATCCTCCTGTCCAATCCCCTGAGTGTTTTGGGTCGTGAGCCAAGTGTGAGATTTGCTGCCAGATGCTGTTTCGGGACTGTCTGCAGACAGAGAGGAAGCACTCTCCAGATTAACTGGCTGATTTGTTGCCTAACTTTGAGAAAGTATCCAATCAGTTAAGTGAGAAATACCTTCTCTTTACAGTATACTGAAAGTAATTAATGAGAGATTCCTCAAATTCAAGCAACAAGACTTTTGTCCATTGAAGTTCATTAAGAGTCACAAAGCCAAATTGAACTTTCCATCTAGATCTTTGTAGCACTTTCAGAAACTGCAACCCTTACAGACATCATAATAACAACAATCCTTTGCTATACCATGTGAGAGCTAGGTATGAATGAGACATGATAAAGACAAATTGTGCAGACAATTACTGAGAACTCAAATTGTACAGGATTGTTATAATCAGGGATCTCTGTTTTCTTATTATTTCTTAACTGCAGTTTTACATGAGATACAAATTACAGATGATCTCTGAAATTATTACACTAGTTGGCCCCAGATAATGAAAGTCCCAAATGCTGCCTGATGTCATGATCCTACTGTGCATGTGTGTATCTGTAATCTGCTGCAACATTAATGGGGCGGATGGACCATTAGGTCCATGCCATCATCCCACTGCTAAATCATTCATAAGCTGCAGGGCCATTGCTGGATCAGAGTTGGCCCATTAAGAAAGCATTTAAGGGCATTCTCCCCACGAGAAGACAACATGTTCATGGTAGCAGCCTGCAGCCCACTATGATCTAGCATCCACAGAAGCCTCCAAAGGCCCACAAGCATATGGATGTGCATGTGTAGTGCAGTAGAAGCCGAAACTGCCAGCAACACTAAACAAACTCCTCTCTCTCATGATGTATAAAGATGTCTTGTAGTATCAAAACCGCAATTAATCTATAGAATCACAACTATTTCTCGCATAAAGTCCCTTAGAAATACACAAACACAATCTGACAGTGAGGTTCCTGCCCTCAGGTGTCTTGGCTTGCCTTCTAGCAATGTGATGGATTACAGCTTCGAGAGAGGATACTGGAACCGGTATTTACAGGACAGCATAACATGATGTAACCTCCGAAGCAGGATTTAGCTCAATCGCAGACAAAGAATCGGAGAGCTGCCCAAGTCTGCCAATCAGCCAATGGAAACACAGCATCGAGCTAAGGCGATAAAGGTGACAGATCAGGGGTGAAGAGTCAGCGATAAAGAAAATAAACGGTTGCTTAACAAAATCACAGAGAAATTGCCAGTAACTACGGAAACAGTTTGGCAGCGTTTTTGTTTTACCGTTTCACAAAAGAAGTGTTCTATTGTATGTGTAGCATCATTAATTAATTAATTGTACTGTCAATATCAATTGATCTGTTGATTTCGTTTAAATGAAAGGGGACTCTACTGGAATATCTTTGCATGATTTACAGTACAACTTCCTATATATATCTAATACTGACCCTTTACACAGTTTTGGAACTTTGACCATGTTTAATGTAGACATCATAACAGTATAAAAATAATGGAAAATCTCAAAAAGCATACAGTCACCTTCAATCAGTTTTTTGTAAAGCTGATAAAATTGTGGAAGATGCCTATCACAATGATCCAGAGCCTAAACTGGGGTCTTCAGATTGCTTGTTTTGTGTGACCAACAGTCCTAAACCCAAATTTATTACAATTACAGTAACGAATAACTCTATCAAAGTACATACAGACATGTGTAAATTATAAATGGATAGAAAATGGATGTGCTCACTGTTCTTCTAGTGCAAACAGAGCTAAAGCTTTCAGATACTTTTTGTACAGCAGACTGTAGAAGGAGTGAAAAACTGATGATAATATAATTTCGGAAATATTTGCCCTCTTTAACAGAGCGAAACGGAAAATCCAGATGAAGACACATCTTAATTACAGGAAGCAGAGGAATTTATGGGAAACATGCCCTTAAGCTTAATAAGACCAGCCCAAACAAAACCACAGGCATGAGATAAACGCGGCACCAGTAACTGTTGTCTCTCCCATGTTGTCATTTGTTTATGGTAATCACACTAATTAAAACTAATCAGAATTCTAAGTAATATGATGGGGTTTAAAATTGTTATACATAACAGTTTTTAAGAGCACAGAATTAAAATGATCCCATTATTTATTTAATCAACTGTGCTGATGCAATGTAGGATTTTCTCATTAATAAAGTGCTGTGAAATTACAAACAGAAGGCCTGATTATCTGCTTTGCGTTTTTCATTTGGTCTAATTTGGGAGCTCTCAGGCTTGATTCCCAGTGCAGACTAGTTTTGCATCAAAAGCGAAGAGGAGGGAAATAATAAATTATGCCAATAATAAACAGCTCAAGAGGGCTATAAAGCCGTCATCACAGTTCAAATCACAATGATTCACTTCCAAAAAAAACTAGCCATCTGTACTTTCCATGATACAGGGCGAAAACACTGGTTTCTAAATGAGTTGTGTGGTCACTGCTGCATGAGGTCATCGGTAAAGCAGGAGAAGCTGATATTCTAGGTTCAGATTTAGGACAGTACTGAACACCGCATCCTGTGTCAGATCGGTCTCTATTCAAACAGCCACAGAAAAGTGGTCAGTGCAAATATGCCTCTCTGAAGGGTTATTACACTAAGACAGACCTCCCCAAGCCAGTAGGTTCCCTACTGGGAATCCGACCGCAGCCATCAGCCTCCACCGCTCAGATGCACTCAGCTGACCACAAACCGTCATGATCCTCAGAAATAAGGAGTGGAAACTTTGACACTAAATCCCTGGCTTCCTTCCTGTACCAAACGCGGCTCCAAAGCATAGCTCACACTGCAGGGCTTTGGGCACGGAGAAATCGATGAAATCAATCGAACTTTTGATTAACACTGCAGTGCATTTAAATGATGAAAGGGTGAGGTAAGTGTAACAGAAAAGCTGCTGGATTCCTACCAACAAAAGAACCATGAATTTGTCTTTTCGCTGATGAAGAGTCCAATCTTGTTTCTCGGAGCAATTAATCATGTCCTGGACCGAGACAGACAGGAGAGAGTGCAAGAGAAAAAAAAGGCGTGTGTGTGTGTGTGTGTGTGTGTGTGTGTGTGTGTGTGTGTGTGTGTGTGTGTACTTTGTGTCCTCTGCGAAGTGAATCCGCACAGTGGTCAGCATATTGGCCTGGTCATTTCCTCCTAGCTCAGGCTGCAGTCTATAAAAGTTAATGAGCCCACTGAGCTGAGATCTGGCATGTGAAAACGCACCTACACGCATCAGAATGTTTATGTGAATGCGGAGACATGTAAATGAGCATGCATGTATCATTAATCCTCCTCCCACATTAAACACGCTCTTCAAAATGCCTCGCAGTCCTGTCTTTTAAGGTTCACATGAGTTGGGGGTAGGAAGTTTCCTCCCTGTCTCCTCAAATTTCACACACACTTCAGTTGTAAGCCTCCTTACATAACGCTGCTCCCAAACCTCCGTTGCTCTGCCAGAGATTTCTATGTGTGTGTGTGTGTATGTGTGTGTGTGTGTGATTCATTGGGCCATGAGGATCATTTCACTGGTCAGTAATCACTGTTCTAAGCAATGGCCGCTGTTCTGAACTTCTAATTCTCTGCGCTGCCCAGAAGAAAAAACAAGGAGACATGAAAGGATGTAATGAGAACGAGTGAGAATGGATGGTGGCGAAAATACGCCTACATACTTCGGATCCACACATGTTAACACAATGTTTGTTAAACATGCACACATATGCAGAACTATCTGTCATAACATTTATTTCCCTTACGTAAGACGCATTACTCTGGCTCTAAACCTAACAGTATCCTTCTCAATGTTTTGAACTACTCTTGATTTATACTGATTTGATTATTCCCGTTTTTTGTTTGTTGAGAGGAGAGGAGAGCTTCTCGTTTCTTCTTAAATGTCTCATTGTGTCCCTCACTTGTGTCTTATCTTTGCATTTTAGTCCCTCCCATGTAAGATGTGAGGTAGAGATTTAAGGAAAAGATGTGATGGAAGCGGAATCGAAAAAAAAAAACCCACGGTTTTAATGAAATGAGACGTCCTTTCCTCTCAGGCGTCATCTGAAGTGATGTCAGTTTCTGGAGATGGCGGCACAGCAGGATCAGCTGTCAGTCTGCAGGTGTTAACAGCTCTTCAGTGTCTTTTGAAGTCTTGGAGTTTGTCACTTGCAAAGATAATGTGAAGTACTGTTTAAATAATAATAAGGGCACACAGTTAGCACTGCCAGAGCACTGATGTAGTGATGTCCTTCAAAATGACAAAAGAGAATGTGAAATATCAGCCTCGACGTGTTTCTCCTAATTTAAACTGTTTGACAAACATCTGGACTTTTTTTCATCAATTATTTGCCTCTACATTTATTGACATTATGTCTGTTGATTATTTAATAATCCACATTATGATGAGAATGTCTCATAATCTGTAGGAATAATTTAGGCTAGTATCTGTTGTAGGGAAAGTGGAAATATGTGAATATATCTCATGTCAAAATATAGTCTATATATATTTAATTAAATATTTAATTAAATTGTTTACAGCTGAATGACAGCAGACTCACGTCCTCTCCCTGACTGCAATATTATCCATGATACAGCTTCAGATGTGAAAAAAAAAAATCTTTTTGATGAATGTTGTTTTATGCTTCCAACAGTAATCGGACCTACAGTGAATACAAATCCAGAAATTTTAACAGCTAGATGAGCTTCATCATGTGCCAGTTTCACACCAAACAAACAAGACAGAATAGTTTGTACAAAGAAGAGCTTAGAATAAAAAGCAGAACATAATCCAACAAATTAGTTGTCTAGGATGCTACACACTACATCAGAATGTAAACAATCACAATATTTACTTTATAACCTGATAGATATTCTCTGCTGTGATTAAGATTTTCTTCCAAAAACAATCAATCTAATCTATTCTTCTCCGCAGTAAAATTGTCACCGTCATAACTTCCGCTTGAATGTGTGCTGTGGAGGCCTGCAGATTAGAGGTCAATGTTCAGCTGCCCAAGACAGTGCAGCGCCCTCTCTTTATTGGAAATGATGGCCATGCTCTGCACAATGTCATACTTGCGCTTTTGATGACAGCCCTAAGAGACAAGAATACTGAAAACTGAGAAACAGAGGGCAAAGACTGGACAGAGGTGGACAGAGACGTGTTGTGGGCCTGTACAGACACATTAAATTGGGGAAAATGGGTCTTGTCATTCTGTATTGTGAAGAACTGTTGCACAGAGAGTGCTCTCTCGGGGAGAGGCAAAAAGCAGCATTGCTAACAGATGTCACATTACTGTATGACATTGATGTGATTTGGCCTGCTTGCATGTAAGCAAAAGACAGAGACAGAGGAGCAGAGGAAGATACTGTCACGAGGTGGCATTTTTTATTGCTCTGCACATGGATACATGCACTACAAAAGATTTCCTTTAATCTATCTTAATTAGCCGTCGTCCCCCCTGTTATATGTTAATCCCTCTTTTCCAGTTTATATCTCCCAACAACGTTCAGTCTATCTTCATCCCAGTGTCTCTCTACATCTCCCTCTCTCTCTCCTTTATTTCTCTGATGGGCTGTGCTAATGCAAGGCCTTTGCTAGATCTCTACAGGGTGAGAGTGGCCTTGGGGGCATAAAAAGCTATGCATATACAGAACACACACATGCTCACAAAGACAAATGCATGCACACGTATGTGCACAAGCTGTGACGCATCTACTGTGACTCTTACTAGATGGATACATCATTCTCACAGCGAACATGTTCTCAAACCAAACAAACAAGTCACCATTGTTAAGCTGATGTGTATTGTTACTGTTCAGGAAAAAACAGATTCATATTTGTTCTGCAGTATCATGGCAACACAGTGTTCACAGTGAGGGCTTGGATATTGTAGTCAAATTCAAAAAATAGTCATAAAGACAAATTACATTTTATCATCCAATACTGGCTTTTTTTTTTTTTTTTTTTTAAAAAGGTTTTGCTCTTATAAATAAAGGTAACGCACAAGACTGTCAAACACATGATAAAGAGAATAACTTTGATCTATTACCCTTTGAAATAATTTATCAAGACTAGACAAGACTAAACATCTTTGGTTTCAGCTTTACAAGTGACATTTGCTGATGTTTACAGTAACTTTTGTTACTGTAAGTTGAACAGATTTAGATTTTCTGATCGGTTATGTTGCAAACTGCAATATAGGTTTTAAGAGCCACTTACAGCTAACTTGCTTGCTAACTTTTAAAGACCATTTGTTTGGCTGACTGAACCTGGGCTTTTGAGGCCAATATCAACAATAAAAATAATAATAATTCAAAAAATATCAGATAATATAAAGGATTCCTTCAGTTTGGTTAGAAAAGGTCAATATGCACTGATCAGGACATTTTACTGTTGAAAAATAAACTTGTCAGTGCTCTTAAATGGACAGATTACATAAACCCAACATTCTCTAAATGACTTCAACCATATGTAGCCAGGTGAACAATGAGTAGAGAGTGTTTTGGGGCTATTTGCTGTTTCTTTGTGTTGAAGTAATGCTGTCACTTTGAGACCATTTTGTATGCTTCTGCCTAATTTCATGATGGAGTGAGTAAGTGATCTTCTTCTGAAAATTTATTTTGAGCTCATGTAAGAGTGTTTGTAAAAATATATTTTGCTCATGAATATATATATATTTACCCGTGAACTAATGTAATTTACAGTAAGGTCACTATACAAGTTGTGTGCCTGAACACATGTATTTATTTGTGTTGTATTTCTATTTTTTATTTAGAAAAACAAGCCACTACTGTTGTCTATAGATGTCTAGTCATTAGATTGAGTTTTCTGTAAGAGACATTGAGCTAGAGTCTGTCTACTGTAATCATTAATGTACTGTGATACCTTGGGTAGCTTATCTGCTCTGTTGTTTATTAGCACTATAGTAGACAGTTAGAGCTAAAAGTCAATATCAAGCTTTCACTAAGGAAGGTGTTTCAGGAAAGGTTGTTTATAGGAGACATTCCTGCTTCCTTATTGGTTTCATTGATGTGAACTGAGTACAAAACAAGAGAAATAACTTGTTTTGTTACCACTGCTGTTATCTTAAACCTTCAAAATGAAGGAATCAGTGCTGTTCTTCATTGAGTGCAGTCGGGGAATAAACAGACCCGCGAAGAGAATTTTGCTCTGTGTCTGGTCCCGTCATTTATGACCACGCCACACATATCTTTGTCAAGTTCTTCTTACTCATCAGCCAAAATATACGACCATACCAACATGTGACGACTGTGATCAGCTCAAATCGGCCAACGATAAGTCTTATGAGTGTTACATAGAGAATTGTTGGTATGTGCAAACAACAAACCACAAAAACATCTGGCAAAACGGTTAAACATTCAACATCTGATCAAGTTGGCTGCAGACTGGATCTCATTAAACCACATCCTTCTCTGAGTAACCGGACCTGACTATCCAACAAAACTATGATGACCCCATTTTCCAGCATGTTCACATTTCTCTGAACCACATAAATGCTGCAGTAAAACCGTAACCAAAATAAGAAATAAAAAAAAATAATAATAAAAGCATTTTGTTCATGGAAACATTCCCACTGTGCTAGTCAGTGATACAGTAGCTTCAGTATATGATGAAAGTAGCTTCAGTATATGATGAAAATTAAAGCTTTGGCTACATTTTCAGTACCGGTTTGAGTCATCCCTATTTTCATTATACTAAGAACAGCATCAGCGTTTCCTGGGACCAGCTTTCTGCCAGTTCTCCAGGACTCAGCAGGGATGCCAAAGAGCAAGTCTGCCAGGTTCTGCCAAGTTCTCACAATGACTTCAAAAGGAAACTGAGCTGCTACTCGGTTCTCTTCTTCTACCAAAGAGAGGAAGTGTAGTGGCCTCCAAGACGGACAGAGAAAGAAACACTGAGAAGGAGAAATAATCAGTGACAGAGAGAGAGAGGGATAGAGAGTGAAAGTAAATTAAAGTAGATTAGAGAATATATTTTGTGGATTGGTGGAGCTAAAGTAAGTTAACCTTGTGGAGATGTAAATAAAATGGTATGAAGGTTAAACATATTGTTTTTTATCTGCTAATGCTTGCCTCCCACCTCTCTTCTCCAGTCACCTGTTTCCTTGTCAAGGGCCACAAGGGTCAACTCCTTGTGTCTTGTCCGTATGAATAAATAGCTCCAATGTAAAGAAAGACATACTGACAGGCTGCGCTTGCCGTCTTCTCCTGGTCACTACCTTCCTCCTTTTACACTGTTCTTTCTTGCTCACTTGTGCTATTCTTACACCATCAGCTCTCTGGTGAATCTGTATCCTTACACACAACAACAGTCCGACCTATACATTGTGTCGCTCATTGACGTTTGTTTTCACATGAGAAAAGGGCGCATTGTTGCCCCTTGTGGCCATTGGGTGGAAAACCCCCTCTGCGTCTGTGGTTCTCGTCAACCGTGACCTGCGAGTGGGTGCTTTCCACCCTCCCACTTCAGGGGGCATAATGAGGCCATCACAGCTTGGCACACCAGAATGAGGTGATGACAACACACTCGAAAACCTACTGGACAAGCAACGCAAAGCTAAAATTAACGCTTCATCAGAAACATTTTTGTTTTTACAAAAGAAAAGAAGAGAAAAGATTGTTTGTGAGTGATAGTCACATCACTTTCTAACACTAACTGTATTTCCTCAAATAGTGGCCGGGGCCTTTATTTACTTCAACTGCAGAGGGCACAAGGCCTTTATTGGAAGCAGGCTTATATCAGAGAGACGCCTTTATTTCTAATTCCCTCTGTTTGATAAGTATATTTGCTCATATTTTAGTACAAAGTCTCCTTGTTTTCTGATCTGCTTCTCTTTGCTCTTTTAAATTTTTGTTACTGCATTACCGATAATCAACTTACACCAACGTACAGAACAATAATTCTAGTGGCAGAGCATCATTTAGCTGTAGCATGTGGGTAACATACTCATGGATGTGGTTAATGTCACAGCAGTAGGGTGACGATAGCTAATGAGTGGTTAATTTGTAGTGTTATAATCCTACATTCTTAAGCCTACCCGACCTAATGGTAAATATATCCATGACTCACATTTCCATACAGCAGAACCAGTAAACCAGTAGATCGGCCTGCAAGAAAAACACTGGAAATAAAAGTGTGCATATTGAGAAAAGTGAAAGCTAATTTAGACTCTCTCCATGCCCCCCTCCCTCTTGTTGTTTGTCTTGCTTCTGCAGCAGTGTTTACTCTCAGTCACTCAATCAGTTTATTGCATCATTAAAGATGGCATTTTTTAAACTGCGTTTTTTAAATCAATCTGTTGACTGGTTGGAAAAAGCTCTCCTGTAGCTTTCATTGTACAGACAGAAATAAAAGACCACTAGTAATGAATAAACTGGATAAATGAACACATGAAAATTAGTGGCAGGCTATTGTAACGATGAAAAATCAATTCATCCCAATACCTGTAGTGTAATTTTGTCCATAAAGGAAAACTCTTGGCCAATTATAATCAACAAACAACAACAACAATAATAATAATAATAATAATAATAATAATAATAATAATAATAATAATAATAATAATAATAATAATAATAATAATAATTATTATTATTATTATTATTATTATTATTATTATTATTATAATTATTATAATAATAATTATTATTATAATTATAATTGTAATAATAATGATAATTATTATTATAATAATTATAATAATAATGATAATTATTATTATTATTATTATTATTATAATTATAATAATAATAATAATAATAATAATAATAATAATAACAAGTGACTTGTTCATGCATATGGGGGCTGTAACCGCAGTGCAGCCCCCATATATAATAATAATAATAATGATTATTATTATTATTATTATTATTATTATTGTTATTATTATTACTATTATTATTCCAGGGATGTGAATTGTTGTAGTTGCTGTTTTTGAGAATAAAAAGTTTATTTTTCAACTGCATAATGTCCTGCTCGGTAAATTTTTTGCTTAGAACTCTACAAGAACTAAATGTAAATTATCTGTATCAAAAATGTTCATGTTATGTGTTTGTGTAAAAAAAATATATACATATATATATATATATATATATATATATATATATATATATATATTAGGATCACCACACAACCTAACCTTACAGGAGGATTCAGTGTGTTCACTGACAGTGCTGATCTCCTTCTCGCAGTCAAAGGCAAAGCCACACAGCAGAGCAGTGTATCGGATTTCTTGTGCAAGTCCGCATTGATCTACATGCCAGTGATGCTTCTCTGGGGCCCAAGCCCCAATCAGCACTCCACACAGAATACACTAAAATCTATGCTACATAGTCAATTGTCTGGGAGCACAGCCTGAGAGAAACTGCGTGTGTGTATGTCGGTACGAGTGTGTCAGATGAGAGGAACTCAATACTCAGCAGAAGGCTCTGATCAAAGCCTTTCTCTGCCCCACAATAAGTTCCTGTATGCTTGTAAAGGCCATCTCTGATGCACTGCGGTTACAGCCCCCATATGCATGAACAAGTCACTTCGCGCTATAAACTGACTCCAGTTCTTGAGCCTCTGACCATCTCAGCAGGACCTTTGAGTGAAGACAAAGCTCTGACCTTTACCTCGTCCACTCTCACTTCAGCATCTGTGGGTGTCTGAAAGCTCCAGTACGGCCTTGAGCCCACTAAGCTATGGCGGGGTCAAAGGGCAAGGTAGTAATGACAAGATGACATGCTCAATGCGCAGCAGAAAGCCTTCTCAAGCAATCTACTCTACTGTAGGAAGTTGAAGAATTGCAGTTTATAGCCCGACTGAATGCCATGTTCTGTTGACTAACATGAAGATAACATTTTTCAAAACTGTCATTACCGATTAGTTTGCCATTTATTTTCAAGATTCATCGATTGATTTGTCTATAAAAGAGCTCAAGGTGACTTCTTCACATTGTTTTCACACACAAAAACCAGCTATATTCACATCTGAGAAGATGGAACCTCTGAACATTGGTATCATTTCTTTTTTTTTCCGCTATAGTCTCAAATTGTCCTACTGTTTATATTTGTACTGTCTTATTATCAGCATGTCAGTCACCTGTAAAGCACTTTGAATTTAACCTGTATGAGCGGTGCTATACAAAGAACATTTGATTGATTCATGAATTCAATTATTTAGATTTTCAAATTTAACCTTTTCCTTTAAGCTTGAGGCCAAATCTTTATTTATTGATATATTGTGAAGTGAAGTGACAATCTTTTTGCATAGATGCAATCCTCTGTACCTTGGATGGTCTGCTAGTTTATTGTACTTCTGGAAAAAGCTTCACATATTGTTTGTTGGCTTTGAGCGCGAACCTGCCATCTGTCTTTTTTTCTTTGTCTCCTAAATGTCGCTCCTCGTCTCTCAGCGCTCATTTGAAACAAATGATTATCAGTGGCTTTGTCTCTTGTTTTCATTGCCAGTGTGAACGTATAGTCATATGTTAACACAGATCTCTCCAGCTTGAAGCTGCCGTTTATTTGTGCGGATAGCCCTTTTGTTTTCGTTCTGTCATTAATCACACATGGCGGTGTGTGTCAGCGGTGAGGCTCACTGAGTGCTCTGCTTTTCAGAAAACAATTTAATGACAGTAGGGATGGTGAAAATTACACTGCTGTTATTGTATACCATCTGCTATACTGCCTAGAAGCCTAAACGTATAATAATAGTAACTATGACAATTACAGACCTATTTTAATATCAGACTTCCTGGGCATTTCTGAAACTCTTTCCCCCTCTTTTTTTGACATTTACTTAACCATTATTTACCTGCTTATCTCATAGATATATAAATATCTCTTTTTTTTGGCAAAGATACACAGCAATAACAATGAGATACAAACAAACAACATTAAAAATAACACAACATATATCAAAAAATCATGACTAAATGACTAAAGACTGAATCCTAGAAACAACCTAAATGACGTCTTAAAACAACCAAAGAGCTGTCTAGCATCTTACAGGGGAGCTTTCATGGAACTACATGTTATAAAACACAAGGTATTATGCAATATGTTTTCTACATTTACATTCAAATCATTCATATTCATGCATTGCCTATGCATGTCTTAAATTAGTTTTTCACATCTTATGACATATCTTACAGGGGTCTACCACTTTGCTGTGTAGTCTGTTGTTACTACTGAGCTCTGTCCAGTAGCACTCGTCATGTGCTTATTTCTCTTAATCCTCATCGTTGGCTGAAGCCAGCGCTAAAGCTAAGATTAGCCCACATATGCACACACACACACACACACACACACACACACACACACACACACACACACACACACACACCGAGGGGTCACTCACACCCCCTTGCACACGCTGATACAAACTAAGAGATCACATACACCCTGGATAAACAGGGCGACACCAACTTACACACACATGATTACACATGGACACATGCACACAAACACTAGCACTTACTGTCTTTTCTTTAGCTACATTGCTACTGAGTGAAAGAGAGTCGCTGACATCCTGTGGTGTGAACACTGAGTCAGTGGGACAGGGCAGCGCTGCATCTTACACATGCACTGCTCAGTCAGCAAACGCACCCAACAACCATGTGAAGAGTCTGAGAGGGATTTAAATACAAAGCAAATTCTCTTCTTTCAGTCCTCTGTAAGGAATGTTGTTTTTGCATTAGCCTCTGCTCTATCCGCTCTTTTTCACATTCAATCTAAAAAACACGTCTATCTCTTTTCACAAAATGCTATTCAGAATGGATCGTCAGACGAAAACAGTAATTTGTTCAATGTCCAACCTTGATTAACAGGGAGTGTTTATGAGCTATTTCATGCTCATTCAGTCTGATAGCAGGAACAGAAAATCATATAAATGACAACAACTAAATAGCAAATTCCGCTAAAGCTGAAACTATTAGTCAATTAATCGGTTAGTCAGACAACAGGAAATTAATATGCAACAATTCTGATAATCGATTAATTGTTTAGTTACTTCTCAGCTTCTCAAAATTGACAGTAAGTGTGTGTGAGTCAGCTCTAAGCTGGCACTCAGTCCAGTTTGAGAAAGGGATCCATGAGTTTCAATGTTTATCACACAACAAAACACTGTGCAGAAGTTTGTAATACTTGCAGGAATGTATGCTTGCACGTATTTGATTGGCTGTATTTGATTAATTTTGAGCCGGGTTTAACTTTTTTGCCAGAGCCCTCTCTGTTGGCACATCCGCTACAAATTAATGAGGAGGGCTGCGCTTTTGCACGCAGGACTTAGTTCGATCTGATCACGGCGTGAGATTGTCTAGACTGATATAAAGTATAGGTGGTGATAGAGGAAAGGGACAGAACTGAGGTTTAAGTAGCTGAGACCTACTGGGCTGTATCTAACCCTTCTTGGATATGAAGCCTGTGATGCAGTTGCGTTATTAGCTGACAAAAATAGGACAAAGAAGAAGAGCGACATAAACAATGTTTTCAGATGTAGACAGCATATTGCGGTTTCAGAATCTAAAAGGACAATGCTTTTTAATGTTAATGAGAACTAATTAACTTCCATTTAACTCCATTAACTGACTAAAAGTTTAATTGGCACACAGTTGTGACAGCTACTACTGATCCAAATCGTACATCCTATCCTGCTGTATCACACTGAGCTCAGTCAAGACGTCTTCTCTAGTAATCAACTACACTTAGCCTGAAAAAAAGGACACTATAATATAGATGACCATTTAAATAAGTGATGAAAGAAACATCTAATCAACACGTAATTTGGGGGCAGATTGTATCTAAAACAATTCAAATTAACACATAAAGTATGTAAATTTTTACATTGGGTGGTGCCAGTGGGAATCAAGCCAGCACTGTGACAGTGTTAATATTATTCTGCAGCCACTGACATACAGAAGCACCTACGCTTGAAGAAGTCACACATGCACGGGTCTAGCGTTATCCTCAATGTGTTAGTGCAAAGGCGATGATGACAGATAGGTGTCGGCTCCTCTGCCACAGGCCAATCGTACACTCGAGAATCTTTGACAGGAAACTGCCCGATGGCATCTGACAGCCAATCAGACCGGCGCATGGCAGTGATGCCTCGTGTTGCAGGTCATCAGCTTGAACACTGCTGGGTGAAATGAAGGCTGTCACTTGGTCAAAATACTACTACTACTGGCTTCAAACGTGGTATCAATATTAAAAGTCTGAACAGTACAGTAGGTTATTTGCACATTTTTAGGTCTTAAAGTTTTTGATTTTGGTGTGTTTTTGTAGATCCATAAATAAATCAGATCTAATCTTGTCATATTATTTACACTGTCACAGTCCTATCAAAGACGATTCCGGCGTCATGGTTTTGGTTTTTGTCATGAGTAATGGTTTTGATCCTCTTGAGAATGTTATATTTACATGGAAAAGTCTGTTGCAGGCATGTTTAACTCCTCGACATCCCAGCCGCCTCTGTTATTTGTGTAGCCACTGAGTTACCACACAAGTTAACGATTATACCCACTTTTGATCTCTGGCTGCCCGGCCCATGCTGTGTTTACCACTAGTGTAAAGGACTTTCACTTTCATTTCAGCGTGTACATCCTCATCGCATCATTATGATCATTATCATACTGAGAAAGAGGGAGAGACGAACTGAGAGAAATAGAGAGACAAGCCGTGTGAATGCTAGTAATTATTTTATGCCCCAGCAGGTTTATATATCATTTGTGTTAAGTAATGTAACACAGTGTGACTGTGCATGAATGTGTAAATGTGAAGATGTGAGAATGTGTTTCTGAACAGTATTTAAATGTGCATAATTAGACATAGCCTCAAAGGTCACAGTCTACACAAGAGCGTGGGCCTCTCCATAAGTTTTTTAGGCCTGAGGCGTCAAGAGATTTATCCAGAAATGAGAATATAGCTGGATGCTATTTAGATACAATTATGTTGGCTCATCATGTTTAAACGCTATTGCAGAGTGGGTATGGCTGGGGACAAGCCTGAGCAGCAAATATCAGACTACACAAACACACACTTCCTCCTCCTCGAGTGCTTTAATAAACACACACATATGGCAGCAAGGCGTCACTGAGAGCTCAATGAGACATTGCGTTACTGGACCACCATATGTGGTTTGTGTGAGCATGGTGTGTGTGTGATAGTGGGCTCAGGAATGTGTTGTTTGTTTACCAAACAGAAGAATCGTAAAGAGGGAAATTGTTTAAATAACCTGCAGTTCATAAACCAGTCACTGTAATGCTTACCTGACCCCAACTGAGAGCAGGGCTACACTAGATTGCTTTACAGAATAATCCCACATGCAGGGGGATACGTGTAGTGTGTGTGTGTGTGTGCGTGTGCGGCATGTACGTAACTGAACAATGAGCTGGGAGCTTGGCTTGGTCAGATGCTTTGGCAGAGACGAGCTCAGAGCTTTCATAAAAGGCCTGGGAAAGCTGCTGAGCAGTGCTGTTATTGCTGCGTGTGTGTGTGCGTGTGTGTGTGTGTGTGTGTGAGAGTGCGTGTGTGTGTGTGTAGTTAATAGCAGCGTGTAAATGCTGGAGAACACCACTGACTCCAGCACATTTCAACACTCCTCTCTACTCACCGAGCCTCAGCCCAAATATTAGCATTGTCCCTAAAACAAGACACACATACTGACATGCTGTGACACACATTTTCTCCTTCCAGCAGAGTGAAACATATCATGGCTGCTCTGCCTACTTTAAGTGATACTCCATCCAGAATATATTTTAGTTTCAAATACTCACCCCCCGCAGACTTGAAAGGTGTCTGCTTCTCCAAAATATGGATAAAAACACTTTTGCGTTTGTTTGTTGTTCAGGCTGTGAGTGAGCAACAAAAGCAGGCAGTTCACCACACAGGTGTGTAACCCTTCATTCATTGCACTGGTTATAAATAGCACAGATTCAGCTGCAACCACCTGCTAGAAGAAAGAAGTTGATTTTATTGCTTTGTACTCTGTACTGTATTTAAAGACATCATATTATCCTGGAATGCAGGCTCAGTTATTTTCTATGGGTCACCATATCAAAGGCTAAGGTTACTGTTACTATAAAGACATTTGACCCAAGATACAAATGGGCCAGAAAACCACACACTTCAAAAGACTGGACCATCCAAGTTGTGTGTCTGTGTGTACTGTATGTGATTGTACTGTTTCTGTTACTAGTACTACTACTGTTATTGTCAGCAGAACCATTATTAGAAGTTATCTTGTTGAAATTGTCAGTAAAAAAACTATACTAGAAATGTAGAAGGATATGGATAACTTTACATGCATTAGCCTATTGCAGGTTTATTTAATGGCTACACAATGTTGGTTAACTGAATCATGACTTTAAAAATATTTTAACTGAAATGAAAAAAAATCTCCTGAATCAAACTGAAAACCAATCAATCATACATTGAATGCTTTTGAGCCATCTAATCACAATTCGTTCAAAAAAGAGGAAGCTATTGCTAATCTGAAAAGCTCTGTTGGCCCATTTGCATACACTTTGGAGATGGTCCCTAATTTATGCTTGTCAGTTTTCCTTTACTGTTGAGTCGTGCACAGTGCCAGGCTTCAATATCTGATCATGAGGTCAAAATTATGCCCGTGGGACATCAGTCAAGCTTTATCCTCCACTGCACATTCACAGCTAAAGAAAAGTTGCTGAGGATGAACCATGATGAATATCCAACTATCTACATCTCCTTGCTTTTTGTACCTAAAGCCAATTCGTTTACATTCTGGCACATCTGATTTATGAAAAGGCATGCTGCCCATCTACTAGCAGTTCTTGTTTGCACTGTACAGACAACAACCACCTGGATTACTTTCATAATGAAGAAAACAACTGTATCTGATGATTATGAGCCAAGACCTTTAGTTACAAGGAGAGCCTCTTTATGTGATTTCTAAACAGATTTACAGACGTCTGTCCTTTGTGGATATACTGTAGTAGATCCAAGCAGGTAGTTCCAGGTCTGAAAAGTGAAGCCAATGCGGAAGTAACTTAAACCTGTATTCTCTCTAATGGTCAGCAGGGGGCGACTCCACTGGCTCCAAAAAGAAGTCCAATTGTATAGAAGTCTGAGAAAATGACCCTACTTCTCACTTGATTTATTACCTCAGTAAACATTTTCCTGATATGTTTATGGTCTCAATCGCTAGTTTTAAGCATGATGTTCATTTTGTAAATTATGGTTCCGTTTAATTTTAATTTGATGATAAAGCAGGGTATGCTTTAGGGCATGGCTACATTGTGATTGTCACTACCGCTGCAACAACGTAGGTTAGAAAACGTAAACATGGCGTAACCCCAGATTCATGAAAGTTAATTGTCACATTTTGGTCACCTAAAAAGTCTTGTTCAGCGTTTGGTTGTACGATCAAAAAAGACCCTCTAAGGAGTTGGATGTTAACTTTTTTCAGTAAGTACATTTTGTTTTAGTGGTTTTAAGCCTATTTTTCGCTAGCAAAAATTAGCATTATCACAGTTAACCATAGACTGTAAATGCACCATGTTAACCAAGCTAGCAGCTAGCGGTATGGTCAGCTCCACCCTCTCGTCCAAATATGGTAACTTCTCATCACTTCTGGCTCCAAAAATCCAAGATGGCGACAGTCGAAATGACACACTCGAGGCTTCAAACACGAGTCCACAAATCAATGGGTGACCTCTCCGTGGCTACGTCCATTATTTTTATACAGTCTATGAGTAGATCCTGTAACTCTGAGGAGTGTTATGTTTGTGGTAAATTATGTCAGTTAGCTGACAAGGAAGTAAGGGGACTGGGAGGGGGGCATGGTGCAAATATTGCTGCAAAAATTCTGATATTTTTCTTATCTGTTTGAAATGCATTATTTGTGTATGTCTGATTATTCATATTTGTTTACACCACTAGTGTTTACCCACACCACCTAGCAGGTGATCCAAAAGCAAAAAACACTTCTGCCATCCTAGCCCACAGAGTCCAACAGAGCACAAGCTTGCATGATCACGCCTTACTAGCCCTCCTGCTGCTCCTCCTCCTCCTCCTTCCATCAATGACTCATTCTTTCAGAGTGCACCTGATCTCAACTCATCCGCTCATCACCCCCTCTCATCCAGCACCAGCAGCAAACAGCTAGGGAGGTGTATCCATACACACTGGAAGAGAAGAGGGTAAATATTTGACAGGGAGTGTGTGTGTGTGTGTGAGAGAGAGTGTGAGAGTGTGTGTGTGTGTGTGTGTGTGTGTGTGTGTGTGTGTACAACCAGCCAGTCACACATTCCATCATATCTCTAGCAGACTATTCGCTATGTAAGCACAAACACATCCATACTACACAAAATGAGCAAACAAGCAGTGATTTAACAACAGGGACTTCTTGCACTTCATAAACTGCACACCAGTGTGTGAGAAGGTGAAATGACCATGATAGCTGGGTGTTTTTGACACGGAGTCATGCTCCTGCCTGTGTGTGTGTGTGTGTCTTCAGTTGACAGATTTAGAAGTGGGATATTTTCAAGCATATTTCCTCACCACATTCACACACACACAGACACACCATCATAGAACATATGCAGTCGAAGGCCATCAGCTCCCCGTAGTGCTCCAGATGGCAGGGCAGAAAAGGCCAAAAAGTGACAGTGGCACCGCTCTTCCATTCATTCTCTCCTGTTGCTACTGCTACAGAGACTTCATACAACTCCTTTACAAGAACAAACATCGCCTTCAACATTTTCGTAGAAGCGATGAGTAAGGACAGCTCCATTTAAGCGACTAACAGATTGAAAAAGATAACAAATGCGAGCAGAGACTTTGTACAAGGACGTGAGTGGGAGAGTAACACAAAAGAGTCAGAAAGCCCACATTGTGTGGATAGTTTGTGTGTATGTGTGGGTCAGTACACGCACAGAAATACCACATGTCTTGTCTTGAGAGGAGAGTACCATTTTCTCATCATCCATTAAACATTGTTGCATTCTTAAAGGAACAAAGAGTTGCTGAGACTTATCAACCACTTCTCAAACTATGTGCTTGTTGTTATTTGATTTTTTTTTTTTTCCATTCTGATACCAACATGACACTTATTATTAGGTACTATTGAGTTTCAACCTGAGTTTCTGACTGATACTGACTAATACTGCTATCAATATTTGAGTTTTAAAAATCCAATACTGATATGTTGGACAATACTATTTTTCCTTTACAAAAATAAAAATACAAAAATGATAAGGCTCCCTAAATTTTGTTCTTTAATATTTGGGATCAAGATATGTACAGAGCGGGACATTTTACAGTTGTAGTTAACAAAGTAATGCTTTTTTTTTTTTACATTACACATAGTACAGTCATAAATAAGATTGATATTTTAGGCGAGAGTTGAGGCAGAGCAAAGACACTGGTGAGGAGTAGGAGAGTTGGGAATTGAAGTGGTAATTGTGTATTGTTCTGTGAGATTTTGACAGCTTGAAGTAAGACAATGTGGTTTTCCACCCAGCTCACCACAACGCGTCTTGCTCTGTGCCTCTGTCACCAAGCCCCAGTTGCACTTACAATGGGGCTGGGACACAGAGCATGTGTCACCCATCTGTCAGACAATATGTCAACACAGCCATAATACCCCTGCTAAATGTGGCTGCGGCCCGTTAAGGCCCTCCGCATCAGTGCTCCTCCAAATACTAGTGCTTCCAACCTAATCTCCACACTCTCTTACTTTGCCTTCATCTCTTTCGAATCCATTTATTTCTCCTGCTTTGTATTTGTTCCAATCACTTTTCTTTTCACATTTTCTGCGGGTGGTGCCGTATCCAGCGGCAGATTGCTAAGCATCTTCCCGACATACAGCAAACAGCTTTGTGATGTCAGTCAAACGGGAACACACGAACGCACACTCTCATTAAAATTACTGATCCTGGCCTTTCCGTATATGTGCATGCACCAACCCACCTACACAACCCTAGCTCTGTACCACACGCTGTATCTCCACTGCAGCCACCATAAATTATTTAAGCCCAGTTGTAAGCTACAGGGCAGCCACAGACTGTACAGTAATAAACAGCTGAATGGGTGCAGGTTGACGTCCTGGTCTGTCAAACTGCATGAGTGCTTGTTTTGTGTGAGTATTTGACCTGCTATATATCAGTATAGCTTTGCACATGCACAGACGTGAATCACCATGAGATGATGATCACAAATCAAGCTCAAGGACAGAAGGACAAGCAATTGCTCTCACAATCGGATGGTTGAATGGGAAAATGGGCATGACTGTGTGTGTGTGTGTGTGTGTGTGTATGTAAGTCTGAGCATTTCTCACAAATCAACTTATGCAGCACACACACACAGGCGTTTTTCTAATCAATATGAACTATTGTTTAGGAGGCAGGCTGACTAGAATGTGATCAGTGTTTATCATTCCTACATGAAATAAACACATCCTCCTACTGAGGATTACACCATTATTACAATTCACAAAAATCATGTTTAACACAAAAACAATAATGAGACACTGAGTGAAATAAATGAAATGCATCTATTCTAGTTTTCACTGGGGGCCACCATCATAATACATCAGACTCATCTGAATGCACACACACGGCCATGGAGCATAAGAGTACAGGCACGTGGGCACGTTGCACATACATCATGAACATAGCCTATAGCCATGTTGTGTGTTAATTCAAAAAGCATTCAGGTCTCGATGAGACACATTGCAAACAACATTTATTGTTGTGTATTACGGTCAGAAGTTGGAACAGCTGGATGAAGACTTTAGCCACAACTGGATAAAACTGTACTGAGAGAAGAACAGTCAGTCAGCCAAATGAAGAGAAGGAAATCAACAAAATAAAGATACATTTTTACATGCTAAAACATCAACGTTTAACCACCACACACACACACACACACACACACACACACACACACACACACACACACACACACACACACACACACACACACACACACACACACACACACACACACACACACACACACACACACACACACACACACACACACACCTGTGGTAGCAATAACAAAGAGAAGTAGTAGCAGTAGTGGTAACAGCCAATACGTTTTAATGGACTGATACCTTGTTAGAGCCTGGAAGTTTTTATAGGTTAGTAAATAACAGGCAGACTAGCACACTACAGAACCTGAGGTACACATCAGATAGTCCCGTAATATTTATAGAGCTCCAGTCGATGAGCTTTACAAATGCCTTTTTAGTGTTGACATACCGATTGTTTTTAAGAGTCTCTGCATCCATTAATAGGAAGTATCTGCTGATTTCAAGCCTGATTCAATATTTGGTTTGTGTGTTTAGATGTGTTCTTTCGAACATATTACATATGCAGAGTGCATATTTAGTCTGAAGGAAGCCTACATTAACACAGGACAAAAACACAGGATCAAAAATTGATCTGGCTCTATTTTTCCAATGAGATCTGGATCAGCCCTAATCCCAACCCAACAGATCACCAAAGGGCATCTCTACTGTGAAGTGCAGCTCAATATTAACCCTTTATTTACAATTCAAGAATTCGGTCTTCTGGCAATTGCCCTTATCCAAAGTAATTTCTTGCAAATGTAGTAGATCACGGGCCTGAATCTATGAATCCCACAGTTGCAGAAGATCCGTGGTAGCATGCAAAGTTTAAGGCCATTCATTCTAAAAACAGAGTAGAAAATGGAGAGAGACTACACTAACATTGAGATGATCTTTCCATTATTAGGTCAACTATGTCACTGTGCTTTATTATCAGCACAAGAGAATGTGGTGTGCAACAGAAAGCACAAATCAGGATCACTAAGACTAAGACAGACCAGACACACAGCACTTTACCGTAAGAGAGTGTGTGCTGTACCTCCAGCTGTCTTTCCACACTTACTTTGTAAATATAAATTAGTTCTTAATTGCTCTGCCTCGTTAAATAGAGGTCAATTAAATAAAAAGGTGTTTTGCACACAGCCATCAGAGGGAGTGTGGAAGGCAGAAGGCTGCAAGAGACAGAAAGCACCTATTATGTATGATTAGGGCTGCAGCTAACGACTATTTTCATTATGAACCAATCTACAGATTATTTTTGATTAATTGATTATTTGTGTGGTTCATAAAGTGTCAGTAAATTGTGAAAAATGTCTATCCCAAGTTCCCAGAGCCCATCATTACTCTATAAAATGTCTTGTTTTTTCTAACCATAGTCTAAAACCCAAAGATAATCAGTTTATCATAGAGGAGTATGAAAACCAGATAACATTCACATTTAGAAAGCTGGAACCAGTGATTTTTTGCCATTTTTGCAAAAAAAACCCCCAAAAAACGATTATTTGATTATCAAAAACGTTGCTGTCATTCAACTAACCAATTAATCGTTGCAGCGCTATAAAAGATCTTTTATTCACATGGATAATAAGAGCTCTGTGTGCTCTGAGATGGAGCTCCATACAAACAGCTTTAGAAAACAATCTGAATAGAGTGATAAAAATATAATCTATTACAGCTATATACCAGCTATATACCAGCAGGCCGTCATGCCTGCTGCCGTTGACAATAGGACTGCTGCTGTGAGAAAGAGGCCTTGAGGGAGGAAACCAATACACTTTTATTCATCTTGCAGGACTCAGTGTGCATTTTGTGCATATGAGCAACTTGTCTGGTGAACCTAAAGGACCAATTCTAGATCCAGTTCTTTTTCTCCACAACACCACTTGGTGTTTACATCTACAGATGGTGTACAATTTTAATATTCTACTTGTATGTGCTAAATCGTCTGGTGATTCCTTTTGGCCTTCTGAATTTTTAAGCTTGTCCATCTGACTTTAAAAACTGGATGTCTTGTTAATTAGTTGGCTGAATGCTGTGAAACTATTTTATTGTTGGACAAGCGAAACATAAAAGTTCATGCTAAAACTTTACCTTAAAACGTACTTCCACAGTTAAAAAAATGTTATATTCAACTCATCTATGTTGTCATTTAAATCAAACATTAACCCAATCATCACCACCAACATGGCCAGAATCATCTCTCTTCTCTAATACTGAAACTTAAGCACACTATATATACATAATTTGTTTTTGACATGACTCACTATCGCAATTTTCTATACTATTGCCTACCTCACTCATTCATCAAATGCCTGAACCTTGATCAGAATAGTTTTGTGATAATCCTAACCAGAAACTTTGTATTTAAACACATCATAGTGATCCTGAGCCCCCTCCACATACTCATACATTGCCAACGGCGACCCTAAGGTACCCACTCTCATATACAGTGCAGAGCATTGTGTGGACTAGCACCTGATTACCTCTCATTACACCTCATAAACCAGCACACACTCCAGGATCTCCTGATACTGGTTATGTTCCAACAAACAAACAGACCTTATCGTACTGTCCTACAACATATAACCCTCTTTAGCATGCGCTGGCTTTTACCTTAGTGTGATAATGCGCAAGTCCAACTTGACCCAACTTGAATATGAATCAGGCCTTTAGCTATACTCTGAAACAGGGTTAGTTTTTATACAATGTATGCATCAGAGCACAATGAAGGTTTTAGTGCAATGAAAACAGATGAAATCATCGCAAAGCCTCTCTACATCTGCTAACCATCTTTAGCACAGGAGGGTTCTTACTTTAGCTTGTAACTCTAACCTTCTGTCTTCCTATCTTTTTCTTTCCTCCTTCCACTGTACAAACAGGATTGACTATCATTGGGAGCACATGCTCAAAATTAAGCTCAATAGTTTCTCTGATACACATTCATCTCTCGTTTGGTTGTTGCATACAAGCAGGGAACAAGTGAAAGAGCGCCAGTAAGGAACGTCTGACTCTCTGCGTGGGTTGACAATATGAATGATGTTCCATTGCTATAAAACTCCCGAGATGCAATTTGAAGGGTTTGAAAGGGAGACGTCTTCTCCCTGTGTGTTGCATGGTGGGTGTTGTTTTTCCAGGAGGCCCCAGTTGTAACCCAGGTGACAGTGTGTGCTTTGGCATGCAGCATGGAAATTGGTTAAGACTGAAAAGGCCCCAATTGAAGGACAGTAAGACAAAGAAAATAAACTGGAAACAAGAGAAAGGAAGAGAGAGTAAAAAATAGCATAAAATGTCATTCCCTGCATCAGTGACTTTTGGCAGCGTAATTCCTGACTCGGTCGGGACACGCCAAAAACCACAAGTCCCTAAAAAGAAGTATGGTGATTCTGCTCAGCAGTTATGTCATATTTATCCATAAAAGCAGAGGCAAGAAGCATATAAACTTCTGTGTTGTGTTTTGAGTGTATTATGTGGATGATTTCACTGAGATCTTCATCACCTCTAAATGTGCTTCAGTGTGTTATGAACCTACTGTTAAAACTAATTATACACACATACAGTGTGACATCTCTCTGTGGGAGAGTGTTCAGACAGCCACGGGGTCAACTGGGAGACAATTCATTACTAATGCATTAATAAAAGTGCAGTATCATCTTGTTAGCTAACAGAAACCTGCTGTGATCACAAACTTTGATCTTGACATAAGCCCCTTTTATACGGCCTGTTCAAGGTGGGAATGTTGCACTGTTATTCCGCCTCACTGTTCAGTAGAAAACATACAAACATGGAATGGGGGGGGCAATGTTGTTCCGCCATTAAGCCAGCAGCAGAGGTAGTCACAGAGCTCAATCATGTTGTATACGATGCAGAGCAACTTTGCTTGCATTTGAGTGGTATAAATGTGCACAACTAGCAAAAGCACCTCAACACTTAGTTCACCCGCCTTTATAGTTTAGAAAGCAATGTCGCTGCCCGACCTGTATGTTATACATCACACTGGAGGCCGACGCTGTTGTGTTACACGTCACGCCTCTGCTTTCAACGCCGGGATGCTATCTAAAGAAAGGTTCAGTGTAAAAAAAAGCAAAGAGGGGTCTTTTTTACAGCAGTATCTCTGTTTAAAATGAGCTTTAGACACACATGTGCTCACAGATACAAAACAGTGCACATGTAACTGGTGAATAAGCCGTGTGAGTCTGCCTGCCATGCTTCAATGCTCTTCATCAGGGGCTGCTTCCAGCTCAGAGCAGGTATGGGGAAAAGAGAGCTGGCTGAAAACCTAAGGCCCTCACCAGTGGCCTAACAGGCTCCAGCTCCTCTCCTTTTTTAAACCACCGACTGAAGAGCTGAAACAGTTCATCATTTAGTAAAGATGCAGACAATCCTGGTATATTTTAATGGAACGTATTGGCTAACATAACCCCAATCATCATCCAATCCCTCTCAACCTGCTTGTGTTGCAGTGCTGCTCTCCTTTATGAAATCCTACAGTGCGAGCATTTTACTGTATATATGAATGAAAATAGCTTGTGTGATTGTGAAAATTCTTTCGGGAGCACCAGTGAGAGTGACGCTGAATTCTGACACCAAATTGGCAAATAAAGGGATTTGCTAAACTTCGACGCCAACAAATCTTTTCTCTCTCCTCTCTCTTCCATATTGGCAAAGACCAGTGTACAAAGTATTCAGGGAGCAGCCTCTCATTTTTATCCAGCACGTCACAGAAGGCAGGTCATATCAGCTGTCATTAATTAACCTCAATTTCATGAGTAACTTGATGTCAGGCCAAAAGAAAACGGCTGGTCTCGTTTTGAGTGCTCTTTGCAAGCCAGTGACTTGACTCGACCAAAGATCGTTTGTGAGGGAAGATACTCCGCTCTGTAACACTACTCTAAAATCACGAGTGGACCGAGTGTCTTTGTTGTTCCCACCGCTGCGACAGAGAGATAAATCTCATTTCAAATCAGGTCACGTCAATTTCAGAAGTCACATTCTCCCAGTTAAACTGTCATTCATATTCATATCAATAATTTAAACGAATCAACTGAACAGGTTTGATGCAAAGCCTTCAGTGTTTGAGATGAATCAGTCTCCTGCTATGTTATTTCAATGTCATATTTATACATATTTAATCAACATTTAGTGCTCACCGAGCAGTTAATTAGGAACACCTGTGCAATCTAATGCAACCCATCATCTCTGCTCTACTTTTATGAAGCTTAGACATTCTCAGTTTTTGTTGACATTGTCAGAAAGGTGATGATTCTACTTTATGTTTATTTTTGGCATCACAGTGGGTCGTGGTGAACTGGAGTGCATTATATTGAAAAGTGTTCCTAATATTTATAGGGGGCAAAATATTAGGAACACTTCATAAATCACAATATTTGTTGGTTTTCTTAGTAGTATATGATAGTAAATTGCAAATGAAGTGTTGGGTTTTGCACTGTTGGACTATGATAGGCTGCGATGGGTGTTTTCTATTTCCTGACATTTTATAGACTAAATGACATAATCCATTAATTGAGAAACTAATATGCAGATGATTTAAAAATGAAAGTAACCGTTGTGTGCATCCTAGCCCACTCAACAGTTCATTATGAGACTTTGATACATTAAACATTATCCAGTGGCATAATAACAGAACCAGCTCAATCAAGCTTCCTGAAAGATATTTCAGCAACACTTACTGACTTTCTGGAAGAGACTGTACTTTTTTTCAACCAATGTGTTTTGGCATGGGGCCTTCATCGGGGTCTTTTACATAATGTGTAAGAGCAGCACCTATATATACACACACATCAGACAGCTGGGTCTCAAGAAGATCAGACACGTTACACGAAACAGATTATTGTCACAAAAAAGAAAATTACTTTAACCAACTAACTATTTAGAACCTATTTAATAACTGCACTTTATTTAATGAAATCATTTTATAAATCTCTCTAAAGATAAAATCCAAATTGATGCGTACTGGATACAAGCCTCTGAGATTATAAATCCACACAGTCTCTTTCTCTTTTCTAAAGAAATTATCTAAGAACTCTCAAGCTTTTGCAGCCAAGCAAAATAAGCAACTGCAGACTGTTGAGTTTCCTGATGAAGACTGTTTCCAGACCTCGCATGCTATCACAAGACTTATGTCACTTGTAATGCTTTCAAACAGTCCAGAACTGGAAGAAACTTTCACACCGAATCCTGGTCATGCCAGAGGGATGATTTCACGATGAAGTTATCCGAGATGAGGACTCTGTAGGTCAGTGTCCTTGATGAAGTTGCTACTGCATAGATAACTGAAACACAATCAAAAGTGAAAGAGTGCATCTAACAGGTCGTGCCCTCTCATAATCTGGAGAATGTGATAGATTACTCTGTTAGTAAAAAGGTCAGGTATCACATGCTTTTTCTTCCCTCTGTGTGAACATGAAGTGGAAATGAAGAAAGCAAAAAGAGGTCCCTGGATAATAGCTCTGTTCATGCTGCTCTCCCTGCAATGCTGGTTTGCATACACAACATCCTTAGAAGGTAGAAAAAACACAGCTGAACCAAGAGAACAACTGGGACTGGCAGTGTTCATGAAAACAACAGGCTTGTTCAAGTTAGCTAAACACACCAAGGGCCGTATTCATAAGCTTCCTGGTAAAAAGAGTTGCTCCAAGTGACGAAATTCTACGAAAATTCTTTGAATTATGACGTTTTCTAAGAATTTCCCTTTACAGTTAAGACTAGACTAAGAGTTTAAGAAGCTTACGAGTTTCTTAAGCAGAGGAGAAACTGGTGGAAAGACAAAGAGGAAGGAGAAATATTCTCCAAAAGTTGAATGACAGTGAGTTAAGGAGACACTACAGATTAGATCATGCAGGGATAATGTTTGTGGTCCATCTCAGTAGAGATGCGCTCACATCTCCCACCCAACACAATAACACTGTAACACCAGAAATGAAAGTGGTCACAACACTAACATATCTAGCAACTGGAAAAATTTGGAATTTGCTGGCAGCTGTAAAAAAAAAAAAAAAAAATTGACATGCTTAACACTGCTACTTACATAGACTAAAAGTACTAAAATGACCAGCATGGTAAATAGACGTAAGACAATAAATATAACAACTATCAGCATGTGAACAGGGTACTGCACAAGTAGGCGTTTGTTTTCAAACATTTCATAGGCTACTTTTAAAGTATAGCTCACAATTTGTTCAACAGAGATGTTCATTACATAAAATAGTATTTATAATTACACCATCTCTTAATAGAGACTAATAAAGTTCTATGAGTAGGCTTTATCAGTTTTACTGTCCATTTTATGCCCCTCATCGCTAACAGTGTATTGCTCTTTCTTTTTTTCTATAGAGTGAGTCATATGTGGCAACGGGGTCAACCACACCTCGTCACTAAGGTAAAGGTTTCTGTTTCTTGCTCAGAGTTGCTCTGAGAATTTTCCTAAATCAGTCCTAAGCTAGCAAATTTTTAGACTAAGTCAGGAGCTCTCTGAGAGTATTTTCTCAATTTTTATGAATATGGTCCCAGATGCTTTAGAATCAAAATGATGATGAGTGCTACTTCAGAGGGGATTTTGTATGACAACAAAAAAAAAGACAGCTCAACAGCTACAACAACTTTAAATCTTAAGAACTGAGAGTGTGCTTCAGCAGGTAGCTATTGTACGACTGGAACGGAGCTTGTACATCTGTAGGGCTCAACAACACACCAAATGTAGCTTTCTCACTTATCACTGCACATAGAGAGCTGCTATGGTCTACTGGGGGTGTTTTCTTCAGCTTGATGAGAATGGATAAATATTTTAAATGGTTGAGTGTGAGATCTCTCTACTATATCATCTATGTGTAATTGTGCGTGCCGGAACCAGCCTTTCAGCAGATTTTCTCCTCCAAACCCCAACAGAGTGTCTAAGATCATAAGATACAAGCTGCTTGTGTGCGCACACACACACACACACACACACACACACACACACACACACACACACACACAGAGCGCAGGCCCTGGAGGCAATAACACGTGTGTATTCCCAGAAGACCTGGGACCCCATTCAGTCACAAGCACTATCACAATGTTGGCAGATTATGACTTAAAGAGCTTTAATTTCTTAATTGGATATTATTCACTAACTACTGTAGACTCTAGGGTTGTGCCATGTCTTACTATTCACAATTATAACGGTATCATTTTTGATATGATTTTTAAAAAATGCACATCATGGTAATGGCAATGTTCCGACTTGTTGACGTAATGTCGTTGTACCGTTAGCACAGCAACTGGCTGAAAGCAAAAGTTACACTGCTACCAGCTCCACGGTGGAGGAGTTAGTTACAAAAAGGGGAGCAACTTCATTAGTGTGGAAGTGGTTTGGTTATAAAAGATCAGATGTACAACAAACCACAGCAATATGTAAGAAGTGCAAGAAGACTGTAACAACAAAAGAGAGCAATACAACAAACTTATTTCACAATCTCAAGCAGAAGCACCAGGTATGATGATTGAGGTCTAAACCGAGCAGACTAACTACACTGATTACAAACTAAAGAACTGAGAGATAATTTAAGTTTTTACTGAATATTTGAAGGAAAATTGTTATATTTATGCTGACACTTATAAAACTATAACACTTATTTTGTTGCAATTGTATGTTCTTGACATTAATAATAAAATAATTTTCAGTATTCTGTCATATCGTCAAGAATATCATTATGTCAGAAATACCCTGATATTGATATATTATTTTTGGACTATATCACCCACCCCTAGTAGACTCCCCATTAAAACTGATTTATGATGATGGAGCCAGAGGGAATTGTTAGAGAAAGAATAGTAGGGGTCTCCAGTCCGGCCATCCCTGCCAGGCAGACATCTTAGCAGCCACTTAAAAATGACAACAATACAGGAAATACTACCACTTGGCAAATGCTTTTATTCAAATTGACCCCCAGAGTATTTTTTTCAATGAAAAGAGTCTCTGCAATGAACACAGATAGGTTCAGTGCTGGGCAGGACTGCCCTTTAAAACACACTTAGGTCTTCACAATGTAAACAACAACAGCGTTTAACCTACTAACCTACAGCCCATGGGCCTGCTGGTGCTGTGGCCTAGCTAGGTTATTATCAGAATACCTCTGGCCAATTCATCAATGTATAGTGTGGCTGACTGCTATTCATGCTGAGCATTAGCTAGCAAAAGCTAGTCTCCGTTATCACCATTAGCAAACCAAGCCCTGGGGCCAGCTGTTAGAGACATAGCTCCTGTTGTCACGTACTAATTTAGGTCAGTATATTACACATTTCATCAAGGACAGACGTGTCCAAGTGGCTAAACATACACATAAATACACAAGCTTTTAAAATACAAAATTATTTAATCAGGGATGTTGGACCTTGGCAAAGGAAAGCACTCTAGAAAAAGAAGGAGGAAGAGGAAGACACTTACGAACTTCCCTCATTACCATTATTTCTTCCACACCAAGCTGAAACAGTCAGCAGAGGAACAGTGAACTAGTTGGTATTTCATTCCCTGTGGATTACAGAATGATGTCAGTTCACTCCAAGAGGTGAATGGGACACATGCACATGAGAAGGAACTGCGCTTCGGGCTAACAGTCCCTGTCACCTCTCGGAAAGGGACACTAGACCACACAATTGCACAAAATAACACAAGCAATACACACACACACACACACACACACATCAACACACACCTCCTTGGGCCTTGAGTTATAATGACATTCAGGCTTTGTACAGCACCCCCGAGTCTCCTCCTCGGCCACGAGGTATGCAAATGGAGGGTAATTCATTTTATTCACAGTGGAACAGATCAGCTCTACAGCAATGTATGTTAGGACAATATCCATTGTTAAATCCACAGTGAGTCCAAATATTCAGGACAGAGAGGCCATTGATCTATTCAGCTGGGTAATATTAACTCCCACTTTTGGCTCCATTAACGGAGGAGCTGACAGTACATGGAGACAGACAATATGGTTTGCCGCATAACTTCTCAATGGCCTGTGACTGAAGTATCAATATTGTTAACATAATGTAGACTGCACCGCAATATTCAAACCATGACGTCATACGCTTAACCTGGACCAAAAACAAAAGGTTTAATCCAGGATCCTGTGCATTTTTTGAATGCAGATCTCTGAAATTAGCATCCGCTGTTGTCACCAAGTATTAACTGCAATACTTTTAGGCTGCAAGGATTATGGAAAAACAAAGGCGAACCACATCTTTTGTTATGCATAGTGCCGTGTAACGTCCCCTACTGTGAGAAACACGGGGACGCACGCACAACTTTTTTCCGAGGATGGACTAGAAAAGAGCGTGGCCTGAAGGCACAGGATGTCTCTTAATGTGTGAGTCAAACTAATGGACTGCTTGCTTCTACTGTGCCCCTGACCTCTCTTGCTCCCTCACTCATCCCATCTTCTTCGCAAACTCTCTCTCTCCCTCATCCTCCATCCCAGATTTCCTTACCTCATTCTTGTCCTCTCGGTCTTAACGTCTCTATTTACCATCTCTCAACCTCACCCGATCCTTTGTTTTGTGCCTCAGGACGCAGAAGCACAACGAACGGGATCAATCTGACAGCAATGAGACAGATGTACACAACCTACACACACTCACGCACGTGTGGGTGACACGAGTGCGGAGCTAAAATCCTGTTCATGCATAGTCAAAATGTTGCATTAATATGCACACAACTATAGGATGGATTGTGTTTTCCATGGGGCCCCCACACCTACATAAATTCAACTCACAAAGCCCAGGGGACGCACACACACACACACACACACACACACACACACACACAGAGCAGTGATCACAACACTGCTTTCCAAGCACAGTTCAGGATGACCTATATATAGTATGCTTGTATCTGCGACTACATGGGTCTATCCCTGCAGAACACGCCAACGCAAACTCACGCCAGGCAAGATCCAGGGCGTATGGCTTTTAAAGTAATGCCTTCCCTGACAGCGGTGTTGTTATATGGTTAGGTTTCCCTCTGCTTAATCCAGTCTCTTTCAGGATCAAAAACCACAATTGGTGTTTCAGCGCAGTCTTAAAAAGAATCTGTGGGTCGGCTGATAAAAGGCCGCTCTCTCCTTCTGCAAACTGTAAATCAGAGACAATCTGTCGAGCACAATGAGTAAGGCTGTGATTCAGGAAACTCAGACTTGTGTTTGTGTGCGGCTGACTCAGACCATTTGGCTTCAAAGTGTTCCTCCTGCCCCATCAGAACCTTGGCTGAGCACATGTTCAAAAATCATTTTTACATTTTAGATGTAGACACGAGGCTGATAGAAGAGGAGGTTTTCTTGGAGTCCATGTATGTGTGTGTTTGAGTGAGAGAAAAAAAAAGCCTGTGTGTGTGTGGGATAAAAAAAAGAGTGTACACCGTTTTCAGGCTTGCCTAAACATGTACTGTAGGTGCAGGTCTTATCACCCCGTCAAATAGTCAACCATCTCTGTGACAATGCAGAAGCCCCATAACCAGTCAGCTTGCTATGACTGACTGACTATGTCTGCCAGACCTGCCAAAGCTCCTGATTCACATGGACCTTCTGTTTGTGTGCCCAACGAAGTGCTTCATTCAAGACCAGCAGTTTGGATGACACAGTCACTTATTCATGCGTTGGTCAAAGCAGAGACAGTTTTCCCCAAACAGATTTTCCTCCACTCAACTGTCTCATCTAAATATCAAATCAAAGTGTCTGTCTGCCTCAACATTTACCACTTCTCTTCTTTCACTCCTCAGTTCCTTTATGAAGCACTCAAATTGAAAAGCCTCAGGTGTGGTGCAGGTACTGCAGACATATGGCAGAACTAAGCTAAATGCAAAGAGTATGAATGCTAATGTCTGGAGAGCATGGGTCATCAGAAATAAACACCGGGGCTGAAGGGACAGATCCTTCTGCTAATTTTTAACTGGTTTTGGTTATTAGTCATCCCAGCAGCAGGAAGGGGGGGATCCCAGTGTAATTCACCCGTCATATTTTGTTCTGTGACAAAAACTGTTTCCCTGAAGGGACTTTACAGTGGTCTTGTGGCTCAAAACAGTATTCTGTGTTTTATTCCTGTAGAATGTAATGTATGCTTGATAGCTTTATGTTGCATTTGGATTATTCCTTCTAAAAAATGCATTATAGGGTTAATGTAGGGTCTTATTCCACAGGGATGGCGATTACTGAACACAGCCTGGTTGAAATTGTGGAACTTCTCAATGAAAATACATCCTGCTGCTATCATCTTACCCTCGCAGTCAATAATATTCCAAGTGGCCTGGATGGGACCTTCAGTCACTAACGATGACCAGATGTGCAGTGTGCATGACTCATGATGGTCTGTGCCCTGCCCTTTAATCTCTGCAGCAAGTTACCAACTGCCACTTGGTCAAAGCACACGGCATCTTGTCAAGTACTGTATGTCTGGGGCCAGCCATAACATACATACCATGCCAGAGGATGAAGAATACCACCACAGTGAAAACGGATCTTATCTGCATGTTTGAAGAAAGCAATAAAACTAGGAATGCAACAACTGTTATCACGCCCATGGCGTTTTTTGTGTCTATATGTATATATGCACTCATCAGTCATAAAAAAGAGCAACAATACCCCTGTGTTAAATTATTGTGGGATAGACTTACCCAATATACAAACATCACACCTAAACTAAGTCTATTTAAAATAATACAGTGGTACAAAGCAATATTTAAGACACCATGAATATAAGTTCAATAATAATGGACACACTATTAAGCTCCTGCACAAAAATATTACCACGCTTTTTCGTGCGTGCGTGCGCGTTTTTATGTGGGTGCGTGCCATACCTTCAGGACATTATGAGGAGCTAATTGGAAAGCCCCGGTGACTAACGTCAACCGTTAAAACAGAGAAATAAACCAGCAATGCAACACTTACTTGCCAATGACCTCGCAGAGCTCGTACACATCTTCAAAGAGAATGTCGTCGTCCGCCATAGTCCGACCCCGGCTGGGGGAAAAATATCCCCAAAATATGCGTCCCAAAGCCTGATTATGCTCCTAAATGGGGGAGAAGAAGGCCACGACCAGGTGACCGTTTGACAGAAATAACTGACAAACACCCCTCGTGTGCAACAGCAGCGGGGTAGCCGGGAAAAGAGTTACAAAGAAAGGTTTCAAAATCCCAGTTGTTGCCTCCTTCGTCGACCCCCCCGCTCCCCCCCCCAAAAAATAAAAAACCGCTGCGTCGCTGTGGGTGAATCGGCACAGGGAGAGCTCAATAATCCAGTTTGAGAGTCCACTGGTTCGGCCCCGCCTTTCCCACAGCTTCCCGGTATCTCAAACAGGCAACCCGTAACGTTACGTGGTTGTCAAACAAACATTACAGTAGCTAAACTATTCCGCCGGTGTAGCTGCTCCCGTTGGCTACACTGGTTTTAAATGTTGTTGAGCTCACAGAGGATGAAGTGCCCGAACAGACCCGGTGGACGGTGTAACAGCACCGATCCAGGTGGGTTACGGTGCTCTTCACATCCCGGACAGCTCCGGGTTACTCTCTTCAGGGATGCACCACACACACACGGTCCTCCTGTCGTGTAACTGACGGGCTGGTTCAAGTCCTCAGTGTATAATTCAGGAGCTGCACTCTCCGTCTCTTTCTGCTCTTTCTCCTCAGCTTGGCGACACTTCCCAGCCGTTGGTCTGTGTCTTTTTTCCAATCACTGTCGCCCGGACGTTGGTTCAGCTCCACGGCGCTTCCAGAAAACCAAGCTCCGCCTACATGAGGCGGTTATGAAACTGCTGCGCTGTCCTCCATTTTGGCGCCAAGCCGTTTCCCAGAGGTCTCCATTGAGGCCTACAGTTTTTGAGCCAATATGGCGGAGAAGCGGCGCCATAAAGGCTTTTCCAAAACGGTAGTTTCCTCAGGACTCTGTCAGTGCATAGAAGTGGGTATGAATGAAGAATGTCCAAAAATATTTACAAATGACACCGCTTTCATTCAAAGGAAAGTTTAAGTTAAGAAGTAATTTCTTTGAGCGCTCAGGTATTATTAATATAGATTTTTATGATGTATTCCGTTCAATAGCTTAAGTGCAGGGCTGCAGCCAGAATTGGAGATATATGGAGGTACAAATTTTCCCCCAGCATATCCCCAGAGGCTAGTTTTATATAGTTTTATATTAAACTCATGCTTTACATTAACGCACATATACAGCAACAAGTGACATGAGAGTACAACAAACAACACTGACCACTCTCCAAAAGTATGGCGACCAGACGTTCCAGTTTGTCTGGGATTGTCCCAATTTCAAGCTGAGTGTCAATCATGTCAATCACTGTGTTGTTGTCAAGGCTGTTGCTAGCCTATGACACTTGCAACTCTTTCTGACAGAACCTGTCAGTATGCTAACGGTTAGCTATCACGCCGAGGAGAGAGTCAGTCTTTTCTAAAGAGCTCAGGGAGGCTTACTCCTTCCTTCGCAAAGTACCTGGCAATGAAAAAGCTGCACTCTGCACACACTGCGGTGGAAATGCCGACATAAAAGATCATATTTAGATGGCCAAACATAAGCGTTGGTTTCCCTGAGAGCTGAGAGCTCCAGAAAAGAAACTCTAACTAAGAGGAAAGACTGCAAAGCGTAAACTACCCGGCAATCTTCTTAAAGGTAACTTTCTTTAAAGGCTCTTCCTCAGTTTATGTCATTAACAAGGTGCAACTGTGCAACTAATGTTTTGAAATTTTAACATTTTTTACATTTTTACATTTTGCATTGTAGAAATTGTAAACTTGTTTTGTAAACTTGTAATCAACTCGTGGCATAGCATTGTAAAGATAAGTTAAAGTTATTTTTATGTAGAGGCTATAAAGTTATTTATAGGTCACAAAGAGATTTGTACCTTGTTTTGCTGGCAGAGAATGTGTCACAGTTGGCCATTTAGCCGGCAGCCTGTGCTTGTGCACACTGACAAACACCTTGGTGGATTTTGGGAGTCAAAACATAATATCTCATCTGCTGACACGTTGTCTGTGGTGTTGAAAAGTGCACTCAGTAGATGTGCTAAGCACTGATGCAATTGTCCCCAATCTTGATGAAAACGCCTATAGTGTGCACATACGCGTGCGTGTGCATGAATGTGTGATACACTTAAGGGTCCTGGTTTGGGGGTTTGAAAATATGGTCACCCTATCCAAAAGACATTGACAGACCACACATAATAACTAATAATATTCCTCAGAAAAGTTTTCAGTTTACTTTTGAATGTGGATGCAGTTGTGACAGATCCCAGGTCATCAGGCAATTTGTTCCAGACAACAGGACTAAAGAAACTCTGGCTGCTGCATTCTGAATGAGCTGGAGCCTTCCTCTGCCTTGTTTGGGTAATTCAGCAAAGAGAGCATTGGAGAAATCTGACCTGGTTGAGATAAACGTATAAACCAGCATCTCAGTGTCATCTTGAGATATGAATCCTCTAACTTCTCATAGGATTTTCAAGTAATGAAAAGCTGCCCCGATGAAGTTACTGATGTGACTTTCAAACTTAAGATCAGAGTCCAAAATAACTCTGCTCTGAGGTTCCTGCCTTGCTCACTGTGATCCAGAGACAGTGATTCTAGGTGTGAATATATTCCCTGTCTTGAATCTACTGCAGGTATCTCAGTCTTGACTTTATGCAGCTTTAAAAAAAAACATGTCTGTCTCAACACACAAAAACATATTATATTTATTCATTTAACTTTTCAGTGATCATTTCAGTAAATCTTATCTTCCTGTATGATGATCTAAATACTGTTCATAAGATTTCCCTTTATTTCATTAGATTTCAACATAACTGACTCTAAAGTATATCAGCATTTAAAAACCCAGTAGATGATTGTATAATGTAAACTCGTCCTCGTGTTGCCCCTGCTACTGACATCCTTTTTTAATGACGTGGACACAGATTTGTCTCTTTGAAGTAAATTTAGGGACAAGAATCTAAAAAAATAAACAAAGAAGCAAGGATGAGGAACAAACTAAAATTGCGCGGGAGGAAAAATCTGTGAACAATAAGATGCAAGCAGCGAAGCTATCATGAATCAATGTGTTGTATGAGTTTGCATTCTCTTTTGTACGTGCTGCCTTCACCTCCCGTGTCAACTGTAAGGTTGACAGTTGTTTGTCTGCTTTGGGTTGCAGTTCCTTTCTTTCACTGGCTGCTTGTCTCCTTTCAGAAGACCTGAGACAGTGAGTCAGTTTTAACCAGTATAGAAAGCAGAGTAAACCAAACATTCCTCATTTTAACCTAAAATTAATTTCAATTTACTTAAACTTCTATGAGTCTCAAAGCTTATATCTAAATATAACCATTTTTCATCTTATGTCTAAACCCAACTGTGTAGTTTCGCTGGCTGATCACAGTACGTCTGCCCATAATTTCATGGATCCCATGGGATCCATAATTTCATGTTATATGGTCATGTGGTTTTGGCACCATTACACATCAAGGTGACTTCATAGGACTGACGCCAACAAAGACCGATGAAACTCTTTGAATCATCTTGCATCACCTTATGTCACCTCACATCCTCTGTTAAACGTTGCAGTCGAACACACCACAAAAATCCACAAAAGCTGTCGGACTGACTCCTGACATGAACATATGTTCTCTACCTGTGTGAGAGACGGTAAATAGTCAATAGTCTGCATTTGTAAACTAAAAAAACCTTTCTGGCAGACAAACAACCATTTTCACACTATTGTGAGTCTGTCTTTTTAACATGCTCAAAATGAGAGCTGAAAATACGACCAAGTTTTCAACTGATACTGTAAAATTCTGCTTTGAGTCGCGCTGGTATTTTCAGCTTAGTGTCTTCCACTTGTGGACAAAGAAAAGAAATGAAGGGGAGATAAAAAAAAAATGCACTAAATGGGTGTAATCACTGATTACCTGAGCTGAGCAGCCAGCTCTCTCTCAATGGGAAGAACTAGTGCCAACATTGCTGGACACACTGGATAAACTACAGACAATGGTTGGTTGCAGACATTCAACAACAGTCCAATGGCTCCAAACAGTCAAGTGATGGCTCGGTGTGTCAGGGGCCTAAAACAAATGAAACTGCTGAACTGGCAGTCAAGTAAGGAATTCTACTGGTGCTGGATGTAGATGTTGTATGTGAAAATAACATTGGATACGTTTTCAAAATGAAATCAAGCAGCTGTGATACCACTACAGACAGCTTAGAAAATACTGCTAACAGTCACAGTCATGCTGGGTTAAATTACATTATTATAGTGTAAATGTTTCACACCTCATTGTGAAGACACAAATACCAATTTTACAGACAGAAGCAGGTGGTAGCCTGCAGCAACAGCCGACACACCTTGTACTATTTTCACCATTACATTTCCATTACAGTACAAACTGGTGAAACACCAGTATAAAACAGCTTAGAATCTGAGCGCATTCACTATTTTTTTGTACTTGCAGAATTATGATGTAGCACAAAGGTGAAATAACAGGTTGCACTGTCAGCCTGTTTAGGGGTTTCTCAAGACTGTGGAGGATTGCCTCTTTTCTTTGAAACTGGTGCTTGTCTTTCACAAACTGTGCTACATTCCCCCAAAATACAGCTCAACACGGAGCTAGTGTAGACATGTAGGCACAACATACAGGCAAGTGCTGTCTTGTTCATATTTTATGGGCTTTGGTGGGCTCAATACATTGCCAGCTGATTGCCTAATTAATGCCGGGTGAATAATTAAGCAGAGTTAGTAAACCCAAGATGATGAGCTTGTTCTTTTATTTATGGTTTTTCAACAAAAAGGATTCTGTGTCATTAAATAAGCCCCACAGCAGCTACTGTAGGTATTCCTTTTCTCCCTTGATACATGGCTGCTTGTGTAGCACAAAAATCTTTATTTGGGCCATTTGGTCCTCGCTGATCATGTGAGGCTGAGTGTGCAGGTCTGGATTTTGTGAGGTGATGAGCAGGAGGCCATTTGGATTAGGAATAAGAGAAATCAGGACATCAGAGAAAATCTTATCTCTAACCAACACACCATTCTAGATCAGCCGGTGGGCCAGAGTGGTGTGTGTGTGTGTGTTTGTGTTTATGCTCTTAGGCCCTTATCCCTACTCAGAAATCTCAACCAGAACTGATGTACTAGATTGCTTGTGTTTTGAATAGGGACTGTAGTAGTATTGTACACACACACACACACACACACACACACACACACACACACACACACACAGACTTTGATTAACTTTAAATTATGCAGCAACAAAATACAGACATGAGGTTCAATGTGCGGCCAGACTTGATGCAGCTGAGGATGAGATATCCTGATTATTAGTCTCTAGTATGGGTATGCTCCAAAAGTGCTGGATCCTACATTCCCCATAATGCAACTAAATGCGTTTTTCCTACTTGGTAAATGTCCACGTCTTTCAAACTCCATGCCCCCAGTTCAGGTTTTTGTTAAAAAACGTCACAAGCTCAAGCTTAAAAAGTCACAAGTCCAAGTCAAAATATTTTCTCATGCTCTAAAGCTCCTCCAGAGCCACAGAGGAAATTATACAACTGTTTTCATAGGCTGAAGGCTGGAACATTCTTCTGTGGGCTACACGTAACCGAACATGCGCAGGGGTCATTCGGTGACGTGCATGCTGCGACCTATAGTTATCTATAATACGCTCCTCTGCGTACACCGTAGACCTGTACGAGTATCTTCGAGGGAACCGCAATCCCCGTCTGATCAGCACTCCTCATGATGAATAAGAACCTTATGTGTAAAATTGGTGAAGTGCCCCTTTAACATTAAGTTTTAGGGGTGTTTTTTGGCATCACAAACGGCAGCCTCAATTAGTGTTAGCAATCAGCAATGTGCTATTGTTGGATACATTACTGTAGTTTCCTGCAATAAAATCCATTCTGGTCAGAGAGGAAAACTATAAACTTATGCTTCAGGGAGCTGGTAATGTCACTGGGATGGTTATGATTATGATGCATAATAAAAGTGCCTGTGACATTTCAAAAAGTAAAGTAAAAGGAGAGACCCCCAACAGGTAGAGACAGTCATTACACATCCACCTGTGGTCTCTTGAAAAATTACATAAACATTATCTTACTCCATTGTTGCACAAACAAGAGATACTGACATTTCTGTTTTTGTGTAACAATGCAACAGGATTTGTGGAAAGTATATTACAAGTAATTTGGGTGAAAATATCACAGTAGTTGACTTCTAACAGCATCGATTCAATAAAGTGACGAGAGTATGAGTGATGGTAAGTATGAAGAATACAGTGTGTGTTCCAGCGTGTGATGATGTAGTTCCTTTGATGTTGGAGAAAGATGATCACAGACTGTGTATAAGTGTTCGGCGTTCCTCATCAGCTACCCTAGAGCGTCTGCTGAAGGCTGACACGATCACATTCAACTGAGCTGACATCCAGTTTTCTCTCACTGTGTTCCTTTCTCTCCTCTCCTTTGTCAGTCCTAAAGGAAATGGCTGGCGATTTTCTATATTTTTCTTATTGTCGACAAATCTCTTGTGCAGAGCCAAACCAACAATGAATTGATCTTCTCTATTGTGTATGTATCCAAAGCCTGATATATCTTATTTCTCTGTGCTCTGTTGTCCAAAACAGTTCAGTGAGCCACACTGCCGCACTGGGTTACGTGTTCCTTCGCCACAAAGAGTTTGGGTATGTTTGTTTAGAAACGGCTCTAGACTAATAGCAGCAATAAAGTCTTCTGTCTCCAAAGAGTAGTTCCATGTAAGGTAGAGGCCACTGCACATTTACGGGAATGCAGCTCTGTTTACAGAGCTTCACTGGCTTGTTGTGGTACATATCTCAACCTCTTGACTTTGTACCACTTTAGTATAAATACTTGTAAGTAGGATTAATTCAATATTGGTTTGGCTCTGCACATGACATTCGTTGACAGTAATAAAAATACGGGAGTCACCAGCTTTGTCCTTTAAGACATTTATCTTGGTTGCATGGAGTTGAATTAAGAGGAGTGTGTACTCTGTGCAAAGGTGGAAAGTCACAAAGTCTGTATGTACATTTTTAAATCATTGAAAGTACACAGTATTATTATTTTCTACATTTTTTTATTATCAATATTTTTTCTTGATGTTGTTTTCAGCTTGTGGTATCTGTTTTTCTCTTCTTTTCTGTTCTTTTATTTTATGTATCAGATGTTCTCATGAGAAAAGTGAGATTGAACCAAAACAGTAAATTTGTGGACTGTAAAACCAAAACGATGAGCTGAAAGATGCTAAAATGCTCCATAGAGCTGCGGCGAACTGCAGAGCTTAATGATAATTCTCTGTGGGTTTGTCACTATGATGACCCCTTTCACATTGCATATAGTCATCCCATCTATTGTTGACATAAAGATTGATTAGTGCAACTTTAAGTAAAATTTCTGTGCTTCACTCTATCCAGCCTCAAGAAGCACATTGGTAAACTTCACAGAGGCAGATCATAATATCCTCTGCTGGTTTTTGGTTTTGGAGTATTACAGTTTTCTCAATTGCTTTGGCACATTTCTCAAAACATTTTTAAAGTTCTCAGCACTGAAGATACATTTCCCAAAATGGCTCAGCAAAACACTATAGTTAGCCTGCAAAAGGCTGTAACTCACCCAAAACATTTAATAAATGTTTCAAAATTAAGTTATTGTGCCAAAAAATAAGTCATTGCCACCAAAATGACACATTCCTTTGACATTATGTAAAACCAAGGTGATCAGTGAGACCAGACCACTTCATCTCCTAATTTCCAGTCTGGTCCTACATGTTTTCACTGACACTGAATGCCTGTTGTACCAGACTGTTATTTTTCTAAAGCTAACTGACTGCTATTGTATATGAAAGTGGATACTCTTCAGACACCGATTTCACGAGAACAAGATTTCACATTCCACTTTGTAAAGCAAAAGAGCACTTAGATTTGCATGTAATGAGAGGAAAAACCATTTTATTTTCCTGCAGTGGTCACACTACACAGCACAATACAATAAACACAAGAAAAAACTGAAAATCGAAACAAAACATAGGCCTACTATATGCAGCAGTATAGTAACAAAATAAAATTACAGTGCTGGGAATCAAAGTCTCCTGTTTGTTTGGCCACAGATTCTCATCGACCTCACACCTGATGCTCTCTCTTGCAATGCAAAGGGGGAAGAATCATCTTGTATGCTGCAGCCATCCTCTGCATACTTCTGCTGTTATGTCATCACAAGCAGCATCTATTGCAGCAAGCAAAGACATTTGATTTTGTGGTTGATGATTGTATACTTTACACCTCCACTTTACACCTCTGTTGCCCCCATCCATTGTTCACAAATTGTAGTAACTCTGTCACCCTCAAGCTCCATAAATTTGTCTTACACTTATGACACCTTACAGCTGTAAGTTAACTGGACAGCACGTGCCATTGACTGATCTAAGATGTGAGAAACTCCCCATTTGTTAGTGAAATACGAGTTTCACCTGACAACAAATTTATTAGTTCAGCAGACTTTACAACCACTCCATATCAGTGCAATTCATGAAACATGGGCTCAGCAGATTTTGACAATTACATGGACTATTCTGCATGTGATGACTTCCACAGTGAAAGAATTCTAACATATTTTTCAGAGTAAAACTATTAAGCTGAGAAGAAACATAATCTATTTTGATCAAAACATATACAACCAATAATTGTTCAAATTGTAGACAATTGTACATAATCGTTTACCTAAATGTGCTAAAACATTTGCAAATGGTAACTAAAAATAAAAAAGCTCTCTCTGTTGTGCACAAATAACAAAGTGTTGTGAAGAATTTCACATATTGTTTTAATGACTTCAACTGTCATTTGAGAACGGAGCCAAAGCAACTGAGAAAAACTGCGAGTCTTGCCCCTGGCTGAATCTGAAGTACCATTGCAATTTTTCATGAGCAGAGTAAACTGAACTTCCCCACTAGGAGGCTTTAGGAAAAGTATTGCGTGTGGAATGCATCATCCTTTTGCTGCAGGAATCCATTTAGGAACTGTTTGTGTCTTTCCTGTAATACTTTGCCCTTCAGTCTCTCCATCTGATACATCAGTCCCCACAAGTAACACTCACAAAAACAAGTGCGCCATTCCTCATTTTTCATGCTTTCCCTTTATTCCTTTTTTTGTTTATACTCAGCCATATGAACACTTATAATTCTCTGTGCTCACTGTGTGATTTTTAAAATCTCTGTCTGCAGTTTGGAGGATCTGGTGTCGATTGTGTTTGTTTTCCTCTCTTATCAAAACATGCACATCCTTAATGAGGATAAAGCCACTCGGGTTTCTTTTTTGTGCTCAAACAAATGTCAACAAGTGTTTTGTGCTCAGACAAATGTCAACAAGTGTTATTCTTGCACTGACCTCAAATCCTGTCAATGGTCATCTACAAGTCAATTTTTGTCTCTGTAGTTGAGACTAATTGTGTTCTGTCTTGTCCCCGGGGGAAGACAAAAACACAGAAAGTGATCATTATAAGCCTGCCTGGACCAAGCAAAGAAGAGACCTGTCTTCATGCTGACTAGTGGCTCTTCTAATGTTATTAACAAAGCAGAAATCAATGCTGGTTAACATGGGCTGGATCAATGGACTTCACAGCCCACAGGATGGATGAATAATTTGGTTACTGGTGGGGCTGACACAATGAATGAGAGCCAAGGTGTGTGTGTGTGTTTATATTTGTGTGCGAGTAAGAGAAAGAGGAAGCTCATCTGTCTCGCTGACTGCAGCAGAGGTGGTGTCTGCAGAGTGCTTATCAGAGACACGGTGAGCAGTGAGGAGGAAGAGGAGGAGGAGGAGAGAGGGGGTGAAAGGAGGAGACAGGGAGAGGAGGAGGTATGAGATGAATGGTAAATGGTGTGCCTCAGTTTAGAAGAGCTGCCTCTTTGGATACAATCACACAGAGTATAATGTTAGTAGTGTTGGTTGTCCATAAGTAAAACATTTTCTTTCATACATGTCTGATAATATTGTCACACAGCAGCACAAGTGTGTATTTAATGGCTGTACTTACAGCATGTATCTTCTGCTTTCTGCCATAAATATATATTCTACTCCCAAACAGTGGGTGTCTTTAGAGTAGTTTTGGCTGACATGTTCCCCAAAGCTCCTCATTTCTTCATGGGGGTGACAGTGAGCTAAACTAAAGCCCAGTGGAAGAGGCGTAAACTGGGAATCCACATGCTCACAAGTCCTGCCTGCTGAGCTCTGACACATCACAGTAACCTGAGTAAAAGAGAAGCAACCTATTTAGTTTTTTTGTACGTGTTGTGCATCTGAGCATGTACGTGTGCATGCATGCATGTTTGTGCATCTATATTTGATTGCACTCGATCTGCTGTGCACGCTCGCATTGCTCTTAAAACTTCATTACTGAGATTAAAAATAGTTTTGATTGCTGTGTGTTTTATATACAACAAAAAGATGCAATGCAATGTGCCTGCACAAATATGAAAAAACCCTACAAAAAGACAGAAGCAAGAAATTGGAACATTAAAATCATAATGGAAAGGATTTAAAAAAGAGAGACAAATGAAGGAGATTTAAAAATGAATACAATTAATAGTAATGTAGGTCAATTACAATGAGGACTAATAAAGATCTGAGCGAGGCCGTGAAGTGATCTGAAAACGATAAGAAGCACCTTTGTAATCAATTAGCTTACATGAAACCAGTGCAGAGATCTCAGTGTGGGGGTGATATATGCACGCAGCTTAGTTTAGGTGAGGAGGTGTTTTTTTTTCAAGTTTTCCCATAAGAGTAATGGTGTGACCTTGGCAATGTACTTTAAGTGGTAAAAAGCCACTTTAGCGATGTGAGTGTTTCGAGTGTCGCTGTGGTGTGCAGCTCCCTAAAAATGAATATGCTACCTTGAAATATAGCTCTTTTGGTGTTTGCCCAATTTCATCTGCCCTGCAGTTCTCTGTCCCCAGACAGGTGAGGTGAACGACACGCCGAAGGAATGTAATGGACACATTTTTAATGGATTGATGCAGAGAGGAATGAGGGGAAAACACAATTATTCACTGTGTCTGTTCGTCCATGAAGAGTCGCGTCTGTGGAAAGCAGACGAATAATAATTCAGGGTCCAGACGTACTTGTCATAGTAACTGTTATTACTGGTAATAGAATAGTTGACTATTAGTGTATTAGAGTATTAATACAATTTACCATGAGAAAGTACATAAAATAGATGTATGATTAATAAATGTAATCTTTCATAATGATAGGTTGCAGATTAATTTAGCTTTTTAAAGGTCAAATTTAAAAGATTCATACTCCTACACTTTAAATGAACACACAAAATATGAAGACAGCCCTCTTTTTCCAGTCATGTGACATGAAAGTTGGTGTATAAAAGAGCTAAATATTTCTGGTGTTATGACATTAGTTGTCACAAAGCACCATAATGGTCCAACAGTGTTGTAGTTTTTGACAGAAGTCTGGTAGATGTAAGTATCTGCAGATGTGGCCTACTTAATATGATTTTGGTGCCAATTTTCATGTCAGCCGTCGGTAAGGCAAAATGCACTTTAACTTTGGCTTTTGTGTCTCAGGACGATGGCTTTCTGGTAAGTGGGTTTCATCACCATGGTAACTCAAACAGCACAGCTTATCAGCTCTATGGTGATGTTGTTAGTGGTGTTTATTAAAAATACCTTTATTGTTAAAAGTCCCATTTATAAAAACAAGATATAAATAAAAACATCGATATCAAATAAAGAAAACAGAGAGCTGTATGTGACTGAATTACATGTCTAGAAACAAGAAGAGCCACATTGCTTTTCATGATTTATCAAATAAGTGTCATATTAAATAATGATAGCATTTCCAGGAAGAAAAGGGTTTATTACAGGCAGCATACATTAATTGACTTAATTAATCAATTGTGCATTGCATTATAACAGTAAGTCTGGCAGAACTGCTTTGCTTTCCGTGATGAGTTGTAATATACGATATATACTTTCTCCAAATACATTCATTGAATGTTTTTTTAAAGCATTTCCAGGCATTTTGACGACCAAATGTATTGCTGCATGTTTAGTTTGCTGAGAACCTTCCACAGGGTTTATGGAAGAATTATGATTTGTGAATTAAAATAGTCTTCTCTGGACATGAGACAGACTTGGACTATTCAAAAGCTTTTTCTTGACTAAGTGTGTCAATATGAGTATGTATGACAATACTGTGTCCATTTAAATTAAGTACAGTCTGCCTTAATGATCAAGCGGTGATAAGTCAATGTAACTGTCCTTCTTCAACTGTGTTATTTTCCTCATTAGCCATTAGTTTGTTCTTTAAAGTCACATTTTCACACTTTCAAAATGTTGATCTTTACATAACACTGTCATTATGTGTTATCACTTTTATTAGTTTGATTATATTTTATTTACTTATTATTGAATTTCGTATATTTTAAATTTTTTATATAAACATATTTTAACTGGTTCAGGTATACCAGGTTTCTGACTATTTGAGTTGTCACTTTTGTATTGATTATACACTCACTGAGCACTTTATTACACTTGTGTCTGAACAGCATCTCATTTATCTGCGACTTAAAACGGCTTAGTCAAAATGTGGTGGATTATGATGACTAAATCTTTACTGTAGGCAGTAGTAACATTATAAAATGCAGAATTTAACTGCACAACAGCTGCTAGCAGGAGACAACAAAGTCAGAAATGCCTGTAATTCATTATCCATGTTGAATTAACCACTGGTAGTCAACGCTGATGTTGTTTGTTTATGGTAAATGATAGAGGCGTGACGAATCAAGGAAGGACACTTAGTGACTGATAAAACCCAATCAGGAAGCGAATGTGGGTGTCTGCATCATTGTTTTCAAAAGTTTCCGCCTGTCCAGACTAAAATACAATCCTGGAGTTTTCAAATTAAAACCGGGTCAGCAGCATTTTCAAAAGTCTCCTTTTTAGGGATTTGAAAACACCAGAGTAGTGAAGACGCTAAACGAAAACGTATTAGTGAAGATGTAGCCTAAGGCAGTCTAAAAATTGCCCCTGACACGTGAGATACTAATTACTACAAGGTGTTGCCAGCATACTGACAGAAAAGCTCCCTACAGTTGAAGTGCACCTTGTGGTGACCTTGAGGTAATAAACCTTGAACAACCCAGTGGTAGAGCTGCAAAAATACACCCAATTATTTAACTTGACCTACTAATATCCAATGTATGCCCTCTTTCTGGGATTTGAAACCAATCTTATTTTTGACCTTCAACATTACATCAGTCAAATTTCAGGTTTTGAATTTTTATCCTTCTCTTTAATTTATGTGAAGTTATGGCGTTCATCTGCCTATATTGGTTAGACTCACCAAGTTTAGACTGAGCCCACCTTCTTCTTCTTTTCTTTTTTTAATTTCACCTCATTGTACTTACTGAGTGCATTTTGCATTTTACAAGTAAAATTAAAATGTCCCTGAGACCTAACTCTAATGCACTGTGTTATGGATATTTTGAGCGGTGGTCAGCACCTCAGTGGAAAAAAGCGGACACGAGCCTTTGATGTCTTAAAGCTGAAAATGTTTATTGAAGCACTTGATCAAGTGGAGAAGTGAAACTGTGCACATCAAGGTGTTCTGGCCAAGATGCTGTCTCTTTCCGTTCTGCCCTCTGAGGGTCTGACTCTAAGTCTTTAACCTTAACAGATCAGCCTACAACATGAAAAATTAGTCTAATTGGTTCACTAGTTTCTAAACAAGGAACTGCATTTTACCCGTGTTAGTTCAGGTCACGTTGCATGGAACTTCAGGTGACAGTCAGCACCTTCTGGTTTGAATGTCTGATTGCGTCAATAGAATCCAAGCATTCACCTATCTGTGTTGTCTAGGAAAGCCCCCTCCGACCTTGGTAACCATGGCAATGCTGATTTACCCTTTATCAGAGAGGCTTCTGCTTCCCCAAAACAAACACAGAGGGTTCTGGAGTCTCAAGGAGAGGAGAAAATGTCTCCTTTCTGCTTAAGAATTACAGTGTGACCTCAAGGCCCCAGGCTTGACCCAATGTAACCCAATTTGTAACCCCTAAAGATGGAAAATTCCATAACACACTACAACTTAAAGATCACCACCAGATGTGTTTTAAGATGTATATAAAATACTAAGCTTTGACTTTGTGTCTGATATGGTTTTTCCACAAAAAAAAGTTAAATTATCTTGGCATCTCCTCCTTCTCCCTCATTAAAAATTCCAGAATCAATGAATATGCAAATAACGTTGATTTCTAAAGTTTTCACACAAGATGTCTCCTACATCACTGTAAAGTCCATTCTCAGTGTTTGTGCACTGGAGGCTTCAAGTTTCCACATCACACTTGTGTAAGTTGAATATTAGACCAGGATTGGCTCCAAACTATTTGTGATGTCACAAATCATGCTTGTAGACCGCTTTAACTTAGATTTTCAATGATCATAGAGAAACTTTCCACTTTCAGCAGATGAATGTGAGAACAGCCTTCTAGTGTCAAACTCTGCACATACATCATTCTGCACAGTGAAGCTCAAACATCCAACTGCAGGAACAAGAAGAAAAACACTTTTCTGAGGGGAAGTGGACTTTAAAAAACACATTGAACTGAACAGCGTTTAGAAAAACTGCTGCAAAGAAATAAAACACGGATAAATGAAGAAAAACATTCAACAACTGAAGAACACATATGCAACATAATGAAATGCAAACACAGATAACACAATCAAATACAAGAACATATTGATGTTGACTACTTGTGAATAGAAACAATTAACAATTTAAATTTATTTCAGATTTAACAATGATTGTAGTTTTACCATTTACGTAGTTTCTGCTACATCCTGGCAGTGATAATTGTAGAAAACAGCTACTAATATATTGCACCATTTGTGATAACGAGTTTAAGATGTAAATTTTTCCAGTTTGAAAAATCAAAAGAACTCAGCTCACAAGTACACACACATTTAATTTGGCCTAATGGTAATGCATGAAGTCTGAATTAATGTTGATTTACATTAGTGGTTTAATGCTGTTATTTATAGCCACACAAATGTGTAATGATTCATGCAGAAAAGTTAATGGCAGCGATCATTGAAAGACAAATGGAGGGTTGGCAGGATGAATATTGAGGTAATTTGTCTAAGTTACATCTGATTGACACTGGCTGGATATTTTGGTTGTGTATAACAGCATTGGGGTAGTTGTCTGTGAGTTGTATATATGATGAATATTGAGTTGATTGTTCGAGTTATGGAGAAGGGATGGTATCATATAAATGTACACTTCTTACTACTCCTTTTCAGACATGTAATATTTATTTATGTTGTTTATTTATGTTTATGAGAATTTGTTTATTGAGAGTTTGCCGTATATGTTTACTGTTCATTTTATTTGTTATTCTTGTTTTGTTTTTGTTTTTTTATTTGTCACATGTTCGAAACATACATACATACATACATACATACATACATACAGAGTTAGAGAAATAGAGTGGAGAATATGTGGGGAACAAGAGGGAGACAGAAAACTGAGTGAAGATTACACACTACTGTGGACTGACAGATAAGCCGTGTTCAAAAAAAGAAAAAAAGAGACAATGCAAGTGTTTTTCATGCAGCAGGTGACAGAGAACAGAACGTGGATAAAAGTTTGCGGAGGCGAGGAGGACGGCAGCCTGAGATGTGTCCTTGTTACATCTTAGGGTCTCAGCTTGTGAAATGGTAATGTGCCTCTGGGTTCACAGTCATCAGATGCAAACTAATGATGTGTGTGTGTGTGTGTGTGTGTGTGTGTATGTGTATGTGTGTGTGTGTGTGTGTGTGTGTGTGTGTGTGTGTGTGTGCAAGCCTGCCTGTGGATGTGAACATATCCATTTCTCTTTGTTGGCTTTTACACATCTGTTTGTTTTTCTCATTAATAAATTATTTTTAAGACGGGCAAAGTAATGCGCTACACTTGGCAGCAAAGCACCATGGGTACCTAAGTGATGCAACTGCCTCATAATCAGACTGACAAGAAAATGTAATATTGTGATAACCATCTATTATGTGAAATGAACTTTAAATGCAGACAATTTCTCTCACAATACAAGAGCTGTGGTTGCAGAAGCCTTTTGTGTGTTTTTCATTTGCTTTGCAGGATTGTGGAAGCGGTGAATGTAAATTCTTCCTCCTTTAGTATAAGTGTAGGCTGTGGTTATTGTGTATAAACTGTTGTACTGAAATCTACTCTTTGTATTGTGATCAGATCCGAGCCTTGAGTGTTAAAAAGTAAATCAACAAAAATAACAACAATAACAAAAATGTTAACACTTTTTAATCGATGACATGAATTTCACTAGTTATTAACTGCTTCATTTGCTCTTCACATCTCTTGTCTCTTCTCCCTCTGAGTGAAGGCTGTCCTTGGGTTTTGCTTCTTGTATGTATGTGTAGTCAGTCCTCTGTCCAGCAGAGATTTTGTGATTCAGGTACTATCAACATTTCTTCTCTAATCCACATTCTTTCATATTTTGCCTTATACTCTTTTACAATGAAATCTAATTGATAGTATATATTATTTAACTTATTAATTGTCATTCTGTCTCAATTTTATCTGATTTTTATGTCATTTAAAAAAATCTTTTTATTACTGCTCTTCTGTATATGACACTTATTGCATCTGTTTTTCTTGATCTAAATCAATGTTCTAAGCATTAAGGGTGTTGTATGTTGTAAAGGCAAATTTTAGAGACAAATTTGTGATTTTGGTGATATAAATCAAACTGACTTGACCTGAGTTTAAAATCCCAGTCAGCTGAGTCTCTAGGCGTAGCGTTACAGAGAGTTTTCAGTGTGACAGCCACATGATGACACAATGACACAAGGTTTGTTTCTATGCTCCCTATTTTGTAACGCTGGAACAGAAAGCAATGTAGCCACAAAAGATGTTGAACTATGAATAAACAGCAAAACTCAACATTTTTCTTACTATTTCCCTCACAGCTTATCTGTGAGTTGTGACAAGGCTGTAGAATATAAGTAGGTACACCAAAAATGTGCTAACATTTTATTTAAATTTAGTCTTAAAAAGCAGACATCATGTTTGAAAATAACAGCTGAAGAGTATCAGTGGATTTTTCCCCTTTAAAGAAACTGAAACTACTGACCCGTGACGCTCTGGGGAGTTCTGTGTGTGTGTGCTGTATGTTAACGTACTAAGTGAACCGACTGCTGGTGCGGTAATCACCAATAGAGACTGCTGTCAGACGTCCACAGCTAACTCCACTAATAAGTCTTAGAGAGACTTACAGCACCGTGCAGATGCAGGAATAAAGAAAGTGAATGAGAGCTGCATGGGCAGGTTAAAGTAAGGTTAGTGTGTGAATGTGACTGCAATAATTTCTTCTCCATCTTCTCCCACATACATGCATATAGTGTTAAAATAAACACAAACAATGAACACATTATATAATGGCATTTCAACTACAGCTTTAAAAATGAGGATTATTTGACATTTCCAAATGTGTGGTAGCGAGATAGCAGTATGGTAGGGGTAGGGTATAGGGGTAAGGTACAGAATTAAGAGGAAAGATTTTCATAAATAATAACATTTTGGTAGCTGTTGTTTGAGATTTTAACAAATTAAGTTGACCAAATCTGAAATTGAACTTAGAAAAAGTGAAGACTTCCAACAAAGCCACATTTTAATATATTCGTCTTTGGTCAAACATCTATTTAAAGGCCCTATGTGTAGATTTTTTCTAATGGGATTATAGCATCTTTCAAGGTATACTGATGGGATATGTTTTTTGAGACAATCCTGTTAAAACAAACTGGGCAAACAATGAGTATTGTGCAGGCACGGACTGGCCAGAGTTGGTCTTTTTTCTCAACCCCGGCATTATATAGCCTATATACTATATACAGATATTCAATAGGTCATCTTAGCTGTAGCGTCATGGCTGGTGCAATCTATAATAGCAGGTAGCAGCTGCCATCACAACTGAAACTGAAAGTATCTCGCACTCGTTGCTGAAACATTGATAGAAAGAGAAAACCTGTGGCTGGCCGTGCAGAGAAAGTGTGCCAAAAAAAAAAAAAAGAAAAAAAGAAAAAGGTTTTGCTGGCTCATGCTGCAAAGTGTAATAAAATAATGGATTTATTTAAGCAGTCTGCAGGTGATGATGAGGACAGTGGTGAAGAGGCATAGACATCAAAGAGGAGTGAACTGGGAGCAGATGCTTTGTCATGCTTACATGCTCTGTGCTGTGAACTAGCTAAATGAACTAACTACAGATCAAAATGTCTTTGTTAACTTTGGGGTTTCGTTGCTAGAGTCCCGCTGCAGGTTTGACCATTTCAAAAGTTTAACTAGTCAGACTCAGTATGCAAACATTTAGAGTTTACACTTAATTGCTTACACTAAAGTGTTTAAGAAAGTCATCAACTTTGACTGTAAATGGGTAAAATAAGCATGTAAATTAAATTTGATAATTTTCTTCTAGTTGACTCATCATTTCTTTTTCACATTACAGCCTATAAAACATATAATATTTGATAGCCAGCCCAGCAATAAAAATGATTTGTTAAATACTCACTCTACAATCTAAACAAACATGTGAACATGGCTCTAAACAAGAAAGGGAAAGGATGGAGGAGGAGGGAGCAGGAACCAGCACAGATCCAGTTAGAGATGCATCCATTAATGAATGTTACGTTGTAACTGTGAAGTAAATTAGAGCACAATAGATCATTCATATGATCAAGTTGGACTACTTCATTCAAGTTATTTACTGTTGCATTACAAGATTAATGGCAAGTATGTTGCATAATACACCACAAATGTATTTGTCTATGTCAAGGTTGGACATCATGAATACAACAATATTTGATGCTCATGTCAGACAGTCCAAATGATGTCTGTTTTATGCATTTTTAACAAACAGATGAACGTGAATCAGACAGGTAAAGGTTTAAGGAATTCTTTGCAGGGACCTCTATGGAGACAGGCATGTGTGACGACCAAGCAGCAACCTCTGTGGCTGAAAAATGAAGCCAATGCGGAAGTGCCAAAAACAGCAGCTTGTTTCAGTAGCCAGGCTTCATCCACCTCTTTGCCTATTTTGGATTAGCCAGGAGTTAGGCTGAGTCAGGTAATGCCAAGATGGCGGCGGCAGAGCTGCCCACTTTGAGTTTCATAACTGCTCTTCAGAAACCAATGGGTGACGTCACTGTGGCTACGTGCATATTTCTACAGTCTATGGTGACGACCAGCTAGTGCTGCTGAGAGAATAGAGTTTAAAAGTAACTGAAGCAAAGATATGTTTTTACGCTTATGTGGTTTTACTGATTGAATACAACTAATTACTGGTCATCTGGAAAATTCAGTTGCAGAGTCAGAGAGGGAGAGGTTTGATACAAACATATGGTGTCAGTTCGAATCTGGTGTATCAAACTGGGGCCGCTTGACAGGAAATTCCCAGGGTGCTTTTTTGTTGCCAGTCTGCCCCTGGTATCGTACTGAATATTGTCCCTCCCTATTCACATCCATGTTACTCTTGATGTGATATAAGTGACAAACAGGAGTTACAACAGTTGCATCAATCATTTTATCACCAAAAAGCAACATTGAAACCAGTCAGTAAAGCAACTGATATTTTATTATAATTGTCATCTTTCTGAAATGTATACATAAGTATAATTTGTTTGAGACTTGCTGGAGCTTCTTTGTGCTTCTTCCTGTTTTGCTACAGCTCTGTGTGCTCTACCTCAGGATTAACTCATATGTTTTCACAGTTTGTGGTGTTGTAGAGGACAGCCCCCCTGCAGATACCACGGGTGGAGATATATACTATTATCCTGTGTGTAGTGTGCATGTGACAGGTTAATCTCTCTTTTATAGTTGGTGGGTATAATGCTGCGGTACGGTTGCTATGGATCCAAACAAAGTGATTTCATGATTTAAGAACATGTCTATGGTACAGTGCATCATGATATATGCTGAAGAGGATCCTCATTAGTGCTGACTTCTCCATAAACCCAGCACCACCATGTGGAGATGTCACATTTAACCCAGTGGGAACTTTGAGCTCAACAGCCTTAGTAGTACACTCCTCATATAGCGCACACTTCAGACGAGGCTGCTTTAGATGAGCTTATCACTTTCATCCCCCATGATCTCAGCCTCAGGCCACAAGGATGTGTCTCCTGCAGCTCTCCACCCTCTCTTTTCCTTTATTCTCACCGCTTCCCATCACACTCTCCATATGAATTCCTCTGTCTTCTCAGCGCCCTTCCTAAAACATTTTTTTTTTTAAACTATGGTTAGTTTTTCCACATCAAGTAAAAGGAGACCTGGGTAGACAAGCAGGTAGGCTTAATAGACAGACAAGGAGACAATAGCTTGACAGATGTAATGAAGGGAAAGTTCGATAAGTATGTTCTTATCCCTGTCACTTTTCTTTCTATTCGAAATGGCTGCAATTTTCTTACTTACTGCTTCGTCACTTCTGCTTTCCCACGCTATCAAAATTCCTTTCATTCACAAATCTTTTAACTTTTTCTCTTCCCAGATTTACATTTTATTTCATTCTCCCCATGTGAGATTTATTGTAATTAAAAAAAAAAAGATCAAATAGTCAGGCTATGCTTATGTGTGCACCAGGCGTTTGGTCATATGCAGAGGGAAGCAATCCTTTCTGTAGCAGGGCTTTACTTTTCCCATCAAAATCAGACTGTAGGACCAACTGAGAAACAAAATGGAGTAGGGTTGATGTAGTTATTAGTGATTTAACATTATCCCTTAACAGAGCTCATCATTTTTCACCTGCATTTTCACCTACAGCTGCTTCCAACTTCTTGTTATTCTGCATCATAACATCAAGTATAAAGTTAGCCTATAATATAAGCTATAATTGAAGTTTAGCATCACACTTATTCTCTAATGAGAGAATATGAATGAAACATGTTGACTTTTGTTGTTCTGGCAACAGTTTGGAACCTGTGATACATGCTTGTTTTCCTCCGTCCATTGGTGACCTGAAAAAAAACACACACACACACACACACACACACACACACACACACACACACACACGCTTCATTATCTGTTAATTCCACACTGTTACCAAGACACTTGAAGCTTTGATTATACATCTCACCTTGTGCCTGAAACCAAAATCAGTTTGTTACCTTGACAAGGCGTTGAGCACACAGCTGTCTCCCTCTCTCCTACACAGGATGAGCAGTGGACTTTTACAGAAGGTAATTAATAGTTAATAGTTATGGTAGGTGAACATGAGGCTGCTAATTCACTGTTGGTGTTGTTATTTAGAGTCCAGGCCCTCAGACAGGCCCAGAGCTGGCGTCTGTTCCTGTTTCATTCCTTCACCTGCAGTAGCAACTGTCCATGTCAACAAGCATGAAAGCCAACTCAGCCGTGCTTTAAAAAGAAGAAAGAAGAAAGTGAGAGAAAGAAGAAGTGTGAGAATATAGAAGAAAGGAATAACCTCCTTTCTCTCCTCCTCCAGCCTTCCACCCCTATTCCCCCACTTCCTAAAACAGACTTTCCTCCTCCCATCATCCATCCAACCACTATTCCTCTCCTTCATCCCCCTCCTTTTCTCTCATCTCTTCTCAGAGATTCTCCCCTCCTAACCCCTCTCTCTCCCCCTTTTCTACCATTATACCTCTCACCCTTACTACACCTATAAGTCAAATATGTAACTCTTCAAGCTCTAATAGTACAAGGTCTGTGAGAACACTTTGATGCAGTACTAAATTTCAAAGTCAAGGGGAAAATATTAATAATTCCGGGGACGTTCTTGCCTTTGCATGAAATGAAATATAAGATTCAGCCCCCCTCTCCACCCATACAATGTTCGTACTGTCCAACATTTTGTTGTCTACAGCCTTTGTCACTTGATTATAAACTTATGTCATTTTGGAGGTTTTGCTGAAAATACCGATGCTCTTATTTTTCCTGGGAGGACAGTCTTGTGTTCTGGGTCGGGTGTGGGCGGTCTTGTTATGTGTGAGCATTGTTAAAGACTCGAGAGCATGACTCAGAGGTGGGCAGGTCAGGGAAAACAAAAGTTTATTGTGTCCAAAGTGCAAAGTTTGGAGGTAAAAAAAGAGGGCAAGGCAAGCGAGATAAAATGGCAGAGAAACAGGCAGAGAAAAGGATGACGGGAGGCACAAAAGTGAACTGAGGCAAAGTGGCCAGTACATATATATACATATATATAGAGAGAGTGCTGATTAGGGGAATGAGAGGCAGGTGAGAATCAGGTGACTGGGAAGAGGTGAGGACCACTCCTGCAGGTTAGGCAAATAGGGGACAGGCGAAAGACGAAACTAATATTAAGGAATGGCACTGTAGAAGTCATGACATGCTCTGAGCTGGAGTCAGGTTTGGTTTTCAAATATAATTTATTGGGAAATTTCTGTCTTTCTCTTGATGATATGCAATGCCCAGTAGGAAGAGGGAAAGAGTGTAGCCAAAGTGTTGCTTGAACCTGGTGAGCTGATGGTCACAAAAATATAGCCTCAGGTCATTTTTTAAAAACTTCTCAGGGATGGTCTGTTTTCCACAACAAGCAAAAGGAGGCCTCTTTAATTTTATGGACACATAAGGAGACAAACTGGTTGACAAGTGGACTAGCAGTTAATCTAGACTTCTGCTCCCTGACCCAAACCTGACAGGTCAGGTATTGGGTTGAATTTGTTGTGTATAAACTGTGGGGTAGGGTAGGGTTTGGTTATTTTCAAACATAATTTATTAATAAATGTCCTTCTTTCCCTCTTGACTGTGTTAAATTATCTGCAGATGCTGTGAATGTCATTTGTTGCAGGTAGATATGCAATACCCACTGGGAAGGAGGAAAAAGACAGAGTGCAGTCTGTGCATTGCTGTCGAGCTAACGGTCAATAATGATGGACAGGAAGACACAAATAAAACCTTGGGCCTGTGTTGAACTGTTTTAATCACATGTGTGGTCCAGGAGGAAGCATGGATTGTCTCATATTGGGTTTGTAGTTTGATTCCTGGCTCCTTTTGTCCACATACTGAAGTTTCCCTAAGCAAGACACTGAACCTAAACTGATCTCCAGTGGTTAGGCCAGTCGCTGTGCATGGTATCTCTGCTGCTGTCGGTGTGTGCTGTTCATTTACATAACCTCCCTATATTGAAACCATCTGCTGCTCCTAAAGTAGAACCCCAATCTTTTGTAGTTTGTAGTATAAATCCTACAATTAAAATGTTAAGTTGATATGTGTGTGTGTGTGTGTGTGTGTATGTGTGTGTGATGCTCACCCTCAGGATACATACAGCCTGTCTACAAAGAAATCCCACACAACACACTTTGTATACACACAAACACACACAAAAATGGTTGTCATTTTGCATACTGGTCAATCACAGTGTGAGAATATAAACAAACGGGATTCAGGTCACCAGTGAAAACAGAGCAGCTAAGGAGATTCCCCACACTGGAATATTCTAACGGATTGTGCTGGGGCTTCAAAGGGGAGGAAGGCAGTAAGTAAGGATTGGATTTGGGTGTTGTTGGTGTGTGCTGCAGTAAAACCATCTCTGAGTGCTTTATCTCATCAACCGCCTGGGCAACTGCCTCTCTACCCCCCTCTGAGGGGAATAAGGCTATTAAAAACCACACACATGCATGCACACACAGTCGTGCATACTGGGGTCATACTCATTCAAAGCATGAATGCAAACACCCAAAACCACTGCCAAAATGCGGTGATTGCAGCATATTTGAAGCTAGCTCACTGGGGCTAACTCACAACTGCTTTCACGAATGAACCAACGATGTCACTGATTTGTTTTCACACATTGTTCCTCTATTTTAAGTCCCGGTGGCTCGTTAAAGACATGTTATAGAGACTTGAGAGGCCTGACACTGTGACGAACACCTTTTTTTGTTTATGTGACAACAGAATGTGTTGCCACATAAAACAATGGCTGCCGTGACAGGAGGAGCCTGCCCTCCTAAGAAAAATGACACTATAAGTTGTAAATTTAGCTGCCAAAAATGACCTATAGTTACATCTGAGTGACGCCATCTAGCTGCCAGAGTATGACCCAGGGAATTGATGCACTTCAGATGATGTCCCTAACCCTCCTACCCTACCTTAACACAGTGTTGTCACACCATAAAACATCATAATTTTGTAACAGTGATTTGTAACGGTTTTGGAAAGTGGCTTATTATGCTCCTATTGGTCCTATTTGGAGGGCTTGTTACTCAAGAGACCTGTGAGTTGGTATTACAAACTGTTGTTCAGTGTTTTGGTGCCTTTAAAGGGGCATATTATGCTTTTTGTGACTTTCTTTTATTCATGACATGGTCAAAATTCAAAAACCTAAGATAAACATATGCAGAAATGCTTCCAGCAAGTCAACCTGCTCTGATGCTTCGTTTGTGGCAGCTTTTCCTACCTTGCTGACATCAGATTATCACGCATGTCCATAACTGGCCGTCCATCCCATAGCCTTGGTTGCTAAGGTTGTTGCTAAGGTTTCCATGTGTTGTTCGCCTTATCCACTCTCATATTTCAGATTGGATTCCAGCGTGAACATATACGGATGTATTTGAGAAGTTCACATTTCAAGTAAAGAATGAGAAATAGAGGTGAAATCATACTACAATAGTTTGTTTCATAGTTTGCTATGTAGCCTTCTGAGTGGCTGGAAATCAGCCATGACACACATGGGCCTCACTGGGCTTTTAAGAGACAGGAGCTAAAACAACAGTTTCAGACAAAGGCTGAACTGAGAGGCTGTGTAAAGGGTCAATATAAGATTCATTAGGAGTTTTTCTTTTTTTATTATAATTTTATTACAAATTAATTGGAGAAATTATGAAGTTCTTTTTTTTTTTTAAATTTTTTTTATACTGTAAATCAAGCAAAGATATTCCAGTAGAGCTCCAGAATATAAATATAGACCTGAAAATGTGCATAATATGACCCCTTTAAACGTATTGATCTGTTAATCAAACAGGACCAGCTCGGTTGTTTCCCTCCTGTTTTAGTCTTACACCACCATCTCTGCCATCTTGCCACTGCTAACAGGTAGTTGTGCTGTGTCAGGGGTAACAGCTCTGCCTCCCCAGCCACCCAGTAGACCAGCTGCCTCCCCTGCAGGGATTGGTTCTTCAAGGTTTACAGGTTTTCAAGTACATGGGTGTAGACAATCTGTAATTAACTGTGGGCACTGGAAGATGAAACACAAAAATACATGAAAAGGAATTCATAAGACAAACCATCAATCCACCCAGAATTAAAACAAAACAAATACAGACAAAATATTCAACTCAATAAAGGTCTGCTGTTTGACCCAGGACTCAGGCAAACTGCAACTGGTTCATATTTTACTGTCTCACCAGTACCTGAAACAACACTGTGTAGTACACAGTGTAACACAGGGCTCTTTTCATTCTGAATCCCTGCTAACATGCCTTCCGGGCAAAATCCAGAGGCCCCACACCATTAACTTCTAGCCACTACAAATGGATGCTCAATGCATGTAGAGGCAGGAAGAAAAAAAGTGCCAAAAAATACATCAGTCTTTTATTATTCCTCATTGTGTAGCTGAGTGCAGAGCAGAGAAAAACATCTCATCAGTATGTACATGTTTGTACTCACAATAGCAAACCAGAAGGTATATTTGGTTAAAGGTACATCATTGTGGGACACAATGGCCTATGATTGTGCTGAAGGAGGTGGAGGAATAACTGTGGAGAGAGGGTTCAGAGGTTTTTGCCAACAGTTCCCTCCCTGTTGGAGCGGAGGAGGTGCAGGTGGAGAGATGGGTGGAGAATATCAGGTGAGGGGAATGAGGTGATGAAACAGGAGAACAGGAAAGGAGCTGATGAAAACACTGGGAGCAGGGCAGGGTTAACGAGGCCGATGCAGGGCAGGTGTGGAGAGAAAAGCAGCACAGGAGCACAGAAGGGAAAACAGAGCAAACAGAAAACCCAGAAAACACGATGGGTACATCTCAAGTTTCTTATTTTATCTTTCCTCGCTCCTCGCTTGAACCGGAAGTTGTTTCTGGTGCGCCATTTTGACAAGCGTCCCAAGTCTCTTATTTCTGCTCTGAGGAACGAGGAGTGAGAAGCGAGGAGGGATCTCTGAGGAGCGAGGAAACACGAGAGCAGCCCTCACAAAGTCTTTTACCGGCCGACACACCCCCTTATTGGATATCAATTATTAATTGGATGCTGCAGCTGACCTGACTGATCTGATACATCACATCATCACTGCAGTTTCATACCGCACTTGAGACAGATTACAGATTAAATTTCAGTGTATCACTCCTAAGTTTTATATTTTATTAGGTTTCTGATTCATCATATAGTTAAAAATCTGTTAATTGTCGGTCTGATCAACAAAAGAACCATAAACAACTTTCTTCATTTATTAGAAAGATTTTTCTTTTCATGAGCTGTTTCCTCCATTAAACTGTTCCTTGCTGACAGACAGACTCTTCCTGATTCTTTTTATCCATAATAACAATTAAACACATTTATATTTTACATCATTTATTGTCATTTCCATTCGGTCACATGTGAGGCTGAAAATTCCTGTGCGTCGGGTTTGATATGAGTTACATAATTTCCATTTTCCCTGAAACATTTAGCCAAATACATATTTAACCTGATCATATTCTGGGTTATTGAATGATGAATTCACTGTCAGGATTATCAAAAATACAGATGCAAATAATCAATAAATAGTATAAACGCATTCTGCGAGTAGAAATGGTTCCTGTGCCTCTGAGCAGGACACAGGACACAGTATAAATACAGAATGCAGGTTGTTATTTAGGTGTTTGTTAAACATGTAACAGGCTGCAGAGAGGAAACAGCTGCTCTGGCAGTGATAACTGTGAACCTTTATTAGTGTCAGCAAAGTGCACATGTGTGCAGACACAAACTCTGTCAGAAGTTTCTACAGCTGTTAAAGGCGACTGACAGCTGATCCAGCTATGATCAGCTGTTGCTGTCATCAGAAACGGACGTCGCTTCACGTGACACTTCAGAGGAAAGCAAGTCTCATGTCTCTAAAAACAAATTTCCTTGTTTCCTCTCTCCTTGCTTGGTTTCCTTGTGTCTCTCCATGCATCCACAGTGAGAGGGACTAAGACGCAAGGAAAAGAGGCAAGTGAAGGAAACGTGGATGCAATTTAAGAGACTTGAGATGCACCCAATGAGACAGATGATGGTTACAGCCTGCTACTGTGAACACAGAGGGCAAATTTATTTTTTTGTCTCTAACTTGCAGGTCAAGTACGAAATTATATTTGTCTCAATACTGAGTGCACAATCCTCCTCATAATTGACCATCATGCATCAAACTGTCTCATAATATACATGAATATAACTTAAATAAGTGCACAAGTAACACTTTCTCAAGTGGTCCTTTAATATAATCTGTCATCTCTCTTCTCTGTCCTTCTCCGACTCAGTCCAGTCTTCAACAGGGAGAAAAGTCTGAGGGCATCTGGTGGACTGGTGGAGAATGGCAACAAAAGGACCTGGAGAAGTGGAAGTGCAGCTGGAGGAAGGAACATAGAACCAGACTATGACAGAACTTAACACATCCAGTGCATTGGCATTCATCTTTTTCTTCCTCTGTACATGATCTGTTATCAGTCCAGCGATAAAATACCACTGTCAGCTTAGAAGCTTATAGGCTTTATACACAATCTCCACAGACTGCAGCTCACACACATGAAGACCATTTTGGGGAGAGTCTTGCCCTCCTCACGGACAGAGGAAGCTGTTAAGGATTCACTGGCCCTACGGGAGATTATGCTGGAGAGCAGCAATTAAACCACGACACAACTCTCTATCTCTGCCTCTCCCTCCACCTTTCTCTCCCCTCCTACCTCATCCCAGACTCACACAACTACAGGTTACTATGGAAACTACGCCCCCCCCTCTCCCTCCCTCCCTCTCACTTTCTGTCTCTTTCCTCTTCAGGCGCTCTTGGTCTGGCTTTTGCAACCTCATCCTCATCTCTTTATCTCAATCCATTCATCCTTTGTTGTCTCTTCATTAACACCTTTCACCTTCCTTATCACCTCTCTTCTCCACCAGGCCTCTTTAATTTCACCACTCTTTCTCTCTTCTTCCTCTTCCCACTGCTCTCCATGTTGCTCCCTCTATCTGACTGTCTATCTGTCCTGCTGCTGGCAGCGTGAAACCAAATGTCAGGTCTGAGATGGCACAGAGGGAAATCATAAGGGAGGCAGACGGAGGAGCAAAATGAAAGGAGATAGAGATAGAGGAAAGGTGGAGAAAGAGGGGAACAGGGGAGATGGAGTAGAGTGAGAAAGAGATGGGGAAGGTAGAGACGGTGGTGGGAGGTTTAGTGGAGGGAGACATGGAGACAGAGCAGGTGACCAGAGGCAACAGCAGCTGCAATGATGCAATGCAATGATGACAAGACACAGCAGCATCTTCTAATGGATTGTTACAGAGCTCAGGAAGTCTGGGATAAACTGAAAGCACTTGGTGTACATTTTGATTTATGTTATAAATCTGTCATGTATTGTATTGTGGAAGATAAACTGCCATCCAAACATACAGAACTGATACAGACAATTATAGATATTATTTAAAACTATGGAAAACAAGATGTGCTATGATAATACAACAGACTGTAATTGACAGGGATACATCCTAACCCAACAGCACTTTATACAAGATCACTGGGCTCTATGCACTTTATGGATGTTTTGCACTTTGGCACTGATTACACTTTATGTATTTTATATGTAATTGCTATTTGTTCTGAAATTCAATAAAGACCTTTTAAAAGCACAACAGCAGCTGCTGATAATATTCGTCAACATATAGTAAATGCACACATATAAACAGAGCCAGGTGCTGCTATAGGAAATATAGGCTAATGCTAGAAATGCTGGAAAAAACAAACACAACATTTCAATCATTTTTATTCTTCAGTCTGAAACTTTCAGAATTCAACTTTAAAGGTTTTAACAAATCTGTCAACAGGGTTCTGTCAACTAACAATGTGTTCAGTTTCGTCATTTCTTTCTTTGAACATTTAAAAGTAGAGATGCACAAATTTAGAATTCTATATTTCCGTCGACAGTGTTTGACTTGCTGAGTCTTCTCACCTGAACGTAACAACACTATTTTAGTATGGAAAAAGAATATGACTCATTTCTGTGGTGATGCTGACGTGAACTGTATCATACTGAAATGTTTTTCCTCCATGGATGTAATAAAAGAACTGGATACCAGACTCTGAGATGGCCCCCATTCATTTGAATATTAATAGCTTGCCAGGTGAATAAGTCAAAAACTGTTCTCTTGCTCCTCGGTTTGCTTCTGATGTCACACATAAGAATATCTTTTCTAGGGTTTGGGGAATGTTTTACAAATATAAAACATGGTTTAAAATGCTATAACAAAGTTATTTATTATAAGATTAATAACAAAGAGTAATAACTGACCTTGTTTGCCATTTGGGAGTCCTGTCAAAAGTTTTAGAGACGTCTCCTTTAATGGTGGTCTAAGGGCTGCAGGGGATTTTTGTTGTAGTACCATAGTTGGCCACTGGAGCATATTTGCTGCAAGGCTGGCTGGTGGCACCCAAGCAGCAACCTCCGGGGCTGAAGAATGAAGCCAACTCATAAGTGCCAAAAACTGCAGTTCCTCGAATGGCCACTTGAGGCTGGCTCCAAAAGCGAGTCAATCCCCATAGACCCCCATGTTAAAATGCCCGACTTTACAGCAGAAATAAACAGCCTGGTACAAAAAACGTTTTTGGTCCCTATAGCTAGTTTCCCCTTTCATGACAACTATACGGTTTGTGAATTTTCTTATAACTCACCTGTTTAAATTTTATTAAGCTGTAAAGTTATGCATAATTAAGAATGTGGCTGCTCTGAGTGACAGGTTGCTAGCCACTGGGTGGCATGTTTCGGCAACCAGGCTTCATTCGGCCCACCTCAGCTCCACCTCTTTGCCCATTTTGGATTAACTGGGAGTTAGGTGGAGTCAGGCACTGCCAAGATGGCAACGGACAGAGCTGCCCACTTTGAGCTTCAAAACCGCTCTTCAGAAACCAATGGGTGACGTCATGGTGGCTACGTCCATATTTTTTACAGTTTATGGTGGTGCCGTGTCCAGCTCTCTTAATACAGCCATAGTTTCCACTGTTCAGCCAACACAGGGAGAAGACATTATGGTGGATGCAACCTCTGCAAAATCTTTTAGGACCTCATTGTAACCAAAATTACAAAATGAGCATGTACAATGTACCATAGTTGGCCAGGCTGAGGAAAATAAATCCATTGGATATAAGAACCTGAAATAATTTTTTGTTCGGCTCCATCAAAAATCACATCAAGGCACAGTTTAAAGTTTTCCTTTTTACCGAAGCTAGTTGGTGGCTGAAGCTGCAGGCAATAGAGGATGGAGGCAGATGTTGATGCAGATGAAACAGAAGATGGCTGCAGATAGCGGTTGGGGTAAGAGCAGCAACGTAGCACATAAAACTAAAAAACTTTGTGCTGTGTGAGCGATGACAGCTGCCTCATAGGCCCGCTGCCTCCCAGGCTCTGCAGGGATTGGTTCATCAAGGTTTAATCATAGTGCACACCGGTGTAGACAATCTGTAATTAACTATGAGCACATGCAGATCAAACACAAACATAAATGCAAAGGGATACATAAGACAAACCACAAATCAACCCAGAATCAAAACAAATCCACACAAAATATTTAACTCAATAAACATCTGCCTTTTCACACAGGCGCTGCGATTAACCAGTAGAAGACACTGGTGCAGCAACAAGGATGAAGATGAAGAGCATTTTTCCAACCTAATGGTGATGTACACAACTATAATATGAGACATGCCAAATGTTTACACCTGCCAATATTCAGTACTGGGCTCTGTCCAGTATATTATCTGTAATATTCAAATTGCATTTCAGTCTACTTCTCTCAAGAATTTCAAATATAAGCTCAGGACCTGTCTGATGAACCAAACTTAACCATTCGAACTGATCATATCTCAACTGATAATTGGCCGTTCTCTTTCTCTCTCTCTCTCTCTCTCTCTCTGTCATAAGGAGTTGACTTAACACAATTGTGCTTCAGTAAGCGTGTGCACACACTCACGTACACACACACACACACACACACACACACACACACACACACACACACACACACACACACACACACACACACTCACTCATTACACCAAAACACACACACACCCTCATTACAATGTTTTATCTGTTTTATGTCTTTGCTTTGGTTTGTGCTGCTTGTTTGTTTATTTTTGTGAATCACATGACTTTTGTATTTGCTCATAATGTGTAATAAGGTGAGATTACTATCATAAGCCTCAAGGGGTTTTCTAAATCTCACCTGCACAATTTGTTTCTTCTCTTTTGTTGTTGTGTTTATGCTGCTTTGTTTTTACTGTGCAAATTAAAAAAAAAAATATATATATATATTCTCACTGGTTTCCAACTGGTTAACTGTGTTTGTTGGATGGCAATGCCAGATGAACCAATACTATGAATCAAATTTAAACCTGAATCTTTTACCTGCACCCACCATGCACCCCCCAAGTATGTTACTAAGAGAGAATTAAGATTTAATTGCTCAGAGGCAAGTTGTGAGAGGAAAGCCCTCCAGAGACTACAGAATTATCATCTATAAAGACTTTCAATTGAACAACTCAAGGGCAAAATCTGTAGCTGGTCTTCTTCAACTAAACTCAAGATATCTGTAGATGATTTTGCATGTTGATATACTTCTCTGCCAGAATAAAGAACAATGGTAAGGTCAAAGCAGGAGCACCAGACAATAACCTGTTTGGACAAAATGATGATTATGTCACCATCCAACCCCTCTTCTTTGCACTAGAGGCAGTTCACACCAACAGAGTTATTTTTAACATTTCAGACATTCACTTCTCTTTCTGCAATTGTGTCAGAAGTTTCACTTGTAAATAATGGTTCGAGACTACTAGTGTCATTGTGAGTTTTCCACAGTCACAATGAGTGTGAAGCTTGAGTTCTTCCTTAATTCTTCTGATGAAGCCACCCTGAAAAATACTTTCTGAACTTTCCATTGTAGAGACAAGCAGCTTTGGTGACATTTCCCATATTAGTCAGCCTGGTTAAGACAGTCTGACTGTTCCTTATTACTACTGTACTGTACATTTGCACGTATCAGATCTTTCTAACACAAATATATGGAAATATCATTACTTAAAATAATTTTAGACAGTTAGGGTTGTCTTAAAAGCATCCAAATACTCATGTTTTGGCTACAATTACACTGGTTGATGAAGGATTTTGATGTTTTGTTGTAAAGTGTGGCTCTCTGGTGGAGACGTGTGTTTGTATCACATGATAAAACCTGAGTTATGATTATAGTATGTATAAACACGATGTTATGTTATGCTCATAAACTGTTTTATTCATTTTATCAAAGACACTGCTGTAATGAAAATCAAATATCCAGAATGTTTGGCCGGTTAATATTTGTATAAAATGGTAGCTGGTCACGTTTTATCAGATAATTAATGGTAGTCTCAAACATAAGGAATCAGCATTAGAAAGGTCTGTGCAATACAAGTCCCCCCTTGATTTCATTCTTGTATGAAACATTTAAGATAAAGTGACAAAAATGCATGCAAATTTCATGAATTTTCTAAAGGTAATTGATTAAAGCGTCATTATGAAGTACCTCGCTTCATTTAAGGAAACTGAGAACAAAACGATAAAATGAACCTCAACCTCACGCCTGTTTTGATCTCCTTTTGAAGAGGAAAAACGACAAACCTAAAAGAAAATATAGGATTAAGAATTTAAAGACTTCTAAGAGGAGTATTGTTTTTTTCATGTTGCTGTGTGGGTGTAATGCATGTGACTTTATATCATGTCAGACTGGGTGTAAGATCAAAGTTTCCTCTCTGAAAGGGAACCGTCACCCCTTTTATCACCAACACTTTCATCATGATAAGTGCCATTTCTTCATGCACATTTTGGATTTAATTATACTTTCATGCCACATGTGTTAATAATTCTTAAACACTTACGTTATGCAAGTGACCCCATTACTGCACCACTGAAAAAAAAATCTTAATTTTTCATCCTTCCCTTCATTCTCTTCAGTTTTTTCAGCATCTGTGCAACTGCTGAACTGGTTTGGCAACTGGGGTTATGACTATTCCTGGTTCCTGAAGTGAGAAGTGGTCTGACCCCAACAGCCAATGTAACTAAACAGATGTCAGCTGTAACTAGCTAGCAATGTGTGTATTTATGTGGCAGCTCAGACTGATGGATGCCAAAACTTTTCTTTGTACTGTTATATAGTGGACTCATACAGCTTCAGAATATGCATGAATCCTATACTCAAGCTTAAACAGTTTAAACTCACATAGATGTGTTTAGTTGTGACACAAGTGAATTGCATCTACTTTTGCCCTCTTGTGTCTTTCTCTTGACTTTGTTTGCAAAAATTGGCTCCTCAGCATCCAGTATGAACACTTATTTTCCTTTAGAAAATGATCAGGCCTTTTTTTAAAAACAATGATACTATATATTTGTGACTTGTTTTTAAAGATTTAAGTCTTCAGGAGGGACAAATGGGCATTGTTGGCTTTGGACTTCTTATACAATTTTTTAGCAATGACTAAAATATCAAATAAACCCTTTTTCATAACAGACAAAGTCATAGTAGGAGAAACAGAGGTGTTACTAATCACATTAGTATTGAAGTGTTCCAGTGAGCCATGACAGTGTGACAGTGAGCCAGCATGCACAATATCAGGACCCTGAAACTGAAGCAGCTAAACGGAATTCAGCCATCACTCATTTTATCATTTACACCTGTGATTTTCCTCCTCTCACATGTAAAAATGCCTGCTGTGAAGTCAGTCAAAACACTGAGCATCTTCCAAAAACACCCTCTGAGTGTCTCTGTGTGTGTCTTTCTTCCTCTCTTTTTGCCTCTGTGTCTCCGGCGGTAACCTCCCCTCTCTTTCCTAAGACTGCGTTCTTGCTTCCCCACCTGTGCGTCACAGATAGAGGTGAGGTCAGCCTCTCACCAGACTCCCCAGCCCAGCTTTCAGCCGCCATGCTGCCCACAATGCAAGTAGCCAGTGGAGCGTGTGAATGGGGTCATGCCTGGGAGATGGGAGAGGGAAAGTGAAGCTGCCATCCGTGAATAGGGAAGAGAGGGATAACTATTCCTGAGGCTGTCTCCTCTGCCTTAGTGATATCTGAAGGCCTTTAATGTAGTCTGCCGCTCAATTGTTTGTCCCTTCTTCAGATGCTTAAAGGGGCCAAATGGAGGGAGACAACACGCTCAGATGAAGGCTGCAGTGGCTTCTCTTTGCCACTGTGTGTGCTTTGAATGAACTAAAGGCAATATAAGCGCTCAGATGTTCTGTGTTATCATGTTGCCCTCTGACTTTTTATATACATTTTTTGGAAAAATGCCAGTGGGAGATCAGATGGCTTGTTCAATATATTTTCGATTCTTGTAACGGTTTCCCAAAGCATAACTCAGTGAACAGCGAATTCATCATCAGTGCTTCTTCGCCTCTGTTTGTATATAAATAGATGCCTCTTATCAGTGGCTGAGACGAGCTGTAAACTAGATAGGAAGAGAGAATTTCATATATTCACTCAACTGCTTTCCACCACTTGAATTCAATTAACAGTGTAATAATGCATTCAGTAATAATGCATTCACCCTCTCCTCATAGGTTTTGAATTTAAAATTTCAATTGGGTTTATAATGAAACTACCAGCCTCGGGGGGGGGGTAGGACAGACCTCCAGGGGGTCTTTATGTGTGTGTGTGTGCTCCTCTGCTGGTGCTTCACTGTGTATATTATGAAATAAGTCATATTCAGAAGGAAGGAAGGAAAAACCACCGGTGCTCGCTGTTTCTCCACATCAAATCAAACTTGTCACTCATTATCTGGATATTTTGCGTATATATTCACATAATTTTCTTTACTTATATGGTCGCCTTCTTACCTAATCTAACAAACTATCTACATAAATACATTTTCTTTAAGGTCTACCTCAGATTTTTTGAACAAATCATTGTAATTTTTACAATGTGATCACTTTCTTCCTTAATCTGAAGTCCACCTTGGATTAAATCTGTGCTTTTAGAACAAACTTTAGAATATTTGTTAATGAAATTCAGTTTCACTAAACAATAATGTTTTGTGATCATCACATCATTTGGGTTCTCTAAATGACCTTTGTAAAGGCTCAGAAACGGTTCAGGAAGGCAGGTACAGGTAATTAGAAGGATGGACACTAACGCCTTTTTCACAGCTGACATTTCGACCTTTAATTGTTGGAAAAACACAAAATATCCTGCATGAAAAAGGCCTACAGTCTGTGAGACTCTTGATGGATGCAGCAAGGCCAGGGTCACATTACCATCCAGAGTCGCTGAGCTGTGCTGGCTGACCTCTATTAGTTGAACGAACTGTTATTACAATGTTTTCTTAAAGACCATGTTGATTGTGAGTTTTGGTGATATTGTTTTATAAGTTTTTATCTCTAAAAAATGCTGCATTCCATTAGGAATTGATTATTGAAAATTGGTGAGTTCTTAATATTTGCAGAGATCCTTCAAAGTGGTTTTCAAAACCTGATCTCTTGCATAAATCTTCATTTGGTCTAATTTAATGGGAGTTTGGCTTCCTGCAAGTCTTTAGTTTGTTTCCCACATAATCATAGATTTGAAAATGTTTGCATTATTTGAATCACAATTCGTCAAAGCTAAATAGAGCAAATGTGGCAGGTTAACAAGCTTTGCTACGTTTTCCATTTGCTGTACCGCATTTCAGGGAGTTACTGACAAACAGATTGACATCAGAAAGAATGATGCAAAAATATTCATGACAACCTGTTGCTTTTTCTCCTAATAGAAACATATGTGAAATGTTTGAATAAATATCAATTTTAAGTTGGTCCAGAGCTGAGATGTGGTGCATGTGAGGCAAACTCTCTCTTCATTTTTGATTCTTCACTCACTTGCCTCGGTGGCTCTGATTTAATTTAATCCATTTTGATGATGAGAAAAGTCAAGATATATGATCCTGAGCCTGTAACACTCAAACTGAGATTTCTCATCATGTTTTATCATCAAGTGTGCCCAAAAATAGAGTGCTATACTCTGTGGACTTTTCGGTAAGACCATATCTCCCTGTTTTTTTAATCTGCTGACTAATACCTTCCAATCACTCTAAGTAACCTGCTACTATATATCTCAGTTAGATTGTCAGTCAGATTGTGTGGCAAAAATAGTCCATTGTCCCATTTAGTTTATTAGTAATTTTGATGGCAAGTGATGGCAGCGCCCTGAAAGCACTCCAGGGAAGCATCAAATCATGATAAACAATGCCTCTGCATATGGTGCAGAGAAAATGAGAGCACATAATCTCACAGAATCATTTCACTGCTGAATCAAGTTAAATGCTAATGGATGGCAATCGCACACACACACACACACACACAGCTGCATTCACGCCTCAGACGCACATACACAAGAGACAGTTTGGCACAGGCAGCGCTGCTGAGTTGTTCTTTTGTGACTAAAAAGGGCGGGGCGGGATGGAGAAGAGGAGTCAGATGATGAAGGGGAGTTAAGTAAACATGTGTAAAGCAGAACAGGGAAGAGAACATGGTGGCTGGTCAGGGTTTATGTAGAGATGGCAGCGCTCTGATTGAGATTAATGGGTTTTAGTGAGCAAAGGTCATTGAGCCCACACATGCAAAAACCCACACACATTCATATGCTCATTTTGCAAAAATCATTCTTAACAAAGTATATAATCTATTATAGCTACCTATTATATCTTAAATTATATTTTTTAGCCTGTTTAAAGATATGTAAAATCCCCAAAACAGCTGTGTTTTAAAGGGGTACTCCACTAATTCTACACTTTTTGTCAAGGAGAGGACCTCTCTGCCTGTGCAAACTGTGAAAACCCTGGAGGATCTTTGTAAAGTCTGAGAAAACATGCTCAGCATGGGCTTGGAGACTTAGACATGGGCATTTACCAGTTATGGTAAGACCAAAAACATAATTAAGTTGCCTAATGGAAATGGAGGATACAGCATTTTCAGAGCTTGGCCCACCACATCTTGTGCAGTCTAAATCCTCAAACTAGAAACTTCAACAAAACAACAATTTCTGGCTATTGTGTAATATCAATTTAGTAACAGCAAATCCTCCTTCAGGATTTTTGACTTAAACTGATCTTTCTGTGAAACATACTGTATTGGCTCTACAGGTGAGCAGGTGACTGACTCGCATCTTTGCACTTTGAAGCACATGCACATAACATCAAACTTGCCTCCAGAAGCGAGCTCTCATACTGGGTCTGCAGTGATGCGGAATAATCAAATAACACTCCACACAGTTAGCTTTCCAATATGATTAAGCCAGGTCACCATTTGTGGAGACTAATTTAGAATGAGTTGTGATTAGCTATTTCCACCCTCTAAGGAATTACGCATTTAAATGGAACACATTTTAACCAACAGGGAATATGACAGTGGCAGCTGATTCCCTAAAGTACTGCACTTGTGCGTTTATTTCTCTGCTTTTGCTGTAATGGGCCATTTACCTACATGGGCAGGATGCAGGAGAATATGGCCTTTATTTTACAGAGAGAGAAAAAGACTATTTTGGGTTCCAGGGCTTGACTTGTACTGCAGTCATTTCACTCGAGGGATTAAGACTCAGAAAGCCTCCCTCGACTCCCCTCCCTCCTCTCCTCCTTCCCACTGCAGCCTAGGGTGGATTTACTATTTACCCCAGTTATTTATCACTTTAGAGCTGTGATGGAGAGGTCTGCAGGGCTAGAGAGAGCGACATACTGCCAGACTTGAATTAAAACTCTCAGCCTTGTGTAATTTGATTTGATTACTCTCTCATCCACCATCAGAGAAAGCCCGTCTTCTCTGTGTGGCTCTGTCATTCCTGCTCAGAGAGGCAGATCCTGGTTTTATGGATGTCCTGCCGGAGGATGTCAAGCCCCCCATGCGGTGGTTTGAGTCAGAACCTCCAACAGGCCACTCAACTCTCTTGAAGTAAAACCCAAGGATCAGGATAGATAGAGGAGTCTATTTGTTATCAGGATATCTGAGCAAATTACCTCATTTCGCCCCTTCTGTCCACATTTTCCTCTCACCTTTCTCTTCAGTCCCTCTTGATGTTTCTGCACTGTAACCTCCTTTATCCTCTCCCCTTCAAGGATCTTAGCTCTCTCTAACTTTTCTTCTCTTTCTTTTGTCTGTGTGCTTTGACAGAGTGAGCGATGTTTATCATTACTAGGCTTTGATGGCTCTCTATCAGATGAAAACCTCCTCAGTGCTCTGTCAGTGTCACCAAGAAGCCATTCTGAGGCTAATGGTCCAGCTCCAGCACCGGGATCTTTGTGATACACCAGACTAAAAATAAGTAATATACTAGACATTCAGAACACAATATTATTTTCTCAAACTTTTTTTAACTTTTACATCAGAATTTATATTCATCTTTTTTTGACTGCTGTTCCGTGACGAGCGGAAAGATTCTGAGATCTCAGACCTCGCAGGAACATTGTGTTGCTTTCCTTTGTTTACGTCTGTGCATCATGCAGTCTCTGCAAACATGTTCCATAAATCATGAAGGTGGACAACTGGAGAGCATATTTTTCCTCCTCCGACCAAAGTGAAATGTCTAACAAGAGAAGATGCTGTAATCAATTGAGGATCTAGCAGTAAATCTTACAGAGGTCCCTCTATCCCAGAGCAATAAGTTAGAAAGCCTATAACACTGTGAGATGGGGATGCACTGAACACCTCAGGCTCAGTGCAGGCTGGGATTGCTCTCATCCTGGCCCACTGATTCATATAGGACCTGCTGTTAAAGTCAGGTGGGATGAGGAGCGATGATGGCACTGTTGCCTGTAATATACTGCCTATGATGGCAGGGTCTCGCAGTACTTTTAAGACAATTACAGTGACTGAAATACTGGCCTATCATTATGGGAATAAAAAAGTTTGGCACCACTGTCTAATAAGACACCATTGATAAAGGGTTTATAAATTGTAATTAATGGTCAATGATAGTTTACTAAAGCTTTATAGATCAATTATAAGCCATTAATAACAACTTCTGGGAAGCCAATTTGTGAAATATCCTTCTGACTGACCATTTGACTGCTTCTAGATTGGATCTGGATTATTAACAGATTATTAACATTTACAATGACAGAATACAAGGACTGGATATGCGTATTCTCTTTCTTTCCAAGGCTTAGAAGATGAGATCTAATATTTGTGTGATAAATATAATAAATACGATAAATAAAGACTGGAAACAGCAGGAAATTGCTAACCTGATTTTGTCTAAAATGTGTCAAAGATTTTGTTACCTGCAGACCAAGGCTGTCTTTATGCTAAGTTACACTGTCTGCTGGCTGTTGCGTCATATTTAGCGTACAAATATTAGAGTGGTGTCAATCACTAATTACTGACATGGTTATGACAATGTTTTTTACAAATTAGAAAGGCCCTATAAAGGATTAGTAAACCATTTACTATCCATTAAAACAGCAGCTTGTTACAATTTATAAACCTTCTGTAAGGATGCCTTTGATGGCCACACCTGCAGCTAATTTAAATATCAGTAATCCTCCTGCACTCTAACACCTAGTTTTCTCTCTCATTTACATTTTGTAGTTCATTTTGTTGTCATTTAGTTTACTTGGACCATTGAAATAAAACGTTTTTATTGAAAATCCACCTGTGACGCCTCATGTGTTCCTTGTGGTCCATTTGGTCTGTTTTATATTCCCCATAATTTTCCTTTAAGGAGAAATGGGTCCGGGTTCTTATGGGTTAAAAAGTGGTTTTCATGTTTGATTGTTGTAAGGTTGTAGAGATCATTTGTGTATGATCTATCAGCAGCTTTGATGCACATTTAAATAAAACATACATTACAAATCAGGGGTGGAACCAAGTCATTGTTTTGCAAGTCACCAATAAATTTCAAGTCAAGTCCCAAGTCAAGGCTGACTAGTCCCAAATCAAGCCCCAAGTCCTAAACTTTGAGTTTCAAGTCCTAAACAAGTCATAATGTGCTCTTCACCAAATGTAATGCCATTTTAACAACATAATAATATTATATTTAATTTACACAAATAATGAATGCTTTTTAAAATTTGTATTTATTTGTTAAAAAAGTGTGACTGAGCTTAATCATAAAAAAGTAGTGCTGACATTGCACTTTCATAGCATATAGCACTATTAACCATTACCACAACAGAATGAGTTTTGTATGTTTCTATCCTGTCATGTTGTATTTAACTATCTCATATTGGAACAATTTCTATAACTTTCTCCTCCCAGATTTGTAAGACATTTTCTGTAAGACTATTCTTCCTTTAAAGTGATATCATATGTTGTTGCATGGTTTAAGTTTTATGTTGAAATGAAATTAAAAGATAAATGTGAAAGAAAACAATGCATAGGATAGAGTTACTCACCTACTTTATGGAGGAATAATCTGTGTGTGTCTGTGTGTGTGTGTGTGTGTGAGAGAGAGAGAGGGAGAAACAAAACAGTTGCATAAAGATAAGAAATACATAAACAGTTTCATTTACCCACAGGATTGTGCTTTTTCCGTTATCTCAGGGCCCTATGATGCATTGCATTTGCAAAAGAGCAAATTAGCCAGAAGTCAGTCGGTCATTTGTGCACGATGGGGCCGCAGTATGATGCCACCATAGCTGAAAACTCGCTCCACCGGAGCACTGGAGGCAGGCACTGCCAAGACCCTAATGGCCACTCAGAACAGTGAAGGAAGAGCCTTCATGTTCACTGCCCAGAACAAGAGGGCATTCTGTCCTTCGGATATGTCAAGGTAGTGACTTAGCTGTAGTACTGGAGTGGTCCCAACATCCTTCTTCTGCCTCTTATGGTATGCGGCAAACAGCCCTTCCCCTTGTCCAAAGTCCTCTTGCTCTTCCTCATTAACAAGAGGCACATGTTGCTCAGTCTCTGCAGCACCTTGCAGGATCAGTTCTGGCAAAACATGTAAAAAATAAATAGCAGAAGCAAAAGAGCCCTTATTACCATTAGTATTAGTGACACAGTTTGTTAAACTGAAAAAGTATTATTGTTTCAGTCAATTAGATTAGAAATTATGAGGAAAGAAGTTACATTAAACTCAATAATATTTACCTTTCACTCATTGTGCCACCTCCGCCTTGACCTCACAATTGACCAGCACATGGTGCTCCATCCATATCAGAGAAAATACTGGATCCATGGCAGCTGCTTTGAGGAAGACTGGATCTGAAAAGGTGGCAGTGATTCCATCTTGTGTCCTGGCCATTTTCATATTGATGTAGATTCCAAGAAATATTTTGTTCAGGTATGCCTGGAGACTTCTGACCAGGCTGCTCAGGAAATGGACTTGAGGCTTCAGCTTCTCAAGGTGGTGATTCAGGGACAGGACGGATGGAACAGCAGCACTGATTGTGACTATCTTTACCCCCTGTGTCGAATCTGTTGCTTCTCCAAACAGCTTCAGGATGTCCACTAACTTCTTCAACAGATTCCTCTCCTGTGCTGTGAACAACAGCTCCTTGTGCCCAGACTTCGCTAGAACATGACAGAGCTGATGATCACATTGGAGAACTGCCTTCACTTGCCTCAGTGTCGAGTTCTGTCATTTGTTGACAGCAGCAGGGATGCTTGTTTGTTCCCCAAATTCAGCATCAAACACATCTTTGAACATTGTGCTCGTGTGCAGCAGTGAGCTGAGTTTTGATAACTTTGAAAGAGAAAGAATTGTCACTTTTGTTTCTTTCAGTCTCCCACCACCAGCTGGAGAATGTGCACAAAACACTGCAAGCTCTGTTTTTTTGCCATAGGAGCATCCACTGTTTTCTGATCTTCCAGGGTTAGGTCATGCCAGAGACTCTGGGTCATCAGATGATCCTCATCATATACTTCATCCTCTTGTTCAATGGAGAAGCAGGCCATGAATGCTTTCTGCATGTTGGTGGCATTGTCACTTGTAATATTGTCAAATTTATATTAATGTTGTGCTCATCACATATGGCCTCAAATTGCTCACAGATTCTTTCGGCTGTGTGTGGGCCTTTGAAGCGGTTGGCAAAGATACTGGACTTAAGCTGTATCCTCTCTGCGTCTTTCTCTATGTAGTGACACCAAGGAACCCCTTCATCTTTCAGTCAGACCGAATGTCCACAGTGACTGGAACATAATCTGTGTTGCTCACCTGAGTTTGCAATTTTGAACGTCTCTCTGCAGCGAGGTTCTCTGTTTTGGATGTCAATTTTCTGTGACACACTGGGCTGTAGTTACTGTCAACTACTGTCAGAAAGTGCCAAAAACTCTTGTTTTCCACAATACACAGGGGCAAGTTACAATCAATAACCAAGTCGGACGGTATTACATCGGTGATAGCTTTCTGCTGTGGATGACTCATGTACTGTACTGCCCTACATGTGTGTCCATGAACTGTGAGATTGAAGGCGGTTGTGGTTCATTTGTGATGCTTTCGTTCATCTGGTATTCTTCAAATATAAGAGGTAAGCATATTTACAGATGTCAGAAAATGTCTTATAGCCCTACATGAATTGCAGATGAAACTACTTCTTATTACTCATATTATTAATTTCATTATCAACTTGTAATTATCAACCCTCTCTCTCTCTCTCTGTGGTTACAGTAACGTTAACGTATATCAATTTTTTTTTTAGGCCATCCATCAATGACAGATAGCGAACTAATTTTAGACATATCTGATTGTTTATCGATTTTATATGACAAGATTATGACTATCGACTGCCCAGCCACCCATGTATCAGTCTTGGATGCACTGACTATGTCTGACTATATCAAGCTCAAATCACACTAACTGAATTGCATACACAACAATCTGGTGGAAATCATTCATTTTCAATGAAGAGAGTAACGTTAATGTGACCTTACCTTGTGATTTTGCTGCTGTAACATTAGTAGATTGCAGCGTGTGGCCATCTAATTTAGAAGGGTGCCATGCCATTGGTCTGATGGCCCATTATTCTGAAACCCAAATAGTTTGAAAAACTTCCCATTGGACTGAAAGTCTGTTAGTCTGATGGCCCGTTATACAGAAAACAAAAGCCCACTGCTCCACAGGCTCAGAAAATACACATTCTCCCTGGAGTTTTTTTCCCTTAATATCTTAGTGTATTCTGATGTGCAAACCCTAAACCCTCACCCTACTTTGTGCAATTAACTTATTCTTAAAGCCTTGACATTTTTAGCCAAAGGGCACACAGCAAAGCAAAGACTCTAAGTATTTTGTAAACCGTTTGCACTTCAAAATACACAAAGATATTGAAGGCAAAAGATGACAGAGGTAGCCTAATCGGAATGCCTAACCATAAATAATGGCAGTGCAATGGCAGTGCCAGAATCAAAGAAAGAAACCACTTTCCATCTGAAACTGTTATTTTTGTTGAATTTCACTGCTGCAATTCACCTCAGCACCAGGGGAGAGACTTTGAGCACCCCTGACACCTGAGAAAATATTCTACCACTGAGTCTGGCAATGGGCACATTTAACGGGAGATTGCAGACGATTTCACTGTTGAGGGAACTTGTGGGGGTATGATTGTGGGTGGATGGTGGTAAGTGGTTGCCTAGGCCACAGCTCTGAGTCCCCGGGCCCCACAACACTGCCATCTGAATCCAATCCACAGTCTGACGGATTGGGAAGCAAATTGACAGTGTCAGATTTCATATCACAGCAAGCTGCACTGGGGCCAGGAGCAGGGCTGCAGTCTAATAAAGAGAGGACAGTGTGTCTAAAGGTTGTGTGTGTGTGTGTGTGTGTGTGTGTGTGTGTGTGTGTGTGTGTAGTCCAGGTATTCCTCATGTTGTGGGGACATAAATCTGTTTACAGAATCATGTTGTGGGGACTCGCCTCCCTCATGGGAACAAAAAGCAAGTCCCCTTAATGTAAATCATTAATTTTAGAGTGAAGGCCTAGTTTAAAGTTAAGGTTAGTTTAGAGTTATGTTAAGGTTAGGGTTAGGCATGTGATGGTCATGGTTAAGATTAGGATAAGTCTCCAGGAAATGAATGCAAGTCAATGTAATGTCCTCTGAAGTGATGGAAACACGACTATGTGTGTGTGTGTGTGTGTGTGTGTGTGTGTGTGTGTGTGTGCGTGTGTGTGTGTGCTTGTTCTCATGTAGTTACATGCAGATGTATTGACACCTCTATAAAATGAAGAAAAACAGCAACCCCAGCACCAGCCGTGCGGCCACTGCCCATGCAGCTGCTCTTGTGCTGCAGTTACACAACCTTTATGCAGACTGGTAAGCATATGCTGTCAGAGACTTGTAGTGCGGTATTAGAAAGCGGTTGCGGTGACTAAGCCTGGTGTGTCAATCTGGGATTGTACAAGCCGCTGGCTATCACAGCACAGACAGGAGTGATGAGAGCAACATAAGTGCCATATGTCAACCAGCAAAATCAGCCCAGAGACAACATGACTAACCCCTGGTCAGGATTAATGTGACAGCAAAACCTTCACAGGCCCCTCCAATATAAACAATTCTAACAGCAATTATAACAACAAAACAACAGTAGCGTGTGTCTGGTTGACATTTATATTTAGTTATATGCAGAGAAAAATGTAGTGAGTTTGATTTGCTGGTAGTCATCTGCCCTCCAGTGGCCGTGCTCATAACTTCAAGTAGAAACCTCAGACCACATTTCATCGTTTGACTGTTGTTGGCCACACACACACACACACACACACAATACAGTATGAGCATATTATCTCAATACTGACATCCTGATGTTGGCGTCCAATCATAATTTATATTGATTGATACAATACTTGAATTTATGTGAATGACCCTGTGGTGACAAGCTCAAAGGGGAGATTAAATACAGAAGAGATGAAAGAGGATGGCATCTGGCATGAAGCCACATGCACGCACACAAACACACACACACACACACACACACACACACACACACACACACACACACACACACACACACACACTCACACATGCACATAGAGAAGACTAGACTTGTCTGAAATAGATAAGCATTGTGTTTTGTCTCAGAGAGACTATCTGAGTAGATTGGAAATGTTACATATTTGGAGTTTGGCATTTCCGACAAGTGGAAGTGGTATTGATAAGCTTCAAAGTGGCACGCTCTTTCTCTTGACCTCCTGCTGGTCTGGCTTTAGTCTTTTCTCAAAAGAAATGGACTGTGTGTGTGACTTACTCATGCTGTTGTGTGGCCAGCAGCACTCCTCATCTGAACCTCCCTTGGGCTTTTTTTGCCAGATATCTTGATGGCTTTTGGTTAATGCACACACACACACACACACACACACACACACACACACACACACACACATAGTCGTGTTTCCATCACTTCAGAGGACATTACATTGACTTATATTCATTTCCTGGAGACTTATCCTAATCTTGACCATGAGCATCACATGCCTAACCCTAACCTTAACATAACCCTAAAGTAACCTTAACTAAACTAGGCCTTCACTCTAAAATTAATGATTTACATTAAGGGGACTTGCTTTTTGTTCCCATGAGGGAGGAGAGCCCCCACAACATGATTCTGTAAAGGGCCTCATTTGCTTTGAAAATTACATTAAATGTGAATTTAATAGGAATCACCCATCTGTCTTGAAAAAGCTCTTTTTTTATTATTGGCTGCTTTTTGTTCCCTGCACTGCGATACATCTGCATAGACATGCCAGCAAGGTGGTATGGTCCAGACCGAAATATCTCAACAACTACTGGAGTGCCACAGAAGCCTATACAGACATACATAGTACTCAAAGGACGAGTCCTACTGACTTTGGTGATCCCTTGACGTTTCTTCAAGTGCTACTAGCAGGTTCACATTTGTCATATTGAGTAATATCTTGACAGCTATTGGATGGATCACCATTAAATTTAGACATTTATGTCTGTATCCTCTGACTTAATCTAGGTCAATAATTTCAATTGTCCAATACTTTGGTTTATGACCAAGATACTCACAAAACAACTGACATTCCCATCATCTTCAACTGTACCTTGTGTTTAATGTGAATTAGCAAATGTTAGCATGCTAACATGGTGAACATAACACCTAAACATACTGATACTGATGAGCATTTGGCTGAAAGCACTGTGGTGCCTTAGTACAGGCTCACAGAGCAGCTAGCATGGCTGTAGACATGTTCATACTTGATCTTGTTCACTTCTTTGCTCACCCAACACAACATATGATGTCATAAAATCTCACAAGTGACTTAACATGTTGACCTTTCTGCTTCCAATGTACTCTCACAAATAAACAATGTTATACTGCTGCACACATTCACACTTTCCTGCTAACATGATAAACCCTGCTTATATGAGTCTATTTTGACACCTGACCAGTTATTACATTTACTTCAACACAACTGCTCAATCAAAAACAAAATGTAACAGTTTGGTTTTCTTTATAATGAACTTTACAATGATAGTGTGGCTGTAGACTCATAGTCCTTTAAGTGGACATATGTAGCTATGCCCCCACCCCAGAAATATACAAAATGATACACAACAACGGTTTAAGACGAGTAAAAGATTTATTTCACATTTTTTCTTTTAAATATCACCAGCTTTGTTTGAGGAATTAAAGACATCAAAGAATGGGTCACAGGAATAGTCAAGGAGGCTCATATGCACAGAAGGACAAGAGGGATGGAACAGTCTCAGGTCTCCAGAAAACAATCAGTGAGGATCAGATAGTGAACAACCATATATTATGTCTGCTGATGGTTTGGTGCTTGTAGTTAGGAAGGACGGACAGAGTGTGCTTCTCTCGTTTACTGAAGTCGGATAACCGCAAACAAGCACACTTTTAGAAACGGGTTAAAATGTGAGCGACACCATTGTCCAATCCTTCTCTGTTGAATACAGAACCCCCCATGTTTGGGGAGAGTGCAAAACCAGTGCATGTGCTGGGATGAGCGTGTAGGTCTTGGGGGTGAGGTTTGGAAGGTCAAAGGTCAGTGGAGAGAGGGTGAAGTTAAGCAGCTAGAGGGGGGTACATGAGGCCGCCACAATGGGAGACACAGTGAAGCACTGCAATCACAATACAAAACACACACAAACTTGGCTTCACTGGAGATAAGTAGTTTGATCAACCCAACAGTCTGAGCTCTATTATTCACAGTTGACACTGTGTTTACACACCCGGCTTTACCTGAGTTTACAGTGAGGACATAACTCAGGTAATACAGGGAAGGTTTAAAAATGAAAGGTTTTGGACACACTAGGAGGGACAAGGTGTTGTTAAGCTGGTCCCTGTATACTGATAGTTACTAAAGATGCCTTAAACCAACGACTTGGTCCATCTGACCTCTCACCTCCAGTGCAGGCGGGAGGGGAGGGGAGGGGAGGGGAGGGGGAGGGGAGCAAGGGCAAAGAGTGTCAGAGTCACACAGGCACTTGAGAGAAATGACAAAAACACTACGACTTCCATTAAGGCACGACAGATACTACACTTACAACACACACCCGTCTTTGGGACAGGAACAGCATGACTGGCAGAGGGCACACAGAGCCGCACACACAGTGCAGTGCCCTCGAAAAACAGATGCACTAACAGAAGAAAGTCATGTATTGATTGGTTTTCTTCACATCCACCTGAAGAGATCCACCCGAAATCCTATTTTAATTGTTTTGCAAAAAACACGACTTTTCCCCTGACAAATGATTGCTAACATCAAAGTACAAACCATTATAGATTGGTGTAGAAGTGCTTGCAACACGGTCAACAATTAACATTTACTGCAAGTAGTCAGCTGTGTTTTTTCACGTGAAGAATGAATTTTGTTTCTCCAAATGTCAGGAGCCTTTCTGGGTATAATCCTTCATTTATTCATCTGTTTCTTAAAGTTTATCTCAAAAAGAGGCAATTTTCTTTTCTCAAAGAAAAACAATTTAAAAAAGCAATAAGACATTTCATTTAAAACATAAGCTACATCTTCTGTGATTGAAACTCATTAGATTCTCTTTAAGTAAATAACACAATAAAACTTTTACTTGGTAAGTCAATAGATTGTTGGATGCCTTCACAGAGGAACTGTAGGCTGGTCACATCTTTCCACTTCACACAGGTTTACAAATGTGGTTGATGACAAGTTTTGGGCTTTAAAAAAAAAAAAAAAAGTTTGTATATATGTTTTTTTGGTTAAGTACAATACTAAACCTTGTGTTAATCTAAATCATGAATCACAAAAAGTAAAAAATATAGATGTCAAAATTCTGATTATAATAAAACAGCAACAAATATTATGTGTTATCTCATCTGAAGAAAATACATTCGAATGCTTTCATTACATTTACCATGACAACCATACAGAGCAGCTTAGTAGCACAACATTACCCCTAAATACAGGTTTTTACTTAAAGGATAAGGCTGGCCATATCATTCTCATTCTTTATATGATTTTTTCTTATTGTCAACAAATCCCATGAAAACTAACGATGAATTAGTGTGTTTGTCAATAATTTCCAACTTCCCTACCCTGTTCTCTCCTAATGAAGATCTTTAAAAATGGGTCACAAATATATACGTCATTAATGTAACAAGACAAGAAAGAAAATGAGAAAATCCTGGAAAAGACAAAAAGCTGGATCTCCTGGTGAGTTCTGAGATCACTAAGAGTCTGGGCTGTCGTATAAACACACTTGTGTGTGCTTCGCTAGCTGGCTAGCTAGTTACAGTTAATGTCTGTACAGTTGGATCGGCTGCTGGGGGCGAATAAGCACAGATTCCAAAAACCAATTTCACCTTGCTTTAAAGGACAAGTTCACAATTTTTCAAGTCTGTCTTAAAACAAGAGTGTTTACATTGCAGATTAATACATATTTTCTTGTATCACTTAGTGGGATTGACTTAGAATAACTACAGTGTCCATTTTCATCACAATGAGGGAACATGTCGTCCAGTGTGGCTCACCAATGTGTGACACAAAGGAGCTCTATGGCACAAATGAAGTTATTTCAGGCTTTGGTTACACAGGCAACACTTGTTGTGGAATCAGTTCATTGCTTTTAGCCTTTTCATGGGATTTGTTGACAATAAGAAAATATGAGATATCACCAGACTTACCCTTCACCCTCCTCTGTAATTTTGTAATGGGCAATGGCACAACTATTCTCTTCTGATATTACTGGATCTCATCAAACAGCTACAGCTGCTTGCCCAGAATAAATCAGCACCTAAAATCAGCAGAGGTAATTAGACACAGTGGATACACACACACACTCACTCACTCACTCACATACAAATGCATGCTCACCAAAGTATGTGCGCATACATACAAACAAAGCTCATACATACACAGTAAGCATGATGACTTAACCCTCCTGTTGTGTTCTGGTCGAATTGGACCGATTTACAAGTTTTCTCTCTGAAAAATGTAATTAATTTAATCTGATTGTCATAAGGTGTCATGACACAGGGCATCTAAACACACAAAATAATGTTTGATAATTTTCATTAAATTTTGGGTGTTTCATTTAACTTTTTTATATAGTGGTGTTCCCGCTCAAAAATGACTTGTCATTAGAAATGAATGGGTGAGACTACAACTGGTGTATAAAACTGAGTTCAGGCAAATGCCCATTCATCAGATGGACCTGCTCACAGACCTGCATGCGTGTTTGAGCACACACACACACACACACACACACACACACACACACACACACACACACACACACACACACACACACACACACAGACACTCCCCTTCTTGCCTTCTAAGTCAAAGTAATCCATACATGCTTTTTTTTTTTTAACTAAAAAGCAAGTTGTATGAGCTCAGGTCAATAAGGCCTTTAAATAGCAAATAGAAGTTCAAAACTTGTAATGTTCAAAAAAAAACCTTCAGTTGATAAAAAGATCTAATGGATTGTAGATTTATAATCAGCTTTAAAGCGGCGGTCATTTTGGACCGGGAACACAGAATTAATTAACATGAAACGAATACAACAGGAGGGTTAAGAAACTCATGTAATCAAAGTTGTGAATTTCATTGGCAATGAATGGAATGTTAATGGTCATATACAGTATATAATGTTGATATATATATATATATCCTTTTAAGAATTGATTCTGATCTTTTTCTTTAATTTTTACAATCTGAAACTTAATCTGTTAAAACTTCAGTATTTAAACTGTAGTTAGGTCTTCTTCATTCCTATCAAACCAACCTCTCTCAACTTCTAATTAGGCCATTACTGCATTTATTTCTCTCTCTCTTTCACGAGCAGTGCACTGGGTGATGGTGCATTAGTGTTTAGTTTGAGCTGAACAGTCTTTCTTATAGCAGGGTGAGTCTCAAACAGTATACTATACTCTATATAGTTCACTACTTTGTAGTTTAGGCCATAAAGTAGTGCACTAGAAGTACACAAGTACAGTCTCTATTGAGATGTGCCCACTTAAGACGCAGAGGAGAGATATGACGGTGTGGGCAGTTTAACACCGGTGCAGGAGGCCCTTCTTGCAGGCCACCAGGCCGGCTGCGGTGGCAACACACAGGAAGGTGGAGACTCCCATCAGTTTCAGGAGACCACCCACTGAAGGCACATTTCTCTCCCAGAAGCTGGTGACAAAGGGGAGTGCTGGGACTTCCTGTCGGAGGCACAGAAAGGGGAGAGAAGTTACATTTATTTGACTTTTGTGTTGCATTCAAGTACATAAATATTCAGAAAGATTTCCCTTACCAGAGACTCAGGCTCATTCTGATAGATCTGATTCGGTTGGATTTTACCCATCGCACACATGATCTGCAACAGAACACATTGTTTGTTCAGTCAGGACACTCACATCAAGATTTAAATCTTTTATTTCAAAAGGATTTCACTTTGGAGGTGTGATCACTAAGACAGATCTGCAGACTGCTCGTGAGCTCACAAACCCAACACTGATGAACACAAACACCAAATGCTAATACTGAAGGGGGCTGGAAGGAGCAGTGTTGGGGGTAATGTGTTAGAGTACTCAGATTACTTTTTTGCTGTAACATAACAATGCAAGTAATCAGTTATTTAGTTACATTTTAAAATAAGCAATCTGTTACTGTTAAAATATTGTAGCAGGCTGGGGGTTCGCTGTGGCAAAAACTCAAGCAGAGAGATGATCACATGACATGACAGCCGTACCATCAACACTGCTCTACTCTGCCTCTGATTGGCTAGTATTCGTTGCCTTTGTTGGTTAGGTTGGTCAGGTGTAGGCATGAGGAGTGAGGTGGTTAGGGTTATGCTAAAATATCAGGGCCAGAGTCAATCAGAGGTAGAGTAGGGCAGGTCTTTACAGAACGCAGTTGGGAATAAAATAACACCTTTTGCAACCATACTGGAGGGAAGGTACTAACCACACAGAACTTCACTCATGATACAAAATACTGTCTTTCACAACAGCAAACTGTTAATTACTAGAAACATTTTAGAAACAATGTGAAGAACAGTAACACTAATGACCATGTACCAAGTAACATCTGTGATGATTTATGCCCATAAACACATTGTCTCAGCGCATGCTGGGAAGCTCCGCCCACCCATCCCCAACACGCTTACCCTATTTCCCTGTTTCTTTTGTTGTCACAAAAAACACACACAAAAAAAATCCCCGACACATTTGCACTGTTTCTTTTCTCTTTATGCACCAGTGTGTGTGTGTAGCTCAGCTGCATTATTATGCAAGGAATCGCAAAGGGGTTTTCATTTTTGGTAATGCAAAAGTACTCTGATGAGTTACTTTTCTCAGTAGGTTAATTTTTAATGGCAGTAAGGTTATAATGTAACAAGTTACTTTTAAAAGTCGTTATATGGTAACATCATATGGTCTGCCTACACGAATAAGAAACAGTAGGATGTTGGAATGAATGATTTGACGAATGTGGAACATGTGACTATAAAACAACGTTCGTACCTGCCTTACCATGATGCTCATATAATATATAATACTCATATATTAACATATAATATAACATATTTTACATTTATTGAAAAAAACAGAAAGGGCAGAGGCATATTTTCAGTTTCAAGCTTCCAGTTTTACTTTAAAGCCTCCATCTTTAAAGCAGGTGAAAGCAGGTGTGCCAGCTCATTGCTCAGATACACCAGTTAGGCTGATGATGTCACAAGCTTAATTGATACCAGCTAATAAAATACCATTACCTGTTCCTGATGTTAATTTTAAAGTAAAGCTTGAACCAGCAGATATGCCTCTGTTCTTTTTTTGGAGTAACTCGACTCTTTTTTATTTAAAGTATCAGTGGATCCTCTGGTGTCTGAAAGAGCAGTGTGTTGAGGTTGTATGTGCTCTGACCTCTCTGGCCGCCCTCTCTCCAGCCTGCACCGCTCCTTCCATGTAGCCACTCCATTCTGTGGCCGTCTCTGTGCCCGCAAAGTACAACTTGCCTACTGGCTCCCTCAGCACCCTGGAGAGAAGAGAGGGAGCATGAGAAGTTAGCGGGTTTTAACATAAAAATAACCAGTCAGTCAGTCTCTAGTATTATAGACGTTTACCCCTGTTTAACCACAGCTACTGCATGAAAACAGCCACTAAGAATCAGCATTTTATTACTGCATTATACTGTTCTGTGTAAATGAATCTTTAATTTACAGAGCAGTTTCTCCAACCTGAACAACTGTTATGATGATCAGCTGAAACTATAAAAGCTACAAACCATAAGTGAATTTCTTTGCTATAAATTGTATTATCTAATTATCTAAACTGCTGCTGTTGTTGGTGACATTTTTTTGTAATTCTTGAATTTATATATATGACTGGCCACTGAACATGATCAGGATTGTGTGTGTATTTACAGTATGTGTGTGTGACTTACTTGCCATACTGGGTAAGGATTCCTGGGGGGAAATATGCTGTGTAGCAGCCCCCAGAGTACTGCTCTTCACACCAGTTCTTCTCCTCATAGTGCACCGGCTGGCAGAGACAAGCGAACAAATAAATGTTTCAGTTAGCAAGGAATGCAATTACAGCAGCAGTAGCTGTGTGACAAATGTTTGTAATACTGTCTGTTGTACCCATACTCACATGCAGAGCCTCCTCTGAGCCCAGCACTCTGGAGTAGACCTCACAGATCTTCCTCAACCTAAACACAATGGGACAACCGTTTGGATTAAATCGACTGTATGTTGCAGCTGGTGAGAGAGAGTGTATCAATCTATTGTCTCTACTGTGCATCTACCTCTCTTCTTTGGTCAGCTCTGATAGCTTTCTGCATTTGCGGGCGAGGATGAATCTGGAGGAAAGAAGTGAAAGTGTAAGAGAAATATTAAAGGCTGCAGCCCCCTCAGAATGTAACACAGTTGAAATAAAATTATTGTTATTACTGTTATTTCCAGTTTCAGATTAAAGTTTAGAAAATGTGACATTTTATTCTTATATTTGTAATAATAATAATAATAATAATATATAATACAATATTTGTAAAAGTGTGCATGTTTGCCTGTTTGCTGTTATAGCAGCATTTGGGCGTAATGTTTGGCCACGTAGTGTATTTTATCTAAATTATATACAGTATGATATGATATTATCTTTGTAATTTTCAGAGAACTGGCTGCAGCTCAGTATTCACCCCATAATGGCAGGTACAGTCCCATCAGGCTTTGTGTCATCCAGCGTCAAACCAATGGGAGCCCCTTCCTCCTCGATCACCATGCTGCCACAGTAACCTGGAGACACACACACACAACAAACAACAACAAAAAGAAGCAATTAAAATCTTATAAAAGAAAGCAATCCCTTTCTCTCTCTCTTTCCACTTCCTGCATACCCTTTTTCCTCCAGAAGTTCTCTTTGTAGTAGACCATGCACTTGATGACAGAGCCCATGGGGACGCGGTTGATCAGCTGGTTCCTCAGCGGGGGCAGCTCAGGGTTAAAGTGCATCTTCAGATTCAGGCTAGGAGGGGTAGCCACGATCACGTACTTGGCCTAAAACAAAGATACACACAGCAGTGAGAGACAGAGGACAGTGTGAGCAGGATCACATGGCTGAAAAGCAACCAGTAGATGGCAGCATAGAACAATATTACCAGCTTCTGTGCTGAAATATATTCTTCAACATCTACAGTATTTCTTATCATCTACAACCACGTCTTACTGTATCCAGATTGCATTATGTCACATTATGCAGTGTAAAGATAATGCTTTATTTTTACTATTAATACAACATACCAATAACATGCATTGGCTGTAGTAAGACTCCTAATATGGCTTTGACGTGTTTACCATATAGATCTGTTTGTCCACCGTCTCCACCTCCACCATGTCTCCGCTCTGGTCGATCCTGTAGACTGGGGACTGCAGTTTCACGCGGTCGCCCAGCTCTTTGGCCATGCACTCACTGATCTGACTGGAGCCACCTACGAACTTCCTCTCCTGCAGAGGTGGATGGAGAGAGCAGGGGTCGCAAATCCAATGTGAGCTTTGGCTGAACCATAGAGTGCCAACGCAGCAGCAGGACTGGAGGGGTCTAGTCTAGATTTTATATGCTCTACTTGTAAGGCAGCTGTGATTTATGCTGGATAAATCTGATTGTTCTTAGAGTAAGACTCTGCCAGGATAATAAAACCTAGATTTAGGAGCAAGCTGACAAAATCTGTTCATTTATCCTGGTGTTATATACCTGTTATCCCCAATCCCCCCTCTTTCCTTCACTACGATTTCTACATCTTGAACCTTGAGGGAAAATGTGCTTGCAAAGCTCAGGCCAGCAACTGCTGGATGGAGAGGACTGTGGGGGTGGAGAGAGATTATGTGCTCCCAAAGCTCTGATACAGAAAATTAAATAGACAGTGACCTTTTCCATATGGTTAGTGTCAACTCCTGTCTGTTCTCCCTGATCAGAAACACATTGTGTGCATTCCACTGTGGCATTTGAATGTATTTGCCTGCCAGTCTCTGGAAATTATGGGCTAAACCAAAATTGGTACTGGCAGTGAAACAAGGTGAACCTGCATTTGTCTCTTTTGATTAAAGACGACTTTATTTTTTCAGATTCAGTGGAAAGTTGCACTGAAATTGGAGAACACCAAACATGGCTGCATGTGCATTACCCATGCATTTACCAATAAACAAGCGTGCTTATTTGAAATGGGGAGGTCTGGCAAAGGGGAAACGACAACAGAGCTGGCCACAGAATCATGTGTTTACCTAAACACAAGTCCCATTTCTTGGTGGCTATGGCAACAGGGCCACTCGGCTTTAGAAAGTACGTTAGCAGAATGTGCTCCCTGCAAGAAAACAGCTTTTGTCAGGCGAGTAATTATGCTGGGAAGATCTGTGGGAAATGAAGGTAAACGTATTAGGGCTCCTTTAAGAGGCTGTGGGATCTCTCACTGATGCTCAACCTCTTGTTTTGCATGACTGAATGCATCTCTGTGGGTTACAGTGAGCTCAAGTCCCACACAAATTCTTGGCTGACCACTTGTGCACTGGCCTCTGTCCCTCTGTGAGCTTTTTGCTGAGATTTTCTGGAAAGCTTAAACGTGATACTGGGGTACCAAGCTCAGTGATTATTGATTAAGATAAGATGAAGATAAGAATGATTTATTTGTTATTTAGTTTTTTAAAAAGCTATACCTCCCATTAATCTCTAGTACAGACAACCAGAACCAGACTAGACTTAGCCTCTCTAAATGGCCACATGAACAGAGAAGAAAGCTGACATGCACACAGTTGTGAAGACCTACCTGTCCTCCGTTAGTGGTGGAGAAGATCCTCATGGTTCCCCCACACTGTTTAACATACCAGAGGAACCAGAGAGCGGACACCTCATGGGGTTCAGAGGTCACGTTCACGTTGACAAACAGTGTGGCAAAGCGGCGGACAGTACTTGGAGACAGATAGAAGGATTGAGGGAACAGTTACAACTCAATATTTAAAAACAGAAAACATCTATGAGTGTAAATATATTTATGAGATCCTACACAAGTATTTGACTTATAAGCTTTTATTCATTCAGCCAGTTTGGAGCAACTCTTCATTGACAATGATGGTGCTCTGTGTTAAAGGGATAATTCAGGAATTTCATGTTTGTGTGCATTTGTAGGTAAACATAATATTAGTATAATTTACACTCAATTACTGGATGTCTCACAAGATGGATGGCTGGTCTAACTAAATAAGAAATTATGATTTATTTATTTATTGAAGTTGACTATTTTTAAAGAAAGTGGATTAATTAAGATGTATGATCCACTTCCTGATGTGATCATAGAGGCTGAAACAGTAATCATGCAAACAGTACTGTAATAATTAAGACTTTGTATGTATATTTGATTTTGTATGTATCTTTTTTCTTTATTTGGTCCAATACAAGCACAAAGTATTAAACTTTCAGTATTGAAGACGATATATTTCCATGTTAGAGCTGCAACTGACTGCATACATCAAATAATTGGGCAAAATTTAGAGATATAGAAGAAGAACATGCACAGTTGGTCTCACTCTGGTTCAGATGGACATAAATAAAAGGGAACTGTCTCTTGCTATGTGCTACCTGGTCCAGCAGATCTTCTCAAAGAGCTGTTGCATGGTCATCTTGTCCCACTCCTCAGCATGGGGAGCTCTCCAGGGAGCCTCTCTGGGGATCTGAAGTACAGAAGGAGGAATAAGCAGGAAACTCACATTCAGTGTGTGTGTGAACAGAGACAACAATGGTCTTGCTTTACCTCCTTGCCCATCTCGTCCATTGTCCTCCAGAGGTTGTTGAAGTCCAACAAGACGATGGGGTTCCACATGGGGGGGAAGGAGCCTTTGAACGGGTAAGACTTTCCCTATTGGACACACAACATCATCATCATTATTATTATCATCATCATCATTGAAAAATCCTTCTCATGATCATTAGCTGACTACATAATTGCAGTGTACACATGGCCTTGTTTAAATGACTTACAAGTTTGCCTTCTCACATGAATATAAAGCACTAACTCCTGTTGAGGCCTTTAATTAGCTCTTGGCAGATGTAACTAAAAAAAAAAGATCCTCCCTGATTACAAACAGTTGGTAAAGTATGAAACACATGTGACATTTTAATTGGTCAAATGTTTTTCTTTTTCTCACGTCTGCGATGTATCCCAGAGTTCCTGAATGTTATATTTAATTTAATAAAAAGCAAGACTTTCTCCAGCATTATTAATGTTTTTGTGTGACTTTTGCCTTGATTAAGAACACAAATGCAATACACTACCCCAAATATGTCAAAGTAGTATATCTATAATACAACACAGTATGATTTTTTTTTTTAATAACTGCTCAATTAACATGTTTTACAGCCACCAAATGAAAGGACCACAGGCAGCAGCTCTGTGGCTGCTGATTGTGGCCACACTGCACCACAAGTTCCGAATAATACAAATGAATATGAATCACATCAAAAGTCATATTATAACCGGATATGTTTGAGATCAGATGTCTGACTGTCCATCTTAATCAAACCAGTTACAATATGTCTGAGTCGCATGTGTGTCGCCAGATGTGACTGCTGTGCCAGAGAGTGCACCGTTAAATATCCAAACACACATTACTAACCTCAGTAAATTCTGTTTCTTACACCTGACACATTGGTCCCACAATCTGATTTTGTTGGGGAGAATCTCTGCTACAGAGACAGGAGTGTTGTGGTCATAGTGCACCATGATCCATGTTTTTGGCATAGCTTAACTATTTAATTATTTTTAAAAAATACAATAAATCTCACATGGGAGGAATTAGATAAAATATGAATCTAGGATTTAAAAAAGGAAAATTAATTTCATAACCCTCCCCCTTATTCGAACCCCCCACCCCATGATATTCAGACTGTTCTGAACTCTGAATTTTGAGTGTTTAGTGAACTGTTTTTGAACTGTGTCTTTAGAGCTGCTGCTCCCACTCTGCTGGGGACAAAATATATAAGCAAACTGCAGCAATATTCAAAACCAGTGAATACTTTGTAAATTAAAAAATCAGTCAACCTCTAGTTGTCCTCTAAAACGCTTAGTCACAATGACTGAACAGTAATCAATGGTTGTGTAAAAAGTACTGCAACAGCTTGGTATATTTCCAGTTATGCAATATTTTACAACAGATTAAAAGATTCATAGTCATCATGTGTGATAAGAGCGTGCAAAATCCATGTATTGTTTGAATCCTGTACTATTGCTCAATTTCTCAACCACACAACTGAGTTACACATACGTAGAGAAAGCGGACGAAGGGTCCCAGAGGGATCAAGGTTGCTTAAGTCAATTCTCTGAAAATGACATCAAGATTATACATTAAGCTCATGTCACACGAGTGTTTGGCTTTTCCAACAAATAACTTTGTTGCTTACTGGCAATCACCTCTTAGCTGTGTGGGGGAATAATATCTGTCTATTCCCATGTGTGTTGATGTTACTGTGCATAATCTCTCTGGTGTAACGTTATTGACATTTAGCTTGACAAGTAAATTTGTTTCAAACTCTGTCAAACATCAACTTCCCCTGAAAGCAACGAAGATTGGCTACATATAGAGATGCTACTGTTTGGAGGATCATTATTCTACAGTCTGCAGTACAGGCTGTCTGGGCTCACTCTCATAAAGTTGTATTTGCTCAGGTTGCACCAGTTTTTGAGCCAATAGTTGCCTCTTATTATATACAGTATTTCATTTTGGCTTGTCATGTAATTTGCTGTCATTTTATTGGAGACACAAAACTGCTGTATATAAAACTTTTGCATTTGCTCACTTAGAGTTTCCCCAAATGTCATCTGGCCTTACAAACATGCTAACTTGTGTATAAATGCCTGGTTTCAATACTGAATAGTTTCCTTTTTTCCCTTGCCACTTGTTCAAGAGACTATGCAAGTAATAGCAGATTTAGATCATGTGACCTTCACCATTTTTCCCCTCATGTATCAATTGAGTGGCTGTAGCAGAGAGAACAGAAGATGGAGAAGATAGAGCAGTGAAAGTTGTAGTTTGTAAGTTTATCAGTTGAATAAGTGTTTTAATTCCCTTTGGTTTATCTGTGTGCGTGAAAAATATGTGTTTGTATGTGTTTTCAGGCATAACTATATGACCACATCACTCTAAAGGCAGCTGGTTAAGTTTCTCAAAATGCACATTGCTAAGAAAGTTTAAATAGAGATGTTACTGTCTGTAAAGATTAAGGTGAGGTGAAGGTTTGATGTTACTGTGACATTTGCACTTATTTCACTACAAGCTAAATTACTGATGATATGATTCTGAACTGTGGAATGAGAAACTTTCCTACCTCAGATTCAAGTCATAGCCGTTATTATTATAACATTATATTTAATTATAACATGCCGGCTGGCGATGGCTTTTTCACTTGAGCTACTCAGTCTCACTTGCACCACTTTTTTGCTTGTTAAACTGGTCAATATAATAGATTAACCTCTTAAACTTTGCCAGATTAAACTGTGAGTCCATCTATACAAACGCACACACAGCTTTATTTTAAATTATAGCATTTAAAAAGAAACCAAATATGTCAAAACAACTGGAACATTCCCTGATGTTTTTTTTATAATTGTTTGAATATTTCACGTGGTGCTAGCAGTTGTTTAGTTGTGTTTAGTTTCATTTAAATGTTAGACCTAAAAGATATAGGACATAAATGTGATTCTGTCATACAGCCTGGGACTTTAATAAAGTTTTACCCAAGTGGAAATGAAAGGAAAAGGAGATTTTTAAGTGGAAAATAAAGCATTTTAGAGGTTAAAGTGCAAAAACCAGTTTCCAATAATTCAACATCTTGCTGAACTTGATATTACACATCAAAAAAATGACAAAATCCAAATGGACCAAGTCAACCACCTTACGCGGTCACTTTTATTAGATTAAAATAACATGATACAGAGATTTGCTGTCATCACTATGCTGCTTTTATTTGTTTGAGAAGTCTAAAAGTAGTTCAGCAGCCAACTTTGATATGTTAATCAGAAAAGTGGTGAAAGGTTAGACAGGAAAGCATCATATAACCCAACATGTTAACAATATAACAATAAAAAAGGTGCTCTATCATAACCTGAGATACTCTTGTGAGATAAAATGTGTGTTAGAAGGATGAGAAGTTTTACTATTGATTTATCCTAATATATGTCAGTGGACATTGACTCCCATAAAGTATTTTCTTACATCACTATTCAATGCTTGGTTCATTCAGTGATCATAAAAACATTTGGATCAGCATTATCTCTAAACAACAACTCATATCTGTTAAGCTGTCTTGGCAGAGCAGAGTCACTTTCCTTTATGTCTTATTGTCTGATATCTGCTGCACTGTAACACAAAACTCAGCTCATAGATGGAAACGGACAGAGAGACAATGAAGTGTCTCACAACGTACAGTAACCGCTGCCATGCTCAGAACAGTCCGTTGCCGTGGAACAACAGGTCTGTCACCATGGTGACGCTGGTGAAGTGAATACAGAAGGAGCAGTGCAGAGGAGGGGAGGGGGATAGGGAGAGAAGAGGATGCAAGGCAGCATCTGTTTCCACATCAGTGAGCAGCGACTCAGCCTTCAGTACATGAAGACACAGGTCACTGTGCTGCAGAGTGAAACAAGCTGAAGTGGATTAACACTCGTATCCTTACTTTATATACTCACTCAAATCATAAGCTCTTATTTGAGCTGTAAAAACTATTATACCTATTGTCTATATTTTCTACCTTTACTGCCTTATTATATTTATATTAGCAACCTTAAAAGCTTCTCTCATCAATACTGCAATTCTGCAACTTTCAGCTCATTGTTTTGGTTTAACGGCCCACAACTTCACTGTTTTGGTTCAGTTTCACTTTCACATCAACCTACGTGACCTGCCCAGCAGCAAACTACAGACAGACAAAGTTAGTGACTAGCTGGTGAACAAAGGGGGGTGTTTAGCAGCAAATGAACCAGGTGTTTTCCTCAAGAGTTGGTAGTGTTGTAAATCATGTGTAAATAGGCAGCTATTTGTTAACAATCATCATCAATTTAATAAGGTGATAATAAATCGTGTGTGTATGTATGTGTTCACAGCTTGTTGTATTTTCCCCAATTGGTCAAAAAAATCAGCAGGCAGCTACACATTTCTCTGTTTTCTATGTCACTGTTTAGCGTCTTCAGGTTAGGCTAACCCATTGTTGCTAACTTTGGAGCTAACCCCTTCACTTTTCCAGCAGTTGGGGAAACAAGAGACATGACTCTTCATGGTTTTGACAAGCTGCAGCATTTATTAACTGACACACTGTAGTCTGTACTGTACATTTACCATCAGACTGACAAATTACTGCTAACCTTTCCTCTGCTCTGCTCACAGTCACGTCACCTTTGAGGCTCGCTCTCTCGCCTAACCACTCCTTACACTCTGCCCTATTCCTTAAAAGGAGTTATGCTACCTGCAGTTTCCCAGGCAACGGCACAGACATTAACTTACGTTTCGAGACAGCGCTGCTCAGCGGCTCCCAAACGCTATTGATTTGTGAATGAATGGATATTTGGCGGTATTTTTGACATTTAAAAAATTATTTTTTGGCCTGGCGGGGGTTCTCGATGGCCTGTACTATTATAGGGGAAACACTGAACATGTTTATCATTCTGATTGGATATGAAAAGCTGAGCTTTGTTTCTTTACTTTTAAAATACCACCCAAAAGTAACTACAGAAAGTGTGACCTTAGGTGCACCTAAGCAGGCAATATGACAAAAGATAAGGAACTTAATTTCACAACACCACTACAAGCATCTTTCCTTATCAGGGAAAATTAATTCATTGTACATGTTGAAAACTACCATAGTTGTGGTAGTTGTGCTTGCACAATCATCAGCCATTACTTTCATGGTGCTGTAAACGTGCAGATATGATATGCACAACATCCACGCTGCTGGAGGAGCAATGGGACAATCTCACGCTCTTTCTCAATCTCAGATAACCAGAGACAATATTTAATAAAAAGTCTGTTTCCCCATCTCTGATAGTGATACCTCATTAATAAATCCAGTGCTGAGAGCTGCAGCTGCCTGTTAGGCAGTAGTTTGCTGATAAGGGAAACCAGCACTGGCCTTTTGGATTACAATCTTCCATAGAAAAGCTGATTAGCTACGCGGCTTGCTTGAAAGCTAGCCCTAATTACACAACATCTTGGCACACATGCTGGTTTGCTTTTACTCAAGCTACTATCATGTGAAGTAATGTAAGCACTGTCATAAAAAGTTAGATGAATGCAATTGCGTTCCTCTGTTGTTAATTTCAAACCTGTGCTGTGATCAGGAAACTTTAACAAGCTGTGACTGTTAAGAGCTTATTTGTCTGAATAGCTTCTTGGCTAATCCAAAGCTACTTACAATCAAAACACAGTGTAGTGATACTCACAACAGTAATATACGCGTTCGAAATTCCATGCAGTGAAGTATTGATAATAGTTTGTTATGTGTTGCTAATAGTCGGCAAAAAACCAAAACAAAACCTTGTGGAACAGATGCAGGAGTCAAAGGTTTTAATTAAAGGTGATACTGTTAATAACACTTCTCATCTTGTCTTAAATTCAGGTCCGGTGCAGGATGGAAGATTTAATGAAAGAGAAAATGGACAGTATCTGCACGCTGAAGATCGCTAAAGATCTCAAAACTTTACTGAACTAAAAGAGTCGACCCCAAATGGGTCGCAATCATGCAAATGACCAACATAACAAAGGAAAAAGGCACAAAAATGACTGTTGAAGTCATGTTACAGATTGTGTGGTGTCATCATATTTTGCTGAAGCCCCCTTTAAAATATTGGTTTGCTTAAACTACTTTGATTTCTGATTTTTTATCTGGAGGGTCACACTGTAAGCTTTATTGTATATATTTTGTTTGAATGATCCCTGTAGAGGTAAGGGTCAAAGGGCATTCAATGACATGCTGACACAGGCTTGAATGGTATGGTTGAAAGGTGAGGTACGGCCTTGCCATGTTCTCCATTATCTGTCCCTCTGCACTACTATCTTCATGTCTCTAATGCTGTTTTTTTTATCTTGTCTTGTAACACACATTATCATTATATATTTCATTTGTCATTTTGGGATGGCATTAAATTAAAAACAAAGGCAATGCTGCTGAGATTTCCCTGATAAAACTGACTTTATTTGATATTTTTCTTAGTATCAACAAATTCTATATAAGGATCAAAACTGACCATCTCTCAATACTTTCTTATTTCACCATCCTGTTGGTGGCACTGAGCTTCAAGCCCATTTGTTCCCTCCAAAGACATAAATATTTAAAAAGGGGTCACATATACATAGGCTAAGAAATATCCTAAAACATCTGGAAACAAATGTTACTCAAACAGGAGTAAGTAGAAGCAGGATGTTTACTAGGGACTATTTTCAGCTGCGAATCAACACACATTTGGAGCACTAGTGTGGATTTAGCTCAAGAAGGATCTATGCGGAACTGATGCTAAATAAACTACAGTGTCCATGTTCATTGTTATTAAGGAACATGTCACCTAACGGTCCAGCTCATTAATGTGTTTTGAATAGACAACACTTGTATGTAGGATCAACTCATTGCTGGTTTTGGTCTTTTTATTTGGATTTGTTGACAATAAGAAAAATATAGAATAACACCAGCTGTAACCTTTAAATGAAAACTGCTGTTGTCTCTAAGTAGGGATTCAGTTTTTGCAACTGTTCTTTTTGCAGAGTCAGCTGAGAGCTCCCCTCCACACATATGTATGCACAAATGCATGAATGCACAAATACACAGTAAAATACACTGTCTGACACTGATAGGAGTGAGCAGCTTTTGATGAAGCACACTGCCATGGAAACCAGCCAGGAAGCTACGAGTGGCGTGCGAGTGTGAGTCTGCGTCTTTGAGTGGATCTTACAGAGATAGTAGCTACGGAGACACACTGCTTCACAGCAGCAGGGCTGTCCAGTCAAGACTAAACACAGATTTATTTTCTAGCTGTTCTCTGTGCCAAATATCATGCTGGTGAAATTTCACAACCCTGCTGAAGTAGGTCATGTCAATAGTACATCAGTGATAAGGACACAATGGTGGGATGACATTACACTGAAGACTATGAAACCAAGCAGAAACCGGTTTGTCATCCGTATAGAAACATGTCACAAAATTGAGCGCAAACTGTGTTATTAAGCACATTTATCATTGCGAGCAATATGTCACCCTCAACCTGACCAGAGCACAGAGGTCTGTTTGTGCTCAGTGAAGATCTGGTATCCTGCTTTTGGCTGTGGCTGAATCCATTCAGTCCTCGAGGAGGGCAGAAAGCTTCACCTTTGTGACTTGAATGAGGTTGAGAATGAAATACATTTTATATCCTACTAATCACTCTATCATGATCAAGTTAAGCTGGGTTTATACTTGACACAAAGAGTTGAAAACAGGTTTTCATTGTTTAGTGTCAGAGTTCACCTGTTGATAACCTCTTAAACTAGATCAATGTTGATCAGGCTGTATGATGCTTAAATTACAGTAATTGTGTTTACATTGTTTCATTTATTGTTTGATATAAACCTGCATAGTCTACGCAGGTGTATATTTTGTTACCCCTGTACTGTATGATCAATTTATGTCTGATATGTTTAGACACATATGGATACAGTACCATGTGTTTTTTTTGTATGAAGTATTTTGTACAGTAAGTCAATGTGAAATAAACTTAAATAAAAGCATTCAATCATTCATTCATTCATTCATTCATTCAATCATGTTAGGTGCACATCCAGGGCCATTGTCAATTATAAGGGAAGGGCTTAATTTGAGCATGCTCACTGTTTGACTTGCATGCAATGGCAGCTGTACAGATTGTGATAACATTAATGATTCTGCATATTGACTGTACGTGCAGCAAACTTCAGGGAAGTTCAGTAAACATAGTAGGTGCACAATCAATAACTCTGCTCCTACAGTGGAAATCCCCTCTATGGGAGTAAAGCCTCACTGGTCAGTATTTATACCTGTGATAAGCCCTGAGTGGCCTCTATTGTAAACTGGCCTCATATGCTCATATGATTTTAAGTTTCATGTCTGCAGTTGTATACTTTGTGTCTGCATGCAACCAATGATTTAGTCCTGCAATAAATTCTAATGTTCAGTCTTTGCTGACACTGTCAGACAGACTTTGTGTGTAGTTGTATTGGATTTCATTATATTATATCATATTAATTATATTCCAAATATTCCGGCCCTTTCATGAGGGCAAATGGGGTGTGGGCGGCGGACATTAGAAACAGCTTTCTATGTATAATGTAGTGTAAAAGTGTGCGTTTGAGTTCACTCACTGGCTAGAAGCTCAAAGTCTCGTCTCTGAAGTCATGATTGATTGACTTGAACACAGCGAGATAAGCTCTCTCCATCTACTACTACTACACACACACACACACACACACACACACACACACACACACGCAGACAGAGGAAGCTACCAGCTGATAGGCAGTTCAGTGATTTACAGAGGGGGTAGTTTGACCAGGGTACATGGCAGCAATGGCAAATCAAATCAGGTGGAGGAACACTGTGTTAAGGACAGCGGTGTGCCCGCACTAATGAGATATGGAGGAAAGAATAACAAGAACCAAGAAAGATGGCCTCTGTGTCTCTTTCTTCCTTCCTTCTTTGTTTGCTTTTGCTGTCCTTTCAACCACTCAGAGAAAAGAGAAACTGCATTACAGAAATCCCTCAGGCAAAGATTAGCATCTCCAGTCACTAATGCTGAAGAGGAGAGGGGTGGCTGGCTGCTCAGCAGACATGTAGGAAATCACGGGAAGGACACAGCGTTTGATTATCTTTTGAATAATACCTTGGTTTTCTCTGAGCACCTCCGGAAAGAGTCTGAGAGGCTAATGCTGATCAGAAAGAGTATGGTACAGAGTTTTATTAACCCATTACTCTTAGCAGATGAGATTGATTTAAGAGACAAATTCCCTACTTAGGTTGAGTCCAGGAGTCTGAACTGTTGTGGCTACAGCTAGAATTCAGCTTTGCAGGAATCACTTGGGAGTGATGCAAACATACAGTAGACATTAAAATCATTCATGTGTCAGAAGAAAACCTTCTATGCTCGCAGTTTGGTAAACTTTACTTTCACCAATAATGTGTCTTTGCTAACAAGGAAGTTGCATTATCATGGAGGTTAAGATGGTGGGAGATTGTGTACAACTTAAGCCAAATCCACAGTCAATGAATATGTGGTGCCTCATCAAAGATATTTCTAAAAAAGTCATCAGTTATATTGTGGTAAACTTTCATTTTAAATTTAGAAATCTATGTTGTCATGTCAATCTTATTTTAGGTAATGCTACTTGCAATAAATACATGAAAAGTATGTTGAAAACACAGATGCTGGGACACTCACATTGACATAATGCACCAGGTTCTCCTGCTCGTTGACTTTGTAGGTCTTTATTTCGTACTCTTTGGCCAATCGGAGGATGCGGTTCTGAGTCGGACCAATGTAAGCCCCGCCCAGATCAACCCACTTTGTCTCCTTATTCTGAAGAGAGAAAAAAACACACACACAACAAAATATGAAAAGGAAGAACATTCCCATTACAGGTAAAGCTGAAAAGTCTTAATCATAGCACAATACAGTTGTACACAAAATAATATTGGCCTGAATGTATGATGATGTTTTTCTGTGGAAATTGAAAAAGTGGGAGTTGTATTACAGTTTATGCAGGGACTTGACACCAGGTCCTACAGAAAGTGTTGCATTATGGGTTGTTTGTTGGCTAGAAAGTTTCTTCAAGCCTGTTTATAGTAGGGCTGCAGCTGATGATTATTTTCATTATTGCTTAACCTGCTGATTCTTATCTTGATTAATCACTGAATTGTTTTGTCTAGAAAATGACAATAAAGTGAAAAATGTGCTTAATAATTTCCCAGAGTCAAATACTATGTCTTCATATGTCTTGTTTTGTCCGACCAACAGTCCAAAACCAAAAGACATTATATTTGTTATCATGTATGACAAAGAAAAGCACAAAATAATCAAATTTGACAAGCTGTAAATGAACCAGTAAATATTTAGCATTTTTGCTTAATATGTTTATTTGATTATAAAAATAGTTGCCAAATAATTTCTGTTGAACGATTAATCGACTAATTGTTGGAGCTCTAGTTTCTAGTGTGTCTTTAAGAGTTAGTCAGCCCTAAAGCTGTTTAACCTGCAGGTGTTTTTGGTGGCTCTTGTAACACTTTTTTGCTGCCACAGAGGAAATAAATTCCTGATGATGTGTCTCCTCACGTCTTTACTGCTGAAATATCGAGCAGCCAAGAATTACTGGTGTCACAGTTTGTCATGATGAGGAGCTCAAAGAGCTACAGTAGATTAACTGCCAGAGAAAATAATTCTGACCACAGGAGAGTGTGAGAGTATGTTAAGTCTCTTAAATTAAGCCTCTCAAGTCTCTTTCCAAAAGCAGGTGTTTGAAAGGGGAGGGTAGTTCAGCTTATAGTCAGAGTAGTCTTATATTCTCCTTTAACAGCAGTGTCTACAATAGTTGACTCTCCCGGTCTTACCCGCACAGTGAAGGTACGACCACCAACTCGATCTCTGGCCTCCAGGACTACAGGGCTCAGTCCGCTGGCTTTCAACAGCTTTGCTGCACTCAACCCTGCAGACGGACAGAGAAACAATAGAGGTGATTCAAGGGCACATAAAATACACTTCCTGCACTGTACATTGGCAAGGTGACCCTTGTGTTATTGCAGCTACATGATTGTTGCATAATGTTATCTAATGGTGCATGTTTGAAATTTACAATATGTGTGACTGTGGGTGAGGCCCTACTCCTTTCTTTTTTCCTGTAAAGGCAGACAGGAGTGGACGAGATCTGTCCAACATTATGATAGATTAACTCACAGTCACACCTGTCTTTAAATGAGCAGTACAGTATGTGCACGCCTCTTATTTCACCTTAATGCTTATTGACTCTGGTTATTACAGTGCACTGTGCTTTCGTCAGTCTATTGTGTATATAACTGTGTTTGAGTTTATCTATGTTTTTATTCCGTAAACCTTTTTCTTGCACACAGGTCTCCCTTGAAAGAGGATTAAATGAAGGATTAACTGACTAATATTTGGCTTTTGAATGACCTGAACATTAGCTGGAGGCTGAGAGAATTGTGGGAAAGATGGGAGAATAGGGGGAAGAGGAAATCTTTACAAGAACATGAGGGAGTGAGAAACATTCACAACAAATCACAAATCAGCTGACCTTCTGATCATGTGAGAACGAGAGGGCAAAGCAAGGAGTAAGGCACGACTTTAATATATACTGACTTACTGACTGACTGACCAACAGAAACAGAGACACAGCTTTTCACATGCTAACCTCAGGCAGTCCCTGTCATAGCTTTAACTCAATAAGACAGAGGAACGGCACTGGACAATGTCAGTGTAACATTCAAACTTTCACATACTCTGAATTCCCATTTCAAACATTTCTTTTAACACAATCTTCAGTCTTGTTCAACACAGGAACATGCAACTCTCCCAGATAATGTTACGATCCTAAAGGTTTATGTTTTAATCATGTTTAAACCATTTGTTCCTGAGAAATAGTTTTCTGTCTGTCACTTTCTTGTACTACATAATATAGCTATGAGCCTCTGCTAGTGTTGCTATGGAGGAGAAGCCAGTCAGAGGTGCAAATCAGAGACTTGTAGCTAATTCAAAACACTTCCTTGTTGCAGTTGTGAACAAAACACAGTGTCAACGGACCCAGAATCTGGATTCTAGGGCTACAACTAATGATTATTTTTCATTATTAATTAATCAGCTGATTACTTTCTCGATTAATTGATTGACCGTTTTGCCCGCAAATGTCAGAAAATAGTGAAAAATGACTTATTTATTAATTTCTTAAAGTTCATGATGATGTCTTCAAATGTCTTGTTTTGTCCAATCAACGGTCCAAAATCCAAAGAAATTCAGTTTACTATGATGTGTGACAAAGAAAAACTTCAAATCCTCACAACTGAGAAGCTGCAATCAGGAAATGTTTGTCATTTTTTCTTAAAAATTTGAAAAACAAATCATTAAAATATTGCCAATTAATTTTCTGTTGTGACTAATCGTTGCAGCTGTAGAGATTGTAAATCAGTTGTCTCAACATCATAATCTTTAGTTACCGCCTGCCATTTGTGTCGCCTTTAACTGAATCCTAAACTTGGTGATTGGATGTTTTGTACCAAAGAAAATCTTCAAAATCGTAGTTTTGATGTTATGTTTTCATGTACACAGGCTTGTACTTTTGACTTTTTAACAAAGAAGATCTTTTTTTAACACAGTTCTTATCTTTTGTCCTGATGATTCAACCACTCACTTGTCTACACAAGCCAGAGAAGTGACTAACCTGTGAGTAACCTAAAACTGTCTGCAGACAAAATACTCCTGACTTCTACTTCTGAAACCAGGGGCACTCCTCCAATTTTGCAATGCTGTTCATTCCAGAGGTGTTGGATGAGGTTGTAGTCACACCAAACTGGGAAAAGCATTTCTTTATGGACCTGGTTTTATGCAACGGGGTATTGTCATGTTGAAACAGGAAAAGCCTTTCCACATACTATTGCTACAAAATTGGACAACGTTCCTTAATTGGAAATAAGGAGCCAAACCCAAATCAAAAGTGCAGAAAAGTCCATATACTTTTGGCAATGTGGTGTATTAAGCCTGCTCCTAAACCCAGATTAATAAAAGCAGTGGCTTGTAATAGGCAGCGCAACATGAAACAGCTCAGCAGACACCCACATCTGTGCAAATGTTTTCTTGGCCTTCACCCCAAATTCCCTTCTTACCTTCCTATCTTAACTCCCTAACTCTCTCCTTCCAAATCCCGCTGAGCCCTGTTGAGGCTAGCGAGGTTTATATTAGTTTAAACATAGTTTGTCCTGTATTACCCAACTTTAGCCTCCCCTCGCTATACAAACACACCCACCCTGCCAGGCTTTGCAGGAAGCATTAGTCCTGACCAGACCAGGCTCACAAATCTTCCCCGTTAAATTGATGCTATTACCTGCGCTCAGCTCAAAAGGTCAGTCTCTGTCTTCGAAAACAAAGAGCATCTGTCTGCATCTCTTGTTTATGCCTACAGCCATCACTGCAAAAATAGCCTCCTGTTGGGATATTGCTTTGATCGGAAAGCTTGTTTGGTTTAATTGGCGCATAATTTTTTCCCCGTTTTTGTTTAATAAGAAAGCCTTTGGATAAATATGACTGATAGATCAATACAAAGCAAGCATCACTTCAAAGGATTCAGAGTTAGCATTCCCCCATTGTTCACCTCCATTCCCCCATCATGAAATAAAGAAGAGGAATGGACTGTGAGGCTGGAAAAATCAACATGCTACAACTGTTCCTCAACTGAACTTCAGCTGAGAGGCAGATTAAAATTCAGCTCATGCAGCAGGGAGCCGAAAAGACCAAAGAAAGAAAGAAATAAGGGAAAGTGTGAGATTATGTGCATCGATTCAAGCGATTCTAGCTGTGGAAATGTGAAAATGTGCAGAAGCAAGATCCCAACAACAAAAACAAATCTATCCTGTTTGCCGTTTTTTACTACAGCTGTATGTCTTCATCCGTTTTTATGTTATTTTAAGATTTAAGCTCTGAGCAAACATCTGCAGTCTTGCTCGCTATGGTCGTTTCTTTTGCTGCAACACTCTGAGGGAGCTGAATGAGAAACTGCATACCACTCAGAACCATTCACAGCAGAATTTTCCAGGTGCGTCTGCCCCCCAGCCATGAAAACCGTGCCATTTGTGGGATTACAAACAGAGGAAAAAGGTCAGGTAGTCTTTGGTGGAAACCGTGGAGAATCAAAGAGAGATAACACAGATTTCTCCTCCTCTTCTATCTCGTCCTCTCCTCTGAGCCAGATTTGCTATGCTGTTAACGCCTCATTTCAGCAGCTTTCTGCACCTAAAGACATGCTTGATATTTATCAAACAGACGCAACGGCCTTGAAGTGCAGTTTTCCTGTCATCTGAGGCGCAGCTGGTGTGCATTCAGCAGTGCGTCTCCCTCCTTTGTGCGTATGCATTTAAGGAGGGATCACACAAGAGAAGGGGGGAGATATGATAAGTGAGGTTGATTGTATGTTACATTCAACTGAATTTACTCAGGTTCACGCGGTGTACACGAGACATTTTGCATGAAGATTCTCAGCCTGTAAAAAGAAGGTGCAGATATATTACATAGAAGATGTGGTTGCTAAATGGAAAAAAGTGCAGAGAGGCAGAAAGAAAAGGAGTAAAGAGAAGTGCAGCGATACTAAATGAACACAGAATCTGACAATTTAATGGCCCCAAGCAAAGAGCGGATAGAGTTGTGGCTGACTGCTCATTAAACACAAAGTTCACTGAGCTGCTAATAATGCACCTTTTGTGAGTCTGTTGATATCATTCCATCTATTTTTCATTTCCATGTGTGTTAATAATTTGTACTGCATTCATTTGACAAACCTTTTGGCAAGTAAAAATTATTATTAATTATCTTATTATTATTATTACTTCTTATCCGTTTTTCTTTTCCTGTCTCCTGGCTCCCAACCACTGTTCCCCTCCACCACAGCACCTGGAGGCTCTGGTTGACCTAATTGTCTGGTTTCTCTCAGACGTTTGAAAGGAAAAAAGTAAACTGTGTATTTTGTAAGTTTAAAAAAACGATGTGATTTATGTGTTTGACCTGCTGGTCAAACACATAAACACACACACACACACACCTTTTCATCCTCTGCACTCTGTGCTGAAAAGACACAGACAGACACGGTTTCCTTGACAACAGTAATTGTTAAGATGGAACCACTTGGCAGGAACAAACAGCATTTGTATACTGTGTGTGTGTGTGTGTGTGTGTGTGTGTGTGTGTGTGTGTGTGTTAGAAATCTCTCACTGTTCCTGGACTGAGTCTCTGCCATCGTTGACTATGGTTCTCACCCACTGACCCCATCCCCCTCAGACACACACATGCATACATGAATACAATCATAAAGCTCTTTTAGACCAAAAGGTTCAAAAAAATGAAACCAGGACAAAACTTTGAGCATTCCTGTAGAACTGTGAAGACAAATTAGACCAGCAATACGTTAAAAAACGACAGTGGCACCTGAGGAGACAACAGAGTCATCCTGTTTCTGTCATATTTGTTGTTGCGTGACTCTTGATGTTTAGGCTGAATGTAATGATGGGATGAAGAGTAGACATGCAGAGGCGGAAAGGACAAAGAGCTCAAACGCGCCTTTGTGTAGCAGACAATCTGCTGAATGTTTGATGGTTATTTATTTCTGCTTTAGAACGTAATTGCATGAAACAATCAGTAAAATAAAGTTTAATCTCACTTATTCACTTGCTTTGTTCTCTCTGCTGTCGCCCAGACACTCAAATACATGCTCCACCAAACACACACATACACGCCAACAATATCCATGCAAATAATTGCATTGATAACTGTAAAATTATTTATACTTTGGAATATGTATTGGAGGAAGCTCATAGCTGTCCTCCTCCTCTATAGATCAACAGTGGAGTCAAAAGTGACATCAGTACAGTGTGTCAAACTGCCGATACTGATATACAAGAGAAGTGAACACTGAGGGCAGAAGAAAGCTGATTGTCAGCATCACATGATTGAGATGATGAGAGTACAGTTATTTTCAATATTAATTAATTATTCATATTGATTTTTTTTTTAAATGAATCAATTGTTTAGTCTATAGAAAGTCAGAAAGACCTGAAATACTCTGATCACACTTTCCTAAAGTTACGTCCTCAGACAGCTTGTTTGGTCCAAAAACTTAATGTATTAAAATAAAAGCTAATCTCCACCTCTGAGAGGCTTCAATCAGCAATTGTTTTATATTTATGCTCAATTATCATAATTGTTGCAATTAATTTTCTATTGTTTGACTAAGTGATTCATTGGCTAATCATTTGAGCACACAATGTGATCATATCATGTGATTATTTTACAAAACTCTTTTGTTTAAAGTATTAAAAGTAATAAAAAGCGACAAAGTTTCTTTTGCACATGTGTGAAGTGTTTTATCCAGTGCAATGCATAACAGTAAGACACAGTTCTTCCAGCACTCCTGGAGAGCAAAAGTTCAGTCAGAGGTGGAATTCTTCACAAGTATGGACATGATGAATGCTTACTGTATACATACAAATCCAGATACTTGGCAAAATAAAGTAGATTCAGAGTGATGTGTGTGTTTGCTTCACTGAACTGTATGTGTGACAGCGTCTGCTTGTCTACATGTGTGGATGATGTGTTAACGCTGTGATAGACCGGTGATCTGTCCAGGGGCCAGATGTATAAACAAAGTGTATGGACATAAACTATGCATGCGTGGTGGGAATATTTTTCCAGAGCCAGCCGCGGGGTAAGATAAGGATAAGGTGGAGATGGAAAAATAAGGTGAAAGACAGAGTATAAATATAATAAAACACTGTTTGTTTAGGCTGATAACCAACTGCAGTGATTGTGTGTTTTTTATGAAATCAAAGACCTATTTATAAACTTGATTAATTGCTTTTGTTGCTTCAGTTTTATCATTCTTTTAATTTACATATGAGGCATCATTTTATTTCTCTGTTAATATTTTGAATAACGTTTTATTTTATCCTTAATTGTGACACATCCTGTAATGTCTGTTTCCATATAATCACTACAAACTAATAATCATCGATTACATTTGATGATGAGATGTACAGTAACTGCTGACGATGGTTTACAGGTCCATGTGATGAATTAATGATATGGATGCTATAAATAGGTGCACAGCCGTGCGTAATGGTTGCGTGTAATGACAGCTGTTCTGCTGTTGGGGAACCTCATCAGTGCAACACAATCGGTGAAACGTCACGTCTTCTTTCCTGTTTGTTTAAATGACGGTCTAAAGACTAGCGGAGCAGGCGGCGTACTGATGTGAAGATGGCTGGTTAAGGGTGTGTCTTCATACATTTATGGCTAATTGTGGGAGTGGAAATATTCCACAATGACTGAGATTTCTAAAACGGAACCATGCATATTTCTGGCTTTGTGCATGAACACAGTTTTAGTCGTGAATCTCATGAGTGTCATGCATCTGGCCCCAAGATGTACAGCACCTCTTGCCCAGTGCATGCTGGGATGTGGGCTAGGCACAAACCACCTGCAACCCTGCAGAGAATAAGCGATGCTCAGGGATGGATGGTTGAAATATGGTTGTCATCAGTGTTTACAGCTGCAGCCTGGTTGTAAACATGTTAATCAGAACATTTGTAATTTTTGAAGTGTTTCCTCTTTACTGATTTTTATACTCGACATCTCATGACTAAAATAATCAAGGCTGATAAAGATGCACCATCTAGGACTGATATGAATCCTATTGTACCAATTGTGTAAGCCGGATGTAACTGAAATTCAAATTTGCAACATTGCTGTCCTTAAAAGTCCTCTGGTCCTCTGTTTCTTTCTCTCTCTGCTGCTCCTCCCTGTCTACCTCTCGCCTCCTTCCACCTCTTGCTTACCAGCTGTCATTTGTTTTTTCACTTCCAATTGTTCTTGCTATCCTTTGTCCCTCAGTGTTTCCCAGTCGTATGAGCCTAAATCACATTACAGGCTTCCTCTATGGCAGATGAGAACTGACATCCACCTTCAGCTCAGACTCTAAATATCGTTATGTCTTTTCTTCAGTTACATATTCTGACACCTGCAGAGTATGTTCTCCATGGATGATGTGGACATAAGATAAACCTTAAACCTTTCATGTAGGCCTTTTCATTTATGACATTTTGTAAAAGGAGGAAAAGCACAGGTGTAAATAACAAAGTCAATGATGGCTGAATCCCATTTATCTGCTTCAGTTTCAGGGTCCTGCTATTGTGAATGCTGGCTCACTGTCACACTGTAATGGCTCACTGGGACACTTGAATAGAACAGAGCCGTCGTTAATGTTATTAGTAACACCTGTGCGTTTCCTTCTGCAACTCAAACTCAAAATTTCTGCTGTGAAAAAGGCTTATTAAGTTTAAAGTAACATGCAAGGAATCAGTAATTTTAGTTGAAACAACAAAGAGACCAAAGTGGAACAGTCAGTCTGCTCCTACACAGATTACAGGATTTAAACCAAAACTAGATTTTATGCTGATTACTTTTTGGGGGATTTTGGGGTTGTTTGCTTAAGTTGCCAGCTACAGTCCTGATGAAGCAGGTTAGTTGAGCTTTTGACTGGCAAGATTTCAAACATAATCCCTTAGGATGTTTTTTCAAAACTTTAACTGTGATTTAGTCGTGAATATTTAATATTATTGAGAACAACTTAAGATTTGAAGCCATGTTTTCGGGAGCTTTCAGACCCACCGGTCTTAAATACACTTGTTTCCCAAAAGCATCTTAAGGCTAAGATGATCTTAGCCTATAGACTTACAACAGGACTAATATCATCTTAGCTTTAAGATTAGCTTAGCTTTTGGGAAACGGCCCAGAAATGTAGTTCCTCCTTGAATTCTCTCTACTTTGATGGAACAAAAATGACAAAAACAATAATGTTGCTGTTCCATCTTTACAAGCACCACGCAGCATACACTTGTTTACTATCAAACATCATCTAGGAGCAAAAGAGTTGCAGTTTGTCAAGTCTGACCTTCTGTCTGGACCGCCAATGTTGTGATGAGGTTATCACAAAGAGCTTAAGTGTATGTTCAAGCGGTCTATCTACAAAACCTGTAAAAATGTATCCAAAACACAAATAAATTGTGATTTAAGGGGCCCAGAGTTTAAATTAAATGATGATGATGACAATGATGATAAATTAGGAAATAAGGCAGGCTGCTGTTAGATAATTAGTCAACTAGAAATACCGCCTTGTGGTTGTATGTCTCCACCAACCAGTCAGGTTGCAGTTTACATCCATGTCTGTCCAGACTCATATAATATTTGGAGTGAAAACTTTGAAGGAATTTAATAAAACAATCACCACAGTTTCAAGGTGTTCACTCAAGATTAGTGTCACCAATTCAGTATAAATGTGAAATATGGTCACAATCTCCCCTTCTGTTCCTGAGTTATGGCGTTGAATAATGGTGTTGAATAAAGTGTTTTTACAGAACATTATGATGTCACAGTGAAGCTGACCTTTGACCTTTTGGATATAAAATGTCATCACTTCATCATTTTATCCTATTAGACATTTGTTTGAAACTGTCATAATTAGTGTATGAATTCTTGAGTTATGGCCAAAAACCTGTTTTGTGAGGTCACAGTGACCTTGAACTTTGACCTTTGACCACCAAATTCTAATCAGTTCATCCTTAAGTCCAATTGGATGTTTGTGTGAAATGTAATGAAATTCCCACCAGGCGTTCATGAGAATGGGATGAACATAAACATAATAACCTCCAGCTACAGCTGGCGCTGGCGTGGAGGCATGAAAAAATATACATTTACTGTTAAGTCAGTAATCATCAGTCAGAGTAGGCTGCTTATCACATTGTGGATCTGAAGTAAAGGCCTGGATTTGTGGATGTGTTTTGTGTATGCAAGTATCATCAACAGTCTTTTTTCCACTATGTTCACTGCCTTCTGAGCGCTGAAAATGTGAATGAAAAACATGAAACATGATTTCTCCTGGGAAGGAGTCACATTATCCTTCCCACGACAGGAAAATGTTTAACAAAAACAAAGAATTTTCTCAACCAACTGTTTGACAACTGCTGTTCTGTTTTCTCGAAGGATGATGCCAAGCTGCTAAACACTGTCAAATTTTGACATTTTATTTTCTTTGAAAACCTACTGGGATGTGTGTTTCTGTCTGCGCCTCAGTAAAGTGTTCTTTCCGCAGGAACACAAACAAAAAAATCCAATACCAGCTGAGTGACAAGTGAGCCACTTGAATCAGGGCCCTAAAAGGCTCCATATTGATCCAGAGGGGGAGACATTTACAAGACACGCAGCAATCACATTTCCTCCGTCTCATGTTCTCAGCGCTGAGACACTGATTGGCTGTTTACGGGCAACAAACTGAGGAGCAATATTGACAGACAATTACATGATGGTTTGAAATTCAGACAGACAGATGTGAGAGAGCGCAGACAGGAGAGTAATATGAGAAACAAATGTCCGTTGTCATGGAACAAGAACGTGATGTGTAATTATTAGGGCTGCACTGATTGAACAGCCACCAATCGATACACCTGATCGGCTGAGACCAGAAGTCTCTCTGACTATAAAGCCAACTGTATTAAAATGGGGCACCCAAGATGCATTGAGGACGCATTGATATCTGATTAACTCAGACCACATTCGAAGGTGGTCTGGGCCACATATGGCCACATTCTTTTAGCGGTGTGTACGTGCGTGAATGTGTCCTGGGCCACACTGAAGGACCGCCTACTCAACTGATGTCCTCTGTGTAAGTGGAAGTACGTACTAATTCGTGAGCCAACGGTGTCATATTAAAGTGCAAAACAACAGGAAGATGCCACAACAACAAGCAAAATGGATTCTCGTGGATGGAGTACACACGAAACACACTGTCTGATTTCCATTTGGGCCGAAGAGTTTAGTTTTGCCCACGCGCCAAAGTCTTTGCAAACCTCTTCTTCTTCTTCTTCTTCTTCTTCTTCTTCTTTTAATTTCTGGCAGACTAGGCACAGGAAGTTGCTGCCTCCTGACAGTTAAAAACAACAACGCATTTGGTCTTTGCAAACAGAAATGATGTACATTTGCATATAGATCCAATCACAAGTGGTCACTCAAGACGCATGTTAAGTGTAAAGGATCATTTTGATGTTGCAACCAGCCTTCAGGCAAACACTGAACACAGCTATCACTCTGACAACAGCTGTAAAATAATTAAGCCAGACAAACACTGAACATAGAAGGAAAGTGGGAACATTTCCCACAGAACACCTGCCTCAAATCCCTTGCTTTAACTATCACAGATTAAAATGAGGACTTAACCAGTTGTGCAAATATCCATTGGCTACATGTGCAAAAAGCACAATCATTGTCATCAATGACAAACTGAACACAGCTGAGATTACACCCGCGCATTTCTCATGGCTCTACCTACCACACACAAGGCAAACACAGAGGCGCAGGCACGCAGAAAATGACATATGGAAACACACATGAGTTGTCCATCTAATGATTATGTCTGGCAGCTCAGAAAATACGTTCTCTTGTTTGCACAGCTGGACGGAGAAAGTGGTGTTCTAGGATTGCAGCTATGATGATGGTAATTAGACCTGCCAGAGAAGGTAAAGGTTCATGTTGCTTTAGGAGCCTTTAGATATGATGTGGTTTCAACTTAACTGGGTGGAAGACCAGTAGTATATTGTGCAGACTCAACAGGTGCATCTGAGGGTCCTTGAAAGACGGGATTGAGCACAGGGCGCTTAGTAATTGTTACTACTTGAGACTTCATGAGACTAAAGCACCAACACCCTGCAACTTTTGTGACTTTCAAAGAAGATGAAAGACAGGGGCGCTCGATTCATTTCAAAAAGTGCAGGGGCCAAAAAGTGTTTGTGTGTGTGTGTATGTGTGTGTGCCCGTGTGTTAAGGCCTTTTCATACTTTCCATGTTCCGCGTCCACGGACAGCTGTGGACTTGCACGTGGACTGCGGACGCACACACGCTTCCATTCATACTTTTTGGGGATCTGCGGACACAGATGCATTCCACATGTGCGCACTAGTAAACAGAGTTGCAGTGTGATAACTTTCCAGAGTTGTGAGTATTACAAACCGCTGTGCAGTGTTTTTCTGATCAGCCTTTAAACGCAACAACCTGTTAGTCCAACTGGACTTGCTGGATCGTATTTAATTGTCTCATAGGCACTTTAAACAACACGCCCAAACCAACACAGCCCCTTGTACTGTTTTACACGAAACTGTTTTCAGCAAGGGTGAAATCTGCAGTCAGACATTGGGGGGAACCAGGTGTGTAGTGGAGTTTTAAGCTTATCTTGGACTTTTAGCTAGTTAAAATAAAAATGTCCTGACAGCTCTGATAGAGCTCAGGATTCATCCAAACGGCCGCTTTAATACAAACAATTCCACCATATAAACCTGGAATCTGTTACAGCTGACATCTTTATATACAGTCAATGGTGTAGATGGGTAGCACAACACAAAACGTTAATTACTGTCAGATCCTGACCGATCCGGTGTCAGTAAAGTTACCGCTGCTGGGCCTCGTACGTAAGTGCACACATCACTCTCTCAGTTTAAAGACATCTATTGTTTCAGCTGCTGTGTGATGCTGCAGGTGTTTAATAAAGTCAAAGGAAAGAATCTGACTCATAGCCAGCTGTGGGAAACAAACAGAACATCAGTACTGATTGTACTACTGATTGATTAATGCAAAATTCAGACATTAATCTGACGTGTTTCAGACCTGTCTGAGTCACATTAATAGCTGCAGCCTATTCTGAAGACATTTCAGTAGATTATGTTATAGATGCTAAATACAAGAGAAGTAAAAGAAGAAAAATACATGGACGTTGGTTTGTGATTGTGGAGAGCTCTGTGTGCGTGCACGTCTGCTAATTAAAGCCACGCAATTTGAGGCATTTGTGCTCTCTGCAGTTTTCATTATGGACCAATCTGTGCTGAAATGTGGAGGAAAGCATGAAACACTGGAAACTGCTCTGCTCACTGTAAACAGTAACTTTACCGCCATAGCCTGTATGCGTCTTGTTAACGCCACATTATTTCCACTCTGTTACATTAAATAAACCAGTTTTGAGAACCAGAAATATGTGGGGCTCATCTAAAACCATTCAGGGCTGAAGCAGTTGCAGCCCACAGGACCTACAGGATGGACACAAAGCTTTGGTGCTGCCCTCACAGCTGTTGCGTTGCTGTTGACATCAACACAAATGAGACACAGGAGGTTTTGCTGTGATTCACAGAAAACCTCCTGTGTCTTTTTACCAAAAGTGTTGCAATATAGGGACATTTGAGGTGATACAGTGATTCGTGACTTAAAAAGAGGAGGGTTAGGTGGTAAAGTACCTTCGGCACCAGTGAAGAAGAAAGGTCATACTGCACATGATCTGAGGAGTGAAGGTGTGACACAGTTCAAAAAGGGTCATCTTTTATGTGGCTTTCTGGCTCAGCTCTCACACACATTATAGTCTCTGTGTGTGCATGTGTGTGTGTGTGTGCTGGCACCACAGTAGTGTCCATCAGGAAGACTGTTGTCTTTGACTTTTATCCAGATCTCTAAATACCAGAACCTTTTAACAAGAACAATAGAGTACACTAGGTACACTGGCACTAAGACATGGACACACACAAGTGTGTGCACACAAACACACGCGTACATTTTATTGTAAGTCATTTACTCAGATGACCATAGTGTAACATTCACTCACTAGTTGTGATGTCTCAAATCATGCTCCTAAGTACATGCCTTAAACTCAGATTTAAGGCGAACACAGAGAAACTTTCCACTTTCAGTACTGAATGTGAAAACAAACTCTGCACATAAATCATTCTGCACAAACATCCAACTGTAGGAACAAGAAAAAAGACACATATTTTAGTGAAGGGGGGGCTTTCAGAAATAAACCAAAAAATGACAGTAAGTGCCAGAACGTGCCCACAAGAACTGCGTGCTGTTATAAATATAGCTAAACTAAACAACACATCCAACAAACACAAGAAAAAAACTCCCAAAAGTACCTCAACATGCTGCACTCCAGAGTGGCTAAAGTCAAACCTGTTTTCACATTCAACATACAAAGCTCTGTCATCAGAGTGAATTTTTACTGAATAAACAAAACCCAAGGGTGGCACACCCCAGCAGTGCATGATGCATGTCAAAGTAACTATTAATTTCTATGTGAGCCCACCAGTGCTTTCTTGATAAGCATCATGGGTTGAAATCCCTCTCCTGGTTCCCACAGATGAACTCAAACAGAACAGAAGAACAGCGTTTTCATAAAATTCACTGTCCATATCAGCACATCCCATCTGCTGCATGTCAAAGCATGCAACACTACACAATGCATTTTAAGGCAAACTACTGTCTATTACATTTGATCCAAAATGTGGTGCTGCTCTCTCTGCTAAACCCTAACATTAATTTGCCAAAGCAGACATGGAAAGAGAACGGACATGTATTTTCTATTGAGCATGCTGTAGTTTTATAGTCATTTAACTTTACTACTGACTTCTCTGGGTACAGGTCTGTGGAGAAGAGGAATCCAGCACAGTTTATAGGCCTGCTGCACACCAAGTGCAGCCAAGTCCTTTAAACCATCTCTTGCACGCTTTATTGAAGATAACTGCACTGGACTTGACGGCAATTTTGACTCGACTAGGGAGAAACAACCCCCCTCGACCGCTTACTGTTGCGCTCCTCATGCCATGCTTCCATCCTCTTTCCATTTTCACAGCCACCTCAAGTTCCCTATTTACTCCCCTTGCAACTGTTCATTTCCTCCTTCTCCCCTCCAAAATTATCAGAGATTTTAATCTTTCTGACTCCTTCCTTCTGTGTTTGTTTCTCAGTTTGGTGCATTTTATTTCCCACAGCTGCTGAGACAAAACAAGAGGAAGTAGGTCCTTCCTTCACTTCCCTATTATTTCTGCTTTTCGTTCCACTATCTCTCCCGTCGCTCTCCCCTTCCTTCACTCCCCTTCTCCCTCAGCATCCTCTCTGCTGCTGGTTTGATAACAGGCTGTCACAAGTGATTAATGTTGTCTCAGAAAGTGCTGGCTGCCCCTCGAGGGCCGCAGCTCCTGCTGGTGGGTGGGTGGCAGGCAGGAAAATGACAATTGCATTTGCAGGGGAGAGGAGAAACACACATCTCAGGGGAGAGGGTGACACAGACGCAGGGAGAGCGACAAGAGGAAATAGCACTCCCTCTCCCCCCTCGTTTCATCTGTCCTTTGATTGGACAGTGATTGTTATGTGTGGACCTCATTGCATGCCAGTAAAGGGCAGGGGTATAAACAAATGGTGTAATTACAAGACCCTAATGTGACAGAAGGGAAAAGAGGCAGAGTGGGAGAAAGACAGGGGGGGCTGTCTGCCAGTGTTATTAAATTAACTTTTTCTGTAGCACTTGTTTTGCCTGTTTGACTGGTATTTGAACTGACACTGACCTAAATTCTTCACTGTCTGATAGACAGACGGACGTGCAGGAAGGCAGTTGATTGAACTGTCAGTCTAGCAGAGAGAGGACACAGCGGTCAGGCAGGAGGAACAAAACAACGTCAGTCAGCACAAGAACTTGACAGGCGTTTAAATCCTCTCGCTGCACTTTGCACATAAAAGCCGCGACTGCAAATCTGCAAAAAGTGTCATAGCGGTCTGAGGAAACACTATGTGTGTATCCACAGAAACACAAAGAGACATAGTGATTGAGATTAGTCTTGTGACACCACTCTGCAACTCTGTGATCCAACACAGCCATATTTCAATCTACATTTCCAATCACTTATTATTAAGAGAATTGTTTTTGTCGACAAGAAATTACAGGAAATGTTCTTTTCTGCTAATGTCACGAGATGACAGCAGAGTTTTGCATTATTGGCAGTACAAAGACAGTCTGCAATGCAGGCTCACAGAAAGAGAAACAATGACCACCAAAAAAACGCCTGAAAAAAACCCAAAACATCCTCTTCAGGAATAGCCTGTTCCCACTCCAGGAACTACATCCTCCTTTCGTTACAGGAAATAAAGTGTTACCTAATAAGACTGCTTTCAAAGAAAGCTGCAGAACCACCAGTTAACCTCTTCAGCAAGGACTTTCTCTTTCCTCCAATACAGTACCATTATTACTGAGGGGAAATGCAGCAATCCTAGTAATCTGCCTGTAACATGCAACAATGCAAAATTACACCAAGTGCTGGAGGAAGTGGGAATGAACATCAGCTCTTTATATACTGTGAGCTGAAAATGATACTGAAGCAGATGTAGCTCACATGCAGGCAGGTGGACTCATCCTCAGCATCATTCCTCGCCTCTAATTGGCTCACAGACAAAATGAAAACCAAGTAGGCAGCTTTTACGACGAGGATATTTCAAATGAAACAAGTGAAGTCACACATCAACCTCACAGATGCAACCTATAATAATGTATGAGACCCCCTCCTCCTCTTCCTCTTATGTAATACAAAGTATGCTCTGGCTGATTAGCTGTTACTTAACAGGCAGTGCTGCGGTGATACAGCGGTGGACAGGGAGAGGAGGGAGCCTCACGGAAGAGACGTGAAAGCAGAGAAACTGGATGTAACACCGTGAGAAAGAAAAACCCACATTATGCAAAATGAGCGTCATATAATTATCAGATGAGAGGATCAGCCCTAAGCAAGGGTTGTACCACTTCTTGGCAACAATATCCATGCGCCTTCTGTGCAACAGTTGTCTATTCACCTTAAACAAAGCGCATCAGTCCGCTACAGGCGGTGCGCGAAGGTTTGGAAACAGTCAATTCATATACATCGTTTGTCTCCATCTAACCTCACATCCTAGTGAGCATTATTAACTTTTTTCATGTTGTACCTACCCGATATGCCTCCGCCGACCACTATAACATCGTAGGTGTTGCTGGGTGCAGTCATGGTGCAGTCTGGTCCGTCTCTCCCCGCTCTGCCGTGTACGCTCGTCGCTGAACGCAGGGCGCACGGAGGGGCGCATCTGTATTAAAAGCGCCGGGCAGGCCCACTCCCTCCAGACTCCGCCCACCGATAGTAAAGCAACGCACTGGTCTGTGGATAGGGAGGATTATTAGGAGCTGTCATACACCTGCAGAGACATCACTTTTTTACCTCATTTACACTCAGCAGTAAACAGTTTAGCACGCGGACTTCGCTCCTATGTTGGTGCTATGACAGTCCGGCCTAAGGTCTCTTCTTATCAATCAAAGCTGCTGTAAATCTTTTATTCATACTATCATAATTTAAATGCTTGGCAAGGAAAGGATTTTTTTACTCTATCAAATTAAGTTTTTTTTTTTTTGAAGAAGTAAATTATTTTTTCTTTAACAGGGTAAAGCCCCTCTGGCTCCAAACTCTGGGTCTCAATAATCAGACCTTTATGATAAAGATGCAGTTCAAAAGTATTTCAAGAATGTTATTTGCGTGTATTCATGCCAAAACAATAAGAATGAAAGAATTGTTTTGGTGCCCACTTCAACCCAAACACCAGTTATTGTAGTTTAACAAAAGTTCTGCCATCTGCTGAATTCATACAGTGTTTCTTTCTTTTTCTAGATAACACTGTAGCCCACATTTAAAGTTAAAGTTTTTCACTTGTCATGTTTTGTTGTAGCATTATATCCTCCTAGGCAGACTGGCTTCACATTTGTATTCTTTAGTTTCTGTTGCCCTCTTGTGGTTGGTTGGTTACATCTAGGCAGGAGCTGATTTTTGCACATGCTGTGTGTTGTTCATACATCCTTGTCATGTTCTGTTACCAGGCTGATTAGAGCATTTCTGCTCTAATCATCAGTAATGATACATCTAAGGATCTTATTGAACAGCTCAGCTTATGATCTGTTATGGATATGTTGTGGCCCCGTCCTCCTAATAACAAGGGTCCAAATTTTGCAACATTTTGAGCTATTTCTCACATGGAGTGCTATAAAATGTGGTTTATGAATGTATTTATGTATTCATTTTCAGGTGGGTACATAGTAAATTAAGCGCCCCCTAGTGGGTTAATCTGACCATGATTGCGGTTAATCCTAATCCTCATTTGATCTAATTTATGGAATAAGCTACTAAAGTCCCACGCTAGCACATCCCCGTCTTTATGGGGACTAGAGCAGTGTGAGAGAGACTGGGGAAGAAGGGGGAAGGTAAGAGTAGAAACACTGATTTTTCAGTTTAGTATGACACCTGTACAGTCTGATGTAATTCAATGCAACAGAGTAAAACTTTGTCAAGATTGTGATGTTCAGGTATTGTGTCAGAGAGGTTGTTGTTGATTTAAGGCTACGGCCATTTTTAAGGCTGTACTTGGTTTTGTATAATCAGAAACATCGTTCCATATAATGCAGTCCAATTAACACATTACTAACTACAGCCTCAACAAGTCTTAACTTTTCTTTGACAAAAGTGCTGGAAGCAGCTTTCAATGCTCATATTAGTAGGACTGTGAGTTGTATGATAATGTGCTGCAATGTAGATGTTATTGTGGCATGTGTCATGGTAAAGTACTGAAGGCTCAATGATGATGTGTCACATTACTATAGAAAAGGCACACACAAAAGGGTGCATATCTGAAAGGGGCTTATGATGTCAAATATCAAGTAAAAGTGATGAAGATCCTTTATGGGGCCTTCTTCTGAAACCTGAGATGTCTTCTCACAGTCCCAAAGCTAAATAAACATAGATTTTGCTCCATCATTCTCTGTGTTTCTGCTATTTTTCCCCTCAATTAGATACTTGCAAGAAGTTTACCTTGTTCTCAGTGAGGATTTAAGGAAGCCATTTTAATTATCTGTGTAAATGATGGCGATATACAGCTTTTGGAGACTGTAGCTGGGATTAAAAGTTATTCAGACGCAGTCTGACATCATTTTTTGTGGCCAAAGTTTCATTAAATTATTTCTGTTTTGGGGAATGGGAAGACATGAAAGCATTTATGTGCAACAATAGCACAAGATAAGGAAAGATGGGATACATACACATCTGACTTCTGACATTTGATCACCTCAAGAGTTCCTCATCATCTGGAGACATGGTAAAGATAGCGACCTGCTGTCCTTTTCAAGAAGAAAAAACAAAGAGAAAATGTACCACACGATCAAATTACATTGAAATAAGTGCAATGAGAATACCATAGCATATGCATCACAGAACACAATAGGTATTTTATTAAGTATGAATATGGTTTTAACGATAACTCATATTTTTTAACATTTCTTCTTCTTTTGTAAGATTTTGTTTTGAGCTCATCCTCATTGTCTTGATGTCCTGTTAGCTAACTTGATGTACATGAAACCTAAACGAACACTCATCAAACATATCTTTTCATATACGTTTCATATCATCTCTATCAAAATCACTGAGGTAAAACTGGTGGACAGATGAGGGATGCTGGGTCAGAGAAAATATAACATACAGACATAAGGAGAGGGTGTAGACGTCGCCATGACGATGTGTGTGGGAGGTGAAGTTTAGAAATAGGTCTAGAATAGCTGCAGAGCAACATGAGAACACATTGTATTCCTTGGTGCTGTCTTTTTCCTCCAGAAGGTGTCTGTATTAGATGTTATCCAAGACTCAGCGGGGCACAGAACAGTTTGTAGAGAAAGAAATACTGTACCTGCACCATCCTCCTCATGTTCATCTTCACTGTGTGATACTGAGACCACAGTGGAGATAATGAGATACTTTGTGTTTGAATCCAGCTACGTGTGTGTATAGTGTAGCCTGTCAGCAGAGGGCAGCAGTAGCCTGAAATGACTTCAGTCAGACAGAGTTGAAACTGGGATCTGACAGACATCTGACTTCAGATAAATGAAGACTCTTTAATCGCTTTAAAAAAACAAAACAAAACAAAACAAACAAAAAATGTTTCTTACGTTCACTCTAACACAAAATGTATACCTGTGGAAAAATTCAAAGTACAAGAAGATTTTTATGTGGAAATGAGTAAAGCAGTGGTGAAGAATAAATATTTTTCCAGGTAATTACTGAGGTCTCTAAAAAAACTGTCCCATAGAACTGATTGCTCATCAACATTTTTAGCAAAACACAATTCATGAGTCATCATGTTTTTCTATTATTTTAACAACTGACAATGGACTTGGACACATCTTATTAACATATAGTACAACTACCATAAACTTCAAACCAAGCCCATTTATGTTAATTCATATTCCTATTTGCTTGCAGTGTGATTAATAAGTTTTTTTTCAGCAGCTGAGCAGCTAATTAGCTACCTAGCCTGCTAACTGATGTTAGTGAATATTTGTTTGGTGGCTCGTTCAACAAGCTAAACTGCAGGACATGACGTGTGTTCATGTTTGTAAGTTAGATAAGAAGCAGACTTTAGCAGCAAAGCTAATGTGGGTTGTTCAGACTCTTTAGTGTGGCTCTTGTGTTGTGTAACAGGATGCTATCAGGCTCAGTGTGACCGCCTGCTCTGCATGTGATAGAACGACACGTTATCGCTTTATGTAAGATTTGATTGATTGTATGGTAACAGATTTTCCATCTTATACACAGATAACTAACAGTTTTTCAAATGAGAACACAGAACAAGTTATTTATGGCAGATATGTACAATTTATTTTCAGTTAGACTTTAAGAGTCACAAAGACATTTTACAGGACAGATATTAGGCCTAATGGCAGGTAAAACAAATGACCTTACAAATTACTGTTATCTTCAAAACTCTTTGCCTTCTTACAGCCTGCTCCACAAAATTGTTTACCAGCAACAAATTGAAGTACAGTATATTGTCCTGTTTTTGTCAGTTTGTCAGCAGGTGTCATTAATTGTTGCCACGGAAACACAGCTTTTAGTGTTGAGATGGGTGACAACAATGTGTCAGTCTTCATTTTTGTGCGACTCTCTAACTCACAGTCGAATGATGAATGTGTAATAACTCTGGACTAACTACTGTATATAGACAGGTCTATCCAATTCTTGTTAGACAACTAAAATAAACTACAGCTTTGAACTAACAAACGTGTTCATGGCTGAAGGTCGTCAGCTGCACAAAGGTGTTTAATTCTTCTTATAATTAGTACAACTAATTTAGTCATTTTTGGACTAGTTTTAAACTAAAAACTATAGCTGTTCTCGCTGCAACTTCAAGCTTTCCAGCTCTGCTTATTTGTTGTTTGGAGGATTGTAAGAGTCACACAGACATCTTATGAGACAAGTTCGATCATAAAAGCAGATAAGAAATTATAGTTACTGTTATCTTTAACACTCTCTGCTCTCTCACTTCTTGCTCCACAACACTATTAATGAACCACAAATGGAGCCATGTTGTCCTCATTTTCATTTGTCAGCGGATGTCGTTAATTGTTACCACAGCAACACAGATTTTAATTTCAAGGTGATTTAAGCTTTGAACGTGGTCCATCTTTTACTACTGTCTAGACATCTCCTTGAGACCTCCTTCCACTGCCATCAAGCTAACAATCACAAAAAATGCTCAGCTATTACATAAGGCACCACAATGTTCTTTCCTAATTAGCTCTCATGTTGCTATCAGTGAGCGTGTTCAGACTATATAAATGTTTCAGCACAATCGAGGTTATTGTGTTCATATTTTCTCAAGGAAGTATGTGCTGACAGGTCAATCACAAACCTGCTCTTAACAAGTCACTGAATGGTCGTATTGTCAGCCCTTCAGCACATGGCTGTTGTCCATGTTTCACGTCTGGCATTTTAATGGAATGCTAAACACACAGATGTGAATTTCTCTTTAACAAGGAGGCAGCTATGGTACAGTCCAATAAAATGCCTCTTTTTCTGTGATTTTTATTAAACGCTTGTATGGTTATCATTAGGATCAAGGATGAATATGTGTGTGTGATGTCTATTACTGCTGATGTGGAGGGTTACAGTATAAAAGACAACATGTGCCCGCCTGCCTCACACCTGGAAACAGACTTGGCTTCTTTAATTAGAAAGTCTGGAGCTTGCCAACTATCTCCTTCATGTGCCTCGGCTAGGACATATGAAAGAGCGCAGTTACCGTAAGCATGACAGCCATTATCTTGCCCCTCTGTCATTCTGTCACACTAGTTCCCCAAATAATTATACCTCCTGCCTCATGTCACGAAAAGCCTCCACTCTCCACTAATGTGTGTGTGCAGTTGTGTGTGTATTGATGAAGGAGCGACACAGTGAGAGGAGACAGCAAAGAAAGGCAGATTAATCTCCAGAGTCGGAGGGAAAACTATTTTATTAGGTTCACGTGTGAAGCGGCCGGCCATGCTGTCAGTTAGAGTCGGGATTGAAATGTCCACATACAGCTTATTGTGCGAGTTCACAGGGGAGGGTAACGTTTCAGCTCTGAACACAACAAAGACATCTGTACATGGTGTGTGTGTGTGTGTGTGTGTGTGTGTGTGTATGAAAACAGTTAGGATCATAAAGAGAGGGTAAGACACTGCAGCACAGATTTGTCGTAGAGCTCTGTGATCATGGATTTTTACTGGGATACGTAATTCACACAGAGACATTGTTTTTATTCTCCCTCAGGAAAGTCAAGGCACAGCGTGTCTTGCTCCTCACAGTGAGTCCATCTCTGATAATGATAGGTGGAGGGACAGTCTGTCTCTGACCATTAAACCACCCTGCCAACCCCAAATTTTCTTTTCTGTTTCTCTGTAGCTGTTCTGCTTTATTTGAACACATGCTGGGGAGTGACAGGTTGGTGGAAATTGGGGCACCAGGTGTTTTTCAGTAAAGGTTACAAGTCTGTCGTGATTTTGCAAGAACTGTGATCATCAGAACGACCAGCTGCTGAACTACTTTTTGTCATCAAAGAGACTTCATAGCTTCATATTTACATTTCTGGCTGATGAGATCTAAAACAGTATGGAAGCAAAGAAAGGCCATAATAATTTAATTTTTTATAAACAACTGGATGCATAATTGTGAACTTTAACCACTACTGAAATTAATCCCCATTTTTCTTTATTATTTTTTTGGTCTGCATTTTTTCAGCACTAGCCACTGAATGTATTTACATTCTGTATATACACACACAGTATATTTAGTAGTTTTCATTGTTGTCTGCGCTGGATTCAAATTGTCTTCACACGCATGAGCGGTTCACAGGAAATGACAGACGCATGAAATCCAGCATTATGGTTTTTAATTTGATCCCACTGATATAAGCCTCACAGTCTACTGTTCACTCTGCTAACAGTTTACCAGAGCTGTGAGTCAGTACAGTGATGTTTGTTGGACATGCTGTTGCAGCAGATACCATTTGTTTGCATTGAAATATTTTACTTTTAATATATATATTTTATTCTGAATGCATGTGGTTTGAATTCCCTTCTTTGTTTTTTTCAAGTGGTGCAATTTAAAAAAAATTATTTTTTAGAAAATTTCAGTATCTGAGGTTTCCAGTCATGTATCTAGATTTCTCTTTCTTGGGTTATGACTGGTGAGTGACAAGAAATAACCTGCTGGGACAGAGATGTGATTAATTCAATCAGGCTCGACTGATTACTGTTGTTAGCGCTGATGTTCAAGTTTAAATTTTACATCTTGAATTTTGGTGTCTAAGTGTAGTCTCGGCCTTCATTTAAAGCAAACCTGACTTGAATTTTTAGATCTTGAAACCTTCTGGAAATTACAAAGAGGGGAATTCAAACCATGTAAAGCCAGACAGATGGTAGTACTATATTATAATTCTAGAAATTCAATGGTACTAAATTTAAATTACATTTTTTAACAGTGGTGGTTAAATTACAATAAAGTATTCAGTTGTTTATAAAATTCTAATTACTACGGCCTGTGTTTCCATGAACCCTCCTCCCTATTTATTTGTTCAAATTCAAAATGTATGCAATGAGTTCTTTGTGGTTTGAGGAACTGGAATTTTAATGGTAGAAGAAACCACAGTTAGAACAATGAGACTGAGTTGTTAATTTTAAAGTTTATGTTCTGATGTCCAAGGATTTTGATTAGAGTATTACAACCTGGCAAACATACAGAGTGAAGTCTGAAGTTATGTTTTCACCATGGTGGACCAGGAGGTTAATGTTCACAGGATTTATAGACGTATGCAGATGACTGGAGTGTTTCTTCCAAGTGAAAACATTAGACATGTTAGGAACAATACAAGACAGGCAAAAGCGGCAGTTTTATAAATCCGGCATGATAGTAGCTACGGTTTCAATAATGTTGACAGGAACATCACAAAGATTCAAATAGAATAGATTACATTTAACACTGATAGCCTTGACAGTCTATTGACAGTCCGTACCACCATCCAGAGGCTGGCCAAACCTTTCTCCTTGGTCTTCTTTCGTTCACAGGTTCTCTTTACACTGTCTGCCACTATGTTTTTATTGTTCACCTGATGAGCTCTCCTGTCAGCATTCGTCATGTTTTACACGGCTAGATGAAAGTCTGCAGGGAGTGTGTAAAATGTTATTGGGTGAATAAGCACGGCGCAGGTGCTCGTCTATACATCCACCACATGTCTGAGCTTTTGTGGACCCGTTGCTTCTTATTGAGCCTCATCTTTTCCCATGCTGCTTTTTAATGAGGCATGTTGTTTTGTTGTCAAATGCATGGTGGGTTTTTTATGGAGCTGGCAGAAGGCTGTTACAGACATTTGTAATGAGCTCTCTTACTGCGGTTCATGAGCGTGTGTGTTATGAATTACAGAGGCCTGTAATGAGTGCAGCGTGTCTCCGCAGCGAGGAGGGTCTCCAACCGGCCTGTGGGAGCAGCAGTTTGTGGTGTCTGGCCTTGTGTGCTGGAGAAATATGCTTCATATGATTTGCACTGATTGAATGCACATAATGGAGAGGGTAAATTCTGTTCTGTCTGAATCCCAAGGGCACATCAATTTTAAGGCCTACATGAGGGTGGTACGCTTGCTCCAAATGATCACTCCCAAGATGATAACAAGCATCTTGAGCGGCTGTCCTCTGGGGCAATATTTTGATCCAATAATCAACCAAAATGCTCTGGATAGCTTTACAGTGAGGCCCGAGGCCAATAACAATGCTGGGTCTACAGAGTTTTGAGGATATGGGAGGGTGCTGCTCCCCTGCTCAGCTGCACTCCTCACAGTTGCAGGCTAGGATGTATCTGTAAGTGGCCGTAATGCGAGTCCCGCCGGCGCAGCGCAGCCTCACTGCCTTCAGCTTGGAGGTGTGGGGCCTGCAGCAGGAGCAGGTGCTTTTGAATGGCTGTTTGAGCACCGAGCTGAAGGAGATGAGGGGGTCGGAACGGGTCGTATGGCTGCAGTGGCCCTCGCAGCGCGCCAGCAACACCATCTGGAACACAGCATGCAGAAAAGGCAATGTTAAGAAAGTACAGACAAGTCATTCACCCAGGTTCTTCATGACCTTCACGCCCTGTCAGGGATGAGAAAAAAGGTTCTCTGGGTACAATGAGGCAGTGTTTGAGTCTAAAAGTTAGTGGTCCGTTTGCGTTCAGAATGTCTCCCACGTTAAGTCTCCCAGCCTCAGTCCTGCACCTGCAAACTGAGAGATATCAACGAGACCAGTCACTCACTCCTACACCTGCTGCAGCTCAAAGCTCAGGGTCACACACAGTCATTTGCATGAGGTTTGCATTTGAAGCTCATATCTTGTCCCTTTTTTTTGCATCCAGAGTCATGTATGATGCAAGCTATCCTGTGCTGATACTGGTGGTGGGAACAAAACTTCAATCAGACTTGGGAAAATCAAGCTTTTCCCAAGTCTGACCTGTTGATTCACACACACCCGCACACTCAGACACATGTATGCACATACAGAGCACTGGCCTGATTAGTGTTGTGACCGTCAGGCTGGCATTCCACTGTGGGTCACTACATTCCTGTCGCCTCCCTAAACAGACTCCTGTGTCATGTCCTTCTGTCAGCTGCTGTGTGTCGCCACCCATGTACCCACTTTGACAAAGGCCTGTCTGGGGCCATGGCAGGGTGACACACACACACACATACGCAGCAGGAGTGCTGTCGCCACTTTAAGACCATTTGTCTTTGTCCTAGCTGAGGATCAGACTGTCAAACAGCAACAATTCCTTTCCTCCTCTCTGTCGGCACCTTTCCTGTTCCTTCTTTAATTCATGACCAGCTGATAAAAAAAGCAGCTACTGCGGATGGTCATTCATCGCTTCATGTATTTAAACCAGCAAGGGGGACTCTCCAGCGGTGTCATCAAAAGCTCAGCTCTTCAGATTAATTCCCTTTAAGGTTGTGGGTCACATTTGGATGAATTCAGTGACTGGTGCAACGACAAAAACATTCTGAATTTGTTTAGAGCAAAAAGTTCATTCTTAACCTTGGAAATAGACAGACAAAAAAAAAGTGACTCAAGGTCCACTCAGCTTTCAACCAACATTTCACAGTCTTCATCAATGGATGTAGTTTGCTGAGTGGTTGTGAAGAGAAGATGGCTCCTGCATCTTTATCATCTTTAATCAAGGACCACAATACAAATAAGTCTCTGTCTTTATTGTGTCATCGTTGACATTTTTATAGTTGTGTGATTTCATACTTTCCTTCTCATAGAGTCAATTAAACTAAACCAACCAAATTTAACACAATGGCCTTGAGATTTTATTGTCAAAAAATCTGAATTTTTTACTGTGTGTGTGTGTTTGTGTGCGTGTGTATAATGTCCTCACCAATTTTTTTTATTGTTTTATCACCCTATAAAGCACTTAGAATTGCTTCTGTATGACATTGTGCTTTCCAAATAAACATTCAACACAGATACAGCAGCTGAGGCACTGAAACTGATGAAAAAAGTGATTTCTCACAAAAGCTATAAAATTGATTGAATGGCTACGATTTGACCTGCAATTTCCATGTGTGTGTGTTCTTCGTTCCTTTGGATCGCTGATTGCTTGTTCCCTAGCATCAGCTGTTATCCTTTTTAGGTACTACATATATGGGCTTATTGTGACCCAACAAATGTACTGACACATAGCTATTCAATTAATTTATCTGGTGTCAATAAATTTATCAAGTGTGGACTACGTGCAGGAGCTGATCCATTAATCTCCTTCAAAGATCACTTTCACATGAACAAAAATATTTAACAGCAGGCCCAGACATAAATCACTCACACATACACACACACATACACATACACACACACACACACACACATACGTTTGTCCCACCTCTTCCAACACAGACACTTACCCCGTACACACAGCCAAACAAACACACGCACTTCCATACATACATACACAGACGATGAGCAAGTTGTTGTGCAGGTGGATTCTGTGAGCTGTAAATACTGAGGTGTAAAACAGTTGCTCAGCTGGGCTTCCAGTCAGTTCACTGTGTACCGTAATAGAAATCCCAACTCACGCTGTGAGTGTGTTCAGCCCTGCCTCGCCTGAGTTGAGCTGTGGTTTGGCCACCTGCTCTGTGTACTCAAGAGTCAGAATATTAAAAAAAGACCAAAGAACTGATCGCTCACGCAAGAAGAACAACTGTACTGGTGGAAAAACAAAAGGAAAGAAAACTGACAGCGCCCTTCCACAATCGCAGTCACATGTTTGGCGTGATTCAATGGATCATCAGTCTCTTTACGTAAAGTGTCTCTCAGCTGTGTGACAATTCAGAACGTTCACATCTCCATAGGTTTCTATCCACTTTTCTTCACCTCATCTCTCTCCCTTTAGCCCCTGGCAGAGGTGGGAGGCTGACAAGGAGACATCCACTGAAGCCAAAACTGAGTCCCAGCTGAGGTGCAGAATATGTCTGCAGCGTGGCCCATGTCCAGCGCCGCACACACATACACACTCCCTGAGAAACGAAGCGTGACTCGTCTAAATGATGGAGAGAGGGAGATAAAGAGAGTAAAAGAGAAAAGAAGACACTGGACTGACCGAATGGAGAAGGCTTTCGAGGGGCAACAAGAGTAATACTAGTAGAGAGAAAAATGTATGTGAGATAAATGACTCTTAGTTACTGTTGGAGGATTTTTTGGCCGGGGCTCTGGGGCTTTCTTTGCGTCTCAGAGATTTGGTTTGGAACAGACTGTTTCCCTGATATTTGTAACAAATTAGTTCATTTGACAGGTGTTCTGACCCTGTTCCCTTAAACAACTTGTTACCAAAAATGAGCGAGTGACCACAGTGGAGCAGATTGACTTAAGGTGCATAGTTGTGTCTTACCTTGGAGTTGCACTTATAAATTGGGTGGGTGATGGTCTCTACAAAGTGGTGCCTCATGCAGCGCTCTGGATCAGTGTCTCCCAGATGTGGGTGTCCCTTATCGCTGGCCTTGTTGCTGCTGGCAGAGTGAACCAAGCCCAGCAGGGGGCAGCACATCAGGACCAGCAGCAGGCCAGAAGGGGAGCCCACAGTGATTGAGGGTTTCATGATCGGGCCACCCTAAGGCTCTTGATCCACACTTTCACGTTCTCTCTCTGTTTCCTTCTCTTTCTCACGATCTTTCTCCAAGTTCTTTCCGTCTCTCGCCCAAACTTGTATTTCAGGGTCTCACAAAGAACGACGTCAGTGTCTCTCTTTCTCTCGCTGCTGCCTGCTAGTACACTGGAGGTTCAAGGTCAGCCAGCTGTAGGGAGAAAAGTAGACGGAGGGTTGCTTCGTGGGGCCGCTCCATCCCCCACTGTCTGGATCCACCACAGTCTGGAAGAAGAAGACAAACAACAAGGCATCAGTGGGAACATGAACAGATAAAAGCAAGAAAAGAAACAATACTGTGTGTGTAGGCTGTATGTTATGTCTATTAGTCATTTGTACATCCATGGGAACCACTATTAGTGCTGTAGGAAAAATCACACGCTCCCTTTTGTGTGTTTATAGTGGACAGTGTTGTGGATGTAGTGGATCATAGATATTTTTGCCAGTTTTGGTGATTGACTGGTTGATCTGTGTGTGAGTCTGCAGACTATCCAGGACATTGTGGGTGTGTGATACATATCGTGAAACCCTGGCTGCCTACTTTATTCCATGGTCTCCTGTACACCCACACACTGCACACATGTAGACGCACAAGTTCTGGTGCTTTTATTACAGAGGAGAAACTTAAGCCATGCACAAACAGCCTGCAGCCAGGCCCTTTCCTCTCCCCAGGAATGACTTTTTCATTAAAACAAATCGCTCTCCCAACAAGCCCTCTTATGACTGCAAACCCTCTGCCAGTCCCGCAGCATATTTTCACATGTATTTATGTAGTTTTTTTTTCTTTTTCCAACTTCATAGTTTTATTGTCCTCCTGACAATAGGGTTCGTGTTAAGAGGGAGTTTGGTGCTGGCTGCAGTTAGAGAAGCTGAGGTAGGTTTGCTAATAGGCAATGTGTTGTGAATTAGGGAGAGGTGTGTGTACATGTGGGGTCACGGAACGTAAAAGGTGCATGATGATTGAGGTTTATGGTTCAAGAATTTAAATAAATATAGATTATTACTGTTAAGCTGGTCTGTATAGAAATATGTGTTCAAGGCTTTTTATGTTGAGATGTATATGAATGCATTTACATTCATAACTTTCTCTCACACAGCTTGACTAATGGATTGGGTTGGACCAGCTACAAGTTTGTGTATAAAGTCCGTCCAAAGTAACTACAAGCCAGTTTTAGGTTAGTGATTTACTAAAACTAAAACTTGAGAAATTTAGCTAGTGTAGACTTTAGTAATGTGTAAATTGCTTGCTAGGAGTTGTGCTGCCCAATCAAGTTATCAACTATGTAAACAGGAGGTGACTATAACATCACAAGCTGTAGCAAATTTTCCATAAAAACTTTAGGGCGCAGCAGTATATTAAATTTAACTCTTATTCTTTGTAAATGTATTACTTTGTTTTGTGCAAACAGAAATATGTTTTTCAGAGTTAGTATTTATGCAGTTTAGAATGGAAATATCTGATTAGCTAGCTAGCTAGCTAGCTGACATTATAAGTCATTTTATTTAATGTTATTGGCATAAGATTTTGTAATTTGAAGTATGTTGTGTTATTTTTGTGAAATGTAACTGAAAATCTTCCCAGTTAACATATTCATTTACATCATTATCATTGACCATGTTACATATTACATATACTGTACAAAAGAACTGGTTTATGTGATGCAACTCATTTTAATTTGCTGATGCATCGTAAATCATTGTACTTATGCAACTCTCCACTTAGTAAACACTTACATTATAACTTGGCAAAGTTTGAACATTAAGAGAATGCATCCGGCTTCTCCTTTTTTTATGTGTCCGGTGTGTACATGAACATAATTATGGTTGTTATTAACAGTGGGTGAATGTGAAGTCAGTGGCCTTGTGCTCTGAATTACTGTGGCAGTGATATCACTCTAAAGCATAATAAAAGCTGAAAAAAAGCTAAATTCAGCTATTTATTAAAGCTCCCTCTTTGGCATCCATCTTCATCGCTGAATAATTCTGCACTGATTTCCTCATTTGAACTGAACTCGCAGAATACATCAAGTTCACCCGAAACCCTAATACACCCCCCTCCACCACCCCTCCATCTTCAACCCCCCCTCGTTTCAACCCCAATGTTTTTCTTTCTAAGGGGAATAATTTAACCTGAACATTCCTCTTGAGAGAAATAGAAGTATCATTTGGCCTGTTAAAATAAATACTCCCTGAGATGTTTCGTTGGCCTGTTGAACATGTGCTGCAGGGTTTACATAGCAGACGGCCCAGTCTTCTCGGAGCAACAGGCTGCGTTATGCAGCCAGCATCCATCAGCACCTCCAGCGCTGCCAGCTGTACCTGGCCGAGCGTTACAGCGACCCGTTATCCCAGTTGCTGCTGGTATTACTGTTAGCATCATTAGTGCGGTTGTCTTGTGCATAGGATCATTTACGTTCTCAGAGTTGCTGTAATGGCCCAGAAGAAATCAATATGATGTTTGTCATACAAGACACAATGAAGTAGGACAAATGTTATACAGATTAGCCCAAATTAAAATGAGACTTATGGAGGTATGGGATATAGTTTTCACAAGATATCTATATGTCCACCTCCACCTTTTTGAAACTCTACATGGATGCATGGTGGGATTAACCTGCAAGGGAGACCCAAGGCGAAAATTTGCAGTTGGGCCCCAAGTGACCCCCTAGAACCCACACTTACCACCCTTTGTGCTATATTGTATTTGTCCTGTGGCCTCCAAGTTCCCATTTGGTACACTGCACACAGGAAAGTACACATGGCAGCTTCATTATGTGCCCAGAGACCTAGAAACCAATCAGTACTCCTATGCCGGAATATTACTCACTTGCCCCAGGTTTTCTGCAGATCACTTTAGTCTGCTGTAATTTGATTTAACACAACTTTATTTAGGAATATGTAACATGTGAGCACAATACAAGCCTTTTTTTCAAATTCTCTATTAAATCTGCAACTAATTAAAATACCAAAACCAATTACATGCAGTGAATATGGGAATTTTGGAGCCTCTGTGGGTCTGGGTCTCTGGGGCAGTTTGCCGCTTTGCCCAGTTGGTAATCCAGCCATGCATGGAGGAGCAGACGATATATATTAGATTGTAGCATCCCCTAAATCCATTAAAAGGGGTTTATAAGGTGAAAACATGTTAAATCAATTAAGGTCAAACATCACAACTGTATTTATGGTCACACGAGAAAAACATCCTTAGTATTTCCTCGTCAATCACAAATTCCCTTTCAGAACATGAGTTTTTGTTAAACAGACAACAGGTTCCGGCCCTACAGAGAAGCAAAGCAAACAAAGATAATGATAAAGAGTGATCCACCTAGTAAACATCAGAACAAGCCAAATAAACTGTAATCTACCCCGAATGTTGTCATTTTGGTCCCCTGCCAGCTCTGTCCTTTCTGACTAACAATTAGTGGAGCTAGCCAGACATTCCCACCATATTACCTTTTCATGTGCAGCAAAGAGATGATTTTCTATTGATTGTCATCTGCCTGTTATGCAGCCAGCTGAGGCAGCCCTGCTCTAACTGCATTGGTATGCAAACAGGGACATCCCTCACTGCAAGGTGACTACACATCATAATTACCGTCTCTTTTGGTGACTCACGCTTAAGCTTTGAAAGCTGGTGACATCAATACAAAGTTACGAATGGCAGCTGGCTCAGATAATGGGGGCTTTTAGGAGAATATATGGAGATAGTATCGGAGTGAGTGAGTTCATTACTGCAGTGTGCATGTGCTAACTGAGTGCTTATCTGTGCGTGACGCCTGGCAGCCTCCCTGCCTGAATGTACCGTAGGTTGAAGCAGAAGTAAACAAGGTCAGGAGGTTTGGGGCAGCATAAGCACCAGTGTGTCCTTCTCTCCCCCAGCTCACCCACATCTGCCCTGGACTCAGATTTATAGAGCCCCGGATGTTCACAAACAGCCGCTGGATCCTCCCTTCCACTCCATCCCCCAAATCCCATCCCAAGTATAATGAGTGGCGAACCCATAACCATTACGGTCTGTATCTTTCCTGGATCTATCATGTGGAATTTAAGTATTGTGTTCCACCTTAAAGTGCACCCTTCCTCCTCTACTATTATCCTCCCAAAACATGTCCCTCCATTTTTCTGCTTCAATCACCTCCTCCTTTATACCCGAAACAGATCAACTCTAAACATCTGTACCCATCAGTTGTACTGTTGAGGTCCAATTTTCAGCCCAAATCTGTGCTTTGGGTTGATTATGTTTGGGAGGAGTTTTGGATCAAAACTATATCACCTTGGGTCTGTGCTGTTTTCATTACAAAAAGCAAGCTATGTTGGCAGCAGAGCTCAACAAAATACAAGTCATTCACTCTGAATTACCCATGAAATTTCAGCTCGAATAAAGTAAACAACTTCACTTGATGACGATTGAATAAAAATCTGCTGCAAGGCCAGGCGCCATCCAGTAAACCTCCAGCAAGAAAGTCAAATTTTCCATTTGACAAGGTTTGACTTTTTGGAACACAAAGCCATCTTATCTTTCTTGAAATGCATTCAGATAAGTTTGAGTTTAGAAACAGCCTGCAGTAAGGGACAATACAGTGAGCGAGTTCATGGTTTCACATTTTAGGCAGAGGTTTCCATAAGCACCGGCTGCTGGCCAAACAGCTGACTACTGATTTAAGTCCAGTCGGCTACTTTATTATATTAATTTTTGATTCTAATAAAATAGTTTTGATTAAAAAGTTGTGATTCATTATGTGTGTACATTTACGACCACTAGCCTCCGCTTCAAAACAATGTGAACATGATGATAGGGACATGTGCCATCTGTCTGTATGAATGTGTGTGTGCGCTCAGCTGAGAGGTTGTGTTCTGCTGAGTGGAGAGCGGAGAGTTGTCTTCAATGTTTGACTTATATTAGTAAAATAATTAATGACAAAACACATTAAGAATTGCATTGATTGCACAGACAGGGGACATCCTCATTAGATGGCCTTTGGAGAACACCGGTGGCGGCAACTTGACGATTGCAAAGTAAATATAAAAAAGTCCACTGAAAGTGCAGCATTTTCCATATGTGTCACACTGACATTTAGGGGCCTAATGAATGAATGAATGAATTATCTTTATTTACATTTCTCTTTTTACAGCAGAGCCATCTCTAAGACGTATTGCAAACACACACTAAAATGTCGTAATGTTATGAAGTAACAGGCTTGTGTCATAAGGAAAATGTGTCAGCTTCACGCTGTATTTTTACAGTTTAAAATGTCCTAGAGCACTTTGTATTTTTTGACCAATTATGTATGTAAACTAATGTCATGTTTTAAAAATAAAATATGATGTAGTGGAACTTCCTGCAGAAATATATATGATCAAGTATATATGTTTTTCCACATCATACATTTTATCTGTAGTTTACATTTTTGGTCATCCTGTCATTGAGTAATTTTCTCCTGCTTTCTGTGTGACAAAGTGAATGTTCTTAAATTCATTCTTCATTCTTAAATGAACTGTCTGTCTAAGACAGCAATCAGACAGGTTTAGCTGATCCAGAGTGCTGCAGTCAGGGTTGTAACAAGGACCAAAAAAGCCCTGCATAAAACTCCAGTTCTCAATTGACTTCAAAATACTACTGCTTGTCCATAAATCACTGAACGGTTTAGGTCCAAGATACATATCAGATCTCCTGACCCAGTGCGAACCCTGCAGACCTCTCAGGTTGGCTGGTTCTGGATTACTGGTTGTTCCCAGAATCAAAACTAAATATGGTGAAGCTGCCTTTAGCTTCTACGCTGCTCAAATGTGGAACTAATTGCAAGAAAAACTAAGACTTGAGACAATACTGACTCCTTTCAAATCCAAGCTAAAGACCTACCTGTTTACCATTGCTTTTAATTCATTTTCTTTTAAATTAAATTTATTTGCTTGTTGGTTTTATTGTTTTTATTCTATGTTCTTTTGCTTGCTTGCGTTTATTGTTTTTATCATATGTTTTTTTTTTGCACTCTTGTTTATGTTCTCTGTAAAGCACGTTGGGTATGAAATGTGCTATATAAATAAATTTGCCTCGCTTTGCCTTAAATCATACCTGTTTACTGTCCACAGGTGTGGCGTATATCAATAGAGAAGAAAAGGGGAGAGAAAAGATGCCACCCAGAAGGAAACTAGCAAACTCATTAAAATATGCAATACTTAAGATCAGTGTATATGATGGAATAGTGTCATTAGAATATGTCAGAGGCCACCAAATTTGGGCTTTTTGCCAAAATGTTTCTCCACGTGGGGAGACATTGTGTGGGGCGTCCGAACCCCCACAGCTAGCTACTTTTTCCCACTGGCTGGCTACTCCATATCCTTGTGTAAAGCCTTGGTTTCAGGTACATAAAGTTTGAAAGGCACATGTCCAGGTTCTCAGCTTCGTCATTGTAAATCCTCTAAGCAGACTTCAGTGACAGCAGTCCACGTTCAGAGCTCAGTGGAGTACGAAAACTGAGCATGTGGTGAAACTGTAGAGTACAGTGGCTGCACTGTTCCTGCTTCAAGTGAGTAAAGAGATATTTGATAACAAGAAAGGGGGAGAGTGGGTTCTATCGTGCAAAAGCCTGGGGAAGTGGGGAGACGTCCAGAAATTAGCTATCACAACCTTCCTGTGTTTGTAGTGCGTCCAGCAGAAGTGGTCTGGAGTGGTGACCTTATTATCAGAGGGAAGGGACGGGGCGGCGACTTGCGGCTGGGATATTTTGTCTGGAAATGCCATAAAAAGACCCTGGACCAATAGGGGCAAGATTCAACACACAATTTTTTTAAAATAATGAGTACTTGATTTCAGACAGAGGTGACAAAATCAGGCTTCTCATTTCTGGCTGATGACTGTCAATTTTTCCAGCTGAAACGACAACTTACACTCGTAGATTTTATCAACTACAGTTATCTAGCTAATTAAATTAATGTTAGCTCCATGAGTTGGTTCAAATCACTGGCTCTGTCTGACTTTTTAATGTTTCCATCTGACTGGTTTTAAAATGAGTCTTTTATATGGGTCTTAAATATGCTACATACATGATATCATGGTTAAGTACAACTGAAATCATATTTTGCAGTCGATAATGTCTTTTTCAATGTCTTTTTGTTTTATCATTAAAAGGAAGAAAAATAGTATTTTGGGGAAATTTAGTCAAACATACACGTCTTATACTTTAGCTGAGTATCACTGTGAATACAACTTCATGCACATCACTTCGGTATGTGAAGAAATCCAAGCTTGACAGGCCTGCTGTGCCAAATTGTGGTTGCTAAGCTATGATTGGACAATTGCCGTTCAGGGAAGGGCTACTGTTAAATGAACGGTAAGTTGTTGCAGTTGTAGACTCAAGCTATACCTAGACATCCACCCTGACTGGCCTTCCAGGTAAGTGGCATTGCTAACAAAAGAAAGCTTTAATGATTTGGCACAACAGCCCAGAAACATAAAACCTGCTCTTTTCCTCTTTAATAGGCTAATGTGGAATTCCTGGAGGAATTCCTAAAGAACTAATTAGAGTCCATAAGCTGGAGGCCCACAGGCAGATGAAATTATTAAACAGCATGTATTATATGTAACTACACACATATTAAGTGTAGAGACCTATCCCAAGATCTGAATTTACTACTTATTAAAAGACATATCATATGTCATAGAGTAAATCAAATTTTGTAAAGTCCTCTTCATTTTTGTAGACACAGCTTTAACAACATTGCCAAGGGGAAGATCGTTTAAAGTAGTGCCCAGTATCTGCAAAAAGATCCAGTCCAGGTTCAGAATATTGGAAGAGCCAAACCACATAACCACAATGCAATCCCCCCTTAAATACCACTATCCTCTGGTTTGAGGCTTTAGGACTTACGGAGTTATGAGATGGTGATTCCAAGCTTTAGGAGGGCAGATATTATGATGTCTCTCTTTGAGGCTACGGTGGGAAAGATGCCACACACGCACACACACACACATACATACACACACACGGGCTGACCTGATGATGTACAGTGGTGGTGTTCAGCAGTTGTGCAATGTAACTGCGTATGCTTTTTCCCGACTACAATTTAGAGGTATAAAGTTTTTTTTTACTCTACTAGAATTACTTTACAGCTGTAGATACAAGTTAATTTGCAGAAAAAAAATCCATAAAAAAGCTATGATATACAGTTTATAATATTATGACCTATAATAATATAACACTGACATCGGTCATTCTACTGTATAATGGGTTTGTTTACTTTTGATACTTAGTACATTTTTCTGAAAAGATGTTTTTGTACTTTTATTTAAAGATCCTCTCCAGACATGCTGTAAGATATATAAAAACATTCTGCTTGGAATAATAATATGTGTTTGATATATTTTTTTCCGCAAAAAAGGTCCAGTTACCTTATTAAAATCTTTAAAACTACATCTCCTTCTCTGTAAAATCCACCTGAGGCTTCATGTTTCCACATCACACTTGTGTAAGTTGCATACCGGACCACATTTAGTTTCCAAACTATTTGTGATGTCACAAATCATGCTCCTAAGCCCACCCGTTAAAACTCAGATTTCTGATGCGTACATAGAAACTTTCCTCTTTTAGGAGATGATCGTGAAAACAGCCTTCTTGTGTCAAACTCTGCACAAACACCGTTCTGTACAGTCAAGCTCAAAGTGAAGTAACACAAAGAAAAACACATTTTTGAGTGGAGCCAATACTTTAAGAAATTTTTTTACTTGTAGTGGATTTTTTTATGGTGTGATATTCCTATTTCTACTTAAGTAAAAGATTTAAATTATTCTTCCACCACTGGAAAAGAAGGATCTTAGAAAGACCACCACATAACAGTAAAAGTCAAATAAATTGTTTTTTCTCATAGTGCTGAAATAATTACTTGATTAATTAACATGTCAATCAACATTTACAAACATTCACCTCTTCTAGCTTCTCAGATGTAAGGATTTGCTTGTAAATGAAATATCGTTGGGTTTTAGACTGTTGGTTGGACAATACAAGCAATTTAGAGACTTCATCTCAGGCTCTGTACGGTTATGACAGGCTTTTTTTCCCCTTCATTTTGGACAATTTATAGATAGAAATGATTAATAAAGATTAATAAAATAATCAGAGGATTAATCACAAAGTAATTGGTAGTTGCAGCACTAATGACTTTTCTCCTTGTTTATGAAAATTCACTGACACATTGAAGCAACGTCCAAAAATCATGAGGTGTAAATAAGTCACAAGAAAGACTTTTGTTCAAGAGGTAAAAGTGAAACAATGACGTTGTCACAAAATCTGTCACAAAAAGTGACACCATGACGCGTCCCAACTGTTCTAGCCATATGTTGCGTAGAACAGAATTTCTCATTCCTGCCACGTTTTGTTCCTAGCAGTGGGGTGCATATATAAATATCCCCTGCCCACCTCACTTATGGGTTTTTGTTCTCACACACACAAAGCCACACACATATATACATACACAGGGGCTGTGTGGTGTGGTGATCTCATGGTCATTATGCTGCTCTAGGGGGCTCTAAACATTGCTGGGATGCTGATGTGATGGCACATGGGCCGGGCTGAGGAGCCAGATCTTCAGAGGGGATCCACTGCTTTATCACCCAGGCCAGCCGGCAGCTGAGTACACAGTTGTTGTCCGGGGTCGGGCCTGTCTGCGGTGGCAATAGGTGGCGATGGGCCTCACAAAAAACACTGAACAGGTGCATCAAAGAAGACCAGAGGAGCGAGAATAAAGGAGAAATGACAGGTAGGGTAGCGGAGGCGTAATTTTTCGAGCCATCATAAACACCTTTCTTTACCTCTATCCCTCCCTCTCTCCTTCTTTCCAACGACATCATCACAGTCCTTTCTGATTTGCTCCCCTGCGGCAGCGTGCCCAGAGTTTACGTCATGATTTTCTGTTCACCCCCCCCTCTCCTCAACCTCACCTCCCTCCATTGTTTCACCAGCTTTTAATAAACTAAAGGGCAGATTCCTGACTGGAGAGAGGTGGGGGGAGTGTACAGACCCACAGACCTGTCCTCCAGCCCCACACACACACACACACACACACACACACACACACACACACACACACACACAGTTTGGCATGCAGAGTGCCAAGCTCTTCGACTGTCCCCTGACGCCAGCTCCCGAAACACACACACATACACACACACAAATTTACTTTCACTCCCTCTCTCTCTCTCTCTCTCTCTCTCACACACACACACACACACACATACACCCTCCCCACGCGCCAATCTCCTAAAAGCTAAGCTCCTCACTAAATATATCCCCCCCAGTAAAGATAAGACAAACAGTGTGGATTTGAGGGCAGTGTGCAGCAAGTGACTGGCAGCCATGTGAGCCAGAGCTAAGCTTGTGTTAGCTTTACAATTTGGGCTTCTCAGAAACTGTGGACAGAGACACACACAGACAGGAAGGGTATGAATACTCTCAGATTTCTATTTCTTTCTGGCCACCGCTCAGTGTATCATAGTGCAGGAGCCGCTCAGAGTGTGGTGTTAACATTGCTTTGATAGAAACGGATCCTGTAATCTTGCTGGGTCAACACACATGCACCTCAAATCCTAAATCCACCTCCTCTGTTCTCTCCCTCCTCGCCAGAGAGAAAGAATCACTGAGAACGTACTGAGCTGCAGGCTAACACCACTGCATGAAACTAAATCAATCCTCCATTCAGCTCCGAGCGCGAGGCACTCAAAAGAGCGAGCGAAGGAGTCGTAGGCGTATTTGTTTCATCGCGCTGGACCAGGTTTCTTTGGGCAGCAGAGATCTGTCACATGCTTGTCTGGCAGGACGGTGTTAAGGATCTTCTCGAAGGCCGGCGGTTCGTGCAGAGCATCCATTTGTCAGAAGCACATTCCTGCGGCGGTGAGACATTGTGAACTGCCTATCGGAGCTTCGACACCGTCCAAATAAATACGCTCACAGTAGGCCCCTGCGTGTGTGTGTGTGTATTTGCACGTGTGTGAATATGAAACATGAGAGCACCGACACCATGCACTGTTCCGTCAGAGCACTGCTGTCGATCTGCACCTGGCTGAATGTGTGATGTTTCAAACACACCTCCTACTCCTCTTCTTCGCCTTTCTTTTCTCCAAACAGTTCAAAGGTGATTTTTACTTTTAGAGCACGGATGCAGACTTGATTCATACAGAGACAAAAAAAAAAAAAATCTCAATGTACAAACTGTTTCTCATCTGGTGTCAACTGGAAGTGCGGAGGGACGTTTGGACGCATGTTTTTGCATCACACAGTCTCGGTCTCTTTCTCTCTCCCCTCTTCTTGTGTCAGGCTCACTGTCGCTCTCACTTCCCCCCGCTCTGTCTTTCTCCCTCTCCACGTCTCACACATCTCAGTTTCATTCTGTTTCTCCTATTTATTGCATCCCTCTCTGGCACTGCCTGTCCTCTGTCGGGTTCACTGTTCCTGTCTCTTTCCCACTTTTCCCTCCCACTATCCCCTAGTTTACTGTAGTTACTTCATTTTTCATTTGAACACCTTTCCCCTTTCTCTTTTTCTCATGCGCGCGCCTCTCCTTCTCAGTTAGATGGAAGTGGTAGCTCGTCTCCTCCTCCTTCTACCTACCACAGAGTCTATTATATCTGTCATCATCTCCCCCTGCCATAAGCCAGCAGCCTCGGGGTCCAACAGAACATGCCAAGTCAATCAAACACTCACAGACATAAACGCACCTGTAAAACACACATACGTACACATCTAAAGTAATTCACTCCACTATTAACCTCACACTTGAGCGCGCAGAAAAACACACACACGCACACACTCCCTGCAAGCTCTGCGAGTTCCACTATCCTTCCAGCTTTGCTGTCAGTGCCTGATTAGTGTATCCACCAGAGCCAACACAAACATGTTTCCTCCTATTACACATCATGTCACACTGCGTCCTAATCATAACCACTTGCAATTTCTGGACTCATGCGGAGCAGAAAATACCTGCAATAAAAGAGGAATGAGCACCTGAGCTTCGGGATGTGCAACTGAGCGAACGAGAGGAGAATTTGGAACCCAAACTCCTTGTGAGTACGGCCATGTAGTATGCATGTACAGCTATGTAAAAATGCACAAATGTAAAACAAACATACAGTACCAGTCGAAAGTTTGGACACACTTTCTCATTCGAGTGAATGGGAAGGTGTGTCCAAACTTTTGACTGGTACTGTATATCACAATACATCATCTACAGCCTATTAAAAAGTAACTATAGGTTTTGAAAGAATATATCTTCAGCCTATTGGGTAAAAAAGGTAGAAACCAGCATTCAAAGGCTGGAGGATCCTCATGGAGCTGCAGGTGTGCTGATACTGAGGTGCAGATCTTACCTTCAGCGCTCGGCAGCAGAGAGACAGCAGAAGTATCCAGAGAAGCAGAGATCCTGCACGCAACACTGGATTTGTTGTTCAACTATTGTTTCCCAGCCAGCTCCTCTCTCCTCCTGTTTCTACCTCTCTCACACACACTGATTGTCTGAACGCTACTCTCTCCTCCCTCTATCTCACTGTCTCTCTCACCTCCTCTCTCTCTCTCTCTCTCTCTTTCTCTCTCTCTCTCTCTCTCTCTCCTGCCCCACAATCACACTCGCTCACTTTTTCTTTTACAGGGAAATCACCAGAAAGAGGGAGCAGTCTGGACGCTCTGCCTGTGAGGACGCTCGTCACATGTGGATCGTGACACAGCAATCGTATATCATACGCCCTTTCTCTCTCTCTATTTCTCTCTCTCTCTCACACACATACACACACACACCAGCTGACGCACCGACACGCTCCACAGCGGCAAATGGGAATTCCAGCCCTGGATGGCTCTGCTCGCCCCATCAGGAGAGAGCTGACCAAAAGCTTGCAGCCAGTTTTACGAGGTCAGGGTTATAAAACTGTTAGCAGATTTAGTTTATTTAAAAACAACTGGCCCCTGTGGCCTTCTTCTTCACACGCTTTCTCCTACCATGACATGAGGAGTGGGGGTGTGCAGGTGGGGCGGGTGAGGGGGAGGAAAAGAAGAGAAGTTAAGTGGAAGGTTACATACCTCAGCAATCTTCTCTTGATGGGAACCTCTATGTTGTAACTCCAGTTCATGCAGTTTGGATCGTGATGCTGAGATATTGTCCACCTGCAGGCAAAATAATATAATATGTCATCATAAGAAAAACAAAACATGGCACAAAGCATGTTCTACTTCACTCATCGTGAAAGTTCTGCAAATTATATTCATCACAAGACTTCATTTCTCAAACACTATATATGTAAAAGTAAAAAAAAAAAGTGGTGCATTCATCACTAAATTTTAAAAAATATACAGGACCCAGCGGGTCAATTGTCAGCGTGAGTTGGTGGATTTTTCATTTTGGATTATTTGTCTTCATCTGTAAACAATTATATGACGGTGCTGTGCCTGTATGTTTGGAAATGATGAAAACAAAAGCAACAGAGCCCAGCACAGAGTGGATCCAAACTGTAACGACCTCATCCGTCATTCTCACCTGGCTCGATACGAAGACAGACACCCTGAAGATATAAAACGGACAAACTATGATGAATGGAAAGCTAATAGTGAGGGAGGCATCGCTGTTAGAGCGGTGAGAAAAGAGCGGCCATATCTTCTCTGAGGCTTTGCACACAAACGCTGCCAAATGATTGCGATACATTACATCAGTGGCTTTTCTTTCTGTATTTCTTTAATGTTTGCAGTGTTGGTGGTTTATTAAACAGTTTAAGTTACCAAAATCAGAAGTGTGATATCAAAATTTGACACTGATGCTGAAGGCACAAACTGCTAATTGAGATTTGGAAGGAATCCAGAGGAAGAGAAGAAGACACAGCCAGACAAATAAGTCATCATGGAGAGCCTATGGTATGAAGATGCATTCTTTCAACATGTTTCACACAGACAGAAGGGGAGAGAAGGAGGTTTGGCTAATGTACTTTTGATAGCTTGATTACTTATAAAAAGGGCTGTCAAATGGTCTAATAACAATGAGTAATATGCAAAAAAGATGAAAAAGACTAAGATGAGATGTGTGAGGCTCACAGCATAAGTATGTTCAGATACTCATTGTATCACACACACACACACACACGCACACACACACAATCTGGTATGCAGAGTCTAAACTCTCGGGGGAAATAAGGGGAGCAAGCTGCACCACACTAAGTAGGGCTTAGTGGGTCAAAAGTTTAAGAAGCACAATTACCTGAAAGACCTCGGCTGACCCCCAAATTTCTCACCTTCTGTTCCCTCACACATGCACACACACACCTTTGACAGGGGCGATTTACAGCCGGCAGCAGGAGAGGGTGAAAACCACCAACAGGCTCCTTGAGAGAAAAAGAAAGAGAGAGACACAGATCCACATAAGCACAGTTTGTATTTTGACTACACTTTCAGGAACTGTAAATGATCACCACTGTGAACAGTGTCAAATTAAATGGTCATAACTCACCTGGACAGAATCTGACCACTTCTCTTTGTCTCGCTTGGCTTGTGTCCATGTGAGAGGTGGTGACAGCGAGTAAATGGCTTCAGATAATGTATCATAATATCACATTAAGAGAATGTTCAGCAAAGCCAAATGTGAATCCCATATGCGGAGGGAAGAGGGGTGGAGTGAGAGGCAGGGAGCGCAGGAAAAAGTCAGAGGACAGAAGATAGACTGAGCTTAAGGAGGGGACACACTGAGATGACATACTACCTTAAAAGTAGCTTTCCGACAACTTGTAACAAATGAATTCACCCTCTGTAGTGAGTCTGTAAATGGTACGGCAATTAAAATCTAAGTAATGTCGTCCCTATGTGATAGTTATTGACAAGTAACTTACTTTTTAAGATCATGACAAACTCTCTTCATTGCCTGGAAATCTTTACTCAATATATACATACATCAAAGTCTTTCAACCTGAATAAAAGCCCGTCTTACTGATGTGACACTGGCCGGTTAGCATTTTTGACCATACCCTGTGGCTGTTGAGGTCAGGTTGCACGCTTGTTACATCAGCATATAAGCCAATGACTATTATGAGTGTGATGTGGTAGTTGTCCCTGTCCCGATCAAGTCCCACCTTTGCTGGAGGCAACCCGACACGCTGTCCCCACGAGCAGCGGGAACAGTGATGTGACTGGACCTGACGTGACATGAGTCATCTCCTCATCAGAACGGGATTAGCCGGGCAGGGTCACGTCACAGCTCAATCACACACTGACTGGCCTGTGGGCATGGCCAACCACGTTTATTGCTTGTTCCATTGTAGAAGAATTTGGGCTGACATGATAGAATAAAATTCCTGGATTTTCACCAATTCTGGTCCCCTACCTTAAGAGTTAAATATCTCCCTCTGTCAGTTTTCAGCTAAAGCTCTCTGGTCTTTCCCTCAGTGCAGGAAAGCTTATTTCAAGCCGGTTTGTATTATCTGTGAGAAGTAAAAAAGCTGTGGACTGACTGATGGAGCACAGACATATTCAGTCTTCATTTGGAAGATTGATTTCCAGCCTTATTTTAAGCTACATGAAAAAAATGTAAGTGGGCTATAATTTTGGGAGATTTATGTGGACCGGTGTGCAACAGAAAAACAGGCATGTTTGCCTCAAAAATGGCCTCCGCTGGGAGCCAAAAGTCTAACAAAATAGTCCCATAGTTATAATTTACAGCCGGTGTAGAATAACTTTCTCTTTTTTTGAACAGGTAAAGTAATGTGACAGCAGCTGCCAAAGACAACTAATGTTTGATGAGTGTACCAGGTCCGGTTTTTGAGTGCACAGTACAAGCGTTCAGAATAGAGGGATAATGTCTGGTACAGGAATAAAACACCGGTACCAAAGAGAAGCTACACTCCTCAGACGGCGATGAGGATGCGGTGAGTGCAGACCACAGTGCAACTGATGATCTTAACACTCATGTGCACACACACATATACATTGTAGAGCATGATACTGCGCGTGGAACGACAACAGCAGCCCTGGGTGGGGGACTGGTTGAGAAAGAAAGCAAGAGGGATGAAAGAGAGAAAGTGAAAAATTCTGAGACAGATAGAGGGACATATGGAACAATGAGAGAGCGGCTAAGTGTTTCCCCATGTGCACCTGGGGCAGTGGCTGACCCTGTAAAGCAGGGTCTAAGCCTCAGTCCTCTCCCCCTCCACACCCTCTCTCTGTGCCAATGCCCATAGGCACTGAGGAATCACTGGAATGAAGGAGAGTGGCCAAAAACAGTCTGCTTAACTCTCTTCATCTCTATAGAAGTGCCGTTAAAGAGGGCCTTCAGTCTGGCCCAGACAGCAAACACTTAGCAGGCTGCTCCAACTCTTTATACAGCCCTCCTGGGACAGTGACGGGCTCCAGCTCTAACTGACTTCTTAATAAGGAGCCAATAGGTAGGTAGGTAGACACACGTTTTTGCCAAGAGAGTACTAAACTGTGTGTCTACACAAAATGCACTGTTTGAAAGTTTATTTTCTCATTAATACATGTTTTTTCATGTTAAAGGAACAATCTGTAACCCAAATGTCATTCATTGGGCAAATACTAAACAACTAAACAACTAAAAGTTAAGAGTGTTTTCTGATGCTATTAAATGTCAAAATTTCTAAAAACAGGCCAACATTTTTGTTTGTGATCAATTAAGAAACAAACTGTGCAAATCAATTTTAAATGTAGAAATATGTCAAATTTACTTGCTCAAAAACTACCCCGAATGAGATATTTAAATTGCGTAACAATCAATTGGAGCGATCAAATTAAAACAAGACTCACGACATGACATCAATTAGCCTACTAGAAGTTTATTCAGAGTGAAGTGTAGGGCCAACATTGCTGCTCTGGGAGAACAGTTCTGAGAAAAACCTCTGCATGCAGGTGTTCTGTGATGTGTTTGTTTGTGTCTGTGCACTTCCAGGTTTAGGATTTGTTGTCATGAGAAAAGAGGGGCATGCAGCCAGTAAACAGAGACTTTTCCCCTCTTGTTCTCAGATATCTGTTTAGACTTCATAGATTAGCCATGACTCCATCAGACTTGCATTAAGCCCATCACGCACATCCGCATGCGTGCGCACACACACATACTTGCAAGAACACAAACACACGCGGATCCTCTTAACCCCAGAGACATTTATGACCTTCCTGTATATCAGTTTTTACAGTGCAGTGGTCCTGAGCAGAACAGCAGTAAAGTGGAATGGGAGCAAAACAAGAGAACCAGACTCTTTACAACAAGCCTCCATGTTCTCTTTCTGCTGAGCGGAGACAGAAACAACAGAAAGTAGTCTCTCAAACTGCATCAACAAAACATGGCATGCTGAGAGGAGACACCGTCAGGGAGGGTGATTCATGCTCGTTTTATCCCCGTTTAAAGTTTCGATTCCCATGTTAGTCAGCGTGGTAGTTTCCGTAGGAAAAAATGATTTCTTAAAGGCTGATACTAGTACAAATACAAACATGTCAACATTCTCCGTTAAAAAGATAATCGCACTGAAGCAATCCTTTATGCGAAACCAGATCAATGTTGCATTAGAATCATGTAGTTATTTGAAAGAATGTTCATATGAAGACACGGTTACATGGTATGAGCTACTCAACCACCAGGATGTCCTGTATATCCTAATTAACAAAGACATATTTATTAAAAGATAAGGCTGGTGATATTCTACATTTGCCTCGTTGTCAACAAATCCATGAAAAGATCAAAACCATCCATGAATTGATCCTACTACCAAGTGTTTATCCAAGCCTGATATAGCTTATTCCTGTGTGTAATAGACCCCATTGTTGTCCAAAAACTGTTGAAAACATGCCAATGAGCTGCACTGTGACACTGTTGTTTTGACTCAGTCCCAAATACACTGTCCTGCTGCTGTACGTAGGCATCAAATCTGCAACTGAAAATAATCCCAAACAAATGCACTATTTACTCCTGTTTGAGTAACGTTTGCTAAAGATTACAGTGCCCAGCTGTTTTAGGAAAATATTTACCCTTTTTAAAAACTTTAAAACCATATATTGATACAGCTTGGTGCTGAGATCCACGGACAGGGCCGGATATTTAGAAAGTATTGAGAGATGGACTAACATGTTGTTGGCTTCGGTCTTTTCATGGGATTTATTTATAGAACGACAAATAGATAATAATGTCAGTCTTATCCTATAATTAACAGTATATATGAAAAACAACATACCGATCTAATCCTAAATGATATTCTGTACATTATATATCGCAACCAGATTACAAAGACCAATGATGAGGATGCAATTCACACAATTTTCTGTTGCTGTGCCACAGAGCATGACATGGCAGAAAATGGGATGTGTGGGTGTGTGAAGCAAAGAGACAGAGACTGACAGGAAGAGAAGGAGGGTTGGATGAGGAGGGGGGTGTGGAAGTACCTCCCTCACTGTCCTCTCACCCTCTCTCTCTCTCTCTCTCTCTCTCTCTTTCTCTCACACACTGTGTTTTAGAATGGCAAAAAAAAAAAGGCTAAGTATGCACCGAGGAAGCTCCCCGTCACCACCAACCGCATCGACATCACCCTTTGTGTTTTGGTAGTGGGTGACTGGGGGAAGCTAATATTTTAGTACGTGCGAAAGCAGACGCTGAGGACCTGATAATGCCCTGGGTGATGTAATGCACTGTTTCTGTGCTAAGTGTGAAGGGGGTGAGTCAGGAGGGGTGTGTGTTTGATGTGAGTGTGTATGTGTGCGCTGGTTATATGGAGGGGATTTGGGTGCTTGATTACCTAATGTTTGACTTATCCCCTTACCAGAATTTGCCATGCAGGCTCTGATTACAGTGGTGCCTCAACCTGACCCACCTGTGTTTTTTTTTATAGTCTCACAGTGACCGTCACACACAGATAGCCAAACACATATTGAGGGCGAAGTTCCTTTAACCTTTAACAATATTCTCCCTTATATTTTATCTCTGTTTAATATAACTGAACATCATCAACAATAAACCCATAATAAAGAAAAAAGACTCAAAGAATATCAATCAAGTGTTCTTCAGCGATAAAAGGAAACAGAAAGGAAATAAAATAACTATTCTACGATTCTACGTTTCCAGCTCCACACATGAGATTTAGCTCTGATGATAAAGAAATGTGGTCTCGGTGACCTGGATAGACATTCTGGCTTTTGGACTCTCTAGAGCTTATCTACAGTATGTCTGGTTTCCACAGCTGTGGGCTGACAGTATGGATGGCTTCTGTCTTGCTGGAGGTTTTAGCCAGCATACCGTCAGCATATAGCACACATCATTCATTCAAAGGGCAATTTTCTCCCTTATCAACTTAGCACAGTGCTGGAGGATATAGCGTAATACCCTGTAATCATAATGTGTGCACTGCCCAGAGCTGCAATATGGTTCTGCTTTAACGCCTTGTGTCTTTTACTGTCGTTTAGGGATTGACAACAACTCATGTAAACACACAAGCACATCAAAAAGCATCTGTGTTCTAAAACTTTCCCACCCTAAAGCGTCAATTTTCAAGTTAACTGGATTATGTTAGCTTGCACTTGAACAGACCACTACTGCTAAATTATTGATATACAGGAAAACAAACTACAAACTACAAATTACGCACACACTTTGCACCCCCCCTGTGTAGTTTTACACATCTCCATTATAAAACACAATGAAAACACAGATGTTGGTTAGCTGATGTGCCATGTTCTTTACTTAAGGAGCGAGTAGTACATGTATGTATTAGTGACGCAGAATCGTTTCACCTCCTTGTGTGTGTCTATGCTGAGGTGACGGCTGTTGGGTCATCGTTGTTGGAGACGCTGATGAATACGTCATGCAGCAGGGCAGTGTAGTTGACGTTTTTCAGTGCAGATCCATTGTCCTCAAACCTCGAGTTCAGATCAAACTGGAGACGACAGGAACACACAGCTCACTAAACAACATTAAAATACTTGTTGCCAATAATTTATCTTTTAGTCTCTACTTTGGTTTTACTATCCATACATAACTTATAATACTGTGACTTTGTTATTCTTTCTCTGTGATAGATCTCTCTTGTATTGTCTAATTATTTGTTTCATGTAATTTATACAACTTGAAAAGCACATTAAATTGTCAGTGTTTATCTAATTGTCATTGACTTGTTTAAAAGTAGTTAAAAATAGGGTTGTCCTTAACCTCCATTACAGTGGTTAAACCTCATACCCAGAAAACAGAGCTTCTTTTAAGACTAGTGCACAAGAGCCAATAGAAAATAATAGATAACATGAAAATTAGCAATACTAAAAAGCATATGGATTGCAGCAAAGACAAAAAAGGTACCCAGGAACCAGTTAGTCAGTTAGGGGCAATCAACATGACACTCCTGTCAAGTGTTCACTTTGAGACAGAATACTTGTGATACTGTGCAGCACGAGGTTCAGGGGCAAATTTTCAGTCTTCTTAGGGGTTTATCTTGGAGCTTTGTGAGGAAGGCAGAGTAGCTGAGCAGAGACTGAGAGACTAGTTTGGGCTTAGAACCCGGACGAAGCAAAGAGCAGCTGGAAACCAGTAACAGAGGAAAATTTAGAATTAAGTAAGTGCTGGGTCAGTGCGCGCGCGCGCACACACACACATTCAGTCCACGCTCATTCTGTCATTTTCCATGCACAATAAATTGATCTGAGAGGAGCTTAAACATATATTGACATTTTTAAATGTAAACTAAAAACCATCTATTTAGTCTGGCTTTATGTAGTGTTTTATAATTTTATTTATTTATATTTTATTTTTGTTTTATCAACATTTTATTGTTGATCATTATTCATTTTATTCTATTTCATTTTATTAACATCTCATTGTTATTTCACATTATTTTTATTGCTTGTATTATCTTTTATTATTAATCTTTTATTATAACATCCTATGTTTTGTCAGTCCCTTGTAAAGCACTTTGAATTGCATTTGATTTGTTTGAAAGGTGCTTTATAAATAAAGTTTGACTGACTGATTGATTGATTGATTGATTGATTGATTGATTTATTCTGTCCATGCTGGTCTCCCTTTGTTGTCATGCCATGGTGTGTGTCTCTCCTGCTCACCTGTTTCAGTTTAGCTTTGGCTGAGGCATAGCATGCAAAATCAGCATTACATTGGAAAGATACAAATGCAAGAAAGAAGAACAAAGGAGCTACTTCCTTCCTTTCTGACCACCTGTGTGTGTGTGTGTGTGTATGTCTCAAGTTATTTTCCATGCACAATAAATTGTTCTTGTGTCCTTTTTTACCATTTCTTTCCACTCACTTGATTCTGCTTTGGCTCACTTACCTACTGAGTCATCACAGATAAGATGTAAGATGTAGATTGATTTTCAATTACAACTATTTAAAAATCTCTGCACACACTGTGAATCACTTACTGTGTTTTTCCTGATTCATTCTCATCTGAAAAAGTTACCCCTTTTTCTAGGTCCACTATTCTGCTGCTTTTATCTTATATATCACCATTACTAATGTTCCTCTCTCTTACCTTTAAGATGTCTTCTGGCATTACTGGGGGAGAAGGGTGCTCTACCCAGTTAATGCCAGCCAGGAAGGCATGGTAGTCAACCTCGTCTCCATCTGCAAACCTACAGCAGACATGCATCCACATTAAAACTGGACGTACATACTACGTAGAAACCTTTAGATAACAAAGATGCAGTTGTTCCAGTGGTTAGTTTTAGTGGTATTCATCTTTAATACTGGTTCAGAGATTTTTCAGGTATGCCAAGAAAAAATTTTCTTGGCAAAGAACTGGCCTATATTTTATAATCAGCGGAAATGAATAATTCAAAATCATTCTAAAAATGCTGTGGGACCTTGAACGGTTGAAACCTGAACTGGGCTGTGATTAGTGGGCTCTTACTTCCTAAGCAGACTTCCGAGCAGGTTCTCAGGCAGGGGAAGCTGGAAGGCCTTACAGATGGTCCTTGTCTCTTTGGTGGAGAGTCGGCCGGTTCTGGAGACACAGGTATCCAGCATAAGAAAAAAGCCAAGTCAAACTGCTGTAGGGATTTGGACCCACATCAAGCTTCTTGTCTGTTTGTATTGGGATATTTGAATGATCCTCAAAGAAAATACGTAAGCTCCTTAGAGGCTTGAATCTACTTTAAACTGAAAATAATCCACACTCTGGATATTTTGATAACTTCATGCAAACTTCATTTTGACAACTGCTGAGCAGGATGTCATCATTAGTCAGTACTATCAGGGCAGCATATATGCCATCTGCAGCAACATGAGCTGGCCTTTGTTGAAATGTAAAAAAAGCTACCACTTATACTGCATCAATGTAGTGTTTATAGAAAATGTCCAAAACTGAATTTGTACAAGGACGATGAGTGTGTGAAGCAGAGGATGCTTGTCCTCTATGACCACAGTTGTTTTCCACAGTGATGCCAGACATTCTTGTCATGCCATCTTCATTACAGGGATGATGATGAACAATCTGACACTAACTGAGTGTGTCAACGCGGCCACATAAACAGACAAGCCAGCTTGACCTTGTGGCACCGTTGACCATTCATTTGCTTCAGATAACCCAACCCACGTTACAGGTCTCCTGCATATGGATGGGAGGATTGTATATAGTGTACATGAATTACAGTTTTGAAAGGGAGAGAGAGAAGAGTTTTGAAAAAGTCAACTCAGTATTGAGAAATGTGTGTAACAAATTGTAAAAAACTGTAAACATGTGATTTTATGCACAAAAAGGAAGCAAAGAAGGAAGGCGACAGATGGGAAGAAACACAGAGAAAAAACAAGTGTGTGTGTGTCCTTTCTGGCCTGCAAAGCTACATGCCATACAGGTCTTTAGGGTCCATCTGGTTCCAATGCTCCACTCTTGCACTGCTGGAACTAATCGTTGCTCTGAGATATGGGGCCACTGACTGCACGATTGATGTCTTGTGGCGCTATCTCCCTGTGCGTGTTTGTGCCTGTGTGTTCCTGTTGCAACAGTATTTTGTCTCAAGCAAACATCTGTGTGTTTTCCTGCGTGTGTGTGGTGCGTGTGAACCCGCCTACTTGTGTCGGTCATGGTGTATGAAGGCTCTGGCCATGTCAGGGAGCTCTTCAAAGTGCTTCTTCTTGAGGAAGTCCTGGGCCACAGCCAGCATCAGCCCTACGTCCACCTCAGGCTGTTCGCGCACTGAGAAACATCGGCCCAGAACCAGCACCTCATGCTCTGACAGCCCGCACTCCAGACCCATCAGCAGGCCCCTGTGGTGCATGCAATCACACGCATGCACACATGAAAATAACACATACAAATTGATAGGACATAAGATCTCACACTCCCAACTGTAACTCCAATGTGTGAAGAATTTTCATTTACTTCCTTTGCAAGGAGCAGATTACCAAGCAAGTCACCTCCTCTTGTAATATTTGCATTCTTTGAATTATCTGATATCATTTGTATCTCTATGTCACTATCCAAGCTTCCTGTGACACTGTTATTCCTGGTTGTACTAATGTAGAATTGTTATTAGCATTACACTTTATCATCACCATCTGAGCACCTGTGAAGGAGGTTTTGGGTCATCAGATCTTACATGTTAGATCTTATATACATATTGAGTGGACCTAATTTTGAGTTTTTTGTCCACATATGTTTTTTTTGCTGTGCTACTGTACCTGAATGACTCATAGGATATGAAGCCAGTGTTGCTGGGATCACTGAGAGCCAGAAACTTCCTGATCTCACTCTGTTTCTCCTCCGGAACCAAGCGTAGTTTACTAAGGATGTTGCCCATGTTGGCTTTCGGGAACTTTAGACAATTAAACACAAACATGCAATCTTTAATCACATAGAATTAATTAACCCCAAAGGAAAAGATAACTGTTTGATAGCAATACACAGCTAACAGGTGATGGTTTGGAGGCTTCCCCAGTTCCTTCCCCACCTCCTCAGCATGTTGCTCCATGTAGTTGAAGGTGTATTCATCTGCATCCAGAAGTTGGAAGTTCTTGTTGTTGATGCAGAGGGTAGTTCCGACGTACAGATCCTGAGCTGTAAAGTACTCAGACAGCTGGCTCTTAAACAACTCCTGGCCTGGCTTCTTTACACGACGGCGCTCCAGAAACTTACCCCCGAGCACACCTGGTACACAATGTGTGAGAGAGGGAGGGACAAAAGAAAAAAGTGTGAGTTCTTGATTTTACTGATTCTGTTGGAACATTGTTCTTTTAGATTGATTGAAAATGAACATAAATAACCTTTTAAACATGTTCTAACTTATGAATTCAATTCAAATCTATACTAAATCTAAATGTCTACTCATATTGTTTTCATCATTGGTTGGATATCACATTTTGAGATCATGCTGAAAAGTCCCTGAAGCCATGACATACTATTCATCTTGCACTGTAATAAATACTGTCAAATGCTGATTTACGTTGATTGGAACATTTCCATCCCTGAAAAAGTAGGTGTGTGAGCTAAATGTCATCTGTTTTGAAAAGATTCTGGAAATGGAAACTGAATCTGACAAATAAAATGCTTGCCACGAGAGTCATAGATTTGTATCTAAGTCCTGGGAGCAGTTCTGCCTATGGTCCAGACATTTCTACCTGAATTCCTCTGAGAGCGTTCAAACACACTGATGGAGTCATCGCAGAGGTAGAGGGAGATGATGAACACTCTGTCTCTGTCAACCTCATCATTGGTCACCATCTTAGCACGGAAGTTCAGCACATTACTGTCTAGGCCACATCTAGAGGGACATATACACATGAGAGATGGGGGCCACCACTGACACACAAACATATACGCACTCACACACAGACACAGGTATTTCAGTGTGTAATTTGATTGTGGCTGTGACCACAAGTCATCCAACCTGTCTTTCTCCATAAATTTGCGGAAATCTTTCTGTGGGGGCTTGGGCAGCAGGCCCTGGCAGGAGCTTAGTGAGTCCTCTTCTGAGCCAAAGCCGTTGTAGGGGGGCATAGGCCTCGGGGGCTTAGGGAGTGGGGGAGCTTTGTACTGCACTGGAGTAAAGTCCTCTGGAAGGAAGAAGGAGAAAAAAAAGACAAAACACTTAAATGAAGAAAGAAATCCAGGAGGAGAGTTGAAATGATCAGAGGGCGGCAGGTAATCCATCCATGTAGGAGCACAGCAGCCAGGGCTGACGGTGACCCTGAACTGACCTCTGACTGCTGAGAGTCAGACAGGACCTTCCATCACTGGGGGCCTCGCCTGGGTTACTACTGTGACTAATGCAGCGAGCCCCAAAACCTGCCCAGGGTGGCAGACACACCCCGGCCCAGCTTGGGTTACTACTGCTGGGGAGCAGTGTGCCTTTTGTGGTCCCCAATGCCTTTGACTGTGTAGACAGGGAGAAATACAAGCACTGGAGGGCCCTGGTATCTAATGTCGGTCAGACAGTGGTGCTGAACTTTGTTATTGCTTCTATGTAGAATATCCATCAATCAAGGACTGACCAAGGGGACTAAAACCTTACATACAGGCCACTAAGTGGCACAAAACATACATTCTGTTACAGGGGTACCTTCACTTGTCATAGTACTTATTTCCAAAACTACATTATGAACAAATATTTCATGAGCGAAGATTTGCTGTGTCGTAAGACTCAGGATTCAGTTATTCAGGAAGGTACTAGCCCTTGATGATCTTTGCTCTTACTGCCCCCAGGTGGTAAAATTGATATAATGCAGGCATGAAAACAGAAGAACAGAAAACTAAAGATTTAAATGTCAACTGCCATAGGATGAGGAAAAGTCTATGTGAATAATTAAATTACATTTGTTATATCACATCAGGTTTGCTTTTTTGTACAGATACAAACACTTTTGAAACCACTCTTAAAATTTAAAAAAAAAATCACATTACAATACTGATTACCTATGCCATAATTGGAGCGATAGTAGTCTTTGGTGAAGTCATCACAGTCAGAGATAATCACTCTCCTGCCCCACACATTCACCTCCCCACCAACCATCAGATCACAGGCCTTATAAAACTCCTCATGGACGGCTCCTGTCTGCAGGAAACAAAAGAGAGCGGACACCACATCTGAGAAAACACTTGTTGAAGATATTAAATTTAGCTAAACTAACACTTATTTGAGAGGTTGCATGACTGCTAAAAATCACTGTGTTCAAACCTGTGAACGTTGAGTTTCTGGTACAAGCTCACACAATACACTATATGGCCAAAAGTATGTGGACACCTCAGCATTATACTCATATGTGAGTGTTGATTATCTTATTCCATAATCAATTGCTGCTATAACCGCCTCCACTCATCAAGGAAAGATTTCAACAAGACTTTGGAACCTGGATGCAGGGATTTGCTCCCATCCAGCTGAAAGAACATTAGTGAGATTTGGCACTGATGTTGGATGATAAGGCATGACTCACAGACATAATTAGAACTAAAATTGATAAAATTGATTCCATAAATTGAAATAGGATGTCTACATACTTTTGGACATGTAGTGTAGCTTGTTTGAGCCATACTGCCAGTGCTGCAACCTCTAGGTTACAGGACCGTCTCCCTTGCTGCCAAGACTCTTTGAGATCCCTCAAATATCATTTCATTTTTCATTTATCATTTCTTTTACTTGTTTTCATGTCAGCACGATATTCAGTGTGAGCGTGGTTGAGACAGGACATACTTTGAGGCTGTCCAGTATGTAGTGTTTCCCCTGACTCGTGGAGGCAAACACATTGAGCACTGTACGGTCCGCGAGCGCTCCAGGCTGCTTAATTTGTGATGGAGCATGCTGTAAAGAAATAACAAAAAATGGCAGAAAAAGGCAGAAACTGTTACACAAAACATGTTTTACAACATCTTCATAAAACCGACCATTCTGCATGCAAACACAGATGCACACACCTTAAATTTACCGGAAGAAAGAGAAATGAGAGAGGGGGAAGGGACTGAAAAAATAAAAGAGGGAGAGACAGACTGACAGAATAAAGAAGTGATCTGTCATTAAGGGGGTGATGATTTCCCATTGGATGGTGGATTGTGGTCAACCTTTAGGGCTGACATTTAATCAAAGGCATCAGAATAAACAAAATTACTGGACTGAAAACACACACACACACACACATGTGATTGAGGCCTGGCTGTCTTTCAAGATGAATTAGACTTCAGTCAGTAACTGGAGGAGAAAGCCAAAATGCTTGAGGGGGACTGGATGCTACAGCAGTCCTGTCAGAGTGAATGAGGTCTCGGTGAAGGGAGGGATGGTGGGAGAGAGATGAAAAGAAGTCATCCAACCAGAAAGAGAGGCACTGCAAACCTCTAGGTTTGGAAGAACCACCAATAAATGCAAAAATATGCTAATGGTAAAAACTGAATGTGCCAAAATTTATGAAACAAACTGTGAAATATATTCTGCAACATTCATGTACTACCTACATTTTCCTTACATTCCTTGTGAAATTATCAAATTGTCAGACTTTTCCTGTCTGGGATTTTTTTTTACCTCTAAATTCTAAACTATTCATGAATTTCCATGACCAGTATGAATTCAAGTTTTTCTAATATTTATTAACCCTCCTCTCCCCACTCCCAGGGGACTCTCTTTGAACTACTCCCTTCGTGATGCCTCACCTTAGGCAGTTTGCTGCGGCGGAGGAATTTGGGCACAGTATCTCTCCCAGAGTTTGGGGAGATGACCTCATGGATCTCTATGGTGTCATCAGCCAGGAAGTAGTGCATTATGAGCTCCCGCAGGTCCCCAAACACAGTCTCTGTGTCATCCCAGAAGCAGAAGAAACGCAGGACTTTGCGGTCATGGTCCAAGAACTGCTTCAGAGTGTCGCGCCTCTCATACGGCCGAAGTGGCCTCATACTTTTCTCAATCTGGATGAGGGAACATTTGAAAGAAGAGTAACTGATACCATCAAACATGCATATGAGACCTGGAACTTCTGTCGTTATGTACTGTCACTCCACGCCAATAAAAAAAAAACTTTTTTTTGTTTTGGCAATAATTTTCTTCAATGTTAGGTATTGGTATTTTTTGAATTGGGCATCACCATCAGCAGGGCAGGAATGTTGAAATGATAAGCTGATTACATGATCCAAAAAATTAAAAATACTAAAACACAAAAACAACAAATAAACCCCTATTATTAAAGTGAATAATTGCCCCCAAAAATCTCAAACATTTGCTGGTTCCAGCACCTCCAGTGTGATAATATACAGTTGTTTTACATCAGTAAATGCTCTTTGGTTTTTGCATGACAAAATAGGCAGCTTAAAACATCACTTTGAAGGTCATATGCCATGATTAGATGTTCTATAAGCTAAATTATTAATCAAGTATTTACAAAATATAGATTTACAAATTGATTTACAGTGAAACTATTTGTAGTTGTGTCCCTCATCTGAAAAAACTCACATGTGACCTGATTCTCATTATTTAGAGCGGCATAACAATTTTCTTGTTTTTGGTGATATTTTTTGTATTTTGGTTTTAATTCATGTTATATGTAATACTTGATTCTGTTGTGTTATTTTAATGAGAATGTCTAAAGGGAAAACAATGATCTAACTTCAAAGCCTACCTGTTCCCGGTGGTTGCTGTAGGGATCATCAGGGACAGTGGTGGGGTCATTTATGCGCACCCCAAGTTTTGTAAGAAAGTTCCTTGTAAAGGTGTCACAGTTGGTCAGAGTGAATGTGTGAGAGTACAGCACCATCTGTTGGTTAATGTTGAAATGGAAAATGCTGTAGAAATGGTCATCGTTTGGGGGAGGCAGTGGGATACGTTGACGACGGATAAGTGTTCCTGTCACAGAGAACAACATCATATAAATCATGATAAAAAAAATAGGTATTAAACTGCTTGTCATATATCAATGGAGCGTGATTGTTGTTTACTTTGGCTAATTTATAATTTAGTCAGTTGTAATATTCAATGCAGAAAAGTGATTTTCATGGCCAAGCTACAATTTGAAATCATGCACACACAAAAAAAATGTATATATGTTCACTTAAGCTACAGTCACAAGAGTTTTCCAGTGACATCACAGTAAGACAGGTAACCATCCTTTTTCACCTTGAGGGATGCCACTGTTCTTGTACTCTGGCTCGACCACCTGTATGGTATCATCTTCCAGGTAGAAGTAGATCTTACACTTTCTGATTCTGTATGTCTCATTCTGAGCCTCAGGCACAGCCTCCTGAGAGTATGCTTCAAAACACAGAGCCTAGAGGAACAAAGTGGACTTTTGTGAATGAGATTGACCAAATTACAGCTGGAAGACATAATGTAAACACCTAAATTTAATTGATTATTGGCTGTTCAAGGTTTCCTTTATGACTTTACAGTGAGCACAAATGTTAGTGCTAATGCAGGGTTGGTAAAAACACTGATCAGTAACATAATCCATTGGAAGTGTAGACTAAATAACAATAAACTATACTGTATATTAACTGAATGAGACAAAACTTTTATATTAAAACTTTGATATTATTAATATTATCTTGCATCAATGCGTCCACCCAGTGATGCTTCTTTTATCAGGGAGGGGAAAAACAGTTCACCTGTTTGTCAAAGGCCACCCATGATGGTAAATCACTGCCCTCTCCTTTGGGGTAGACGGAATACTTTGGTTTAAACCTCTGGCCGATCAACAGCTCTCCTCCAATGCCTGGCTTCTCAGACCCCACCAGCATAGGGACTCCATTGGAGTAGTCAAAATGTTGGGATTTGTGGAATCTCTCCTTCCCCAGCTGTAGCAAAGAAGAGAAATCATTTTCTCAACCGTCAATTTATTAAGTGGAATTATTACGTTCTGTGAAAATTTAACTTTTCAGTAATCTAGGAAAACTGTAATGGGCTCATTACATGAAATGATAATTATATTAATGATCATAAACATGATGCTACACATATCTCCTAGGTTAAAGAGTATACAGAGCAAGCAGTGACGTAACGTTAGCTTAGAGGCAATTTAAAAATGATAATGGCACAAATGATTTTTTTTCTAACGGTCTGTTTTGTCACTTCTGCTTTCTTACTGTTTACTCTATCAAAACACTTCTGCTGTATCCATTGTCAACCCATGTAGCTACATTACGCCAGCAAGATAAATTGCTAAATAAGGCGTTACTTAGTTAGCAATTACATAACATTGTCTGTTTTGCTCAAAATGAACCAATGAACCGTGAACCCAATGAGCTCCTGAACTAAGTCAAATAAAATTTGTGTGAAATAAACCAAATGCAGCAAACTTACGTGTTTGTTGGGAGAACTGCCAGGTAGAAACGGTAAAGCCATGGCGGTAATACTTAAAACAGGTTAATTATTTTGTCTTCTTTAAATCAGTTGGCGTGAATTTTCAACGGTCTGTCGTTGGTAACCATGGAAGCGTTTTGTTTAGGGGCGTCTCTTAGCAACAGTTCATAAACAGAAGGAACCAGCGAAATATTAGACTTATGTTAACTAAACTTAATTAAGATCTTGCCGCAAAAATGAGTCTCAAATACACATTCTGGAAAAATATGTACTCCAGGGTACCTCAAAATGTGAATCCAAAATGTATCCATATCTTTCTGAGAAGAAGACAAATTCTAGCCATTTTTTATTTCTTAAACAGACACACACACACACATATATATACATGCTTTGCCATGTGTGTATATGTATATTATATATATATATATATATATATATATATATATATATATATATATATATATATATATATATACATATACACACACACACACACGCACAGCAAAGCATGTATATTTTAATTTACTGTTTAATTATGGGCATAGAAATCTGTGGAAAGTTCAAATAATCAACATGCTACAACTCTAAAATCATTCATGGCTTACATAAAAAGGCATAACTTATACTATTGTACATAAAATGTCATGAAATAAATGATACAGTTCAACTGATTTTTATTTGTTCATCAAACTTACATAGTAGACAAACCACAGCCTTCAGAACTTCAAGCTTCAATTTATTGCTTAACAAAATACATTTTAAAAAAAAAGAGATGCAAGGGACGCTGACATAACCTGTCGGACATATAGCACCTCTAAAAGAGGCATAGCAATCATATATCTCTCAGCACTTACGAATAAAATTCAAGTTTTAACGCTTAAGATGATTGATTGATTGATTAAGATGTCTGGAATTGCAAAATTAAACACAGGCATCGACAGAGTCCTTTGGACACCACCAGCCATGTGAAGTTCAATTTAAATCTACATGCACTTAGCTGCTCGGGTTAATGCACAACAAGGGACATCAATAACAGTGCGTAACCTTTCATAGTGGCACCATGTCAGTGTGGTGAAAATAAATAAATGACAATATTGCAACATTCTGATGGCCTTCATGTTTTGCATGATATGTGCTAATATTTGGCCTGGGAAGTGGAGTGTTTTAAGGGGGCCTTTCTGGTCTAACCAAGAAGTCCCACATCCATAACTCACAGTACTTGTCATGTGGAGATCCAGTATTGAAGTAGACAGAAGGGTGTGCAGCTTATGTAGAAACACATAGCTACAAGCTAATGGGAAACTGGTAGCTTGCTGTCAACACATTTAACAACCAGCAATAATTTATCACTTTTCCCTATAGTTTTCATGACATCAAAGTAATACAGGCTCTTCTCATTCGGCAGAACCTAGGATGCCAGGCCAAGCAGGAAGCCTCCGACGAAACCACTTGTGACAACAATGTTTTTCTTCACAAATTCTGTGGACTGAAAAAGACAGAAACTGTGTTTCAGTATATAAAGTAGTTACACTTTGTGACAGACATATAACTCACATTCAAACAACAATGACAAACCTTCTAGTGCAGGGACACCCTGAACCACACTAAAAAGTGCAATGTAATTAGTATCTTGTGGAAAGTGTGCTTTCACAGGAACTGTAGTTTAACACCCTTGACATGTTGGAACAGTTAGCTCAAAGATATGAACCTCAAGCTGAATGTGAAGTAAGTATAGGATGTCTGAAAGTTCAGGATCCTTGAATAGCTCATTGCAAATTATTCTATAGCTCATAATATGTTCTACAGTATGGAAAGTTAACAGTACATTTATTCGGTTTTAAAATAGTTTGATCAGTTTAGCATCTGACCCACATGAAAGGATGAAAACATATTCTTATAAGACTGACAGCAAAGTTTCTATTGCCCTTTGTATATTAGCCAATCAAAATTAAGAAATACACAAAATGTTGAGGCCTCACCTTCTCAACAAATGTGTTTAACTCTGGACCTGCTTTGTGGGTGCCCTTCTTTAATTGCTTCTTGGCTTTGTTGACATCCTTTTCTACTCTCTTCCAGTCCACTTGGATATATCCACTGTTGTTAGCTATCTGGAGAAAGAGAGTCCGACAAGAGAAAACTAGTTGAAAAGCAGATTTGTCAAAATGTTTCACTCTGTTGAAAGGTTTAATGCATACATGTTTATGCTTAGCAATAAAAGAATACCTGCAGCAACAGAAGACCTCCCCCTACAGCTGTAGCAGCAACCTTTCCCACCTTCTGGAAGAGATATCCTGCACACCTAAAAAAGAAAATCAGGGACAGAACTTGAAGGTTAAACTAGCATAATGACTTCAACTGTCATTAAAATGATCACTATAGGGTTTGTGTAACAGTGAATGGCCCCACATCTTATGTACAACTCAGACATAGTTTGGTCTGATACCCCTAATGCTCAGTTTTCACATTTAAAAATAGAGATTGCTGAATTGGTTTTCTTTGTCTTTCTAAGTTTCATTAAAGCATTAGCTGCATATTGAGTGTATACAGTATGTTCTGTCAGGCATTCTGCTGCTGCAGCCCTCTCCATTCAGAAGCACAGAAGGGGTAAAGGAGATACATGGGACAAGGTGAGAGAAAGTTAAACCAGAGTATAATCCAAGGCCATGGGGATCATGTCTGATGTACCTAATTTAGCACTGGGCTATTTTCAGAATCAGAATCATCTTTATTGGCCAAGTATGTTCACACATACAAAGTATTTGACTCTGGTTTAATGGCTCTCAATGTACTTACACAGAACAACAACACAATACAAAAGGAATGACTATATACAGGTGAAACCATTTCTGTGAACTGTAAACAGGAGACAAATGGTACAAAGAGGTGAAGAGTTCAAGGAGTGCTAAGATAATATTAAATTGTAAAAATAAATAAATTATTGACATTACTTTATAAACATATAGTAGATGGTTGTGTACAGTATAAACAGCCTGTTCAAATATACAGTAATGAGTGAAATGTACTGCACATTTTGTATTTTAACTAAATAAATATGCATAATTGGTAAGTACAGTGGGTATTTCGAGCCATTGCAAAGGTTTTTTTTTTTTGTCATGTATGTTATTTATCCATAGTCAGGTTAGAGTTAACGAGCATAACGTGAAGGCGGCACAATGACTTTCCAATGACAATACTTACCATCCACTCACTCCCCCTATGGCTATCTGTGTGGCCACGGAGTATTTCTCTGCTACTGGGCCAGAGTTTTTCCCAAAAACACGGCTCCACCATCGCTGACGTTTGGCATATTCTGTCAGGTCTACAACCTTGTCATAAATCTCCTCTTCCAGCTCTTTAAGTAAATGAAAAAAACAATAACGGTATAGTTAGCGGACGAGGGTTTCCCTGCAGTGGTGAATGGCTAATCAAGACAATATTAGCTATTTAAAGTTAATCTGCCAAAGTACCACGATCGTTAACAACACTGTGAAAGGTTTGCAACATACTGTATCATTTCAAATGTTAACATTACAGGATTTTCAACACGACAGAGGTAACGTTAACGTCATTGTTAGCTACATTGATAACTTGATAAAAGTTTTTGGGCCTAACGATGGTTAGCATGATCAGACAACTGCAGCTGCAGCGACGTTACGTATAAACGCGACGCTAGTAGCTATATAACGGGCTGTGTCTCGGCATGTACGTAAAGTTTTATGGATACACACATGTAAGGTAAAAGTTAAAGAACAAACTCCCCGACTGTTTAATGCTTAGACTACAGCCGGTGTCCCGGACCAGACTGAGATGTCATTAGTTTATAGGCCTGCTTACCCTTGTTGCTGTTCGCCATTTTGGATACGGCTGGTCTGTCCTCAGCTGCCTGCACGTCCGGCGTCATTTGCATAATTTGGATGGCCGAAGAAAGAGAGAAACTACAGCAGGGGTAGTTCTGCCAATGAAAAAAATTCTTTATTCACACACAGTAAAGACAGACTCAAATAGTAACAACATCAACAATAATAATTTCTGTACTGTCAGATCAAAGATTTTAGTGGAGTGAGAAAATTTAAAGGAGAACTGCACAAATTTTACATATCAATGTCTGTTCACAGGTCTTGGAAAGTCCTTCTGCAGGTGTGAAAATAGTTGTATAAAGCCTTTTGTGGCTCCAGGGGAATCTGTGTGAAGGCTAATAAATTGCCTCAAGTGATGTCACTTAAGGCAATGTAGCCTGCTCTTCATCTCTTCTTGAGGGTTGCGGCTATAGAGGCTCAACACACTGAATCTGTAGAGTGACTCGAGTCAGGTTACATTGTAGGTAATGGAGGCACCTGCTTTTGTCATGAAAGAGGAGTGCATACTGGTATGCCTCGTTCCTGTCATATGGAATTGATGGTAAAGATTCCGTGTTTACGACTTGCAAGTGTTCACATCATCAGACAACTCAAGACAGCTGTATGGTTACAGAGTTGGTCAAGTGATAGTTAAAAATACTGTGCACTGACAACCTAGTTCTATCTATATCCATTAAATTTAAATTTAATCATCATGAATGACGGACTTCAGCTGATGTGAGGCATCCCTATTTGCTACATTGTGAAGTACTTCTGTGTTATGAAACACCAAGTTGGATAACTCAGCAAAAAAAGTCTCCTCAGAAAAGTCTGAGTTTCTCAGTCCTGATTTTGTGTGTCAGTGGAGTACTCTCTAAATGTAGTAAATGCCTATTTCTTATATATATATATATATATATATATATATAATATATATCTAAACAATAGCCTAAAAATAGCTACAATTGAGTTTGATTATAGCTCTTTTCAAAATTACCCAGGTAATTAAAATGTCACTTAGAATTGTCACAAATATTCAGAAAATGTTTTGGTGAACCTCCACAATCAAAATGCCATAAGTATGATTCAGCTTATCAATTGTGTTGAATATATATAAATGATTTGTGAGGATCAGCCAAGAGCTCATGGTCAGCAGCTATGTTTTTGGTATGCCTATCAAGAAAGTGACATTGTACCTTGCAATGCTAATGTTAGAAATTTAAATTTACTACAGAGTAATATTTAAATCATTACATGGTCTCCCATGTTAAACAGTGTGCAGAAATGATTTGATAAGAGTGCAGTTTCATAGCCTTTTTTTGAATTGGTGGAAAGGTAAGCTAACTAAAATACAAAACAAAAACATTACAACAAAGCAGCAAATAGCTCAAGAGACACTGTTGAGAGCATGTCATGGAGATCTGGACCACTGACACAGTCACTGACAACAATGCATAAAAATGTAGGCTATAGTATATTACTGTGCTACAATCGTTGTACATTCAATACATATTAGAATATTACCTGATGATGCTCTAACCCTGACTTCCACATTGCTATTAATATTTATCTGTCTATCTGTCTATCTGCCTATCTATCTATCTATCTATCTATCTATCTATCTATCTATCTATCTATCTATCTATCTAATTCAATTTCAGTTTATTTCAGTGTATTCTATCTATCTTCTATTCCATTCAAATTGGCTTATTGGCATGGGCAACAGACATTTACATTACCAAAGCAAGTGTGAAATAAAAACAAACAAACAAAAAATTACATAAAGAGAAGAATTGAGATTTTGCTGTTAGAAATATATATATATATATACAGATAAGTAAAGATAACATAAAATACAAAAATATAGACTTGCAGTTAAAAAACATAAATACAAATAAATGAGAACACTGCATCATTTTTTATTTTTAAATAAATGTATTTATTTTTAATAATACATTTGAATGTATATATTTAATAATAAATATATACATTTTAAAATAATTTAAAATGTATATATTTGTTCTGTATGTATGTACAATAAGTATGTCTATGTACAGGGATCAGCACAGTGCAAATGGTCAGACAAGTTTTTTGATATCAGCCATGATATCAACAAAGAGGGATAATAACAATTGTCATACAAAAACAGTAAAAAGCTACTTTGTACAAAGCAGAAGAGACCAATTCATTGTGAGTCCTTTTAGAGTTTAAATAAAATGTACTTCTTTTAAAATATTGAAAATCCTTGTAGCTTTTTTGTTTTTCACATTTTCAATTGAAGTTCCTCACAGCTTGAGTTCAACAACAAACTGATGAAAGTAGGGTTTTGATCTGGACCATTACAATTTATTGATGTTGAATTTACCAAGAATGGTCAAAAGATGAATTATCTAGTTGATGTTACTATCCAGCCCACTGAACACAAAATATAACATCACATCAAATACATTAATCTGTACATTAGTACCCGTTTTTCTTGTTGTTAAGTTTTGCATATGTGTCCAAAATAAATTCGAATTATCACAGTGAAAAAACAAATGAAAAATTGCTTCTCTATTTGCAAAAAAACACATGTATAGTCTATATTTAGCTTAAATCTTTCCAGTATCCATCCAAAAGTACTGTATATGTGCAACGTTGCAACAAGCACCCTTGACAGCCCCCCCACCCCCATATACAAACATGACAGCTGTTTTGACCAATGGGTTGCTTTAAAACGCAGTTACGTAATCATAATAGAGCACGAGGAGCCAATCACAGGACTCGGAGGTGGGTCTTTGGTGCCCGTTTGATGTGTGCGTGCGCGCGTTCGTCCGCGTGTTCGCGACACATCAACTGGAGACAGTCACGTGACCACACACGCCGGCCGTTCATTGGACAAACGGAGTAGAGGGCGTGACGACGGCGGCGGCGGCGGCGTGCGTTTGCCTATGTGACACAATTACAACAACTTTGAGCCGATGGTTGGGGAAGTTTGCGATATTATCAAATTACACTCAGTCGTAAAAACCCAACATTACATCAACTTCATGCATAAATTGGCGCTGGAATATACGCTGTGTTTTGATGTACAATGAGGAGGGTGGAAGGTAACTTGAAGGGATCATTTCCTTGAGGATTTGGCAAGAATTACGCTACGCCCCGTTTTAGTCCTGGATAAGGTGTGCGGCACTTTCGTTGTTATTGCATTTCGCCGGAGTTGCTCGGTCCTGTTTATTCTCCCCATTTCTTTCCCATGAAATCGTGCGGAGTGTCGCTCACCGCCGCTGCCTCAGCTGCTGCTCGGAGTCTCGGCGTTGCTGGTAATGACGAGGAGAAAATGGCGTCGGGAAAAGCGACCGAAATCGAAGAGGACTTTCCGAAGCTAACAGCGCAAGAGAAAGACAGCCTGGTCGGAATTGACAGGTCAGATTATCCGCTGTGTGAACAAGTCTCATCCGCCTCTCTTCTGTCATTAATATCTTTTTCTCCGCACAGTTTCAAACAACAAATGTGAATGCCCCCAAGTAATAAGGAACCGCCTGTGTTGTCTGTCCTCTACTTGCAGTTCACTGTTTGGATTTCATAGGCTTCAAGAAGATGGCGCCAGAACGAAGGCCTTGCTGTTAAAGGTATGCCACAGAGCAGGACCACAGTCCGTTATTTCCTCAGATTAGTGTTTATCCCACCTGAAATAAGTGGTACAGACCCCTTATGGCCAGCAGTGACATGCACAAGCTGCAATTTGCACAACTTTGAAGCTGAACCAGCGACTGACTGTAGAACAGGGACGTGATTATTGCATATACCAAGCAGCATCTGCACTGCCGAGCATATAATAAAACAACTCCAGTACATTTATGTAACGTTTATCAATATTAAACAGGCCCAAACAACGGTGTTGCAGGACGATATGGATCTCCACCCTGCTAAAAGCGGTGGTGGTTGAGATAAAAGGTTTACATGCTACATGATAGCATCATATCCACTGTTACAAACGTGTTTGTCGTAGCATAGGTCTTGCTATTATCAACATACTAAGAGACAGACACGTGTGAAGCAAACATGTTACTTTGCTTGATACATTTACATTTGTTAAATCGAGCACAACGCTGTAAACGATGGGACTCAAGGTGAGGGGACGTGAACACATCTAACACCTCGCTGCTTAACATTATATGACTTGCAAAGAGTATGACGATGAGCCTCGGAAGCAAAAGCACATTTCCTCGATGTATATCGAGATGAGAGGCATTAGATAATAATATAATAGAAAATACATTAAGTTGGCAGAAGTGTATCCCACTAAACGATCCGTCTCATCCCCAATAACTGCAGCTATAGTTTGGGTAGCATGTAGCGGCTACCTGTGCAGCGGGGTTTCTCCCTTCTTCTTTTTCTCCATATAGCTACTAAGAGACACCACTTAGCTGACATTACCGAGGGAGAAACAAACACATAGTGGTAGTTTAATGGTTGCAAAAATAATGGCTGCTTGACTTGGCCTAAGATGGCGGGGATAGGAAGAAAAATACTCAGCTAACTAGCAGCTGTGGCTAAGCTAATCACCATTCGCCAAAAAAGATATCACGATAAAGGCGTTGAGTGTTTGTAACAAAGATGATTTGATTAAAGCGGAAGCCAGGGGGCACCCACTTTTAACTGCACAGTGCTTTGTGCACACATAGCAACCGTGTTCGTGAAGTCCATGTTGCCTGTGCTTGATCTGTGTCTTCAACATGTGGCTTGTGGGGTTCTTGTTGGAGGGGTCAGCGTGTGACATTGTTTTGTTAGGGTGTACTTACAGGTTAGGCCCAGCCATGCACTCAGTTATTGCCGTTTTCGTGTTTGTTTTTGTCAGTCATATTCTGCTGAATATTTGGCCGTCCAGCCAGCCAGCCAGCCAGCCAGGCCTCTCGACACCCTCACATTAAACTTACATTATCTGACTGTTAGGTTCATTCTTCGTAACAACACATGTATATAGCTTGTTTCACATATTTAGTAATCTTGTATCTCTGTGGTGGAATAAATCTCTGGGTACAGTTCCATTTGCATCCTCTCTTTGGACTCTACCATGTTCAAATGTGGGGGAAGGGGTATGAAAAAAATAATTCATTTTGGTACGGTCCCATAGTTTTCACAATTGGAGGATGCATGTGTGAGTGTATTGTTTTGCTTGCTGAATCACACTGTCTCTGCAGGTTGCAGGTGCTGGGCCTTGGCTAACCTCTGTTGCATAAATTCTTAAAAGTAGAGAAGGGCAGTAGAACCGCTTGGCTTTGTGCCAGCACCAGGGTTTTTATTTGGCTATATAACATCTAGGTGCAAGAAACGATTGTCGATGATTCCTTTTGTAAACCCTGACTTGGATGCTTTTTCTTATGAAAAACTTCATCCAAAGGTGTTCAGGTTTAATCGAAATGTAATTAGATTATGATTCTTCAGCAAAGACTGTGTGTAACACAGTCTGCCTTTGAGAGTTTTGTAATCAAATTTAATTCAAAAAGTTTATTTTAAATTGCCTAAACAATGCGGTTAACAAAAGCTGCACAACACGAACCTTACACCAAGACCACCTGTTTGAAAGTCCAGTTAAAAGTCTAACATGAGCAGACAGTAGTCAGTACTATGTTTCAATAAAAGTAAACAAATGCAGTGTTTTCTGAATGAATTTGAATAGATTCCAACGTTTCAAATCTGTGTAGTTTTCTCTCCAATGAGAAGTGATTCGTCAATGTTTTATTACACCTTCAAATGAGGTCCATTTTGTTAAGTAAAAATACTTTGTTTATACACAGGTATGGACAATGTTTTATTAAATGTATGCTTATAAAAAATTACTATGTAAATTATGTCACATCATTTATGAGGCTTTATAGCATGCTGCATGGAGCACGAAAAAAAGAATGATGATCATTAGGTCGGCAAATAAGATCCCCACTATGGGGCGGTCCAGTAAGAATGTGATTTATCAGTTTTTCTGCTACAAAAGAATTGTGCTGTATAGTATCAGAATTATTGTCCACATAAGCGCCCTAGTGTGCTTATGTGCTAAAGACATGCTCTAGAAATTTGTTTTCAGTCTTGTACTGATAAGTCAGTGTTTTTGTAAGTTGCTCTGTGAAAATGTGTGAGAAACTTATGTCATGGTGGCTCTTGTGGTAATCGACACGCTAGCTGAAGTATGCAAAAGTTTGACTCTCTGTCAAAGAGCCAGACAGCTTGTCACAAAAGACAACTAATAAACCCTGGTGCTAGTGTGCACACTGTAAAAATATATAGAACTCTACTGGAGTTGACGGCTGAGACTGTCACTAAAATGAGAAAAGCTGGTCCACTTTAAGTTAGCCTGGTCAGGTTCCAGTGGGCACCAGGTGTAGCTCATTCATGCTCCGTCACTGGAGGCTAACTTCGCTCGCTAACTTCAGGGCTAACCTCCTTCACTTTAATCAGCAGGTGGCAAGCAAGGCAGGAGAACTTGGCCTGGGTCTTGAGGAGTTGTAGCATTTAGTCATCGACAAATAGTCTAGACAGTACATACACTGCACTGCTACAATCACAGATATACTGCTAACATTAGGGCACGGACCAGCCCCGTGACAGTAACTTTTAACCAGCACTGGGACAAGGTGCCACTGACAACAGGAATATACACACTCAAAAGCTGTCTCACGTAACTGAACGCCTGCCTCTAGCATCCAGACGACATTGTCTGTGACAGTAGTGGCCTCGTTCATGTTTACAGGCAGGTGATGCGCAGACTCTGCAAGCACAGCAATCAATTAGCTGTGTGCTCTGGTGAAGGGGTGCACTTGATCAGTTTATCAAACAACCAAAACAGGCAGCGCTAATTTTCAGGCTGTGGTAGGCGACTCATGGTGCCTGCTTTGGTTGTTTTTTTATTAATTTCTGAAGTGTGCCCCTTCACCAGAGCACATCAGAAGTTGTAGCATGACATGTTTGAGTTAATTAGCCTTACTTGGCATTGCACGTCCTGCAATGTGACTATTGCACATGTGCACATCGCGATGTCAATGCTGAAACGATATATTGTGCAGCCTTACTTCTCCTTCATTTCATTAAATTGCCGAAGCCATTTGGAAACAGCAGGAGAGATGTTGTATGTGTGATAAATCTGCAGTCCCTGATTTGAGAAGTGCTAGACCATGGTGCAGCACTGTTACACATGGCCGTCCACTGTGTTTACCTTTATTAAATCATATGTAAATGACACCATGCTACTACAAAGTAACCAAACACACCTCTACAGACTTCAGACTGGGTGGGTTTATAACTCTTTGTTCTCTCTATGTGTGACATAATGGATTACTGGGACTCATCAAATTCTGTTCACCATTACCTCCTTCTCAATTTTATTTTTTTAAGGAAAAAGTGGCGTCTCATATTTTATTCCTTAATTGCACATGCAATGTAGGTGCCTTAGAAACACCCACAAACTCAGTGCGGCCAAAACCTACCACTTTATTCCTGTGGTTGCTCAAGTAGTAGCACTCAAAATCACCCTTTATATGTTTTTTTTTCCATTATGAGGTATTGGACACTTGCACGCATACAGCCATACTCACTCATCATTCCTCTTCAGCGGCTGCAGCATGGGCTTTCAAGAGAAATTTGTTTAGCCGTTGTTTAGATACTGACTGACAAGGTCCATATTTGGGCATAGAGCCGGGGCTATGCAAAAAAGCCTGGGAAGGTTTGGAACATGCACCCCTTTGGTTGGATACACTGTGTCAGCTGTGTCTGATCATCACTTCTAATAAACTTAAGCTACAGGCCGAAGAATTAAGTTGTGATCAAAATTAGCTTGTCATATTTGCCATTTATAGCTTGATGTTTTTTTGTGTAATATGCATAGGATCTACCAACCATTTAATTTTGTTATTCATTACAGCGTTGTATTGCCCTTCTAACTCTGCACTGCTATTGCTCTTTCATCCAGGCTGTTAGCTGCTATGATGCTCTCATTCTGAAAGCAGAGGGGAAAGTGGACCCTGACATTTTCTGCCAGCTGGGCCACTTCAACCTCTTGCTGGAGGACTATCCAAAAGGTGAGGATCTCTGGATCAACAAGATTCGATGTGCACTGTTGTTTCTTTGATTTTCTATACTCATTATTTTGATGAGCACTGCTAAAAATGATCTATGATCAGACATTTTGTGCTCGTTTTGAAAACTCCCCTGCTGGGCGGTGTTACGATGCAGCTGAATTTAATATCTGGAGCCTTTTAACGTTTTCATTAACTGTTCTCATTCTGTGTCTCTCCCTCTGTCTGTATCACGTTCTTTTATTCATCTGACCGTTCTCAGCATTATCTGCATACCAGAGGTACTTCAGTTTACAGTCGGACTACTGGAAGGTGAGTTTGCACAACACCACATAGAAGTGTAAAATATCCAACATTAAATATACTTTTGTAGAACTTTTACAGGCACTATTTGCTGGGGAGCCACTATTGTGTCATGTCATGTAAACTGTTGTTTGTGTAGTCTGCTGTCGGGTCCGCATTGTCCGAACAAACAGAGACCACTGCAGCGTACACTCAGCTGCAGTCAGAACATACTAGGACAATGACACATTTTCTTTTTATACATAGTCCCCCAAATAACCACCTCCCATTGAATAATTGAGTGCAAATCCTTTACAGTCAATAGCTGAAGTCAACAACCCACAGATCTCAGCATTTCTATCTTCCCTGGTGACGCTCTGCTCGGCCTCTGCAGCCGTCTTCACTTCTTGCTTGTTTTGTGGGCTTTTCGCTTTATGTCTGGCCTGCAGCAAGTGAAATACGTGCTCAAATGGATTGAGATCAGGCCAGTGAATTTGCCAGTCAAGAATATGCCATAAAAACTACTTGGTTGCTTTGTTGGCATGCTTAGGATCATCGCTCTTCTGTGTTGCTCTAAAATTGGAGAACCTTGTGAAGCATATAGCCCTTTTTATGCAATGCTCACATGCAGGGTGCAAAATTAACTTACTTGTCCACTGGCCAAATGGCTACTCAATGTTCAAATTTTACAAGCTACTCAATAGATTACCATTGTTCTTTGGCTGATGAGTGAAGCAAATCAGCCATTTGCATATTTTACCGGCATTTGGTTGGTGACTGGTGCTAATTTGTGCCCTGCTCACATGCCGTGAACACACACGGACACCCTTAACGCTGACACTCAGGGCTGTAACCTCCATAGGCGTTTAATTTTAAACTCAATGTGTTGATGCACAGAGCCAAAACAATAAAAAATAAATAAAAAAACATATCACTGTCCAAATACTTAAGGATTGCAATGTACATGGGAAACACCTGGAGTACAGACCAAGTGGACTCCACTTTAATGTTAAAATGTGTTCATTGGGGACGGAGAGAGTGCTGCACACAACAAGGTTGAACCAGTTGTTAGCCTGTTGAATGTTGAATATTTTACAGGGTTCTCGACTGTTGTCCTTATGTCGCATTGTGTGTGTGTGTGTGCATCAGTGTACCAGTGTAACCAGCAACAACCAAGGTTGACTGATAAAACGTTCATATGGCCTTGCCAGATTTTGCATAAAAGTTGCACTTGAACACTTGGCAACGACTGAAGCTGACAGCCAGTTGATGACGCCCACCTGTGTACACTCTGTGCTTATGTGAAAGGAAATACAGTAAACATGGAAGGTTTGCTAGAAATTTTAGCAACTTTACAATCACAGAAAATTACATTAAATCATACAAATAGTTGTCTGGTTTGGTTACATTTCATTTACTCAGTAATGTTAACTGTTCTGAGAGTTATGGGTCTTTCATATAACAGCTACAGCATCAAATAGTGTTTTTGATATCTGTGGAGAGAGAAGGAAATGGTGTGGCAGGAAGGTTAAAGGCCCCTTCACAGTGTGAATTTTAGGCTGTCACATATGGAACCCCAAAGTGTTCAATATTGAATAAATAAAAAAAGACCTTATGGAATAAATAATCCTGTTAATACATTTTGTAAAATATATGAATGAACCAACCATTTGTGAAATAATTGAAGAAATTATGAAGAATCTGCTCACTATTATGAGATGTTATTGCACAATTCATTTTCATAACAGAATTCTATTGGACATCACTTTTATTTCATTAGACATTTTCACTCCAAAATGCCCTTTTTCAAAAGTATGTTTTTATTTCATAACATTTTCCCCACACTTTTATTATATGCCACTCTCTATTTCATAATGTCACATTTCATTATGACACATTCTATTTTTATAATGTCACTTTTCATAATGACACATTTTATTTCATAATGTCACTGGTCACAGATAAAAATAAGTCTTATAAAAGCCCTCAAACCAAAGGGGTGGTTCGTGAGACACATCCACTAATGGCCAGTTGAGGGTTTTGGTGACCAAAAACAGGAAAAAGAGTCAGAAATTTAGGACTAAAATCCCACAATGTGACTGTAACTAAAGTCCATGTTTTCAAACTAACCAGTCAGAGTACAACATGAAATGGAGCAGAATACACTAGTGAGCTTGCATAATGCTATTATTAAAAAATATGTGTACTTCAAACTCACTTTACAAAACTGGCATTACCCCGTTTGTGACTGACTTCACATTTTCTTGATGGATAAAAGCGGCCTTGTTTGGCCTTGATACTCACCCGTTCTTGATCACAATATTGCTGTTGCAAAACTTAGCTAATAGTATAACATTTGTCTAACTGTAAAGGAAGGAATCTCTGTCCGTCTGTATGTCCTTCGCTTTTCTCGACAAATGTTCAGCCGATCGACATGGCAGGTGTACTACTGACGACCCAAGGGAGTGCAGTGTCAAGTGTGAAGTTGTTTGGATGAGTGGTTCTCAAGAAATATATAAAAAATTTCTCATAAACCACGTTGCTTCTCCTTTTTCACTGCCTGAACAGTCAACAAGAGGAAATACGGACAGGCCACTCTGCCATTGCAACCCACATGATGGTTGGAGGGGGGGGATTACACCCGTAGTGATAAGAACTAATATAGAGAGTGAATTGAAAAAGTTCTGAAAGTTAAGTTCTACTGTTCCCACTCCTCATGCAGGATGTGAATGAAACTTGGTATGTACGATCGAGACATAGTGCAGGAAGTCCCAGGTATGTTTTGAATGGCCACTACAGTTCATCCGATCAACTTTAGCTCAAAATTGTCTACCAATAGCCTGCATGTGTGACGTTAAGGGAACATTAATCAATTGTAGCTTCTACCGTTAGCCTGCATGTGAGGCGTTTAGGGAGCATCGGTAAATTGTAGTGTCTACTGATGGTCTGCATGTGAGGTGTTAAAGGAACATGGGTAAATTGTAGCATCTACCAGTAGTCTGCACGAGAGGCGTTTAGGGGACAGGCACTATTCTCTGTAGGTATTGAGAAATCAGCCCGTTCTGAACAGGCACGTTTTGCACGGGCACTGCGCTCATCATTCCAATGAGCCTAGCTGCACAAGACTTTAATGAGGATGTGATCTTATTGTGTGGATGTAACAGTATTTCAGTATTATTAGAACAAGTACTTGCCTCAGTTTGTATTGCCTACAGTTCCTGCTCATGGCCTGGAGTTAAATTGTCTAATCAGCTGTGATATGATGGCGTCCAGCCTGTTCTTTCTGTGGTCTCTGTGTGGATGAATGGGCCAGTTTGGTTTGGTGTTGCTCTGTTTGGAATGCCCATTAAACAGAGGTGCCAGGAGTTCGATTGTGATCAGACCTGACAGCTCTGGGTTCCTCAGGATTACAAAACTCCACAGTAAAGTGAGGGTGTGAAGTCCTACCATCTGAATAAGAGTGCAGGGCAGACTTTTCTGGGTAACAATAGTGATTTAAAAAGCCAGGGTTTGGAGTCTAAAGGCAGAGCTTTTATTGACCATCACTATACTGGTGTGTTCTTCTGGCGAGTGGCTTCATTGGATGGGGGGGGCAGTCAACTTTCTTGCATAAATGAACAACTTATGTAATGCTGTGGAAGCTATCAAGCCACAGAAAACCAGAATCAATAAATAAATACTTATTAAATAACCCTATATTATTACAGAAATGTGTCATTTTGAGTAATGAAAATGTGCCAAAGTGTTGACACCAGCAAGTCTGTAACTTTTCTGGTGCAATAAAAAATATCAGACACTCAGCTGCTTTTGACCATGTGACATAAACTGACGTGTGAAATAATTTAGCTTCTTGCAATATGTAAACTGTAATTCATTACAAAGTGCTAAAGATGTTCTATGTTGCTTATTTTTTCCAGAATCCTGCCTTTTTATATGGGCTTGGCATGGTTTACTTCCATTACAACGCATTTCAGTGGTAAGTACTTGTTTCTCGGAAAATCTTTTCCCTTTTTTTTGCATAGTGTTGGTCAGTTTCATAATGATTGTTTTTTTTCATGCTGATTGTGGATAATATTTTGGTTAAAGTCCCACACTTGCATGGGAGGGACAGTTTGGTCTGATTAGACCTCTTCTGAGGACAGTGTGTGTTCTGGGCACGTGGAGACTGATTAACATCTGCCTGACCTCCTGTTAGTTGTGATTAGGGATGTCAGTTTTGGTTAATTTAGCTTTCAATAGACCAACTTTTAAGAGAAGTTGTAATGTGGCTTTTGTTTGTGAGAGCTGTCCAGCAGTCGCTGGTCAGAGCTAGCTTGCCTGCCCTGGCTAGCTTGACTTTAAGCTCATCCTTCTTCTCCTTAGTGTTTTTCAATGCGTTTAGTCACAGTAGCTCTTGATGGCATAATGTACTTGGGCTCGAGGTACCGAACTAGCTCTTTCCATCCCTCGCCCTCTACCACACTGATTGGCAGCATATCGGTCTCATTCATTTCATATCCCAACTGGGTGATAATCACACTCTCCCCCGGCTAGCAGCAACATGATCTTTGTCTGTGACTGTGAACCATCCTCAGACATGGCAGCCATGTGCTTGATCTTAATGTGGTAAAACAAAGTACCAATACTACTAAACTGAAGAGTAGCATCACATGATTTACATTAGACTTTGTTGCCTTTCTGGAGGAAATGGTCCCACACCGAGCTTTGTTTAACAAGCTTCATTTTTTACCTCATACTGCTAGCTAGCAGCGAAGCTGTTAGCGGAGTGTGTATGCATTTATTAACCTATAGACCAACATGCGTAACCATTCAAAAATATTCTCAGTGGTTAACCATTAACATGCCTAGCTGTGATGCACCTGTTAAGTTTATCCTTCTTATTCATGAATCCAGCATAGCTCTGCCCAACTTCAACCGTCAACATGAAGAAATAGACATTTAAGACATCTAGGAGTGACTTTTGTAACTCTTACATGTACTGATGACTGGATTGCTACAATATGTAAATAAGACCATCTTGGCACTGTTAACTTTTCCTCTTTTGGGGAGGCTAGCTGGTTCTCCTTCTTGCAGTCGTTGTGCGACGCTAGGTCTTCAGCTCTGCACATGTTCTGTGTCAGAATTGTAAACATTTTGGGTAGGAACCCATTTATACCAACACACCTCCTTGTCCTTATTACTTACAAAGACCAAAAAACAAACAGAAAACCCATAAGGAGAGCCTGCACATCAAATCACTATATAAAGGCTGCCTTCATATACTGATTTGTTGTGAAGCACAAGAGGCATGGGAATTTGTTGTCTATTATGACCTCCCTGATGAAATTTTGAATCAGAAAAAATATTGTTCAGAATGATGAGCTATGAGTTAAGGAGGAGCATCACTTTCTGGCTCTTATTAGCTTCATTGGTCTGAATTAATGTGACTTAATTGCTGATAATTGGAAGTTATTATGACAAACATTTGGCTGGTCAGGAAAATCACAGGTGAAATGAATAGAAATGAATTCTGGCTTCATAACCCTTCTGCTTTACCAGTATCTGACACAGCAGCCCTGCCTCTTATGTGAGGGTGCCAACTTATGAAACAGTCCAAGATTTCATGATTGACTGGAATGTCTTGTCAATATAAATAGAAAATTATTCCATGTTTCCTTCTGGTTGAGAATTTACTTTCGGTAGTCCACCATGGAGTGGGTGAGTTTGTTAAACCGAGATGAGGGAAACTCAGGGTTTTCTGTTCGAGAAACAGAGATAACTTCAACTCTTGGTCAGTAACTGTGGTAACTTTACTCTGTGAAACTAAACCTGCTCGGTGGAAGGATTTCTTCAACAAACCCTGAACAACTTTCTGTCTTTCTCTCTCTTGACCTGAAGGAACTATCAGACACGCTGTTTCATGTTGTCATTGTTGTAGTCGATATCAAAACACAGATCAAAGTGCATTCATTTGCAGAGGGAGATCAAAATCTCAGTTAGATATTAGTGTGTTACTCAAGGACTATCTTTACTAACGTTACGTAACATTATGAATAAAACTTTGTGTCAACTTATTGACTCTTTTTCTTTTCAACACTCAGGCTCTGTCACTGGGGCCTCTTTTTTTTTTAAAGATATATGTAGATAATCCGCATATGCACACATTAATAATTCTAGAATGGAGGCTTTGCCCTTTATTTACCTGTTACCATGCTGAATCGTGGTATGGGAGCTCTTTGTCTTATTCACCATGCCCATACTTAACTCAGAGTGAACATACTCAGAGTTGATTGAGTCTGATCAGCTTTTCTGGAACCGAAAACTTTTTTCCCATCTCGGGGCTAATCAACTCAGAATTCAGGGTTACATTCAGCGTTTGTTAAACCTGCTTTTTGGAGCAGGACCCTGGTGAGAAGCCTTGACATCCGTAGTATGAGAACTGGTTGGAAAACAAGCTAACGAGCGCCAGGAAGATAAGTTTTGTGTTAGTGTAGTCATCATGTTTTGACTGATCTTATGGTAATCATTTCACTCACTGAAACGTCCTGAAATGAACCCTTTTCATAAAGCTGTAGCCATTCACTTGTGGGATAGAAGGGACAGTTTCCTGATATGTTAAACTATAGCTCTGAGCGCTGCCAAAATGTGGTTGACAACACTTAGCTTGAATGCATGCTATGTAGATGCAGATCAAGGACTGAAGCTGCTGCTCTAACATGCTGCTTTCACCATACAGCCTGTGTTGTCATTTTGTGTTTTTGGGGGGTATATTATCGACTGTCTGACATGGGTAGGAGCCAATAATTGCACTTTTGGAAATTAATGCTTGAACAATTATACAATTTGAGCTTGGAGATAGTCTGTAAGTTTTTAGGAAACTCTGACTATTTCATTTTGATGACTATTCCCAAGCAGTTTGGTCCTACAATGGCAGGTGTAAGGAGCCAGCAGTTCACACTGCACTCGTTTTGAGCCAAGCCACTTTACCTCCATGTGCTGATATCTTCCTTCCTCTCTGTTGGCTCACGGTGGCCTCTGCGCTCTGTGTTGCCTTTTGCTGTCCCTCTACCTCATCAGTGGCCTTGAAGGCCTCCAGTATTGTTGCCCTGCCAAATTTGTATGTCCTCATCTCGCAGGCCTGGGGAATGTATTTGGGGTCGGGGGTGGGGAGGAATGGTGTCATGTTGGGCTCTCTAGGACGGATTACGTCACGCTGAGCTAAAGGCCCAAAGGAATGCTGAGCTGTCAAATGTAGGGTTTTTCCATGGTGGTTGGGGTAGTCGCACCGAGCCATGTCGCAAGCAGTTGAGCCGTGCTGGGGGTCGTCATGGGTCGGCTGCGGTCGGACTGCTGCAGCGCAGCTCGCCATGGCTATCCCCTGCTGTGTGGCTGTAGTGAAAAAGCATTTCATCACGGCTAAGCTGACTGATGTGGGCCCATGGAAAAACCCATACAGTTAATGTTAGTTGAAACATTGGTAACAAGGAGAGACAGCTAGTATTATAAATGAATATCTGTGTATTCAGTGGTCACTAAAAAATTATTTAAAACCAGAGTTTTGATAGCTTCACTCAAACAAACTTTAAGGTTGTGAATAACATGCAAATTTTAATCCAGAGCAAGTGTTATATCCTTTTATGCTAGAAAATATCAAAAAATACAAGAAATTGCATCAATTTGATGGAGCCTAATTGTCTCATTTGTCTGGCCTGTTCTGAGAAATGTTTTTGTGCTGTCTCTTGTGATGGCTGATGCCCTTTCCTGAAGGAGTAAGTAGTCCTTCGTTCATCTTTTGGCTGCAGTCTGCCTGTGTCACCACCAATTCTGTAGAAGAGCTGTGCTCTCCAACCATTCACTTTAGATTCTGCCAGTGAGGGAGGAGAGGGCGAACGCAGAGCACAGAGGGAAGGGGTTGGGGGGGAGGGAGGAACCAGATAAACGAAGAACGGGAGGGAGGAGGGAAAGGGGGCAATGAGTTCAGTCCTGTGTGTGTGTGTGTGTGTGTGTGTGTGTGTGTGTGTGTGTGTGTGTGTGTGTGTGTGTGTGTGTGTGTGTGTGTGTGTGTGTGGGGGCGGGAGGGGGGGCACCCAGCCAGCCAGCCAGCCAGCAGTGAGCTCAGTGCTCTGCCGTTTCATACAGGAGAAGGGCTTCATGCTGACATGCAATTGCCATTGTTGTCATAGCTACACAGTGAGTGGGTTCAAGTGCTTGTTTTTTTGTTTTAATATGCTCTAGTCTAGTTTATTTTGATATTGTTTAGAGAAGAGTAGAAGATTGATTGCTAGCGTGAAAGCAGTCATCCACCATTTCAGTTCTTGCCTACCACACGCTACTTTGGTGATGCCAGCAGTCACTGACCAGATTTTTACAGACACTGGATGATTCTTTTCGACAACTGAAGGACAAATTCTGAGGCTGCTAAAACTTCACCCGGAAGCTTTTCTTCACCAAATGACACAAATGTCACTGGGTTGACACTAATCAAATTTCAAAATAGGGTAAATTGATTGATCTGAAATGGAAATTTGAACAAGTACAATTTTCAAATCGCAATAGCCACAAGTTTAATAACCCACATTATTAAAAAATTCTCAAAGAGCTGTAATAAAAGGTGATACCCCTGTGTATCCTTTTGATGTTTGGAAAGACAGAGTGGGCTGTGTCTGTCCAGTTCAAATGTGTGAGTCTGTCTCTAAATAAAGCATCAGGCTGATCGCCTCATGTCATTTAGACAAGCATTTAGTTAGCTCATTAGGCTTGTGTATATGACTGACAGCTGGTGGTTAGAGAACAGGATGTAGAATCTTCCCATTAAACCATCATCATACGCATCAGCACATTATAGCAATGTTATAAGCTTCTCACCTCCAAAGCTCAGAATGGAGACCTCCAGGATTTGGGGCTCTGAAGTGCAGTAGCTTGTTTCAGTCACTGTGAGGCTAGCATTAGCTCAAGCAGCGACAGTGCAGAGCTGTCAACAGCATCATTAAGTGTTGTCTGTTTCATTCAAAAAATGTCGCTTTTATTTTATAAAAAATACACTTTACTTTTTTGATATCTGTTTAAGGGCTTTCAAACCACAGCACAGTAACCGCCCTGACAACCACCTGCCTGCAAGAGCATTCCCCAAAAAAGCAAAGCATTTTTAAAAGCAGCTGCTGCCGCTAAAGTCCAAGGCTGCGATGACAGGCAGGTGAACGTCATAGCGTTGGTACAACCCACCCAAAAGCCCCCAGTTTACCAGTCACCTGAAGTCTGGTGGGATGTTTTCCAAAGCCCGGTTTTTCTTCAGGTTGTCCTTCTAAGTAGCCAGCACAGTGTTGTACAACTCCGGGTATTCAGACACTGGTATTATCAGATCTTCCATGATCGTTCTTCTTTCTGACTCACAATACCCGGCCTCTTCTATTTGATTGGCCAAAGCCAGGCAGTTACTGCCAGAAGTTCAGCATGGTGAACTTTGGGCGGCAGAGCAAAATCTGTGTGCGTTCACATGGGTGGCAACCGCTTCATACACTTCCTGCCATGATCAAAACCACCTCCCTTTTGCCACCTTCCCCTCATTGAAATGACTGGAGGTGACGAGTTACTGCACAGTGGTGTGAAAGCCCTTTTAGCGAGTCGTAATACCTCAATTGTTACTATATTATCAACGTTAGAGTCAAATTGTGATATTTAAATTTGTCACTATTGCCCAGTTCTTGTGTTGGCGTTGGAGGTAGTAAATGTTTGTGAAAGCACCACTGTCCCAGACTTAACAATCATTGTCCCAAGTTGAAGTTCCTTTTTTTCATTCTAAAATGTTGATCATTAAACCTTTCCTTGAAGAGTGGGTCCATAATCCTTTGGGTTTTTTTTTTTTTTTTAGGTTTTTACATAATTCTGTAGCTTCCCAGTGGTGTTCCATATGCATTCAAAGCCTGAAGATTCAAATTTTGGTTGAAGTATATAAGTTTTAGCATCAAACCTATGCCCCTCTAAAAACATTTTCCCACACGTACTGACGTAGGTTTCTGCACGATGACGTTGCAACATAAACCGGTATAAACCTCCCAGCACTCACTGTTGCTGCTGCTCTGCTAAACGTGCCGACAGACACGCAGACAGAGGACACTGTTGATGCTATTCAAAGTTTAAAAAATAAACTCTTAGCTCTCGTCCCGCCAGTAAATGGCTCCGGATCAGAGCAGAATCCGGGGTGACTCACGGGTGTTATTTGTCCTGAAGCTCAGGCTCTGCTCTCGGCTCTCTCCTCCAGAGCTCCCAGCATTTATAAACATCTCACACACTCAGACTCAGCACTGCGACATCGCTCGTTGTATATCTATCACTGTATATAAAGTCACTGCTTTTTGCCATGCTGAGTGGGCGCTTCCATTTGAACAACCCAGAAAAAAATAAACGCAGATGGAGTGTCCCTTTAAGACAAGTGCGATAGGTTGTTTACAATTACATAAATTTTAACATACACACAACACACATTAGATGACATGTAAGAGAACACATGTATTGACAGTGACCAATATGGTGCAGCTCGAATAGCACATGCAACTTCTTCGGCACAGATATTATGACAAAGCAACCTTGAATAACACTGCATATTAACATTTTAACCGTGCTCAATTTACGTGACCATTTATACACAGAGCCAAATGCTACATACCTAGCTCCGCTTACCAAGGATGCAACATGTAGGGAAAATACAGTACATGCTGTGTCTCAATTCATGTTCTCCCGTACTTACACTTGCTATTTTGAGTGCATAAGTGCATTCACACTGACAATTATGGCAAAAGGCAGTGCACTAAGAGTACCCGGATGGTATACTCATAATGGTCAAAAAATTGAATGTGGAACGCTGAACACTTCTCACCCTCAATGGTCGCCATCTTGGCTATGTAGCGGAAGGGGAAGGATCACCAACGTAGCAGAGATTTTAAAGCAGGCTAGAAACTGTTGTAATTTCCACTGTAGAACTGTTAATGTCACTTTTATTAAGTTTTGATATTTTTTCAGGTGAGAAAGTAACCATGTAGATTCCCATTATGTGGTCAGTTTATCCAAATAACGGCTGTTTGTAAATCTGTTTTCAGTCTGCAACAGCCTCTGGAGCTCTATATACCGATCAGCCAAAACATTAAAACCACTGACAGGCAAAGTGAATAACATTGATTATCTTGTTAAAATGGTACCTGTCAAGAGGTGGGATATACTAGGTAGCAAGTGAACAGTCAGTTCTTGAAGGCGATGTGTTGGAAGCAGGAAAAATGGGCAAGCATAGGTATCTGAGCGACTTTGACAACAGCCAAATTGTGATGGCTAGATGACTGAGTCAGAGCATCAAAAGTCAGAGCAAAACAGCAGGTCTTGTGGGGTCTTTGTGGTATGCAATGGTCAGACCTGCCAAATGTTGTCCAAGGAAGGACAACAGGTGACCCTGCGACAGGGTCATGGGTGCCCAAGGCTCATTGATGCACGTGGGAAGTGAAAGCTAGCCCGTCTGGTCCGATCCCTCAGAAGAGCTACTGTTCCTCAAATTGTTGAAAAAGTTAATACTGGCTATGATCGGTCAGAGTGCCCATGCTGACCACTGTACCAAATACTTCTTCAGCGCGAGTGGAAGTCTGTCCCTGACTGACTGAGTTACTATGGTTACTGCCTTGTCGGCCGAGTTTCACCACTTCCTGTATCCGTCGTTTCAACTTAAAAGCCCTCTAGTGTTTCATATAGTCCTATGGTTGTAATTTGTACTCGCACAGTTTGAAATTAAATTATTTTTCCAGTTCACACATATCTATTTTTAGGGGCAAATGCGAGTGAAATACTTGCACTGTAGAGCCCTGCCTTGGAAGAAGGTGGCCTGGTGTGATGACTCACGTTTTCTTTTACGTCATGTGGATGTCTGGGTGCTTGTGCAACGTTCACCTGGGGAAGAGATGGCACCAGGATGCATTATGGGAAGAAGGCAAGCGGTGGAGGCAGTGTGATGCTCTGAGAAATGTTCTGCAGGGAAACCTTGGGTCCTGGCATTCATGTGGATGTTACTTTGACATGTACCACCTATCTAAACATTGTGCAGACCAAGCACACCCCGTCATGGTGATGGTATTCTCTCATGGCAGTGGCCTCTTACAATTGGATAATGCCACACTGCAGAAATGATTTAGGAATGGTTTGAGGAACATGACAGAGAGTTCAAGGTGTTGCCTCGACCAAAGTCCCCCAAATCTCAATCTGATTGAGAATCTGTGGGATGTGGTTCAAAAATAAGTCAGATCCATGGAGGCCCCACCTCACAACTTACAGGACTTAAAGGATCTGCTGCTAATGTCTGGGTGCTAGATATCAGAGGACACCTTCAGAAGTCTTTTGGAGTCCATGCCTCCATTGGTCAGAGCTGTTTTGGTAGCATGAGGGGGACCTACACAATATTAGGCAGGTGGTTTTAAAGTTATAGCTGATCAGCGTATGTACAGACATCACCACATTTCAGTAAATGTATCTGAGAATTGCCTTGAATGATTATCAGATAAAAGTGAAGTTTCAGTTTCACCTCCTCTGTCTGTCCATATGCACGATACCTCTCTTGATTACCCACGCGTGAGCTTTCGATTTCTCTCTCTCCCTCACTTTTTTTTTTTTTTTTTTTTTTTCTTTTGACGAGTTGGTTAACTGACATTTAAATGTTGGTATCATAGAATTTCTTTCCATCCCTGGTAGCAACACCAGGTCATGAAAGCCAGGCAGCCTCTGACCCACACTCAACCCGGGTTGAGAGGAGGGTTGGCTGACGCGTGTCGACCCGCACAGATGCATCCTGTGACTGAGTTGGTCTGAATGGGGTATAAATGTCAGAATTTCTTGTCTTGTGAAAGTAGAATTAGGCGAGGGCACAAGATGGATTATTTTCAGATTTGCCGTTAGGGTTGGCCTAAATATTTGTATAAATTTGTAATTAACATGTTCTGTTTCTTTGTCTTTTTTTCAGGGCAATCAAGGCGTTCCAGGAGGTGCTTTACATTGACCCCAGTTTCTCAAGAGCTAAAGAGATTCATCTGAGACTGGGACTCATGTTTAAAGTCAACACAGACTACGAGTCAAGCTTAAAGGTAAATCCAAATGGTTGGGAAAAATTTGAAACTTGTGTGATGGAGCGACTCAAAACTTCAGGGAGTTGTGTTTTTAATTTTGATTTTCAGCGTTGTCAACCTGGCAACACATAAAATGCATTTCACTTGCACCTTTTCAAGATGATATATTTAGTCAATCATCATGGTTTGGGTGCAATGATTAATTTGTTGCATTGATATGTTTATTGTAAATTATGCCAATTCAACTCAACTGATCTACTAAATAATAAGTTGGAATTGCTCTCGCTTTAAGAATGATCAATATAAAATACATTAAATCAAACTGATTGAGATTCTTGGAAAAAGATATAATCAGAATACTCATTTTAGATGGAAATAGTCAAGATTAACATACAGTAAGATACAAATGCAGTAACATGCAACAATTGTGAACAGATATATTATAAGAAATAATCTTTACATATAGCGGTATGATCCATGGATTTTTCCGTCCATTCATCCCAGTATGTTTATAACAACATTACCCCGGTGGAATCATTTCCGTTCTGCGTTATATGCCTGATGTGTAGTCATAGAAGCCTCCTTCCTGCCTAAATAGACCTGACCTCCCTAGTCCTCAGATTAACAAAGGCTGATGGATCATTTGTCCCATCTGTCTGAGCTAAGCCCTGTCTGCTACTATCTTCCTGACACCTGTGAGCCGTAGATGCACAGACAGTAACGAGGAGCTCTCCGACTGGAGCCTATGGATCTATTGTTGTCTGAGAGTCCTGGTTCCCTTTAGGGACAGACTGCTATCTGATCTCAGGCTTTGTCACGCTCCAGACATTCTGTCACAAGACTATTTCTTGTACTTTTTTAATGCATTAGCATACTATTTAGTCATGCAAACCGTTGTTTACTCACAGGCTAAGTGCTGGATGGAGTAATTCCTGTTATTTCTGTAGTTCTGTTATTGTTTCAACAGACATACTGAGTATTATGAGTTGCAAAAAGCTAGTATTTATTGCAGGGCTGTTACATTGGATGGCATTTTTACAATTGTCACTGATATTTTGTCTACCCCTCTACAATTAAATCAAGTCTGTGGAGTGAGACATGATGTATATATGTATATGTGTGTTGAGGCTTTGGTGGTTCAGTGCTGAGCTAAGTAGGCTGCACGTGCTGCACGTCCTCACTCTGCCGTGGATGCACCCCTCCCTCTGAGTCCCGGCTCATTGCCAGCATCACACACCTACTGACACAATCTCTCCTACACACACACACAGACACACGCACACACACTACACGCACACGACTGCCCCAGTTGTCTACAGGGAGGAGTGGGTGTACGTTTAGAGGAGCAGAGATTGAATAAAGGTAAGAGAGACCAGAGAAGGGAAATGGAGAAGGGAAAACAGGAAATTGTTAGAAAAGACTGCAGATGATGAGTTTGAGGAGGAAGGGGATGTAGAGGCAGATTTTATGAAGGATGCATGTTCAAATACCCTTCCTCTACATTCATTCTGATGATGGAGAGATGCCTGCAGTTTCTGAGAATACATTGTAACCCAATTAGGACCCAGCCGCTGCAGTTTTGCATGATTTGACCTAACTGATATTCTTAACCCCACGTTCCTCTGAACGTCCACAGACACTCACATTGACTCCATTCCATTAGTGGCTGCTAATGTAGCCAATGAGAGAAACGGGGAAATGAAATGACAAGAGTGCGCTTGTGCACTGTATACCGGTAAGGTGATGAGTTGGCTGTCTCTACAGAGCCGTGTAGCCATAGAGAAGAGCTTTGAGCTGAGAAAAAAGGTGAGATAGAGGAAGGGAGGGGAGAGAGAGAGAGAGAGGAGGAGGGGGGGGGTGTGTGTGTGTGGTGTGCCTGCCTGTTCCAGCTTTGAGGTATTGTGTGTCATCTCTCTGCACTCTCCACTGCAGCTGTCTGCTGAATAGTAATCACTGACACCAGGATAGAAGAAGGGGAGGGAGGGAGAGAGAGAGAGAGAGAGAGAGGGAGAGAGAGAAAAAAAGAAAGATAGCAGAGAGAGAGAGAGAGAGAGAGAGAGAGAGGAAGGCGAGACATGGGGAGGGAGGTGGAATGCCAAGCTGACAATCCTGCTGCATTATCTGCCTGGTGGTAGAGCAAAGTGTGAAAGAGAAGGAAGGGAAGGATAGAGGAGACCGAGGGAGAGATCTACAGGAGGATGCAGTGGGGTTCCAAGAGGAGTGTGATATGACAGCGATCTAGGTAATGCATTTGCGTACGTGTTTGAGTGTATTCTCTGACATTAGGCATCTGACTGTGATGAGTATGTCTGATGTTTCGTGCCTCACAGCTCTGCTTAAAAAGGAGTTTATTCTGAGCAGGGTCCTGTGTGTGTGTGTGTGTGTGTGTCTGTGTGTGTGTCTGTGTGAGTGCGCACGTGCAAGAGTGTAGAAGCTCCACTGGCCCTGGGTGAAGCATGCAAAGAAAGATCCAGCTGGACGGTGCTTGATTTTTATCTGTCTGACATTGACCGTCTGTGTAGCTGCTGCTGCAAGGCTACGGGCTCCTCCTTTTAAGTGTGTGTGTGTGTGTGTTTGTGGTTAGCTATCTTTTTTTTTTTGCCCCAGCCTAGATGGCAGATACTGATATTTGCTTTTAAGGTTACAGCACACCTTTTTTTTTTCCTTCTAAGAAATCCATTGCAGTTGACCAGTGGAGTACGGCAACACCAGCAGTTCAGTCTGTGTGTTGGATTCTTGTAGGCAGTTCCTGGTTTCAGGAAGGTCTCAAGAGCTGTGAGTCCATACTGACCCAGATAAGAGACATTGGTGGCGCCTTTTTAAATGCACGAACGCTGTGTGTGACTGCATTAGGTCACGGTGCAACCTTGAAGCTACCTATGGGTGCCTGAGTGTTCCCTTTTACAGGATTACAGGATCAGACATCTAGCTGTAATTTAATATTTTTCACTCTAGCAGCTCAGGTGGCTCTCATCTGCTGGTGGCTGATTCCCTAAAGCACTACAGTACACAATACTTTAATAAAGCATAAGCTCAAAATCATGGTGTACCAATATGTCAACATATAAGGGAAGTGACAGTTGTATGGTAGCCCTGAGGAGTCAAGAGAAACCCAGATAGCCGTCTCTGTAGCTGTGTGACGTACTCGTGTGCTAATCTGTTCAATGACCCTTGATGTCGATATTGGCTAGTAACGTGCCACGCCTTGGCAGCCAAGCTAAGTCTCTGTAGACATCTGCCTTACATGATGGGATAGGTTACTATTATAATTACTGGATGTCAGTGTCTCATTTTGAGGTCTTCTGGTTGGACAGGAGGATGGAGGGAAGGTTGAAGCGTGATGAATTATCCAGAGACAAGAATATTGATGATTCAGTCCCTGGAGTTATCAGTTTCCTCTCATGTTACAGTCAACAGGGTTCATTCATAGTTTGCTGTAGATCTGTAGAGTCTTCTAGTAAAGCAGACAGGATGGAAGAGGATTAAAAAAAAAATCTCTCTGGTTTCCTAACCATCCGGTGCTTTATGTTCAGAGATCTATAGTTACTAGTTGGAATCTTTCTTTTTATATCCTGCAATCACTATTTGTATGTGCAACATGAAAATGCAGACTCTCGATTTTGTACAGGTTTATGCATTTCCGTCATAATAAAATATTTTTTTTTCTCCTTCTTTTCTGCAGCATTTTCAGCTGGCTTTGATCGACTCCAATCTCTGCACTTTGTCCAAAGCTGAAAGTAAGTAATAATGCTATTATTACCAGAGGCCACATGGTACCTAGTGTAATGTAATAATAGATTAGATGCACCAGCTCGTCACTTGTAGATATTACATATTGAAAGGGCACAGGAATATTTCTACAAAGCAAATTTTCCTCTCTGCTGCCGTTTCCCTGCTGACTCTGCCCAAGACTGGGGTTGCCTAGGAGACAGCATAAGGAGAGAGAGAGCTGGAAGTGTTTGCAAGCACATTGCACATACACACTGTGATTTCAGATTACAGGCACACTCTGGGGAAACTGTCCTACTCCCCCTCCCATCTGTGCTCCATACTGTTTGCAATCTGTACCCACAGAGGTCCATGGGCTAAATATGTAATATGTTTCATTTTTTAACATGTTAACCCTTTTTCTTTTTCTTTTTTCCCACAGTTCAGTTCCACATTGCTCATTTGTATGAGATCCAGGTAAGCTGTCTATTCTAGTTTCTGTTTGAATATTAAGAGTAGTTTAACATTGTATCTCACGTTTTTGAACAGTCATACAGACAGATTTGGAAATTATAACAAGTTGTAATATTTAAAAAAAAAAAAAAAAAAATGCCGCAGTGTTCCCCTTTTCTCTCTTTTTTTTCTCTGAGTATGGCAAGTTTGAGATATATATATATATTTATTTGCTGTTATTCTTTTGCTCACATCATATCTTTCAAATTCTCAAGGTCCTGTGGTTAAATGTAAGAGGAAATTAATCATTTATCTTGTGTAGTAGAGCGAGGGATTAGTGAGTGATCATTTATCTTGCCTTGACAAACACACACAAACACACACACACACACACACACACATGCGTGGGTAGTTGGTTATTCTGTTGACTGAAGTCTCTGAATTAGGTTACTGTTTCTCTTTTTGTTTTATGGACCATTTTGAACCAGATTGAATTGCCAGAGAATTTTCTCCTGTTTACTCCATTATCAAGTGATGGCCTGTGATTCTGAAGCGTGTGAATGTTAGCACCATTCATGAAAGCTTAATGTTTTGTAGGCCTATAATTTCCACCTTTAACCCTCAAATGTTCCTCTTTGCTTGAGTAAGAGGATTTGGGAGCTGTTGTTGCACACTGATCTTTTAACTTTCTTTGTTTTGACATTTAATTACACAAAGGAATGAATGATCATATTCTTACTGGCAATCCACATAGAAAGCGAGACGTAAGATGCACAGAAGTGCGTTCTGTCTGTTCTGAACAGACAAAACGCAGCCAGCCTGCATTTGCCCACAGAACCAGCCGTCTGTCAGCAGCAGTTTCTGAGGACAGCGGGCGGCCAAACTGCCTTCACCTGGCTGACTGACAGCAGAAATTTACAGAGCCAAAATAATTTTCATGTCAGCTCCATGGGAAGAAATCAACAGTGTTTGTATTTATTGATTCATAGATTTTATTTCCCTGCCCACCATAGCCAGTGAGGGGAATCTGCCTGTAATGAAACTGGCAAGTTCACAGGCAGACTGGGAGCCTTGATCAAACAATATAGACACTGTTACTAAATTCAAAACCTAGATATACAGCGGGGGATTTCTGTGATTTTAAAACGGCTACCTGTGCAGATTACACTTCACTAAATGTGACTCAGAGACTTGGAGAGTTAAAAAAACACAGGGGGTCCTGGGTTGAGTCTCTCAAACTCAGTGTGGATTGATACATTTAATAAAATGGAAGCGTATCCGTTCCATGAGATGTACGAGTGACGGATGTCTCTCTATGTGGTTTGGCCGTTAGCCCTTTTAATTTGGTGTCCATCAAATGAAAAGCTTGTGTGTAGATGTATAGATGGACGTATATAGATGTTACATGACGCTATATCACCAAGCTGTTACTGGTGGTTGAAGTATGGGAACTGCTATTTTTATTTCATCATGACAGTTGCAGACAACTAATCTGCGTTATCAGCCCTCACACTTTTGTGCACATCAGAGCGTGCCGCAGTCGGGCATGTAGATGTCTTCAGGCCTGGACTCTTATCAGATTTTGCACAAAGGTGTTACATATCACTTCCTGTGTCCGCTATGTGGCGCTAGAGAACAGTAGGCAGCACCAAATTTGTTGTTGCTCTGGTTAATTCTCTAGGAGGAGTTTGTTAAAGAACAACGCCTGCAAATGGCAAAAACTGTATTGAAATTGCACATTAAATTTAAAATTGCCTCCCAAATTCCATTCATCTTCATCAAATTTAAAGGTGGGGGTTTTAACTTAACTAATGGCACTATTGAGCCATTTTGACACTCTCAATACCCATAGAACATAATTTCCCCTCTAATATTCCACTGTAATGCAAAGAGGAAGAAGAAATTTCCTCAAATACAATAAGGCCTTCACACCACTTGGTGCTCGGATGATAATAACAATAATAATAATAATAATAATAATCTGCACAAAAACAATAGCTTCCTCACACTTCGTGCCAGGGACCATTGGGCCCTGGCACTTTCATGCTCGGGCCCTAAATGTGTTTAGTGAGTGGGAGCAAATGTTTTGAGTGGGCCACCCCAACAGAGTCTGCACATTAAACATTGTTTGATTTTATTAGGGTAATTGCTTTCTGTGAGCAATTATTGATCTTTGCTGTCATAGATGAAAGGCTTTGTTAACAGGGTTTCATTTGCTTGTCATTGACAAGTATTTTCAGTTTTGGCCGCAACATGCGCTTTTCGGACCAAACAGTTCTAGGGACTGACTGAGAGGAACTAACCACTGGGGAGCTCTGCCTAGAACTTCATATCTTCGAGGGCTTTTTTTCTTTTTGTATTCACACCAACAACAGGAACCTTGAAGTGACATAAGCTTGCCAGTGGTTGGTAGTAACAACAACAACAACAACAACAACAACAAGATAGAGAACGCTGTGATTAGAGCTGTGTGTTTGTTGTGTGTCATGGGTTTCATGATAATAACAGTGTTGTAAAGGGGACATATGAATTTAGACAAGGCGGTTGTTTTAAACAGGTTTTTAAAAATAGTGGTTGCCGGTGCTGCATTGGCTCATGAGTTCAACCAATCAGTGTATACTTACATCTAAACCAATCACTGTACACTTAGCTCACACAAGGTTCCTGTTGTGCTGGGAGAGTACCTGAAGTAGGAGCTTAAAAAGTCCCTCAAAACAGTGTTCTGAGAACTGCAATCATTTCCAGTTCCTGCACTGCGCTCACAATAAAAAGGGCGTGGTTCCTCAAACAGTTCTTAGAACTGTGAGAAAGTTCTTGCGGTTCAAAAGTGCCTCTTGATATGAAAGTCACTACCTTGTAAGACTCAAGGAGACGGAAAAGAAGGAAGGCTCATTATTTCATAATACCAGCGTTCTAAGATCTGCTTGGTGCCACTTCTATTGAAGCCTATGAGAGATGCATGGAGAAGCACACCTATGTCTTATGAAGATATATATATGAAGAAATGCCTCTACCAAAGAAAGAACACACTTCAGAGAATACTGACTGATTTTTCCAAATGTGCACATTTGTTTATTTGCTGTTGATCTCCAGATAGTATCCAAAGATGATTATAACCACACTTTACAAATTAAAATGATCACCATGACAAATGAAAATAGTTGCAAGTGTCACTTGAAAATATTGATGTGTAAGATAGATACATATTGTTCACAAATTACTTGTTACTATAACATAGTAACAGTATGCTATGGTTACAACACTATAGTATTGTAACCATAGCAACAATAGTGTAGTAAGCTGTAGGTCCATCACTCACAGTGACATCTTGACTTTCTCCATTACTTTACCAACTTTATTATTAACAGGATAAGATTTATTCCAGCCGTTCAACACAGAGCCAGTGCTTCTTTCTCACAGTTGGAAATTAGATTAACTCGACACTTAGCTAAATCTACTTGGATTTCTTTAAAGGTGACACTTGGAGAAACTGACAACCACAACTGTGAAAATAGCTGGGAGAAAAGCATTAGACAACTCACTCACGCTGTCTGGCTGCACACTCTTGAGGAAGGGGCACGCAGGACACTATGAAACTTGAAATTCATGCTACATTACCACCTGTCACTCATGCAGCATTCAATTAACTGCAATCCAAAGTGTCTTCTTAGGCTTCATCTGTTTTACTTAGACATTTAAGTACATGGTGCTGGTCCTGTCTTTAGGCTGTCATTGAATTGCATTGCGTTACAGTGTGTACTTCCACTGTGCTGCTAAATAGCATTTAATTCACAGCCATGGTTTGATAATTGATAAACCAGTATAAACCATTTTGGCATTTGCAAGTTGTGAACTGTATATAATTGTGGGGCATGTTTTTTCTGGAATAGTAAAGTTGTTTTTTGTTTTAGCTTTTAGGATTTTACCTCTTTACTTTGGTTTTTGTTTTAATGAGTCTTCAGTTGAGTGCTTTGAGTTAATCGTGGGAGTCAAATAACTATCGAGATTTTATATGTTATGTTATATGTTTGTTGTCTGGACCAGGCCTGGCTGGATGACAATCATTAGTCCAAGCAGGAAGGAACCACTAAGAGGCTCCCTCATTTATATGCCCCAAGTGTCAGTGTTTACCCTGAGGTGTCTTTATGGTGCACAGACAGGAAGAGTCCAGGACCAGACAGTGTGTGTGTGTGTGTGTGCATGCATATACGCTCACACACACACACATACACACACACTCGTGGACATTTGGAGCTTTAGGGTCTGTAGAGATTGGGGGTGGTTGCTTCTAAGACGACTGTGTTTGAGCTGATAAGAGAGCATTCAGCCTGCACGCACACACCTCTACGTATCGTTTCAGGCCCAAGGTCAATAAGGTCGCCAAGTTAAAACAAACAGTAGGCGCAGCTCAAGGCGGACATCTCAGGTTTCCCCAAAATACAAAGCATGGACTGCAGCGGACACACATATACACCTAAGCGCAGACACACACACACACTTAAAGCTTCCAGACGTGTTGAGTCTGGCCTGTCGTCTTCCACTTTGACCCTCCCCCGTGTGTGTGTGTGTGTTTGTCTGGCTGGTCATTACAAGTGTGCGGAGGTCTTTAGACTCTTTGTGTCTGTCCAGATAGAACCATAAAACACACTGACCCTCCTGTCTGGCTTAAACAACCTCTCCGTCTCCCTCTGTCTCTCTTCGTTTTCCTCCTCTCATTCTGCCTGCAGAAGAAGTACAGAGCGGCGAAAGAAGCGTATGAAAGTCTTTTGCAGACAGAAAATCTTCCTGCACAGGTGAAGGCAACCACACTGCAACAACTTGGTGAGTGTCGCTCAGTCATGGAATAATCTCATACTCTTGTCTCCCCACGTAACAGATTACACTCGGTGAAATTTGTTTTTTGGTATTCTTTATCTTTAACTACTTTGTATGGTATTGGGATTGTGCTTTGTGTGCATTATACTACATGCTGTCTTTTGGTTGAGTTGTATTTGTTCCCACGCTAGTTTTCCGCTACTTTGTACCTGTTTTTCAAAGTGATGGTGTCAGCGTGTCTGTTGCAACAGCGCTTTGTTTTCTCTCGTTCCCTTCCCCCCACAGAGAGTGTAGAGACGCATGGGCAACACACATGCAAAATTATGTTGCATTAGCTCTTTAAGAAGAGGAGTTTGGAAAACTATTTTGCCTATAAATATCATGTTGCAATGAAATCTCACTATGTATAAACTTAAATTTAACTCTGTACACACTCCTGAATGATTGGGGAGAATTTTAGATTTTTTTATGACAATTACACAAACTTAGAGTTGTGTCGTAATGTTTTACTGTGATGTTGCTTGAAGAAAAAGTATGTTAACCGCATGAAATATTATCTGTGTCGCAAATCTGAAATCATTTGTTGATCATTCCGTGACAATAGGTCTGATTGTGCTGATAATGTGGATCAGAGGCAGATGGAATATTTGAATTAGATGCAAGAGTAAGAAATAAAACTGAAACAATAACATTTGTCGGCTGGAGTCAAACAAAACGGTTAAGCTCAGGTTTGTTGCATCTCGGTTCACTAAGTCTCCAGTGTGCTACAAGGCTGTAAGCTGAACTCATCTGGTATATCATTGTGTTTTGTTGATCTTGTAAAAAGCTATTTCCAGAGACGGCTCGCGACCCGAGAAGATGCTAATCACAGTGATACACAGTGACAGGTGACACCACATGAAGTGCTAAGAAAAATCTGATAAATGTTCAAGTTAATGCAAATGTGCTACGACATGTAGTCATGACGACGGAGATTAACCAGTAAAGCAGAATGCAAATCCCACATTTATGTCGCGTGTTTATCAGTCACTAACTCGTACATATTCCCGTCAGGCTTTCGGAAGCGGTCAAAATGATTCTCTCTGGCAGTTAGCATTTTTCAGACTGTCTTAATGTCTTTTTATAAGGTCTTCCACATGTGACGGCTGTAATTCTTGGTTGCTTGACAGATGATTTGGTCCATGTTTTTTTTGCAGTAAAGACATCAGGAGATGCTTTGGACTCATTTTCACTTGTTATTGATTTCAGAGCCCTTATAAATTCCTGTTGGTAAAACTGGGCAAACAAAAACATTTTTAGGGCCGACTAACTCTAAAAGACACGCTATAAATGTACTTGAAGACACTCACTAGCCTACAAACAGCCAGTAATGCAACACTGCAACACTCTCTCCATTCAAAAAGAATGTCTGATGTTATGAATCGTCCAGTCTTAAGATAGAGGATGACCCTACTTTTTCAAATGTAATTACTATAGGAAAATAGGCCAATATAGTATGCTTTTTATTTGTCATCAAAAAAACTGACAGTGAAAGCTAATTTTAGAGCTACACATTAGGAGTTGGATACATACATTTGGGTTTCAGGACATGCTTCAAGACTGTGGGAGGCAGTAATGATGGTTTCAGTCTCTTCATCTTATCTCTTCACTTACTGAAGGCAGATATGTTGATGTTTTGGATATTTCTTGAGGTATGCTGCTGGCTTTATATGGAATACTTTTAGCAGCTTTGATTTTCCTTCATAGCCTTAATGACAGAATGATTATATGTTGTCTGTTGCAGAAGTACTAAACAAGTCCAATATGTAGAAGTCAAGTATCAGCAGCAGTCAAGTGCTCTTGAGCTCAGAGAGCGTAGCAGTCAATATTTACATGGCATACCAAATAGAACCGCATAGAACTTCAGTTTTACTGTGTCAAATCATGCGAGGTGATTCAGTTGCTTTGTATTAACATAAAATTTGATTTGTTACCATCTTTCAAATAGTGTGAATAAAGCAGGTTATGTCAAGCTCCAAATTTCAAATTTACCTGCATTTGGTGGTTGATTTGTGTTCATGGCAGTTTATAAATAAAGCTTTAACTGTATCTACAGGTTTATAGCCATTAAAGCATAGCTTCAGTCAGAATTCTAGATTAACACTCCTCCAGACATTTTCCTGTGCAAACGCAGAGAGATTTCCATTTTTCTCCAGCCGCAGCGTAGACAGCCACCCCCCACCCGTTCACCCAATCACCCGTTCACCCAGTTGTAAAAACCATTCCCAGTCTAGCCCGCTGAGGTTGTCATGGTGACCTGTGGAACTTGCCACAGGTGTGTAGGAGATGAACCGGGGAGGTCTGTGATTGCACTGCGACTGTCTTCCTGAGAGATCGTTTATTTGCTGTAAAATGCCCATCTCTACCTTGTGTGCTTTGGGTGTGTGTGCGTTGGGAGGAGTTGTTTGTAAAGGCTGGCTCATGTGAGACCTTTTGAAGTAAGTATATGTGAGTGTCTGTGTGTGTGTGTGTGTGTGTGTGTGTGTGTGTGTGTGTGTGTGTGTGTGTGTGTTTGTGTTTTGTGTGAGAGGAAGACCCCCTCCCCCTCTTTGTCTGCTTCTTTCCTCCCTTCCTCTTTCATTGAAGAGCTTTGCAAGGACAGGCCATTTGTTTTGTTTCAGACTCTTCTATTTGCACATAAGACAGTGGATTCACCTTTTTGATGGCATATTGTGTCTGTGGGTTCAGCTAGGTGACTTTACCTGTTCTACATCGCTCTAAATCTACAAGTACACATAAAAGCCACTACTGAGTACTGGTTGTTATTTAGCCTTTAAATATAAGGGCAAAGCCAGATAGTTTTGCTGGTGTTGTTTGAGCTGGATCTTGCATACTCAGCCCTGAACTTTTTGCTCTGCCCTTCCAGGCTGGATGCATCACACGGTGGAGCAGCTGGGGGATAAAGGCACCAAGGACAGCTATGCCATCCAGTGTCTGCAGAAGTCTCTAGAAGCGGACCCGAACTCTGGCCAGTCCTGGTACTTTCTCGGCAGGTAAGACAAACAAGGGCGTGAATGTTTGATAATCTTTCAGGGCTGGCCTCTAACCTTTAGTACTGATTAGGCTGTTTGTTTTACCTAAAAGCCATCTGCCAGGGTTCTATGATAATAATCTTGAGTACTTGAGCTTTATGATGGATGAATGTAGTGATTAATGCGCATGTAGGCATGGGCTTCACACCAAATTGGAGGCAAATGGAGGCAAATAGCAGGTGTTGGATCAGATTAGCATGCGCCCAAATTTGCTGGTTTACATCGTATTTTTTTATTTAACAAAATATATTTCTGGTTGGCGAGAGAGCTCAACGCACTGCAACTAATGGAAACATGCTAATGAACAAATCATAAGCAAATTATGAAAAAAATGGTACATATAGATAAAGATGATAGATGAATTGATTCTTTGTCCGTCTCCTCTCCTCCAGGTGCTACTCCAGTATTGGGAAGGTGCAGGATGCCTTCATCTCCTATCGTCAGTCCATTGATAAGTCGGAGGCCAGTGCTGACACCTGGTGCTCCATAGGGTAAGAACAGAATCGGGCGCTGTCTTGTTATACTGAGAGGCATATGTAACATGTCTTGCTTGAGGAAATAGTTGATCCATCTGTTCAAGGGTGGCTTGTGCTGAGGCTCTCAAAATGCCTCATGGAGATACAGCAACTAGTGCGACAGAGGACGAAGTGAGAGGTGGATAACAGAGCAAAATGAGAGTGAGAACAGGTGTTTAGATGGATGTAAGACGCATTGAGAGTTGGTATGGCTCAGAAAGATGAGGACCTAAATCCTGGACATTGGCAAGACAATCACCTGCCCTCCTTGCCTTTGCCTCCAGGGTGCTCTACCAGCAGCAGAACCAGCCTATGGACGCACTGCAGGCCTACATCTGTGCTGTTCAACTGGACCACAACCACTCCGCCGCCTGGATGGACCTGGGCACACTCTACGAATCCTGCGGCCAGCCGCATGACGCTATCAAATGCTACATCAATGCTACACGCAGCAAGACCTGCCTCAACACTGCTGCACTCACACAACGCATCAAACTGCTGCAGGTAGGGCTGGCATTCAGATGAATAATACCATCAAGCAACCCCGTTTGTTAGATGTTGTGGAGTATTTTGGTGTGTGTGTGTGTGTGTGTGTATTGAAGTGATGTGTTTATTGCCAAGCATTTCCAAAGCAATCAGCTTTTTAAAAAAATGCAGATTGTGCTTTTTGTCATTTTGATTTCTGACCACTGAGATATGAATAATAATTCATATTGGTGTGTTTAAACACATTTTTTTCTCACTTGTAATTGTAAAGCATACATTCATGGCATTGAACATTTGTTATATTCTGTATACACTTACCTGAAACGCCACCTTTTGGGTGACAAGTAGTCTTGTGTAGTGCCTTTCTTGTTGGACTCAAGTTAAGCACTAAAGTATGTGTCTTACACAATTTCTCCTAGGCTCAGTTGTGTAACCTACAGCCAGGTAGTCTGCAGAATAAGAGTAAAATGCTTCCTAGTATTGAGGAGGCGTGGAGCCTACCCATTCCTGCTGAGCTCACGTCCAGGCAGGGGGCCTTGAACACTGCACAGGCACAGCAGGTGAGACCCAGCTTATACAAGAGACTCCAGCCTTTTGGAAACTACTTGAACAATATATTTATGAGGAATATTAAAGTGAAGCCTTGCTCTGATACTTTCAGATGTTTTATCCTAAACAGACAGTATTAATGTATTTAAAATTCTAGTTTACACTCTTTACAGTTAATAAGGGCTGTGGCGACAAAAGATAAAATGGGACAGAGTCTGAAGGAATTGGAGCAAGGCCTGTATTACAGTAATCTAATTATTTGAGTAGTTGACCCTCATAGCACCTCTCTGGGTCACATGACAATTGTAAAAATGATTAAGGAACGCTATAAAGAACTTATTATTAACGCAGAGATGTCATTGCAACATACTTGGCAAACTGCAAGACTGAATATGCTGCATGTTTAATGGATACAGTATATTAAGTAGTATAAATGCATGTGTTTCTGTGTCATGTATTTGACAGTTTTATCTCAGTTGTTCTTTTAAAAAATGATTCAAACTGGAGCAGCTGGTTTTTACTTGTCACATCCCTCATTAGACAAATCTCAGCCATGCACATTAGGTAAACAGGCTGATCCTGAACCACCATCAACACATCTTTGTTTTGTTTTTTTGTACACATCTGCGCTGTTTTCATGCAGTTTTGTCTATTACAATCTTGAACACTGACATCATCCTATTTTGGAATAACATCACTTCCATCATTAGCAGTTGCTCTGTTTTTAATAAAAGTAATTCGAAGAAAAACAGATGTTAGTTGACTTCTACTTGCTCCAGTATTGAAGTTTGAGGTGTGAGTGATTAAATATAATCAACTTTTATGGGTAATCATTATTTATGATGTGACCCATGGCTGGGAAGGCGGAAAAGTGTCAACAACCAGTGAAAACTCTGGAGTGACCAGAATATGTGGTCTGCATGTCTAAACAACCCTCCACTAATGCAACTAATGTTGCATTATCCCACAATCACAGCATGAATACTCTGATTATGACCTTAATCAACAACTGTCAATTAGATTAAGGTGTTACCACAAACCATATTTTAATTGGAGTATTGCCATACATGCATTATTTAAACGCTCAAACTGTTGTGCATGTAAATGTAGTCAGTGTATCCGATGTCATTGTGCAGAAGAGTTTGGATTTATGATTGTGTTTTTCATTAGATTAGTGCACATTTTGAACTGTGGTTTTGTTGAAGAAGGGAAGAAAAGAACTCACAACTTATGTTCCTGTGCTGGATTTCTAGGCCTGTAAAGGGGAGGCAGGCCAGGCCGCCAGCAATCACACAGACCCACAGGCCAGTCCTGCCAAAAGGAAACGCACTGCCAGCCCAGCTAAGGTACTGCTAAGAACATTAACATCACTATTCTGCTGAGCAATAGAGAGGTTGAGCAGGGATACAGATTTTCTTTTTCTTTTTGTCTCGGGTACAGGGTGCTGCAGATTCATGGGCAAACAGCCCCAATCAACAGCAGATCCCCAGCTGGTACCTAACGCCACAGAAGCTTCAGGTAGGAACCCTCTCATGTCTTGTATGCTAAATTGAACATTTTTGTTTGCATTTTATTTAATCTGGCATCGAAAAAAATTCAAGGAAACCTTATACACTGAGTCAGATGTGCAGAAATTCACTCTCAGAATTAAAATACATGGTTTTCTCACCCCTGAAGCTTGTCTTCTACCCAGTATAGGTTATAGCATAGCAACAGAGCCGACATGTGTGGCCTGTGAAGAGAACTGTGATTGGTCAGCTTAGGCTTCGGTTGTTTTGGAGATTTTTGATAATGAGGCATCAACAAAAGAGCCTGCTGTAAACTGGGCTTCACAAGTTTAACTCCACCTTGATAGGAAAAGGAAGTGTGAGCAGATGCAGGTTGCTAAAAATACTGGAAGCTTGACATCAAAGACACAAGAACAATCTTGATGAGTGGGTATGATGGACAGATCAGCGGGAAACAAAAAATACGTGTGTCCTTGGTAAAGTTGATTAATAAATACCAAGTTGAACTCTTTTTAGCCTCTTCACAGGTGTGCAAAATCAAAAATGTCCATAAACTATTTATCACGTAGATGTGTACAGTATATGTAGATGAGTATAAACATAAAAGACCAAACATCAGTTTTACATCAGGCGTTTTGGACAAAAACCATTTTTGTGCACAGATCTTTAGTTTGAAGCCATTTCTTTTCTGTGCAAACTATGTAGGATTTGTTTAACTGATTGTTGAAACTAATTTTGAGCTTCTGAATTAACACAAAAATGTTTAAAATGTGCAGCTCCTGGATCACTTGCGGACCAACCAAGCTAACCTCAAGCCCCTCCAGGTGCAGATGCTGGAGCAGTTGGAGAACCAGTTCTCCCTCATGCAGCAACATCAGCAGCAGGTACACACACGCTACTCAAGTTCAGGAGTTCAGCATTAAAACTTTAATGAACCTGCCAAGTGGGCCGAGCAGTAGAGTTTTCTTTGAGTTTATTAGACAGACAGGATTAAGGGGTAGGATTTAATCTCTGGTCCACGCTCCATAGCAGAAGGTGATGGCCATGCACCTAATACTCTGGTTGCAAACTGCCGTTATAAACCAAAAAGAAGATGTTTTTTCAAACAGAGTGGTTCATCCTCTCAGCTGAGATGTTTCCTATCTGTGCAGCCGAACATAGCTGCTCCTCTATGGACCGTTTCACCCTGACGGTCTCGGTGCTTCCTCCGCAGGCTCCACTTCACTCAGCTGCCTGACTACCTGCTGCTTCTTCTCATTTTAACCTGAATAACAAACCAGGGCTCGGTCGGATCCACACGGAGAGATGGGGCTAGCTGGGAGGTTAGCAAAGCATTAGCCACAGACGGAAGCACAGCCAGCTAGCCTCTCTCTGTGTGGATCCAAACGGAGCACTGACCCCCATATCAGCAGAAATGTTCATTACGGGCTGAAGCAGATATTTCATTTTAAAGCCTTTATCAGCAGATACCGATGATGTGCAGATATTATTGTGCATCCCTACATAAATGTTGCATCTGTCATGTGATGCTCCTGTCTGTCTGATAAGTTCACTTGTACTGATTTAGCAATACAGTGAGTTATTGAGAAATTGCAATGTTTGTCAGAGTTCCTGTTTGTTGATGAGAACCACTGCTAGATGCTAACAGTTTAGCTACACTGCAGATATTTTGTTGTTCAATGGGCAAATCTCCCACAAGGTTTGAATTCTCATATTAATTCCAAAACCAACGCAACGCTGTTACAACTTATAATACTATTATGTTCAGTAATGTGACGTGTTAGAGAGTTTTTCCTAATGGATCTTGATGTCGTTTTCTTCTCTCATCTGTGTCAGATGAGGCAGCAGGCAGCAGCGGGTGGCCAGCCACGGCCCAGCCTTCCCAATGGTCCTTTGGCTGAGTCCTCTCACCACCACGCAGGCCTCTCCCGCACCTCCCCCCTGAATCACACAGCCATCCGACCCCCGTGTGTCACCCAGCCCACAGCCAACGGATCCTGTTCTTCAAGTCCCTCGTCGGCGCCACTGGGACACCAGGACACGGGCTCTCTGGGCAAAAATCACACCCTGGGACTGGGAGGTGGCGGCACGAGCAACGGAAACGTGCCTTACCCGCAGCAGAACTCTCTACCTCACAACTGCACAGCCGCCAGTCACCCCAGCACCAGCAGCACTACCAGTAGTCCCAGTCATGCAGACGAGGCATGGAGGAGCCAACAACGCAACACTACCACTCAGGTATCCCAGTGGCTCCTCTGAGGTTGCCATGGTTACGACCTTTGCTTCTTTTTTCCCTCCTTTGTTCTGCATTTTCTTGTATTCCCTTTTTTTTGTTATGGTTAACATTATATGTGGTTCTGTTTTTTGTTTATTTCATGTATTGTGTATTTTTCAGAGTGCATTTTCTTGTCTTTCTCTCTGTCCAGGGGCTTCAAAAAGGTCCAGGTTCACATTCGGCAGGTCCCAATGGAGAACCCCCTTTCTCTTCCTCCTCCTCCCCTCAGACCTCTTTTTCTTCCTCTGGCATTCTGAATCAGGTTGGACATTCTTCTGGGCCCTGCACTGCCTCCTCCTCAGCCTCCTCTTTATCCCCCACCTCTCCCCAGACCACACCCAACCACTTGTCCTCACCTCCCCACTCCGCTACTACCTCAGGGGTCCACACCAAAGACACCACGCCTTCAGGGGGCAACAACAGCAGCAGTGGTGCTGCTGCCACTTTGCCATCAGGTCCTGAGGCAGCCGTCAGGCATTCCGCAGGGACACCCCTAAGTCCCAGCACCACCCCCGCGCAGGGATTGACTAATCACGTCCAACCGCGGGTGACGGACAGCTCTGCTAGCCTGTCTCAGCCTGGCTCTCCTGCCCCCGGCGTGCTCAGTTCAGACAATCCTCAGCTCTCAGCCTTGCTAAAGGGAAAAGCCAATACTACCAGTAATGATGATAACAATAACTGTAGTAACCACGGAGGGCCTTCCTCAGAGAAAATCAACAACGTCCACCCGGGTCTCCACGGTGCCGCCAAACCAATTTCAGAGAACTCATTGGCATCCTCGCCACTTTCAGCCACTGCTACACCCTCTCCACGCTCTGCAGACCCACATGCCACCAACAGCCTCTCCTGCCTTAACAGCCCGTCCAACACCAACAGTCAAGGGCCCACAGTCAACGGGAAGGGGCTGGAAGACTCACAGAGCCCAATGAAGGTAGAGCCTTCTGCAGCAGCTCATAAACACACAGTCCCTGCTGGTCTGGCACCCTGGTCCTCAGTTTCCATCTACCCTAGCTCCAGTGAAGTTCTCAAAGCATGCAGGTAAGAAGCCTACAGGACTCAGTTGTCTAGTCAAACTATGACAACATGTGGTATTTAAATTTTTCTTTAAATTTTAATTTAAAGAAAATTTTTTTTCTTTTGTGTGTGTGAGTTTGAGAGAGAGAGAGACACTGTGTATGAATGAATACATTGGGGAGCAGTAATGCACTGAATGGTTTGATAGTGGAACACTTTTTGGTCATTTTACATCTTTAAAGTCATTTATTTTTGGTGATTGAAATGTCTTCCTTCTCAAGCGCTCCAGGTGTTAAATGTTAGGCAAGCAATTATCTAAAAGTGTAGTTCCTGTACTTAGCGACCAATGAGAATTGATCATGATGGTAACTGTATGTTGGCGAAGCTCTGGTGGCTCTGGTTGTAATGTATTGGTGGAAAATGGCTAATAACATAATTGAATCAGTTAACCAATAAGGAGCTGTGTTGTTGAGTATTATTGAGCGAGTTGTGTGCAAAACACTGCTTAGTGCATTCACCAGCTCGTTGTCAACTGAAAAAGGTGATACCACATGACACTGAGTGATTGTGGCAGTTAAGCAGCAGCAGACACGTTCAGATGTGAAATCATGTGCAAAAGTGAGTAATGTGTTGATTTTTAGCTGCTTTTGGAAAATGTCACGACATTATGACCCTGCACTGTGTGCTGGTTGTATTCATCATCGTCTTGTTTGGGTACAAACTGACACTTTGCGTGTTTGACTCCAAATAACATTTTTCACTGTAGCATTATGAGGGCTGCGCTAATGTCAGACACAGATTTGATGAGTACATCTTTGGGTATGCTGGTGTGCCTACCTACAATTTTTATTCTTGTAGGGATCGTCATGATGGTGTAATATTGCTCCTGTCACTTTACAACACCAACACCTTATGTTGGGAGGTCCTCATCACGTTTTTTTGCCCCCAAAGAGAGCAAGAGTCTTGTAGTTTTTGGCCAGTCCTCATACAGGACCCTCTCCTTTGGCGTGTTCACATCATATCGTTCAGACCATAATTGTCAGAAAAAACATTGACGTCAGCCTCCTAAGTTGGAGATATTAGCGCTTTCTGACAGCTACAATATCTCCCGCTTGACAAAAAGCTGCAAATGTGTCAGTAAACCGCTGGAGAAATGTCTGTTACATCAAAATAAAATCCAGTATTGACACTTATGCAATCAGTCTGGCTAATTTAATAGGAGCTATAAACAGTTTGTATCTGGTTTCACTTGTTAACAAACTGCTACAAATATGAACCACAACATAAGTAGCCCATTTAGGCTATTTAAATGGCTCTTAGTGGGGGTAACCATTTTGGAACAATGTGAGCACTCCCAAGTCGCAACAACGGCACGTTGTTTTTTATGCCAGTGCATGAATGTAACATTAGGGCACGTGTTGGAGTTCCTGCCTCCTGTTCTTTCATGGGTCAGAACTGCTCTATCCCAGCTCACTGGCCTGCTTTATAAACCAGCTGTATCATGCAGTTTTGTAGACCTAACATGTATTTTAACCTTTATTTTACCAGGTAAGTAATGCCAAAGACATCAACTATCACCAGTTGAAGGGGTGACGGTTATGAATATAGAAATTGTCTTCTCCCCTGCCTTCTGGCATAGTGCAGTAGATCACAATGAACAAAGGACTGACAGTGGATCATCAGGCATTAGTAGTACTAATTGATTTCAAAAAAGAAAAAAGAAGGTTTGATCAGCTCATGATATGTGCTTGTTATACACATTACTACACTACTACAGTTCAGTAAAAAATAGAAGATTTGATTTGAAAACTAGCTTCTCTCTCAATGTGCTGCTTAAAGTAAAAAAAAATCTCAAATGTTATCTCAAATGTCCAAAAGTCAGACAGCTGCATATTTGATTGCAAGTGTTTTGATGTTAGCTGGAAAAGAAGCAACATAGTTTTGCTTGTAAAAGTTCTTTTTATTTTCAAGTAGCCTGTTCTGCATAGTACATAATGTTGCACATTGATGGTTGCCATTACTTGACCATAAATTGACTGATCTCCTCCTCTCCCCTTTGCTCCGGCTGCAGAAACCTGGGGAAGAACGGTCTGTCCACTAGCAGCATCATCCTGGACAAGTGTCCCCCGCCACGACCCCCCCGCCCGCCCTCCCCTCCACTGCCAAAGGACAAACTCAATCCCCCAACGCCCAGTATTTATGTGCGTACAGCCAACACCGTAGAAGGAGAAGTACTCATGATGTTGTTGTGTGCAATGTTAGAGCAACAGTATCTTGGCAACAGCAACAAATACAAACACTAGTTGGATCCTCTTAATGTGTTGATTAATAAGTCTGGTGTCGGTCCACCTTCCTCTGACTAATTTCGTGTCTCTTCTCTGACATACAGCTAGAAAACAAGCGGGATGCCTTCTTCCCTCCTCTCCATCAGTTCTGCACCAACGCTGCCAACCCGGTCACCGTCATCAGAGGTCTGGCTGGAGCACTCAAACTCGGTAAGAGGCTGTTCCACATGTGCACAGAACATGGACTTGTCTTTGCTGAAACACGTTACAGACCGAATTTTTATTTTTCAGCGGTCTGAGTCTGTTTGATTTATCGATGCAGCTGTATGCATGGGTGATGTTTCTGTCTTTTGCTGTCTCACGTGGCTTTGTGGGTGTGTCTCTGTAATCATGTGAGGGAGTGTGTTCTGTGGATGAATTTGACATGTATGGCAACAGCACCACCTGCAAGTGGAAAATGTTACTGCACGTGTTGGAGAAAACTAACATCTGCTCTTCTTTTACATTTATGTAATAATGATCTGACAAATTGTTTATTGTTTATTTATTAAGAAGTTGTGTTGCAACAGTACCCCACCCACACACCTTCACCCACCTGCCCCACTCCCTTTTTACTTACTGTTGGTGAGATTGGCAGTTCCCACCCTGTTCTCCTTCAGTCATAGGATCACTAAATGACGCAATATACAACAAAGTATTTAGGACATGAATATAAATAAAAAGCATGAATCAAAATCTTTTTTTTTATGTTAGGTAAATGTTTTAAACACTGCACTTGACTTTGCACTAACCACTCTTCTTCTTCTGGCTTCTTCCTTCCCATCATACAGACTTGGGCTTGTTCTCTACCAAGACACTGGTTGAGGCGAATCCAGACCATCTGGTGGAAGTGCGGACCCAGTTGGCTCAGCCCACTGATGAAAACTGGGACCCCAGTGGCAGCAGGAAGATGTGGCGCTGCGAGAGCAGCCGCTCCCACACCACTATCATCAAATACGCCCAGTACCAGGCCTCCTCCTTCCAGGAGTCTCTGCGGGTCAGTGGGAGATGGATACACGCACTTGAGATAGATTAATACTGGGCAGTGCACCAAGCTGGAAAACGCTGGAAAGCTGTGCAGCAGACTAACTGGAGTTGAACCAGTGTTTTTGTTGCTATTTATTAAACTCAGAATTCAAAACCATAAGATTTTGTCCACGCAGGAATGCACACACAGAGGGGTTGCTAAATATTTGATCAGATATAGATTTAATTTTAACCAGTTAGTTGTTTTTTGGTACAATAAGAATATTGTAGTTTGGTCAGACTGCACAGACTTAATAAATAGCTTTCAGCTAATTCCACAGACTTTTTCCAATAGTTGACAATACTTTCAATACGTTTTGTTTGTGGTAGGAGGAGAATGAGAAGAAGAAGGAGGTGGAGGCGGAAGCAGGTTCCTCAGACAGGTGAGTTTTCTTTGCCTTTCTGTCATCTCAGATCTCATTTCTCAGATTTTGTGCTTTTTCTTTTCCTGTAACTAACAAATGATGTACTCTCATGTCAGTCTGATGCGGCGAAGGAAAGGTCCTTTCAAACACATCAAATTCGGCACCAACATCGACCTCTCTGATGACAAGAAGTAAGTGAACTGTGTAATATATATCAGACCAAACAACGTCACGTTTGTCTGGATAATGGAAGAAAACATGGTTTGTCTCTTTTAATTGTCTCACGCTGCATGTAACTTTTACTCTGTACAGGTGGAAACAGCAGCTTCAGGAGTTGAGTAAGCTGCCAGCCTTTTCCCGGGTGGTTTCAGCCGGCAACCTGCTCAGCCATGTAGGACACACCATCCTGGGCATGAACACTGTCCAGCTCTACATGAAGGTGCCAGGGAGCAGGACACCAGGTACACATGGACAGAATTAACATTGCTGTTTCTGTATTGTCATTTTTGTCACTCTGTTAGTAATTACATCTTTTCCTTTGTAGGTCACCAAGAGAACAATAATTTCTGCTCAGTCAACATTAACATTGGTCCTGGTGACTGTGAGTGGTTTGCTGTGCCTGAACCGTACTGGGGCGTCATCAACGACTTCTGTGAAAAGTACGTCACCAGACACGAAACATTCTTTTATAGCTCATTTCTACATGTACGGCTGTGTATCCCGAGAGTCGACACTGATAGCTATGCATGTGTTTTTTTTTTTTTTTTTTACAGGAACAACATTAACTTCCTGATGGGTTCCTGGTGGCCCAACCTGGAGGACCTGTATGAGACCAACGTGCCTGTTTATCGCTTCATCCAGCGTCCTGGAGACCTGGTGTGGCTCAACACAGGCACTATCCACTGGGTTCAGGCCATCGGCTGGTGCAACAATATCGCATGGAATGTCGGACCCCTCACAGGTAAGAATAAGACCGAGATGAGAGATTTTAAATAGTCTTACATAGGAAATGTTTTATGGATGTTGATGCTCATTACTGTGCCGCCTGCTGAGAGAAACAAAAAAAAGTATCCATCAAAACTTGTCAGTACAGCGTCCAGGTGCAAGCATGAGCAGCTGCATGCTGCTAACAGAGAGCCCGTATGCTTTGTAAATCTCCGATGGATAAACACTTATCCAGTGTTGCACCAATGCACAGATGAAAATGAAGAATTCCTCTCTGTTTCTGTCAGCCCATCAGTACAAGCTGGCAGTGGAGCGCTACGAATGGAACAAACTGCAGAGTGTCAAATCCATCGTTCCCATGATCCACCTCTCCTGGAACATGGCCAGGAACATCAAAGTGTCAGACCACAAGCTCTTTGAGATGATCAAGTAAGAACTCACTGTTTCTGTAAAGACCTACTTTCTAACTGGGTTAGAGCTGCAAAGATTAGTGGACTAATCAATGTGTCTATCAATAGAAAATGAATCGCCAACTATTTTGGTAACAAAAAAAATTCTCTGGTTCCAGCCTCTTAAATGTGAATATTTTCTGGTTTCTTTAGTCCTCTGTGATCGTAAACTGAATGTCTTTGTGTTGTGGATTGTTGGACGCATGTTGAGCTTTGGGAAACATCAAAATTTTTCTCCATTTCATGACATTTGATAGACCAAATGACTAATCAATTAATTGAGAAAATAATCAACAGATTTATCGATATTAAAAACAATCATTAGTTCCAGCCTTAAACTGGGTGCTTTTTTTTTGTTTGTTTGTTTGTTTGTTTTTGTCACACTGAACTCATCCAATGTGTGTGTGTTAGGTATTGTCTGTTGCGCACTCTGAAGCAATGCCAAATGCAACGAGAGCTGCTGTTGGCTGCTGGGAAGGAACTGGTGTGGCACGGGAGGACCCAGAATGAACCGGCACACTACTGCAGTATCTGTGAGGTAAGCACCCGTAGACTCAACCTCACCGAGATCCTTACTGCTGCAGGTGTGTCATGTGACTGGCACTGTTCTTCTTTGTTCACGCTTCTCTGCTCGTCTCTCGTGACCAGGTGGAGGTGTTTGACTTGCTGTTCGTAACCAGCGAGAGCAACAGCAGGAAAACATACGTGGTGCACTGCCAGGACTGTGCCCGAAGGGGGAACGCTAACCTGGACAACTTTGTGGTGCTAGAGCAGTATAAGATAGAAGACCTCATGCAGGTTTATGACCAGTTCACACTTGTAAGTATGAGGCACAAAACCACCAGCAGTACCTGTCCTATTCAGACCATCACAACCAGTCATTGATGTTTTATGAGTTTTGTCTGCAGGACTCAGTGTGTTTTCTCTCCGCAGGCGAGTCCCTTGCCTTCCTCCTCTTGATGGTAACATTCTGTTGTTGAGGACAGTTTGAACCACAATGGACTTAATCGGAAACTCTCCGGAAACCTTCTTTTTTTCTGATATTCAGGAAGTAAGCCGGCAGTCCTCCAACTGCGCTCTGTAGCTATCCCATAAGGCAGCTGCGTGAAAGCTGTGTGTCTATGCAACCTGCCCAGAGTGGTGTGCCTCCCCCCAGTGGACTGGAGGGTGACGGCAGCTCCTCCTGTCACCATGACCAGACTGTTCTACTGCTGGCTCAGCTGGACTTCTCTAGAAAAACACACATGATCCCACATAAAATGATGAAATAAAGTTTTGTACATATTATGTTTTAACTGGCAACATCGTCACACAAAGACTACTGACTTCATGGTTTTCTTTTTCCTTTTTTTTTTTTTTTTTTTTTTTTTTTTTTTGTATTCTGTTTGTGGGTTGATAACAAAAGCTTTTGTTTCCTCCCCTCCATGAGATGAGTGATTAGCATAGCTGGTCTTTTTGTATGTTAGGTAGACAAATCCTTGATCAGGAAAACAAGATTTAAAAACTGTTTTGTAATGTGAAAAGTTGAGTGATATATTCTTTGCAACATTTCCCCAGTTTTTTCTTTCTTTCTTTCTTTTTTTTTTAAATCAGTGAAAACTTTATTTGCTGGAACTATGACGAGTCTTTGGTTACTTGCATTGGGGGGAGAGGAAATAATTTGTAGACAAACAGCCAAGTCACAGAGAAAAAGGGTTGCACACAGACAAAAGAGTGAACTTTAATTTGTGTCTTTTTTATTTTGATGTAAATTTACATTATTTATAAATGCATATTTATTGCTTGAAAATATTTGTTGATGGAATGCTGTAATATTTTTCTTGAGTACCTGCCATTAAATTTGAAGGAGCCTTGTGATTTTGAGCACGGCCCCTCATACATTTTCTATATAAATAAAACTGCTTAGTAAGCATTGTACAGAGACCTTACCTTGAAATTGGTTTATTGTTTGAAGGATGTTTTATGCGTCAATAAACAAAAACTGTCTTTATTTACATCTGCAGCTTTTTGTACTCATTCAGAATTTTTGAATTCTTATGATATTAATTCAACTAAAGCAGCTCCTTGCTTCATTGGCTCAATATCTTTTGCCCTGACAGTTATCCAGTAAAACAAAGACCCTCAAGTTTTGAATATGTGCATTAAAACAAGCTGTTCTGATTTCTGCATAAAATTACAGGGAATTAACAGAAAGATGAAATGAGGCCAATACTTCTGCAGTAAATCCAGTCTAAAAGCTAATAAGTCTATATTTTGTGTAAATCGGAGACTCTTTCTTCTATTATACATTATGTAATGTGACTTGCACAAGAACACTACAATAAGGTAGATCCATCTAGTGTTTGGACTAGAACCTGGTTTGTCCAGCTGGTTGCCTCTGCCAGAGCATCTCTGTCAACGACCGGTATAAAATGTGTGAGGAGCTGCTGCGCATGCTCAGCTGATCCTGTACTGACTGAGTCCACCTGGCAGGAGGGGTGTCTGCAGAGAACGACGAAAGCACCAAACACAGAAAACTGAAAAGCAGAACTGAGAGGTTAGTGGGTGTAAGTTGAACATCTGCTGGACAGATGAAGGGTGTTCATAGGTCTCAGAATATATACGGGTCGGTGGGCAGATAATAAGGCAGTCAAACAAAGGTTTGTTTATGCCCCATGGTTGCCTTTTCCTATAACACTGGCTCACTCTTCTTTATGGAAACATGAAGTATACTCAGACATGACTTGTTCTTCCATAATATGGTCACACTCAGCATGTTTTCTATCAGGTTCAATTTTCAGGCTTTCAGTTTTGAAATAGCCAAAAGAAACAAAGTCATTGACACTTCATAGAAATGATAGAAGATATACCGTGGATGTGTACTTCTGATTTACTTGTGAGCTGTATCAAAAAAGAGATTTACTCTGATCCAATGAAGCAAGAAAAGTGACAGTAAAGTTATGAAACATTAAGTCCCCCTCCACTCAAAAATATGTTTTTCTTCTGGTTGCTTCACTGTGCAGAATGATGTATGTGCAGAGTTTCTTTTCACATTCATCTGTTGAAAGTGGAAAGTTTCTCTGTGATCATTGAAAGTTTTATTTTATTTATTTTATTTTATTTTATTTTTTTAATTTTTTGGACAGGCATGATTTGTGATATCACAACTAATGATTGTGGTCCAGTAGTCAACTTACACAAGTATGATGTGGAAACTTGAAGCCTCCGGTGCACAAACACTGCAAATAGACTTTACAGTGAGGTAGGAGACATCTTGTGTTCAGCAGTTAAACTTATGAAATGAAATATATTTACGTATTCACACATTCTGGATTTTTTAATGAGGAAGGAGCAGTAGATGCCATTTCAAGGATTTTAATGAGGTAAATATACTTTTTTGTGGAAAAACCACATTAGACACACATTATTGTTCCCAACAGAGTATTATTATGTCTTTAATAGATGTCTGGAGGGGATCTTTAAGGTTTTTAGCACACAGTTGGTATATTGGATGGACTGCTATGACATTTGGTTCGGACATCCATGTTCCCCACAGGATGAAATCTTAAGACCTACTAATACCACACCAACACATGCCATTTTCACCATAACTGGCTCAAAAACAAACTCTGGACCTAAGATTTTATCCGTCTCACAAATTGGTTTTCTCAACAATGAGCACCATTATTACATGGTGGGAAACGGTGTTCATATTAGGTTTGGATTTGAAAAAAAAAAAAAAAATCCCCTTTATTCTTAGTGAAGAACACATGAGAGGCACTGGAAAGTTCACGGCTGCCATTTGTCCATCTCAGTTAGTCTTCTCGTCTACATGAGGCTGCCAGGAAAAATGTAGCTTTGCCAAGTGGATCACCAGGAGGACCATTAAAAAAAGTTTCACACATAGTACAGTACTTCAGTCCCCCTTTTTTTTTAAAAATTTGTCACACAGCTTTAGAACAATAGCAAAATATTAGGCAGATTGCAGCGTACTCACTCACTGTTTGCAACCACATACACACTGAAATATAGGTGCAAACTATGCATGTTTGCATGTAGAAAATGAAGGAATAGCTTTATTGGATGTGAACCAAAAGCAAATGAAGGAACAGTTCTGGGCTACTGAGCAAGTGAGAACAATACAGATGGCAGAGCGCAGATGAAAGATTCCTTATCCAAGTCCAGTCATACATGCTTAGTTGTCACTTGAGATTTAAAAAAAAAAACAACCTTCTATCTCCTTTTAATACATAAAAAGAGTTATATATAATAGCCGTAACACAGTGATGTAGGGTGCTGCATTGGACGATAAACTCACATAGCTTCACAGACAGACAGCCACTGTGCGATTCAAAGAGCAACAGCCCGGTTTCTCGTCTTTTTCACGCAAGCATTGTCTTTTTCAACACAGCTGAAGTCTCATTTGGTGCTCGGTGCTTTTGTGTCCAGCATTCAGGGGTGCCCGCTTTTTCCTTGCAAATTGTGCCCTGAATTTGCACCATGTACAGTCCACTGCAATCATGCCACAGTCAGATCCCCGCACCATAACAAAGACACAGAGCCTCATTAAATGTCCCTATGGTGCATCCAGTTGACCTGCTCTGGCAGGGAACCATTTTTATCTGAATTAAGTCTATGAACGTGGTAGGGGAAAAAAAATCTTAGAGAGAAAATAATGAATCTGAACAAAGTAGCTGTGAGAAATCAAAAGCTTTTCTGATGTCTCTGTCTGTAATCAATACAAAGGTTTGATCTTTTTTCCCTCAATTTTTCCCCTCAGTAGGTTATCGTCTGTGGTGATTAAACAGCATGCTGCTCAGTTTTTCCGCTGCACAAGATTTACTTTACAGCCTCCTAAAAAAAAAAAGAGCTGATGATGCCATCCATGATTTACAGGAGATGAAAAGAGGAACTCGGACAATTGACGGTTTGTAAAAGAGGAACAGAAAGTGTTTTCTTCTACCATGGTAGCCAATGGATAGAAATGCTGCAACAGACCTGATGAATAATTATGTGATTTTGATTAATTTCATCTGATCATATTGTTTGTACATTATGACTGTGTTCTCTACTATGCATGATTTAGTTTGACACCATATTCTGACGTCAAAACTGGAGAGAACATCCAGCACCCCATGAATATACCATTTATCATGATGATCATCAATAAGCAGCTTTTTCTTGCATTTCGTTCCTTTAATTCATGGATTATGGTTAGTTTCAATCATAGAAAAAAAAAGGAAAGTCTAAGCCATCCTGTCATTGCAAACTTTGAAATGTCTTTGCCAAGATTCCATGAGATGAAATTAAAAGGTATTTTGCAGAAGACAAATGTCCTTTGTCTTATTTATGGTACATCTTTTTCATGTGTCATATTCAGACAAATCATTAAGAGACAGGGAATAATTGGATTTCAGTCAGACTGAAACACAAACCTGTTGGCTGAGCACAATAGCACTGTGAGCCGCCAGTACGCCTATTCATCTTTTTTTTTTCAAAAAACACAAGTTATTTTAAAGCCGACCCTGTGGTTTCTTATATCTCACCTCTGTTTATGTGCCTAATACTGTTTAATAATGGCGTCTTTATATAACCCATTTTATGTAACAGTATAACTCCTCATACAGACATATAACCACAAAGTATTCATGAAAATATAAAGTATAAAATACATATATATGTATATATATATAAAGAAATACAATAAAATTACAATTAACTTTTTATGGTTGATGGAAATATCTGCAATACTAAATCTTGAAGAACCTCTTCAGGTCCTGCATTCACAATTTTACTTGAGAATATGAATCAAATGAATACGTATCAAAATAATATATAATATCAAAAATAAATGTCTGATTCTGCAGAATGAGTTTCCTTTTCAAAGTGTATTGATGTGTGTAAGCAGCAGAATTTAAAAATTGGTGATGTAAGTTTACCATTTTGATATGCTGCCAGAAATAACGCATTTTTTTCAGAGTAACTGGTGATTACAGCCTTAAAATTAATGTAGTGGTGTGAAAAAAGAACAATATTTTCCTCTCAAAAATAAAATAATCAAGTAAAATATATCACAAAATGAAAATATGTAAGTAATGCACCTAAGTATAGCACTTTAAAATGTACGTAGTTAATTGCCTTGTTTGTTTAAAGCAAATTTAAACCAATTTACAGTCATTTCAAATGTTAGTATGGCTGTGCAAAATGGTTTAGTGATCTTGTTTTGGATACTCTGATGTATTTATTATTAATGATAAAAAATATTCTGCTTTAGAGTATTTAATATACATATCATATATATTGCAGACAAACATCAGTGGTTCCAAACAAAGAAAAAGAGAAAACAGAATAAAGTCTGAGGCTTCTTAAATCAAACCTACAAGTATGTACTCCATAGATTTTGTTTTCTAAAGCTGATGTTCTGTCTGTCTGTTATACACTCCAACACTGGAATGAGACAGCAAACGTACTAATGCCAACCTGGTGCCAGTCCAGCTCCTCTCACACCAGCGACTAATAGCCACTTGTTAGTAGCTGTGAGGACAGCGCTGCTATTTCACATTTTAAACCTTCGTTTCATTGATTCTCTTTCTGCTGCTCGACAGGCTGCCGCACAATGATTCTGACACACTGCTGGTTTCCCTCCTCACGTCAGCTGCACACATATCGAAGCCTCGTTGTGAATGGATGGATGGGTTATTAATTATTAATTGCATCCCTAATTGTGTTTCAGAGGTCCTTAATCTTGGTGTGATATTTGATTCAAACCTGTCATTTGCTGCATGTCCCACAGTGACCTACGTGCTCCAGTAGAAGTGATCACCTGATCCACATTATCTCACAGTAAGTGGCTTCCTGTACCGTTACATTTTGGATTTTAATTCTGTGTTGGTTAAATACCTTTAGCTGCAAGTCTAAAAAATCTTTAGTTCATTTTACTTCCTGTCTTGTGTTTGTATCAATCTTCAGAACATTCAGCTAAATAATAAACACTTTGAACTGCCTTGTTGTTGAAATGTGCTATACAAATAAATAAGAAATACGCGTACAACCCAGAAAATGAGAAGTATAGTTATTTTAATTTTAGTTCTTTAGTTATTTTTAACTATTTGTTACTTGGAATTGTTGAAAGCTAAAATTAAAATGATAATAGGAAAAGACATATGAAAGGATTCAGGTCCAATAATTGGCTTTGATGCCTCTCACTGATAAAATATTCTCAACTCAAGCTTCACTAACTAGAGTTTTCCATCATATCTCACAGCATTCTTCAATATATGAAACTTGCTCAGGTGTTGAAAGGTGTGGGCTTAGTATTAGTATTAGTAGTAATGTATTTCATTTATTATTATGTAGCTCCATCTGTGAGAAGACTGTTTCCCGTTAAAACTATTAATGCATCTCACTGTCACTCAACCCAGCGGGAGGACAGTATGCTGGCAAGATTGAGTATTTTTCAGCAAAGGTGGTCACAGCCATTATTTTGTATTCAGATGAGGCAGACTATTCTATAAACTTGTATTATTTTTGTTTAATATTTTGACATTTATTTCATTCCACTGTATTTTTTTATGGTTGAAATGATAAGCTTGAACTTGGACACTCCAGGTTCGGGTAATTCTTCTTCAGGTCAAAAAACAGTCCGGTAATCATAACGCTGCCATGAATCTGGCTGGTTCAGCCTCTGAGCGGTCACCACAGTGATTTTTGGTCTGGCTTTGGTGTGGAAAAGTACTAAAAAACCATCAGGGGTGTCAAGATGATTTTAAATAGGAAAATCTCACTTTTGGTGTCTTGTAAACAAGTAGCTTAAATCATTTAGATTGACAGTACTACAGTACATTTCCATCCTGACATCATTGAGACTTAATGGGAAATGAAGCTGCTCACTTGCACCAATTTCCATCAGGGTCTCAGATTCTAGCTAATACCTCTGTCTCCACAGAGCGCTGCCAAGAAGTGAACGAACAAATCTTTTCTTCCGATTCTTTTTCCATTTTGAAAAGTGCAGGAAATAGCCATATGCTCACACTCTAAGTTACCAAAACTAACTGCCAGCAATTCAAATGGAAGAATTACAACCTTAAACATTGTTACAAACTCAAGACTTTGAAACGGTCTGGTTATTGTAACGCTGCCATGAATTTGACTGGTTGGATTCAGCCTCTGAATAGTCACCACAGTGTTCTTTTGTTTTGGCTTCAGCGTGGAAAAGGACACAGAAGTACTAAAAAATCTGGCTAACGCAGGTGCAGATTTTGTTGGTGTGACAACCTTTTATATGAACACTTGGTCAGCGGGTTTGAAATGCATGAATAATAAGCTTATAATAATACTAAAATTAGATTTTTTTAAAAATTCGTCATGGCACCAGAATCGTTAAACCTGAACTTTTTCTCAAAATTTAAGAAAACGTGGGATTTGGGACGTTCATTGTGTTTGCTAGATGACACTCATTGTGCTGCTGTAACAAAATTAGTCATAAGTGTGGGATCATTCATCCGCACCAGGCTCTGTAGGCATTGTGCTTGACAGTTATTTTATTATCACAACCACAGGTGGCTGCATTGGTTCGATGGACTGACAACCACATCTTCTGAAACACTCTTAATTTATTCACGATCCCTTTTGAATTTTCAGTAAAAAAATAATAAAAATAAAAAAAAACAGTGCTGGCAGGCTGTGTTTTTTTTTTCTTTCCACTTACCTTCAAAAGTGAGAAGGTGGAGGAGGTTGACGTTTTAGAAAATATCAAAGCTGGAAGCTGAGGCAATTTTTTTATATTTTAAGAGACACAGTTTATGTCTCCTCAAAGTAAGAGAGGCAGCTGAACTCCCCTCTTCATCCTTTGCTTTGTGCATCGGTATATGGGGTTCAGTTTGTGCCAAAAAGGTTGCTGTTGTACATTTGAATATGTCTGTCACATATTTGAATATGTCTGTTCTGTTCACTGTTTTTGGATTTTAAAGCATTTATCAGTAAGTAGTGTCGGAATTTATGGACAGAATACAAAGTCAAACTATTCAAGAGACATACAAGTAAAGAAAATGTTCAATAGCAAAGAAATGTGCAAGCAAAGACGAAAAAAATCAGCTGGGTGCAGGATTGTGGAGAATCCTTGGTGTGAAACCAGCAGGGGTGTCAGGACGACTTTAAATAGGAAAACCTCACTTTTGGTGCCTTGTAAACAAGCAGCTTAAATCATTTAGATTGACAGTAGAACAGCACATTTCCATCCTGACATCACTGAGCCTTAATGGGAAATGAAGCTGCTCACTTGCACCGATTTGCATCAGCTTCTCAGATTCAAGCTAATACCTCTGTCTTCACAGAGTGCTGGCAAAAAGTGAACAAAAATATCTTTTGTTGTTTTGTTTTTCCAGTTTGAAAGGTACTGGGTCTGCACTGGCGCGTATTGCCTCCAGGAAATAGCCACATGCTCACACTCTAAGTTATCAAAACTAACTGCTAGCAATCAACATGGAAGACTAAAAAGCTTTAACATCGTTACAAACTCACTTGTTTTGCATATTGATTTGAGTATTTTAATTGTTTCCAGGTCATTTTTTTCTGCTACTGTCGTAATACAATGTACAAACAAGTAGGTAGATTTTTGTTTATTAAAAATACACATGTAGCATCAAAGCTACTACTCCCAATACATATGTAGCCTTTATGTAGCCCACAGTTTCATATTTTGGAAGGATAATAGCGCATAAATTGCTTTACTTCCACTTGATACCTACATGTCCTGTTAATCTGTCCTGCAGTCTTGTGGCCTGAAAGGTACACAATACCAAATATTCAAAAATCCAAAAACGTAAAAGTTTATGATAGCCTATTTAAATGTTCAGACCGGAGTATACTGAGGCACACACTCAAACTTCTCAGCACCACTCCTCATACATCTTATTCCTTTAATGGAAATATAGCAAAGCCCAAAGTTATATTAAGTTGTTTATGTTATTATAGCAGGCAACTCTTAAATTTTGAAGCGTGACTTTTGTTTAACCTCTTCCACTCCTGCTCCCCTACCATAGACCCACCTTTGGGGAGGATGGGGGATCTTTAGGGGGAGATAGCAGTTCAACAGTATATGCCACATAGAAATGATGTACATCATCTGAAAGCTGGGTAACCTGAGGATTAATTTGAGATGCAGTTCAGGACTGTAATAAACATTGTGTTTTGGTTAGGCATCTATTCAAATTTTTTGTATAAAGGCTTAGAACATTTTTCGATGGAAGTACATGACGGCCATTCCTATGTTCAATTATGTCTCATAATTTGTTGCAGCAATTTTTTGGTTGATACCATTTGTTATACAGATTTGATGCAAAACATAACCATTTTCACTCAAGAATTGATAAAAAATGGTCAAAAACCCCTCCAAAATACCACATTAAGGCAGCAAAACCACAAGGAACACCACTGAAATTGATACCAAAAGGATTTGGTATCAAAAACTTTTGACATTTGGAGATTTCTGTAGAACTGTATTTTTCAGTGATAGGATGGCGAGCACTTCTCTTCTGGAAATTGCTCAGAAACCCCCTTATTGTCAATGTACCTGGGAAAGCCATACATCCTCTGAATGCCCTGGTCTCTAGTTTATGGTTGTAAAGTTTCATGAGACTGTGATTAGAAGTCACAATAGGTAATTTTATACAGTGAGGTCAAGTTTCAAAAAATGGTCTCACTACAATGAAATTGCTACTATGGAAACTAATATCATCATACATGAATACAATTGAGCTCATTGAATCCACAAGAGTCTTATCTTTCCAGTCATACCAAATTTATGTAATTCCAAAACTGTTTAGGGATCCAAGTATGCAGAACTATTCAAATACACCATTTTTAGAACAGAAAAAAATAACACATTTATACTGCATGCAAACAACTGCATGGGATTAGCATAAAGTGGGCATGTCTGTAAAGGGGAGACTCGTGGGTACCCTTTGAAAATGGCCACGCCAGTTTTTCCCTCGCCAAAATTTAGCCTAACTTTGGAGCACTACTTAACCCCCTTCCAAGCTAGCATGACATGGTTGATACCAAGACTTAGGTTGTCTAGATTCATATGATATCAGTATCTTTAGCTTTAAAACCAGGCCCGCTACAGCCTCTGAAAGACAGTAAAGGAGAGTGGAAGAGTTAAGGAGGTGTACATAGATTTGTAAATATGCGTTGACGGCGTTGACGCAAAGTTGCAGGAGACATCACTTGAGCTGTTAGCATCACGTTTAATAACCTATATTGTATGACCTTTTATGGCTATCTTAAATTATACGTAGTGTCTATAAGTTATTCATCATATTTAGCATCAGTTGTGCTGCTAACTCAAATCAAGTTACTCTATTAGATGCTTGTCTGTGGTTCTAGCAGTCCTTGCATGGCAGTAAACACTTAGAACAACCTGGAGGAAGTTTAATTGTAAATCAGTTACAAATAATTAATTCATCTAGCTTTGCCAAAATTTCTGTCAACATCCTCTGTAGCAGAAGGAAGAGAAGTGCAGACAGTAGCTTTGCCTCTCACAGCGGCTCACCAGATAGAGGGATCGAGTGAGGATGATGGAGAAGATGATCTGATGCAGTGGACCAGAGTGAGGACAGTTGAACCGCACATACAGAGTCTACATGTGATTCAGAAAAAGGTTGAGAGGTTTTAAATGGGACTCTTCATCAGAAAGTGGAACAGATGAAGCACCTTCAAATGACAAACAAAACATTTTCATACTTGCGTTTCATCCTGATGTGTGTTTAGAATGATATTCGTTCAAACCATGAGCGGCCATATTAACATACTCAGTCTGGAGCCATGTGCTGTAACGTTATGTGCAGTTACACATATTTGACGCATGATAATACAATATACAACCTCAATCTGTTCCTCATACAGATAGGAGGAGCACAAGTCTGACAAATTTCCCTTCACAGAACCCGAAGAGCCAGTGAAACCTGGAGCCAGCAGATGTCACTGTAGTTATGAAAGAGATGGATGATAACTTATGTCTGTAACACATACGCACACACACACACACACACACACACACTAATAAAGACGATCAAAGCTGTTCCTAAATCCTGAAGGTGTATTCCAAGTGTGTTAGTCACTCATGTGAGTCAGCTTGTATTTGTTCCGTTCGTATTTGTTTTTACTCTTAAACCAAGTGACTCACACTTGAGTTGACAGAGAAAACATATGCAAGTATTTTAGAACAGGAAATGGATGTACAGGAGAGCAAAAGTTATATTTTTTGGACTGTGCAGATCAAGTGCTTTCAGCAGCCAAGAGGAAATCATAGTAATTTGTGGAAGTGCTGGGTTCGAGAGGAATGTGCCTGAAAGGAACTCTGACTACTGTTAATGCAGAAAGCTAAATATCTGAAGTCTGACAAGGCAATGACAGACTGGTTATGATGGTTTCTGACAGTGAATGCCACCCAACAGTTTAAAACTTTCTCAGTCTGACACTAGCCTGTCTTTTTTTTTTTTTTTTTTTTTTTTTGCTTTTTCTTGGGGATTATTTATTCTTTGAATAAAACAAGCAAAGTTTGGATTCAACTGCTTCAGTTTGCATCACTTACAACTTTCCCATATAATTATTATTAGAATACTGTTCCAAAGAGTCATCATGATTCATTTAATATGGGAAAAGTCAGTCAAACAAAGTCACGTCACAACTTTTATCAACTAAAAAAAAGGGAGATTCGAATTAAATACTTTGCCAAGAGTAAGAAAAGATTTTAAATAAAGAGACTAAGAAAAGTTCTCCAATACATTTTAGGCAAATGGTATATATATATATATATATATATATATATATATATATATATATGTATCAGGAAGAACAGCAATATGAAAACCAAAGGAGTATTGTTGTGACACATGAGAAAAAAATGGATTTTTAAACTCCCTGCGTGCAGAGGTAAGGAGTAAAGAACTTATTTGTAGCCTGCTTAATTATTTCCATTATGTGCAACTTTTGCAAACACTTTTACTCTAAACACTTTCTACTCTATAGATATTGTAACTTTTACTCACTTTACAAACTTTTTGTTTGACAGCTGTAGTTTCAATTAAATTCACATATTAAGATTTTAGAAATACACCATAAGCTCATAAAAATAATGCTTTTAAAAACATTAAAAGTTTAACTAACCTCTTGTACATATAGTAGAAGGACCACCTGGAACAAACATGACAATAATATATAATTTAACTTAATATATATATAATTATAATTTAATCACAAATGAACTGTTCTTCATATTGAGCTCTTAAACTTTTGATACCTACAATTTGCTACTAAATGTTCTTAAATACATTTTGAATGCAGGATTTGTATAATAATATAGTATCATTTACCTAAATAATTCATATATTCCTCTGACTGACTGTTTTAGGCACATTTTTAAGGCCCTGATGTGAATGAATGGATGGCTGGTCAAAGAACCTGGTGAGACTCAGAGGTGTGGCAGTGTACTACATCTTCAGCCCTGCTCAGCTGCTTATATACGGCCCAGAAATAGGCAGCAGCAGCAGCAGCAGCAGCTTGGTGCGGTCCGGTGACTCAGCCAAGACTCAGCGCAGTTTATTGGGATGAATAAAATACCACAAACGTTTACACTTGAAATGAAAAGGTTGCGTAAAGGCAACTATAAAATGAAAATCTGCTGTAAATGTAAACATAACATATCGGCAAAATTGCCTGAATAATTACCTAATAAAAAGAATAAAAGATATTTGCATTTAAGGTGTCTGTTCAAAAAATTATTGAGTGGGAAAAAGTCCCCACATGACGGGTAACTAAAATTATGACTGCTAATTTCCGGTGGTGGAAGACTTAAATCCTTAGATATAAGTGTCCACAATGGAAAATACTGCATTAACCAAACACAAGTAGGCTTAGTACTGCATTAAAGCTGTCATTGTTTGCGGTAAAGTATGAAGCTTAAAAGCAATCATTGTAAAGAGTGATGTCAGATTAATATCCTTAAACCTTGTATCACCAATAGGATCCCCAAATGGGTATTTTATGTGTTCATTTCAGTTAAACAAGTTGAGAAACATCTGTTTAAATCTTTCATCGAGCTGAAAGGAAGGTCGTTTTCATTGTCAAATGTGACATTTTGAAAAATTTTATGCAACAGCAGTGATATTGAATATATGAATAATGTGAAAAGTAGGCATTGCACTATAACTACAGCTTTCAGATCAAGTAGTGGAGTTAAAAAGTCCAATACTTTCCAAATTAAGTGACATAAATGGAAATACGCAAGTGAAGAACAAAATGTACAAAGTTACTTCCCACCTCTGGAAAATGATGACTCTTTAAGGAACAATACTTCATGTTTCCCTTATGTAGTTTTTAATGTAACTTTCTGGCAATTTATATTTCCACTTTATAGCATCTGCTGTCCATCATCATCTAAAGACCACAATATCCCACTATAAGAGAATATATGAGCAATGCATGAGGCACACATGGTCTGCAGACATCCAGACCATCAGTGTGACAACCATCTAAATAAACAGGTGTACTCGATGCACAACACATACCACACTCGTCCTATATCAGTGGAGGGGAAGGAGGAAGCTCAGCTGTCTTGTCTGCCAAGAGCGGACAACATTCAGCGCACAGTTAACTCACCATCGTGTTTTCAGAAAACATCAATATTCTCTGTGCCAAGGCAACAACAAGGTCTGAGCTGAAGTCCCCCAGATTCCTCTTGGATGAGTCTTAGGGTTTTGGAGCTGTGAGTCACAGGAAGCATCGGGTTAACGTGATGAGCATCTTGTGCACACACATAGACTCACTCACTAACTGAGGTGTGTGTGTGTACAGTAAAAGCACTCATTATAAAGAATCATCGCCTTTGAGAGTGTTTTGATGTGAGAGCAGTGTTTTAGCTGGTCCAGGTGTTGCTAAGTCAAACTACTCTCTATGTGTTTCCATATGCTGCCAGTATGCCAATTTCTCTCTTATAAAGGAGATAATGTGCCTCAAGAGACTGTTTGGTGAAACAAAGGTCAAATTAATAAAAATGTAGCAGAAAAAAAAAGTATTTTCCCCTGAAACGCATTGGAGTAGATGTATTCAGTTGCACACATGTCAATACCAAAGTAAAGAAACAACACCTACAAACAGTAGTTAACTGTGAAATTGAATATTCATTAGACTGGTAACGTGCTCAGCCATTCATGTTTGTTCTTGCTTCACTTTAAAACTAAAGAAAATCAAAAAAGTATGGCGCATGCTCATTCACTGGCTCCTACAGATGCTAAATACTGAGGACTTCTGGATCATCTACCGTGCTAAGGAAACAACTTAACAACTCAAATTCTAATGGCACTTTCTCCAAAAAGCTATAAACTGTATTTTACAATTTGGCTCCTTATTAAGTGGAATGTTGTAAACAAAATGTGTTTTTTTTATCTTAAAGAACTATTAAGCCCATTTACTACAAGTAACTTATACGTTACATAAGAATGAACCATTTTGCAAGCCATACTTACTGCGTTTTAGAACGCTCCAGGCAGCCATTTCTGTACAATATGAAAATAAAGTAGCAGACTCTTAATACTTGCTTGAGTTGTGGAAACCATCACAGTCAATAATACTAGTAAACGATATTGTAACTTTGATCTGTTAATCAATGGGGTGGGAGGAAATAATCAAAAAACTTGAACCTGACTGACATTTGAAAACTTTAAGCTAAAACTTGAAAGCATGCTGGTCTGAACCTGTAAGACAGATAGGTGACTGCTCTGCTAATCACTCCTAACAGAGAGCAATATGATCAGCTGAAGCTTTTATACTGTGCTTTTTCATCCCAATAGTTCTAGTTGAAACTTGAATTCATCTTGTCTCCTCTACTCTCAACATTGTCGGACTACTTGAAGCCCGCAGGCATAAAGACAGTTTGATCCACTTTGACATCTTTGCTGTTTGCAACATTAACCCAATCCTGTCCTTTCACTTCCTGAAGCTCATCACTAATAACCATCAAGATATTTCTGGCAGAGAAAAACCTATTCATTAATTTCACAGGAAATGAGGGGGATTTGTCATTCTGGCATGTGGCAGACATGACATTACTATTGTCCCTCATCAAGTGACTGGAAAACTCCATGATACATTTTTTGAATTCTTTTTTTTTTCCTGTTCTAAATTATTAACCATCAGATCATGAGGTTGAATCAGTGGGTGTGTAGCTCAACAATGAATCATAGTTTAAAAATGTACAGGGGGAAATTATTTAACTGCTCACACTGGTGTGGCTGTTGTTTTCCGAGTCAGAGGGCTTCAGTTAATCCCACATGTCATTTATACCACCTTAACATTGATATAATTTGCATACGATGATCTCACTTTTGCAGCACCAGAACGGAGAGAAAAGAAATATCTAAATCTGACATGCTTCAATAATAATCCAGCAATTAGACTGAAGATTGATGCCGATAAATGTTTGACAACATTGTCGGCTAAAAGCCTGATTAGTTTTCACAGACTTAGTGTCATTACTGGTCCTCAACACTCTATGAATAAATGAACATCAATTTCCATGAATTAATTCAACTCTCTTACAGCCATTTTAACTGTATCAAAAGAGATTACCAGGATATTTGCCACCTCTGTTACAGCTCTGTACAACAATTATATATTCAATAGGAATGATCTTGTGTGTGCGCATTAAGTGTTGGAATTGTGTGACAAAGCTGCGCTGCAAAGCTGTTTATTTGAATCTGTTAATATTTACAGTGTTTGCATTATCCCAATGCATCGTAGTTGTAACTTATTGATTTTAAAAACTGTCTTTTTGTTTTATTATCACATGTTCATCCTCACCCACTGCTGATATGAAAGTTTCATCAGATACAGCTGAATCTAGTCTGAGTGTTGTTTTCATCCTTCTCTGCTCACCGCTGCTTGTTAAGAAGCCTCTCAGGCTGGAGGGGAGCCACATGGTGGCAGTATCCACAAATACTGTCAGCTTTAATGTCCACACAAAAAAAACAACCCCCCACCACCACCACCACCACCACCACCACCACCACCTCCACCCACCCCCCAACCCTCCCCAAGGTTACAGTCCTCCTGTTAGTAAGTGTCTGTGTGCTGTGAAATTACTGTCATAGAGACAGAATTTGAATCCTCTGTAAATTGCAGATGGCATCCACACTGGCATACTGGGCAATTATCCAAGTATCTTGAAATTCTTTCCCGCGTTATGTTGGAGTCACCATGACGCTTCCGAAGATCATCAATCAGCACCGAGGTCATTCTAACAGCCATTTGATGGATCACGTTGCTAATTTGAAACAGTGGTAAAATTAACCCACAGTGGTGCCATTTAGTCATTTTTTGTCACATCTTGTTGCCATGAATGTATGAGAAGTCATACAAAACAAACTAGGGGAAAGGTCAATGCTCTGAATGTGAGTGATAAACATGATGAGTAATGATGACATGACTGAGGAGCAGATTCAAGAATAAATTGTTTTTTGAATATTTTGTTAACAGGCAGTTAGAAGAATCCATTGGCTTAAATTTTCTGTTTGTTCAGGTCATAAAGCAACGTCTTTCCAGACAGGTGCTCCACTTCTTGGGCAGCGAGGGAAACTCCACCGCTCCAACGAATGTGAATAAGAGAGCTTTTTTTTTTAATATTCTCTGTTGACATAATATGATCTCATATATTATTTGGTGCCCTCACCTGTCCAAAACCCAGATCTTTAGTTCTGGTTAGGACCCTGGGCCAGGATGCTCCCATGTCCTACCTGCGCCATCGCCTCTCACTACTGACCTGGTCTGATTTTCCAAGAGGAGATCCAAAGAAGAGAAAAATTAACACAGAGATTGGTTTCACATTGACAGAATTGATCATTGTCTCTTTCTAAGTAGGACAAGTGTGTGTGTGCATGTGTGTAACAAGCAGAGGAAAAGCAATACAGGAAAGCCAGCTGAATTTGGGGTTATGTTACTTCCTTTTACAAACATACCACAATATTTGGTCATCTGAAGTGCCTCCAACAGTCATCAGATTATCTGGCTTTGCTGGACAGTACGGTGCTTTCCACCTACTAATGCAGTATAAGTCACTGGCCCTTGACTAACCAGCAACACTACACCGCTGCCTCTGAGTTGACCGCAGGCTCCATGACAGATGTTGTTTAGAGTAGTTGACCAGCCGGCTCCCAGCCGGCTCCCAGCTTCGACCTGCTGTTGTCCCGGTGCAGAATGACGCAGGTATTGCACAACATTTTCCTTGGTTATGACTGTGTGACATCACTAGCTCCTCTTAGCGCTCGCTGTTTCCCAGTTCCCCTGACGCGTGATACACTCTCTAACGATTGCACTGTTATGTGTAAACACCGCAAACAAGTCAAAGAGTGCATGCATACACACGCACGCACAAACACACTTACACACATGCACCTTCACTGCCTCAGGTCCTGCTGTATCCACGGAGGCACCTGTCGCATGTGACGTCATATATGAGTCAGGTGAATGCATGCATGCATGCGTGTGCGTGTGTGTGTACAGGCTCCTGCTGGCTGTGGGATGTTTGCATAATCAGCACAGCAGCACACCTTGGTCACAAGGTAAACTTTCCACTGTGCTCAGAGAAAAAGACCTCCGTTTCACACTTGAGTAGTCGGGGAATGGCCTACTTTTACAGATAGGACTGATGGAAGGTAATGGGTTGCAGAAAGAGGTGTCAAGGTCCGATTGTACATATATCCCCTCTGCATATACTGTATGGTTGGTAATACATATCTACACTGTTGGTTATAGTATAAGAGTTGACTTTCAGCTTCTATATGGCAGACATCCCTACTTCATGTGCTTTCTTTTCATGTGTGAAGACATGTTTCTTTAAAGGAATTCTTCTGCATTTTGGGAAATACTCTTATGCCTACCAGACACTAGGAGATTTTGAAAAGACTTTGAAATGACTAAAGTCTGACACCCTCTCACATCTAAAGACAATGTGTCAGAATTTTTCAAAGACAGGGGATCTTGCAGGGTCACCATTTGCAAGACTACGATTAGATTCCTTTTGAGATTATTTCCCATCCTGCTCCTGGTGGAAATTTACAAGAATAAGATCTGTTGAACAATGGAGCAGAAACAGAAGCGGCTTTAGGCCACAGCTGCCCTTGTGTGTTGTAGTGGTTTCTTCTGAGAAAACCAGCCAAAAAGAAAAAGAGAAGACACTGCAGAATGTGTACACGACCCTGGTTGAGAGAATGGGGACAGCAAGGACGCGCCTCCCCGGAGTCCCTGCCATGTTTACTATCTACCCTGTTTTCTGCTTCCTGTCTGGTGCCGGAGGGAGCAAACCTATTAGTAGGTGACAGTGTTCACGTCACTGAACCTCACCATTTGCATGAGCCGTGACTAAAATCTTCTGATAATATTAAACATGTTTGATTTTATCGGAACATCACGATGTGAAAAAGACTGACATAAGACAGCTCGGACTGAGTTTTATAACCACCTTACACTAAACGATCGACATGACGGGAGCGTGGCACAACTCTAGCAAAACTCTCATGATTTTATTCCGATGTTGGAAATTTGTCTGTGACAGTGAAATTGCTTGAAAAGTCGTTTGGTGTAAGGCCAGCATTATTCACTTTCTTGCAGAGTAGATGAGAAGATCGATACCATCGTAATTACTGCACGTTAATGTGAAGCTACAGCCTGCAGCTGGTTAGCTTAGTTTAGCAAAGAGACTGGAAACAGGAGCAAACAGTCCTTAAAGCAGTTCTGCCTAAAAGGCTAAAGTCAGGGGACAAAAGTCTCTTAGACTCAGTAAACACCACAGATTACATGAAAGATTGTAACATGTTTGCTTGCAGTTTCCTCTGCAAGATGTGAACTGATACAGAGAATACTTGAGACTAGTTTTGAGAAGGTTTATGCGTGATAATCCCCTCATCTACCTGCATGTACGCACCTCTGGTCAACAATCACTGAATTGGCTGGTTGGGCGTGTTCACAGTCCAGACGCCTGCTTGGTCTGTGCTCTGACCTTTATTTAGGTAATATTTAGTCTAAGTCAAAAAAAGTTGAGTAAAATAAATTTAACATGAAAATAAATCATTTACTTTAAAAAGACGTGTAAAATCACGTTGATGTTGTTAATTTAACTATTTATTTAGAAAAATGTGCTGCATTTGGTTGCAGTATGCAGACATGTTTGCGTGTAAATTGTTTCTAAACCAATATTTTTATCAAGCGATAAAACAAGGAATTAGTAGGTAGACTTATAAATGCATAAATAAATCCATCATTAAACAGTTCAAACTAGAATGATTAAAACTTAGTATGGTCAATTTGTAAATCAATTTCGAGTTTAAAGGATTGGTTTGTCAAAAGGCAAATTAAAGGCAAACAAAATGCAGATTTTTTGGTTTTATTCGCCAAAGTTTTCATGAATCGATTTCTAAGATTTTCTGCTGTTGCCTCAATAAAACGGAGTAGAAGAAAGAATGAAATTTTTTATTTTTTTTTAAAAGTTTTTTGTACCGTCCAGAAACAAGACTCTGGTTGCTCTTGATAATCTACAAACCTCACTGTGAACAATTTCAGACATTTTACTTGATAGTTATCATTCCTCTGAAAACTGTTGACATGTTTTACTGCTGTGTGCACCACAAATAAAATTTCATTCAGCTCCAGTGTATTGGTGTGATGGCAGAGATCTCAGAGATGGATATATTAAAACTAAACTATATCTGCATGGCTTTATAACACTACAGTATGTGTGTGTGTTTTTTTTGCAGGGTCAAAAAACAAACTCCCACAATTAATTTATTAATATCAATTAATACATTTCTTCATGATTTGATCTACTCATTGATGATGATTCTCCATATTTCATTGCGCATTTGAGTTAAGTGTTTTAATAAGAGCTGCACTGCAGTTCACCTGCCCAGGAGACGTTAATGGTCGACCTGCTGTTAGCTTGAGCAATGCAACAGAGACCCATCTGTTCTGCTCCTATGAATGATCATAAGGCCAGACTGAAGCATCTAAATATAGGCAGGACAAATTAAATTCAAATGACTCAGATGCTTGATGACTGAGACGAGTGACTTATCCCTCCTTACTGCTCTGCTTCAGTCGGTCAGTGCTCTGCCTTTTAGCAAACATACATGCATGCCGAACTGGGAGTCACTTATTCCACTTAGGGTCGCCTCTCAAACCTTCAACTGTTAGAGGAAGGAAGTTGGGGGTGGGGGGTTGGGGAGTGAAAGGAAGATGGGTGGAGGGAGGGAGGAGAGAAAGGCTAAATCAGTTGGCCGAGGAGAGGAAGCTCTGTCATATCCAGGAGGAAGTGTGAGTCAGTGCTCGTACATTCTTGGAGGCTGATTCAGCGCTGCACAGGAAGTGGGAAACGCTTACTGCTGAGCTTTAACACCAGGGGGGAAAGAACCTTGTCTGGAATGGTGTAACCGTAAAAAGAGTCCCCCGGCATAAAAAACAGTCGAACAAACACACGTTGTCACAGGTTCTCGCTTGTAAAGTTGTGAATGAAAACAACTCACAGGCTGCTTACAAGCTCCGAGAAGCTCCATTAACCCCAGAAAGAGGTGGCTGTCACTCAAAAAGCAGAGAAAACAGAAAGAAGAAAGCCTGTGCCACCGGGAGAGAGGCAAAGAGCTGTCAGAGAGTAGGAGGGCAAAGGGTAGCGCTCTGGGTCTTCCTCTTTTTCTTTGGTCCCCATCTCCCCTTCCTTCTCCCTCTCCCGTCAGTTCTCAGATTTCACAGTTCCAGCTATGGCAACTTAACCCTTTCCTTTCTGATAAAAGCAGCCTTCAGTTTCAGCTGCACAAGAGAGCAGCAAGTCGCTAACACTCAGAGGAACTGATTACAGTGAGGTCTGGCTCAGAAATACGATGCAAGAATTTGCTTAGATATCGTCATGACAACATCAATCTGCATTATTTCCAATCAAATTTGCATTTTGGTGTCAGCAGTGGAGGTTTTCCAGGTTGCGACCTACATTTTGGTTAAAAGCCGGGGTTGGTGACATCATGGTGGCCATGTGGGTGGTGGTGGTGGGGAGGGGGGGGGTCAGAGTGGTTCTTTAAAGGATGTCCTCCCCCATTTATACACCCACGGACAGTCTGTCCCACCCAGACTCTCATGGTCACTGCCTCTGTCCTCGTGATAAAACACCAGCTTATCACCAGTTTCCATTCAGCTTCTTAGCGCTTATGTAACGTCAACCCAGGGAGGAAGTACTGTCCTCTGTGAATGAAGAATGTATCTTTGTGTGTGTGTGTGTATGTGCATGTGTGTTGGAGGACGTAGGAGGACGGAGGAAGACGGAGAGAGAGAGAGAGAGAGAGAGAGAGAGAGAGAGAGAGAGAGAGAGGAGCGAGACGGCGCGTGGAGTGGAACAGGTTTCCACATGAGCGTAAACCCACCAAACATGTACGACAGTGGAAAAAGTGTGCTCAGCTGATTAGTGCATGGGCACACACACACACACACACAAACACACACACACACACACACACACACGCAGATCAACCCGTTCCCAAAGTCTCTCACACTTCTTACACACACATCACTCTCACACTGTGTCTCTGTCTCACACAAAACCATGTTGTATTGTACGGGTTGTTGCTAGGAGACAAACTAATTCCAAACCTCTTGAAACAGAGGGACTTACTCCTCATTTCTAAGCCGGTACATTGGGAGAGAAAAGGAGAGAGTGAAGGAGAGAGGGGAGAGGAGGGACGAGGATGAGGAAGGGGCTGTAAGAGACAAGAAAGCTACTCTCCCACGCAGCAAAGCTTTCACTCTCAGCAGGAACAAGACTCATCAGTCTCTTGGTTAGACGTCGTCTCCGTGCCTGAAAAAGCATTAGAGTGAATGACGATAGATCCAACATTTAACTGTTCACACAGCAAAATGGCTGTTCTCCGTGCTCCTCCTCACCTTTGTGAAATGTTCTTATTTCAAATGAGGAATATGAGAAAGTGACAGCTGTGGCCAAAAAGTCTTTTAGGTAAAAAAAAAAAAAAAAATTAATTGTAATCTATTATATTTTGGAAGCAACACCTTAAAATCACTGTCTGCTCTCCAAATCAAACCTAAAGGATTGCATTAAATCAGATTATCCTGTTGTGCAGCTATAGGGATTTTAAGGGATTTACATACTATGATTGAGAAGAAGCTACAATTTCAAAATGGTGTTGAGCCAGAAAACCCACAAAAAACAGGCTCTTCGTTGAGACGCAAAAGTGAGTGAGACAGCACAGAGATTGTGGTGAAAATATTAAAAAGTAATTACAACCTTTATTTAATCAGGTAAAATCAACATTTAAAATACATCAAGACTAAGAATCTTAAGCCATGCTTTTAGTTATGTTAATGTCAGCATGCTAAGATGCCCACAATATCATATTCAGCAGATATAATGTTTAACATGATCAACCTATTATTTTATTACTTTAGCATGCTGATACTGGCTGAGCCCTAAACACAAAATACAGCTGAGGTTGATGGGAATGTTATTCATTTTGCACTACAAATTAAAATTTTGACTTGATGATTACGCTAGATGGAAATTTGGGTGAACCTGCTAGTGGCACAAGAGGAAAAGTCAGAGGATGACCAAAGTCAGTAAACTTTATCCTCTGAGGACGTGAATGTCTGCCAAATATTTCACAGCAGTCTGTCCTGTAGGTGTTGAGATATTTCAGTCTGAAGTGGTAGACTGACTGATATTGCCATCCCAGAGCTCTGCCATTAGTTTTGACTACATTATTATTTGCATACAACATCAGTCTGTATTTCTGGCAACACTACATTGATCCTTGTTTATAGGAAACATGTAAATACATATTTTAATAATGTCTCTACTGGGCTATTTCCCAGAGACATAATGTAATCAAACTATATCAAGCCTCTTTACTAATACTTTTTATTGTGTATTTAGGTTTGTTTTATTTATGTGTTTATTCCATTGGAATTGGTTTATTATTTGTTATACCAGAAAAAAAGAAAACATAATATTAACTATTTGGTTCAAGCAGCAAGTGATGAGGTCCAAACAACATAAGGACAAGGATAAAACTAAACTGATGCAAATGCCATAAAAACAAGTTGGTGTATAAAAAACTGCTGAAAGCTGGCTGGTAACCAACATAATGTGAGTGTGCGTGGGTGGGCATGAACATTTACAATGGGATGTCATCCAGGAAATAATTTGAGAGAAAACTGAATGGAATGAAACTTGAGAATTCAAATATTTCTACTTCCTACTTTATGATCATCTGGACCTGGATCCTTGGTAAATGTCAACCTGGACTTGTCACTTTCATTGTAGAGATTCGGGGAAACAAGGAAACTTGCGCAAAACACCGTATATCTGGGCAAGCTGCATGAGTCTCCTACAGCTTTCCAAATAAACATGATTTTTACATGAATGATTTCTAACACTTGTCTCTGGGTCAGCAGAGGATTCCTGGCAAATGAAACAGGGTATTGATTTCAGTGAAACCACCATGCAGCCTGTGAGGAGGTGTGATAGGAATTGCTTTATTTTCAGGGGTAGATAGAGGATCATTGCTCTGGAAAAAACATTTAGTTGCCTCTGAGCCCCCCCCCCCTCCCCTTCCTAGAAGTAAAGTCTGCCCATATGTGTCAATCATAGTGGCAGTCAGGCGCTTATAATGTCATTGCCAAGATAAATGGGCGCCTCAACATTCTTTCAGCACACAAGTATGTGCACACACACACAAACACACACAGAACAAATGGAGCAGAGAGACTCTTCCTTCTGTCATGTGCTCTTCATTTCCATCATGCCATCTCTGCTATTCTCTGCTGGTCCACTCACTGCCCCCTTTTTGTCCCTGCATCCTCTCAGCTGCTTCATCTCTCTCTGTCTCTCGCGCTGTGGAATACATTTCACAATGCTGTCCCCTTGACAGGGTCCATCCCTGACACTGGCTGCTCTTCTAGCCCATCATGTCACATGCTGTGGTGGCGTGAGGTCAGCTGCCTGTCTGTCCATCTGCCTGACATGATGGGTGACGTGCTGCGTTTTTGCGTCGTCAGGGTTTCCCGCAGATAGGCTTCATCGGGATGGAATTCAAGCAGAATGCCGATCTCATGCTTGTGTCAGTGTTTCTCTCGCGCTCCTCCGGGCTGTGTGAGTGGCGAGCTAAAGTTAGGGGGCTGATGTGAGAGCTAGGTGACACTTCACCTCTGACCTCGTCACAACAGAAATACCCAGGGGTCACCTGGTGCGGCCGTACGTCTCCCTGTGTGTCACCTGCATGATGAAGGCCAATGAAGAGGCTACTATTTTTAGGACGGTATCAGTGAACCAAGGTTGCGGCAGTCATCAGCACGCATGACTTATTCCATTCATGCTGTAGAGGTAGAAAAGAGTGTGTGTGTATATGTTTAAGAATGGAAAAAATATGATAAAACAAACAGTATATTCCTCTCCTCTATCTCAAAATTCAATTCAAATTTGCTCTATTGGCATGACCGTAACAAAGTCCAGTATTGCCAAAGCAGGTTGTACAAGGTTTGCAGTTCATGTGCTTTATTGCTTTTTTCCCTTCATAAATCTGAACAAAAGTTAGAGATTGTATCCGTCAATTATGGTCTGACATTAAACAATATATTGGGTGATAAATATCATGACCGCAAAAATGCTTATTTCTAATTGGTTGGCAGGCATATGTTGAAATTGTTTGAGAGAAGCACCTCAAACATACTGTAGTTCTGGGCAATAGTTTAACCATTGTTCCAGGTCAGTGTGCAAGGTTTATTACTGAACTGTACCCCTGGTTTGTGGATTGGGATTTGTGTTTTAAAGCTTTTAAAAGATATTAAAAAAACACACAAAAAGTATATTCTTTCTCATAAACACAAAACATAGATTTCTGAGCAATATAATCCACCAAACCCTCTGGCAACTCTAGCCTATTTTTTTGAAAGTGGACGGTACGAACACTTTCCAGCTGCGCTAGCTGAAAGTATCATCTTATGGCTGCATTCAGAGCGTGATTATCCCTGTGTTAAAACAATGCAGGCGGCTGCGTTTGTTGGGGTTTTGTTGTTTAAGATACTGGTGAGACAATGAAATACAATCCAGGAAGTCCAGTTGGAGCTGCAGATTGACACCAAAACACAGCACTAATGTTTGGAATACTCACAGACAGGATTTTACAACTCTATAAAGTTATCATGGTGGCAACTATTTTATTTTTAGAACTATTGTGAGGTAAAGGAATACATGTTCACGTTACATTGGAAGTTTGTGTGAAGATGATGTAGATTGTAACATTAGTGGGACATATTCACATGTTAGCTAACTCACTGACTACCTGTTGCCATGGCTACACTTGTCACCCCTGCCGAGATGAGACCCTTACCTGTTACTAGTCACTCTGTCAGTCCCTCCAGGAAAAATGGACATAATTTACCTTAAAGAGGACCTATTATGCTCATTTCAGCTCTAAATTTTTATTTTTGGACTCCACTTGAGTAGCTCTGCATGATTCAAAAGTTCAAAAAATGTATCTTATACTGGCCCTTTATGCAGCCCCTCAATATACACAGTTTCTCTTACACTCCGTTTCTGTCTGTCTCTTTAAGGCCCCCCTCCCGATGAGCCCACGCTGTTCTGATTGGCCAGCTTTACGCATCAGAGTTGTGTAACTTTACCGTCATTGCAAACCAAACATTTCCTGCTTTACTGCTTCAAATTAAAAGCTTTTAAATGAGACTTTTATTGGGAAGAATTTACAGGGGGTAAAAACGTGTTCCTCACTGACTTTCGTTCGCGGCACTAAAAACCGGTTGAAACAACAACATTTGTTGAGCTATTTGTGGAGCGGATCAGTTAGAAATAATGCAGGGAGGAATTGTGCAAGCAGAAACAGTTACAGTGAGATGTTTTATGAAGAGCTGCAGACAACCAGCGCACCTCCAACAGGCAAACTACTTATTTTACTTTGCTGTGCTGTGTAATGGAGTCGCGGCTTGGCCTAACTACTCCTGGAGTGGAGCAGCGAACTTACGTGCTGTGCACGTAGCAGATGTCCAAATAAAGAAATCTGTCATGATCTGATGTCAGCTCGGGCTGAAAGTAGAAAAAACCTTTGGAAACCATGCGTTCAGAGCAGTCTGAAGCTGCTGCGTTTTGCTCACAGGAATTACTGCTACATATGTTTACCTCGTTATTTGATACATCCGCCACTTTTAACATGAACATCCAACATTGTGACATTATATATATATGTCTGAAAAAAAGGAAAAGCATAATACGTCCCCTTTAAACATAAAAATGGACACTTTCGAAATGAAAATATATTTTTATGTTAATGGATTTATTTTATTGGCATTATTGACAGATTTTATTTGGTGCTAATATTGAGGTGAAAGTTTATTTAATAAAGGCTCATAAGTGGAGCTCAAGTACAGTATTTTCTTTTTCATATAACTTTGATTCCATGGTTCTCATGTTCAGAAAATAAATTTAAAAATTAGCACTGAAATATGGTTGTTTCTGTGATATGCAGTATGCTTTTTATTGGAGGTAGTGATTACATATGAGTCTTCATTGGTAGTAGTTTGTAAAAATTGCATTATTTTACTTGGCTTGCAATTTCTCCCAGTTCTCTCAATTTTACCGTAAGAACAGCAAATAAAACATTGTAAATTTTATCGCAATTTATGAGAAAAGCCACTGCTAGATCAAGCATTTTTGGCCACAATAATCACAAAAAACCTCTGTGAAATCCTGAGGGACTGCTCAGTGTAATGCTAGCTGTTAGCCATTACATTTTAGCACTCAAGATGTTGACGGTCACAGTAATAAGTCAGTGAAGGATGTCACATCAGCAGGAGTCATTTCACCTCATCTGACGACATGTTTCATTACCTCTCTGTTCCGCTCTCGTTCAGTTTAACCAGTGCGAGTTAGCTGAACTGTTTGCAAGTAGCAACTATAGCAAATACTGCTAACTAACTACAGTTTAATATATCTTGCACCATGATTTAGAAGAATGGTACATCTATCAGAACTACTGTATGTCTGAGGTGTTATTTTATATAAGTTTAATGAACACCTATCAGCTAATCAGAAATGAGTATTTCCAATGGCCATGGTTTAATGCTTATTTAAACAACTGGAGGTTTGCACAGACAGCACAGGCAGGGTTTAACATTAACAAATGTTCATACATTGAAAACGCTACCGTTTTTAGATCCAAAGACTAATATACATTCACACCCTTTCAACATGATCACACCCTCTCTGCCATGCTACCAGCTTGGTGTTGAAGATGTGTGAATGAAGTGCTGCCTGTTAACCACTTAAAATCCAGTTGTCTCTCTTTATTTCCCTCTTAAGTAGCTTTAACGTTGGTCCTTTTATTTTATTACAGTATAATATTCTGTATCAGCTTGTTCCAACTCTTCTTTTTATGCACCATCCCATCAAATGAAAATATTCTTAACGTCCTGTGCATCATAGACACATTTATGTTGAACAATGTTTGACTCAGCAGCATGAGTTTGTAATGGCTGACCCAGCAGCATGTCAGAGGGATTTAAGAGGCTAAACCATGCCAACAACTTTGCACAGCAATGCCCAACATTGCTAGTGAATAAGACAAAAAGTTTGTGACATGTGGAATTTGTGGTTTGAACAGTCCTTCAGTCAGGACCAGGCTCCTTTGTCATCTACTCTGCTGATGTGTCCTTGGAGCAAAGAATGTTCTTACAAAACTCCACATGATTGTAAAACGTAACCCAGAATTGGACTTTTTTTTCATGAAATCCAAAATAAAATGAATTAGTTTTCAAATTAAAATTGAATCAAATGACCCTGTGTAATGCAAAAGGGGTCGTTCACAGAGAATTATCACTCAGTTCTTCAGCTCTATGGAGCTTTTTTAACCTCTTTTAACTAATTTATTTTGTTTCACAGCTCACAAATTTACTGACTAGTTTAATCTCACTCTCTCATCAACTCAAACTGCAACAGCTGTTATCAACAGACATGCCCTGGAAAACCCAGTAATACCCAATAATTGTAATTTTTACATCAGTGAAAGATGAAGCATTGAATTGTTTGATTTATTTAGCAAAAAGTAGTAGACATGCTGCTAACACTACATGTTTTTTTTCTGGACACTATATAGAACATACATTTCTCTCTGAAATAGGGTGGAAATCAAAACCCGCTAAAAGGAGAGTGAATATTACACTTGCAGTCTTCAGATGGACAGAGACATGACCCTGATGGGATGATAATGTTGTCTGCTGGATGCGTAAGTATTAATTGTTTGCTAACATGTTAGCTGTAACAAGGATGTAGAGAGCTGAAATCCTTATGCTATTTCTGAGTTAGTTGTTAGTCCACGAGCAATGAAAGCTCCTATTGAGGGTTTCTTTTGTTGGTCTTTCTGAAAAAGTGAAATTGTGTTCTGTTCAAGAATTTGAACTCTTTCACAGTTTAACACGGTTGAACAAAAATGTATTTGTTTGAAGTTTAAAAAACTACAATTCCCGTGGATTTTTCTAATGTCACCTTCCAAACTTTTTAGCTGTTATCTTTGCCTAAAAGTGTTGTTAGGACTCTCTGTACATTGTCATTTCTTGCCACTTGAAAGGCTTCACTTTGTCAAGCTGGTAAAGTTGAAGCTGCAATAGTTCTTTGTTAAACATAGTCAAACTTCCAAAACTTGAGGTGAATGTATATAAAAATGCCACCTTCAAGTCAAAAGCCAGGGCTTCAGCCTGCTCTGTTTCTTTCTAAGTTACCTCTACTGCCTCCTCAAACTGACGCCATGTCGTTTGTGCATGCCCACAAAGGGCCGTTGCTTCAGCAGCCTTTGTTGCTAAGGTTGTTCCACGGGTTGTTCACATTGTCCAGTCTCATATTTCGGATCGTATTTAGGCTTGAACATGTACAGATGTATTTGAGAAGTTTATATTTTGAGTAAAGAACGAGAAATAGAAGTGAAATGTGGCTTCTATAGTTTATTTACGCAGCCTCCAGAGCTGTGTGCAGGGGCAGCTTCTGAGAGCTAACCAATCAGAACAGCCCCCCCTTAGAGGGTCTTAAAGAGACAGGAGCTAAAACTGTCTGCTTCAGACAGAGGCTGAACCGAGGGGCTGCATAAACAGTCAGTATAAGATAAATGAGGAGTTTTTTGAACTGTAAATCATGCAAAGATATTCCAGTAGAGCCCCAGAGTAAAAATATAGACCTGGAAATGCGCATTATAAGGTTATGAAAGGTTGTGTGTCTGTCAGCCTATTTTGAAGTTCTTCTGCCCCCTCGTGAGGTTTTGTGTGCAGTCTTGCCAGGCTGTGTTGGGAAAGTGTATTGTCCGCCGCCTCCCAGTCAGGTTGGGTCAGGCTTTTGGGACGCCTTCACACCAAACTCTGTGGTAGGTTCCACCTCTGCCTGGTGACTCACCAGGTTTGGTATGAGATAATGGAGTGGTGAACGTGCTGTGATTTGCCTCACTCACCAACAGTTTTAATTTCTGGTGAAGTGCGGTCAAACCAAAGTAGAGACAGACAGAGTATGTAAAGCCTGCATTTCACTGCAGTAATTACTGGTCTCTACAATCCATTATCTGGAATATCATCTTCAAAGTGATGTTGAGTCACTGGTTTCGACCTAAGGTTTTACGTAACTGTCATGATTCAGTGTGCGTCATGAATGAAATACATTTACACTCCCATAGAAAATCCTTGTAGTGGTTATCTATGTGTATGTAAGATGGTTTTTGAGACGGGGAAGTGGGCGACCATGTTTATTTACCACCGAGCTTTTTTTTCTGTGCTGTGTCATCATCTTTGATACTTTGAGTCTGGACCAAAGACAGTGATGGAATACTCTGATCAGAAGTACTGTTCTTGCAGTTTCTTGCTGAGGTACTGGCTTAAAATTAAACTGATCGTTTCAAATTCAAGACCACACTTGTTTGCAATTTAGAGCTGCATGTCACAGAGTTACATACAATACCTCAGCTCCCCCCACCCCAGCCCTCACATTTTTGCCCTTATGTTTTCCTTTCTTTCATTATGTTTCCTTGTTTCTTTTGTTATTTTGATCCTGAGGTTCCTGATGATGTCACTATGTGACTGCTGGTGCTGGACACCCTCCCAAAAATACTCTGGATCAAGACAACAAGACAGTCATCTGAATATTTACCCCACTGAATCCTCACATTCACTTGTGAGTCCCATGGCTACCTACCTAAATACTCACAGAGAGTTTAATGGTCCATTAAACATGGTCATTTGTAATTAAATGATTGAATAACTCAAAGTTTGATTGATCAAAACAATGTTTTCTGTACATTGTACATGACTTGTTTTTGTACATAGTACATTTTATTGAAATGTATATTTTTTTTAATTTGTGAATTCTTTTGTAACACTTAATTTTACAAATCTATGACTTATGTATAATTTCCTCAATAATTTGAAATAAATTTCCTGGTAAAACACGATGTAATTTGATACTCAGTATAGAGAAAACAAAGACAGTGTTTAAGAAGTACACTTCTAATCAATAGTTCCAGTTAATTGGTAACATAACCTATAAAGTCAGTGCAAAGCAGGTCAGCATGAAAAAATGTGTCATTTGGCTACAAGGAAACATATAATCTAACATATATGAGACTTGAGAATGAATATTTATTTAGGTTTAAAGGGAGTGGTTCTTTTAGATTGCATTTTAAGGAAATTCCCAGTTTTTAGATAATTAGTGAAAAATTACATTAACGCACAGATTTATCCAGGAAACGTCCTAGGAAATAACAGACCTGTAGAATAAAGCATTACCATTTTTCTCCTAATTAATCTTTTCTTTTTGTGGAAATAATATATAATACACTGTGAGTAGGTAAATATGATTTCCATTAAATTATAAAAATTATGAAAAACTACAGCATATGGCCTCTACCTCTGCAGAGCCCCCCTGGGGTCAGCTGAGAAAAGAAAAATCCATGTGTAAATCTGTGCGCACGGATTATAAACCATGCTCTTCCATTTCCTCAAAATATGAATCCACGCCCTTGATTTACGACTCCGTGGGCATGGATTCGTAATTCAGATTTCTGGATTATAAATCCAAGAGCACGTTTCATAAACCGTGCGCACAGATTTCTAAATCGAGAGTACAGATTTATTTATCTTTTAAAAATGTACCTTTTTTTCTCAGCTGACCCTGGGCGGGCTCTGTACTACCTCTCAACAGAGCACACTGGATTCACCACTCCCTCTTTACCTTTCATGTCCATCCTCGTATGTGTGGTCTCTGCCTGAGAACTGAACTGGACCGAGGAAACAGAAACTCGTCACTAGATTAGTGTGAGACTTGCAAAAAGTTGCAAAAGAAGCCATACTTCAGCCAAGACTGTAACTTTTACAGAAATGAAGCCTTTCAGCTCAAGGGAAGCCTAGTTTCATCACAGACAGTGAAATCTGAAATTCAATCTGTGCTTTTTGATCTCTTCACCTACAGCAGCTTTACAGTATTATACTAAAACAAAGAAAGCCTGAACAAGACTCTGTGTATAGCAGACATTTAAAGGAAACTGACCTCTAAAATATAAATGTACAATGGAGCCAAACTACTCTTGCTTCCACTTCTACACAGCTCTCAGTTCAATATGACTCATGGACCTTGAGGGATATGACACAAGCTCAGTGCAAGGACTGTGCTTTTGAAGTGTAAGAGGTTGCGAGTTCATACTGCAAAGCGAGACTTCAGTAAGTTGTTCTTCTCCTCTCTGTCTTGCCATCTCATCATAAACCATAATTCTGGTTCATGGTCATACATTTTGATAATGCGGAGCGAACTGAACTTTTGAATCTCAAATGTAACACTTCCAGCTGCTATAAGCACTGAATTTTCGATGTGACAAACACATTTTTAGTATAGTTTTATTGTTTTATTTTTTTTACAGAGAAACAAACTGTATTATTGTGATTATTAGACTGTTTAACTTTTAACATGCTAATCAGCAAAAATGTACCCAAATTATTATTTCCCAGGATTATTTTATGAAACTTAACCAGAAGAGGCTAAAAACGTTTGTGGAGAAAGTTTTCCATCTTCTTCCCTAGTCAGGGATGGACGTGCTCTCTCTTTTTGTGACCTCCCCCCGTAAATCACAGAGACTAACCGCATGCAAATCGGCCGCTGGTCTCTTCTGCGTGTGTAGGCTTGCTGATGGGGAAAGCCCTACTGTGGAGGTCGTTGCGTGACAGTTAAATGACTTATTACAGCAGTGACGCAGACAAGACAGGGAGTGTGTGTTTGTAGCACAGGGGTGAGACGGGACAGCGGCTGATGACATCACTGCTGCCACCTTCAAATGACAGCACCTTCACCTCCTACCCTGTCCTCCTTGAAATCGTTTATGTGTGTGATAGAGGAAGACAGATAGCCTTACCTCTCTTTCATTTTCTCTTTTTTTTAGGTTTTTTTTTCTATCATCATCACTCTTTTTCTCAGCATTCTGTTGTTTTGTATTCTCAATGTGAATGCAGCCCTCACACCATGCACGTCATCAACGGTTTATCAAAGCAACAATAAACCGCCCACACACCCCTCCCATTACAGGCCATTAGCAACCACTCGCATTGTTAGGATTCTCATAGTTGGTCCCAATGGATTGACTCAGCTCATGTAATATTGTCACAAAAACAGGGTCTGTGTGACTGAACTTGAGGGCTTGAGTAGTGAGACACAGAAAAGACCTGTATTGATGATGTGTGATTCAGTGGGGGGATATAGAGCTAATTCATAATAAATGGAAATTCATTATATTTATACCCAGATGTGCTACAAACGTGTTTTTATCCTCTAAAGCCACATTCATGAGGTCATAACTGCTGTATCAAGGGTGCTATGTGGGCATCTCTTTGTGGAGTTACTGTATTTGATTTAGAGCTGATTTAATTCTAGTTAATACAAAGTATTTTATCTCTATGTTTTCATTACCTAACAGTCAGTACATTACTTTGTACATAAAATATGCCATCACAGCACCGCATCATTCACAACATTTACTGTTAAAATCACGTCAAGCCCTTTGTTTACATGCAAAACCTTCATGCAAATCTTTCTACTTGAGTTGACATGTGAAAGGCGAACCATTCAGTGCGTGTAAGCATTTGTGCAGCTTGTGGGTATTTTTTTTAACCCTTTAATGGTCTTCTCAACCGTTTGGTAGAGCACATTATGAGCTGTGATATCTAGTTGAAAGATTAATTGTACTTTCAGAACAGACTTTTCATTTTCATAAGCAGACTTTCCCAGGTGGCTTCCTTTCAGGACGTTAACGGCAGATAAATCTTTCTTGGCATGTGTCCTTTTTATGGTGGAGGGTCTTTTGTTTGTTTGTTTTTTGTTTTTTTTTTAAAAAAAAAACCACATGCTCCACTGATTGGTAGAAGTGTCCATTAATGGTAAAGTTGTGCTAACAATCTTTCAAACAAAGACTGAATATGCCATGGAATACAAAGTTCTCTGATTATAAAGAGTAAGTATTGTTTCATTGTATATTTGTTGATGTATTAAGTATGTAGAGTGTAATAATGATTCATCAAAGACAAAGTAAAGAACAATAAAAGTTGCGGACGTTGAAAAAGCTCACACGGACCGCTAGGGCGGTGCAACTCCAGCACAAAGGGAGTGTCTAGATTGAAGTGTATAGGAAATACTTACAGAACAAGTCAGCAATAGTGTGTAGAAAACCACAAAAAGAAGATCCAATAACTCTTTTAATGTACACATGAGCAAGTGAGTTGTTTTAAGACAGACTTGTAAAAGGTGAAACTATCCTTTGATGAATTGGTTTGTCTTTTATTTGATGATAGCAGAAAAAAAAGCTCCATTATTCTGAAGGCTTGCTGCAGCTTTACCTTAGTTTATTTTCTTGTCTGAGCTGTGAAGATTATATTTTCACCTGTACTGCCAGAGCACTGCTGCAGGGCTGTGACAAGACACAGACAGCACTGCTGAATCCCTGCTGAATACACAGTAATTTCCTTCACATTTTGGTGCAGAATCATGCCCTTTTTCAGAGTCCTATATGGCTCAGCGCCTTCATACGTTTAGAAAGCTGCTTGCAACAGCTTCAGCTTTATTCATGTATATATGTGTCTTGGCTACCATCAGAAACAATCACACACATGTTGTTACACATAGAGACACATATCACAGTACAATTTAATTGTATGTATCTGCAGAAACATGGGATGATTCAGAGTTTGCCTCAAACGCTCTTGTGAAGTGAAAACAAACTTGTGGATGTAAAAGTTGCTTTTGGAGTTCATGAGCTTTCAGTGAAGTGTCAGAAAGTGTGTGACTTTCCCAGCTGCTCACACAGGTAGGGATGCACAATGTCTTCGAAAAACATTGTCGGTTTGTATGAAGGTTTGGTATAATCCCAGGTGTGTGTGTGTGTGTGTGTGTATGTGTTGGCTGGAGGGAAGACAGTGCTGTCCCACTAATAAGGAGCCATTCTGACAGCAGTCTGACATCCCCCTGACAGACAACGGCCCGGCTTTGTGCTGAGTTACTAGAATATTCCTGGCATCTCTTGCTCGGGGGTTAACTCCTGGGACACAGAAGCAACACTGAATCATTTTAGATTTAGCAGATTCCAGATTCTGCTGAGATTTCCTTCTCATCTCAAATATGATATTCAGTATGATAAATGACAGCACAAGTCACTCAGTAGTATTAATGTGCAATATTTTCTTTTTATTGAATTGTCAAGGTCAGACATTTGAGGAACATTGACATAATAGATGTTTACTTACCTTCTTCAGCACTGGAGCATTACACTGTATGACAGCTGCGTATATTGCTAGCCAGAAACCCAGCAGACAATGTAGCTGTAGAATTGAACCACACAGAAATCTACATTGTATGCCAGGTTCAGGACAAAGCAAAGGTACATCTCTTCATTTCAAAGGCTTTTCAAACAGGCATCAATTACTGCGTTTCCTTTTGTGAGATTCTTTCAAATTTCAGTCACAGCACATCTATAATTTATCTTTAATACAGTAGCTTTTACCAAGGGCATTTAATACAAAGAAGACCTTACAGAGCCTCAGGCAGAGAGAGAGAGAGAGAGAGAGAGAGAGAGAGAGAGAGAGAGAGAGAGAGAGAGAGAGGGCAGAAACAGGGAGAATTAAAAGAAGAATGGCGGAAGAGGAAGGAGTGAAAAAAAAACACAAAAAGCCTTGACAAGGGCCCCTTGTGGAGTTGTGACACAGAGAACATCCTGTCTGTGGGGTCACAGGATGGAGCCCCCCTGACATCGCAGCCAATCAGAGGATTGGAATGTGCCACCAGCCAATGGGTGAAGAATGGTATGCCCAACTGGGAAGTAGGCAGAGCCGTCAGAGACCCAGTAGCCAGATGTAGCTGCTGATTGCTACACAGGATCTACACTGCCTACTGAGCAACTGACAGCAGCCAGAGAGCCGTGAACCGTGAAGGCCGGCCAGTTTGGTCACGCCTCGGCGGCAAGACTTCATAAAGACTTCTGTAGACGCAGCTGAGTCCATCTGAAGAAAGAGAGAGGAGAAGGAACAAATAGTTCTGTTATTATCACACAAGGGCAGAGGAGAAGAGAGAGCATGGTGGTAGCGAACCAACAGAGGAGATCAAGCAGGAGAAGAAGAGGAGCCTGAGGGAGGGGAAGGATATGGGAGATTATCTGCTGACGAACATCTCCAAGCGTGGCATTATCAGTTGCAGATTCCTGTCATTCTTTCCCATTAGCCCTGAGGCGCGACAGGCAGCGGCCACCGCCATGCCGGCTCCAACACTTAGCCTGACACATAATAGGAGCACTGACCCAATCTTAATAAAATACGACCTACATACAGGTGACGGCAGGAGAAGAGAGGAGAGAGGAGGAATGGAAAGAGGGAGAATAGCATCGCTGATCTCTCTTTCCTTTCTTTTTCTCTGTGGTTACAAGTCGAGCTCTGCATACCTGAGGCCTCATGACTATATTGATCAAACATACTCTGACCAGCTGATGGTCACTTGACTCCAATTTCATTTTATTAAGGGAAATGTGCTGGCTTCTCCCTTATCCCCCTCTTTCCTCCTCCCTCCACACATTCCAGTTGTCTGTCTGTCTCTTCTTCTCTCTCACTTTTGTTTGTTTCAAGGCGTTTCACACTGTGGTTTTGTACCACGTTGACAACAAAGGTGGGGAGAAGTTTCAGTTATCCCGCACGATGCAGCAAGCTCTATGACAGCTCAATAAGGTTCTAAGATTTATTATTGTGTGTGTTCTCCCTGCTGAACCTTTATATTGGGGAATTTGAAGAGGTGTGAAGGGATGTGGCCTCAAGCTGTGTTCTTTGCTGGAGGGAATACAGTTTCTATAAAGAGGGTGGTGAGGTGGGTGACAGGAGGAAAGAGGTAAAAATAATGGTTGTTGCTACAAAAATCTTTTATTTTTACCTCTCTTGAATATGGCCTTGGAGCAGATAGTTGTCCAACAGTGTTTCTGGATAAAGCTGCGTTGAATCTGCCAACCTGAAAAATAGTTTAAAAATATTCACGGTCAGAGACTCCGAAGCTGGAAACAGCCACCATCTTTTACAGGCATACAGGAAAAATGTAATAAAAATTAAATTTATCACACAAGATGTCGCTTTGAATAAAATAATAGCTGTGTGTTAAAGCTATCAACAGCACTATAAGTACAAGTGTGATATTAACAGGTCCAGAAGCTGAGTAAGCTCACAGGGCTCGAGATAAGGTGATAAGGTCTTCTATGTCTTATCTCTGTCTTTTTCCATGCTTTGGTGATGCTGCCACCGCCGCTAGGCAGAGAGGTCAAATGTATGTAAACCAGTCTTTTTTTTTTCCACTGAAAGTGTAACCTTTAGTTTGTGTGACATGTCGCACTAGCAGGACAAGGTCAGATGCAGACACAGACAACAGAGGAACTGAAATCCTCACAACTCCTCCCATAGCCAGTGTTTTCAATGAACTGATACCAGATTACTAATGTGTGAATAGACATCTCGTAGCAGAAATATCGGCGCGTTATTTAAGGCAATGCATTCAAATAAAAATGAGTGAGTGGAGACTTGAGGTTTAACTACAGGCAGTTGCTTTGAAACAATTTCAACTGAGTCACTGGTGGGAAGCCAGTGAGGGATCATGTCCTTGTCATTGCACTTGAGATTCCTACTGGTTGTTAGGAAGAAATCTAGCATGAACATCTTTCATGTTATGCCCTTCCAGTAAAGTTTATCAAAACTCATCGACACCATGTGCTCCAGAAGTAGCTCTAGTGTAGCTGTAGCCTTCCTCAAGCCAACAGTAGAGTTAGTAGTCACGATAAGCAGTGCATAGGGAAATGCGCATTTCCGATTGGGAGAAAAAGGGGAAATAGCACAAAAAGAATGAATGATCTGAGACTCTACAAGAAGTGAAGGGTGCAGCAGACTAAAGGTTGAGGAAGATGGATCTATGAAGGGGTGAGCGCTAGAAGGCCTGAGGACTAGTGAGGCGGTGTGAGGAGGGGTGAGGTCAGGCGTGCCATTCCATTCCTGCCTGCACTGGGCAAGTCTATTCCTAGAGTGTGGTGTATGGCAGTTGATGTGGGTTTCCTCTTAGCTGCCTGGAAGATGACTGGGCCTGACCACATCCACATTCACACACACACATACACACACACTCACACACACTCACACTCACGCACACACACGCACACAAAGTGACAACTGTGCACACATATACAGCAAATATACACTGACTTGTATATACACACACAAACACACACATACAGTAGCAAGCACAAGAGCACATGCATCCACACACATATTCTGGGGGAAGCAAAGAGGAACTGAATCATTACCCTGCCTTAGCCTCAAAGTAGGGGGTGACCACTGTACAAGTATGTGTGTGTGTATTTGTGCAAACATAAGTTGCACTTTTGCAGTAAGCGACATTGGTTCATTGGTTGTGTGCATGTGCTGTTTGTTGCTCAAGTATGTGTGGGCATGTGTGTGTGGGAGGGTGTGTAGGATGTGTGAGCTGGGTGTGGATGCATTCCCTTTCTCTCTCTCTATGTCTGAGCGTGCATGTGTGTATAGTATGTGCCTCACTCCATCTTTAAAGTCCCCCACTGTTCCAACTCAGGACTTATTGTCTTATTCTTCTCCTCCAAAAAAACCCCCAAAAAACCAAAAACTGGTAATAATGGGAGAAAATTGCGTTACAAAAATCAAAATACGAAAAGGGAGAAAATTGAATTTTAAAAACACTTTTCACACTCTTCCTCTTCTTCTCTTCACACTCTAATTGTGCTCACAACAACTTTTGGACGTGTGTGGACATAAAATACGCATGAACACTGATTTAAACCAGTATGCACCTTTTTAAAAATTCTGCAAATGTTTTCAGTAAAAATGGGCAAAAACTAAAAGTAATTAGCCCAACTCTCAATACCAATGCAAAGTAGCCTCACAGTATTTCACAGTTATTGCACAAACACAATCTCAGCAGTTTTAAATTGACAATTAGACGCTTAAGCGTAACGGTAAATACGGTTTCACTGACTGTGAGAGATGCTCAGTCTTCAAGATGAGACAAGCCCACAGTACAGCGCTCACTAACAGCTTGCCACCAATTAAGGAGTCGTTCCATGAGGCCAGGAGCCAATCAGATATCAGTTCTCAGCTCCCCAACTTCCATTAGACCCCAGCCTCAGAGTCTGATTGGTTGTGATGGGTGAGTGAAAGCGTCCAACCAAAGAGAAGGAGCCAATAGCTCAGATTCTGTGGAGACAGGGGTTATGGAGGATCAGTCTTCCCTGCCACCTCTGTTCCTTATCCAAAGTCATTCCCTGTCCCAGAATATTCTCTCGCTATCCAACGGATGGTCACTGCCAGACAGACTGCTGAAGTCACTTTCTCCCCCTCCTCTTTCTTTCTTTCGCTCTCTCTCTTTTCGCTCCCTCTCACTTTCTATTCTTATTATAAACTGAGGGGATGAAACAGGCTTTATATGTAAAACGATCCCAAATGGTTCCTTTGGGTGCTGCTGGGTGGCTCACACGGGCCGGTTGATGCGAAGACTGAATCCAGGCCTAGTTTGGAGAGCCAAAGAGGCTCTCCAGAGGGAGCCCCAGCCTCGAACATACAGCTTGTACCCCAGCCCCAGCCCCAGGCCGAGAAAGAGGGGTGTCTGCAGGCCCTTCCAGGGGGCTGGACTGATGGGAAAGAGCTGGCAAGTTGACCAAGGAAAACTAACTCCTTCCTTAAGCTGCTTTATGAAGGCCTGGCAAATGTGCAGAGAGCAAAGAAAGGCGGCAGAACGGGGGGAAAAAATAGAAATATACAGTAAGAATAGGGATAGAGGGATGAAATGCGTCCCATCCCCTAAAGTCAGCATAAGGGCACTCCTGTGTCCCAGTCACCTCTTGGCACTTTGTGGGGTCACAGGGTTTAAGCAGGACTAGCAGCACACCCCAGCAAACACAGCCATAAATCTGCATCATTAGGCCCAACACAAGGCAATGTCGAGGCTATAATGCTATAATGTAAGCTCTGTTTGAGAGTGCTATAACTACTGATACCTGAACTGCCTCCACCCTAAATGCTAACACACTCATTGATAAATGGACTAGAGAGGCGTGAGGAAGGAACTTAGTGACAGAGTTACACAAAGTTTCTGCGAACCAGATGTCAAAATAGCTGAATATTGTTGCTGGTTGGATTGTCAGACCCATATTCTGTCTTCTTTTAATCATGAGCTTGAGTTAATAATACTGATGATCCACAGGGATCACACTTGCTTCAATGTTGTATTCAGCTTGTATAATAGCTAGGTGACCACAGTTCCTTATTGACGTCGCACTACTGCAGCCACTTTGAATAATCAGCCAGGCTGAGTCATTGTGTTAACTGATTACCTTTGGAAAACAAAAGGAACACCTTAAAAACGCAGCTCTGCGGGCCTTGCCCATTGATCCTGGTTTTCCATGACGTGCATCCGTCTCTACAGCCTCTTCCTTGCACACACATGCGCGCACAAACACACACAACTGCCACTTATTGGAATTCAGAGTGGGGCCCAGGTAGGGGAAGCTCTGCCCATATATGAGCAAAGGAGGAAACAGGCCAGGTGTGTGTGGTTAGTACACCGTTGGAACGAGCGTTCTTGAGTACACAAAAAACGCACACATACATAGAATGCACGTACGCACACAAACGCTCTAACGGGCTTCTTCTGTGGTGCATGTACCCATAAACCACTTAGCCCTGTGACGTCTCAGTTATGCTGCTAAGCTCTTAACTCTACAATCTGCCTGTGAATGACAGACTTGTATGAGTGACTTGTTGCTGTATAAACAAAGACGAGTCATGCGAAAAGGAAAGTAAGGAAAAGAAAAGAAGGAATGAGTCAAGTGATAGTTAGATTGTTCTTGTGCTGCTTAACCCAGTTAAAGTTACATAACTCTGCCGATGTCGGAATAACTATGGTATGTCACAACATCTTACTTCCTGACACCAGCCTGTATGTGTGTGTGTGTGTGTTTCTATTACAGCAAAGAATGTGGTTCAAACTAAACCCTGCCACTGGTGACTTATGGCTTAACTCCCCTCAACCTTTCCCACCTCACTGAATCATCTGCGTCTGCATCAGCCACCTTTCATTATGCAGACCTCCATGCGATGACTCAATAAGACAACTGACAGAGTGATAGCATGGACATTTAACACTAACAATCTGCTCATTTAGTACTGACTGCCTCCTGTTCTCCACTCCATCACCTCCACCTCCACTCAGTCTTGGAGGATAGTCAGAGAACTGCAGCCGCTTTGTTCGGTTTAGAGAACGAAAAGCAGAATAAAACAGTTTAAATAAAACTTAAAGCTAAAGTCTGTTTATCATGATTATTATCATTATTATCATTATTATTTTTATTATTATTATTATTATTTTGTATAATTAAATAATCATTATATCATTATATCAATCAATTTGATTGAGTACGTTGAAAGACTAACAACTCTCTCCAATGCCATCCAACATCATCACTTGCTTGATGACTTTTTCACCACATGCCAATAAATGAACAATAAAAAAAATCCACTTTGCAAATGCAACAGTCACTGTTTCATCATCGTTACTGAGTAAAGATGATGAAACATTTCATAGAAAATTACAGATTGCAACTTTAATGAGACAATTTTTTATATGCGGTCTGTCCTTCCTGATTTGAGCTTCTAAAATTTCAACAAACTTATTAAATATAAGTTTACTGTTCCTGCGAAATTGCCATCCTACTGAAGCCTGTCCCAGCTAACAGAGGGCGAGAAGCTGCATATAACCTGGACAGGTTGCCAGTCTATCATGCTTTGACTGTCTGTTACAGTATTGTTTTGTCTGTAACCTTTATACTACTTGAAAATAATGAATACTTGTAACTTTTCACACACACTTTTCACACAACCTTTCACACATGTAACTTTTCTATTTGCCCTGAAAATGTTTTTTTGTAGGAGCACGGCTGGCCTGCTCATTTGCTTCCTGCCAAGTAGGACAGGGCAGGGTTCATTCTGTAGGCAGAGTGATAAGGCAGAGGGCAGATTCCATGCTAATCTCTCTCATCAAGATTCCTGCGATGCATCTCACCGCCAATCTCCCCGCTATCACACACTTGCGCCGGAAATGCATCCTTGATAAAGGCCGATAGATCCTTGCGCACCATCGTGACAGTTTACGGCTGGCTCCTTATCAACACGCCTCACTCTCTCTTTATATCACGCTTTCTATCACACAGACACACACCCACCTCCTGGTGCCATAAACTACAGTTGGAGTGGGACAGACTGTTGTGGGGAAGTCAAGGAACTGCGGTAATCTGTGGTGGAGCTAAAGGAGCGTGATGCAGTAAAACAAAGAAACAGAGCCGGGTGTGCATGCTGGCAGGTGCTGACATGGTGATGGTGGGTATGGGCTCTCCGCGACCACACACACACACACACACACACACACACACACACACACACACACACACACACACACACACACACACACCACCCTGCCCCTGGCAGGTAATCCTGAGAGCTAATTGCAGCCACTATTCCAGCTGTTTGAGGAGAAGCTGTTACAATGTCTCAACATCTTGACAGTGTCTCTTCCGCAAATGTGTAATTATTCCATTTAAATTGATTTACAAATATGCAGATTTTCATATTAAATGGCCAGAGGAGAAATTTGTTCCTCTGGTTTATCTGAGTGATTCCAAATGGAGCATTATTACATATTAACTCTGGAGACCTGCCCTTTTATTACATGACACGTGAGTAAGAGTAATGGTGGTTGGAGAGAGCGTCGTCTTAGTCAGAGAGAGTGGGAGATAATTTGAAGAACAACAGCTGGGCAGAGAGCCACAACTTTAAAAAGCCACGATTTTAAGACACACTCACACACACACACACACCCCACTGTTCTGCTTGTGACTAAGCCCCCTTAGACAAACACATGTAACCCAGAACTGAAGCACAGATTCACACAACCTTTAAAACACACTCTCTCTGTGTCTCATACACTCCCAACGCACACGCAGACGCCAATACATATACACATGCAGCAGTGCTTTAAAAGGTGGTAACCAGGAGAGACCGCGGCGACAGCGAAGGGCAGAATGAATCTAAAACATCAAGTCCCAGATCTGCAGTCATCAGTCGTCACGCCCCACTCAGCCAATCACATCAGATGCCTGCCATGTCCATTCATAAAGAAGCCACACTGCACTGTCCGTGCTGTATGATATTGTATCGCCCCCACCACCCCTCCGCCCCCACCCATGCTCTCAGTTCATTCATGCCCTCTGCTGCTGAGCAGAAGGAGTGGACTGTGCTATCTGTGTCAAATGAAAGGGGGGTTGGAGGGGGTGGGGGGAAGACACAGCGTGACTGAAGCGGAGAGAGGAAGTGGTGCCTCTGAACAAAAAAAAAAAAATTCTCTATTAACCACAAAGACTATTTTTATCACATGGCTACAGCGTCTCGCTAAGACATTGTCATGTAGGACTCTATCATGACACGTATATTATCACAGTACTGACGATAGTACATACCATACATTGTGCTTCCCTTGTACAGTAATCCCAGCCATAGTAAGTAAGCCTCGCAGCAGAGTGTGAGCCAGACAAGTCGACTATGTAACAGTGAATCAGCTCTTCTGTAATGTGATCACATTCTGAGGTAACGCTCACTCCACGACAAATGACCATTCCAACTCAGAACAGCCTACGACCTGACAAGCTGAACCTCATCGTTCACCGGCTTTAAGAATAAAGATGGGTCATGTGACTTTTTTTTTTTTTTTTTTCAAAATTAAGCCAATATCAGAGCCTCCTGTTCTCCCTCTCAGTTTCTGCTCAGCCTATTAAGGATCTGGGAGCAGTTTCTCAACCTTAACTTGTAACATATGATATCCATCAACAGCAGCAGCTCTACTTTCTGGGAACCTTTTTCCCCTTTCTTTCCTTTTTTTTCTTTCTTTTTTCACTTACCCGTCTGGGTGAGAGTCGTGTTTCCTCCCGGCAAGTTTGGAGTGAGGGAACCCCCGAGTTTCTTTTTCTCTTTAGGTTTTTCTCCATTTCTGGGTGTCCTTTGCTCTGTCCCTGCTTCAAAGTGGGATTCCGGGTTCCCCTTCACTTTAACTCTGCTTGGTCCATCAGAGAGAAAGAGAGAGAGAGAGAAAAGGAGAGACGCTATTGGGTAACAACTTCTCACCCACGTCACTGTCCACGGCTGTTTGGGCAAGTCACACAAAACTTGCCGGAGCTCAACTCCTAAAAGATTTCATCCTTACATGTCTCCTCATCTCTTTCCCTGTCTTTTTTCCTCCTCCCGTTGCATTCTTCTGAGTGTAATCAGTAACAGGCTTAAAGTGACAGCAGCAGCACTACATAGCCGGCTCACACACACACACACACACACACACACACTTTTTCTCACACAGCCACACACATACACACTCACACACAGACAGTTTGTGAGGCTCCCTCTGGGCTAAAGGTGCTTTCCCAGAGCTCTGGAGACACTACAGCCGTTAAACTCCCTATAAGCCCCGCCAAAGTTGCGCTATCACATGTTTCACAGCAGTCTCCCTCACTCCTCTCTCTCTTTCTCTCACCCTTCACCCTCCCTTCTCTCCCTCAGCCCCTGACAGACACTGTTGGACATACTCTCTCACACACACTCAGGACCGACGCTGCACTCTCTTATAGTGTGGCTGTTAAAGAGGGGGGCTGAGCCTATTGCCGCGGAGGGCAGTGTCCTGTTACACAGCTCTCAATTGAGGTTAGAGCGAGGGCATCCATTCAGAAAAAAGAGAGGAGGGAAGAAGGAGGGGGAGAGGGAGGAGGGAAAAAACTAAGGGCAGGCTCTAAGTCTCTCTCTCTCTCTCTCTGCATTTGTGTGTAATAGTGTGTGTGTGTGTGTGTGTGCCGGGAGTCTTCAAAAGCAGGAAACTCCCCTACCAGAGAGTTCGGACGTCTGTAGAAAGGGACCCGTCTCTAAATAAGGGAAAGGAGGCAGGGACATAAGCGGCAGCCCCCCCACACTGAAAACACACACAGCAGTCACAGTAGAGGGGTCTTTATGACTTCCAGCCTCGGTGGCAGCACTTCACTCTCCACCCATGCACACATACAACCACATAAACAAAAAGGCTAATATACGAGCATCTTGTCTCAGATGCTATGTAGATTTCAGTGCTGCGGTCGTGACAACGTGCATAGAAAAAAAAAAAAAATTCTGGAGGAAATGTAATTGAAAAAAAAATAACATTGTGACCACAAAGAGAAAGTACCTGAGTTTACAAGAATGGACAGCCCAATAAATAAGCGTGTAACCCCGTGGTGACCACAGCTTCTAAAAAGAAAGTACCTGAGTTTACTGAGTAAATTCCCAACAACAATCAGTTGACAGTTACAGGACAGAGCTGAGGACAGCCTGAAACATTATGAAATGGACAGGGGTCATTACTATCTGTTGACCCGTAACGTGGAACTTCTTACCTCTAATCCTGACCTGAAAATGCCCTCGTCCTCACCCTGCTCTCAACCGCTTTTCTTGGATCCCGGTTCTCACCTACATCCTGCTATTTTACCCCACTTCTATTCTCTGCAACAGAGAGCACGCCATCCCTACCAACCACACCTATCAACAGCCCGGTCCTACCCCACCCTGTCCCGCCCTTCCCTCCTCCCTCCTGGGGTTTGGGGCGAGGGTGGGCTGGGGTTTTGAATGGGAGTCTCAAACTTCAGGAATCGCATAGTTGGTTTGTTACTCACAGGAGGCCATGTGACTCATCAAAGGCCATGCTGCACCCATGCTACACTCCCGTTACACGTATTGTGGTGCGCAAACATGTACTGTAACCACGCACTCACACACAGGCTACTTTGTGGAACTGGAGAGCTGCCTTTGTCAGACTCCATTCATAACTTTTTAAATAACCTCAGTGAGTCATGTAACTGGTTGGGTTAAGTAATATTTGACCTATATACACACACTCTGGATCTATTGTCACCCCTAAGAACAATCCCCTAGGTCGGTGGCCAACCTTTTTGGCTGATCCCTTAAAACAAAACAACTTTTAATCCACTGGTTGCATGAGTTTATGAGTTATGTTTTTAGTGTTGTGAGGAGGTAAAACTATTCGAAACTATTTCCCACAAAAATAAGAAAAAGTAACAATTGAGCAAGATTTTTCTTGTATCCCACCCAGATGACTCCAAGTTTTGAACCTCTGACTCAGATCATCTTGCGCAGAATAACAGTATCAATCCATGTGATTGATACTACTCATATCTTCAATTTGTAAATGGAACATAAAAATAAAAATTAAATGGAAAGTCCTTATTTCTATTTTCAGTTACATATTTTAGTTACAGAAGAGCACTAAAAAAATGACTGAACATCTACATTTCCATGACAAGTGGACAAACTCTATGGATGAAGATCATATGACATGACCAAAAGCTCCAGAAGGGCTACTAAGTGGACCTCGAGGGGAGATTGTTTTGTTGACTATTTAACATCATCTATCTTTCCATTTCTACCCATGTTTTACTCATATTTACATCTAGCAGTGACTTTGGCCGACTCATGGGTGGATAGAGAGTGAGTGGGTGTGGGTGAATCACAGCCTGTCGTGTGTCGGGCCAGTGAATGGGTTTCTGTGTGTTTCTCATTGTGTTCAATGGTCGCTGCTGAGCCCCGGCAGCAGGCTGGGCTCAAGCGGGAGATGACTCAGGGTGAGAGTCGGCTAAATGACTCCAGACCTGCCAACAGACGGCAGCATTAACCTGCAGGAGTCACCACAAGGATTTACAGACAGTGGAATACTGTCCTCCGTCTGCCTGGCTTCACTATCATCTCTCATTTGATGTTCTGAAATAACACAGATTATTCTGTTATGTATTCCTTTTTTTGAGGTTGTTCTGAAAACAAATTTTTATTCCTGCGTGGAGTTATTTCAGTTCAACCATTCAATTTGACATTTACTGTTCTGTGCCAAAAGCAGCAATCTGACAGATTATTCTTGATCTTGTTATTGAGCTGCTCTGCAAGCCAGGGACAATGAGTCACTGGGAACAAAATCCTTTTTTTTTTTTTTTTTTTGCCAATTTAATATTAAAATGAAAAGAGTGCTGCAGTGACTACAGTGACAAATTACCAATCTACAATTATTTAACAATAAAACAAAATAAATTTCACCGTGTACCTATTTGTATTTTTTGTTGAAAAATTTTACTAGCAAATAGAAAAATCACCAGCAAATAATATGGTGTAACATTAAATTTAAAACACAATCACAAACAATCTTTCTGTATGAATTAACACTAAGATTTGTGATGAATTTAGGTATGAACCGATTATTCAGTGTGTGTATGCGCTGTCGCAATGTCAAAATGGCAGTGTTCATATCATGTAAGATCAGTTTGACATTAAAGTTTCTACTTAAGTCTGTTTTAAAGAATAAAGTTTCACAGTAACTGAGAGTTTTGCCATTTTAGAATGTGACTCAGTCTATTGTGGGCACAATTTGAGCACCGCCTGCTCGCTTTCTTTGGTGGATACAAGGGCGGAGATGTGTTTCAACACACACGCACATCGCAGGCGGGGGCCTTTCCTTCATATAGTCACACACACATGAACACACACACACACACACACACATACACATACACACACACGCACGCACACACACAATGGATTTTGCAGTGGAAAGGAAGCTGGGGATTCCTGAGATTCCTGTGGACAAAAAGGTGTGAACTCAGGCAGCTGAGCAGCCTGGGAATTCTGCTGGGTCGGTGTGAGAGTCAGTTTATTGGCTGACTAGTTGCTAGTGACACAGACAGAGACTTAAAAAAAAAAAAAGAGCTATGGAGATAAAGTCAAAGAATTCAAACAACAGGGGAGAGAGGGGGACAGACAGAGTGTGAGGTTGAGAAACAGTGACTACAGGCTAGAGGCTGTTTGTTTAGATATAACTATTGCCAACACATAATCATTTATAGTATGTGAGTTATAAAGCAACACATCTGCACATCTGTCTTAGGTGTATTTCAGTTGCATTTTTTCTGCCCATATAAACATAGTCAGGGAGCCAGTTGTTAGAGATTGGTGGCAAGAAACAGTGAGACAAGCAGTCACAGCAGCTTCCATGCAACTGTCAAGAAAAGTTTTGAAATGTCACAGTGCAGTAAAATGCACATACAGCACATTTCCCCTAAGTTAGGTGAGGAGAATAAATTCTCTCCCTGAATGTAAAAAAAATAAAGAAAAAGAAAAGAAAATGGAGATTTTGAAACTGAGATCAGAAACTGATTACTCCTTGACAAGTTGTTATTCTTCAGTATGAGCCATATTTCAGACACTCATGAAAGATAGACAATATTTTGAAACACCAAAGAACAGCCATACAATAATCATATGCATGTTATACAAGGACAAAGCAGTTGATAGCACATTTCTGGGCAGCTATGGATTTATATTTCCAGGATGTAGATTTGCTTTCAGAATTGAGGTAGACACAACGAAGCAAAAATAACAACACACGCACACACACATATGAGGCATATTAATTGTAAATTCAGCAATTATTTTTTTCAGCCCCGAGTAGCGTCTGCAAGTCTTCCTCTCAGTCTGCATACAGCCCCAACATCCTTCATAAAAAACCCGCAGAGTGCATATGGCATGAAAGGTGAATCCCAGGTCAAAATCAATCTGACAGCATAAGCAGCTCCACTGCATGCTGCTCACTGATCTTATTGCTGTGATTGCAAGGTAATAACTGAACTGACTGAAGCAACGTATTATCAACATTTTTAACAACACGCATCTTCTCTTATCTGGACTATGATGGCTAGACAGTAAGAGAACAATGTTCAGAGAGAATAAAAGTGAAGGGGACAAAAACAGCATTTTGAGAAGTATATTACGCCCTCCTTGTCCACAGACAAAATGTCAGAACATCTAATGCTACGCTGAACAAGCTGTGACAACCTTACTTACATTTTTAAAGAAATTTGTTTGTTGCCTAAATTTTCCACATCAAGCAAGCTTATTAGCATTATTGAGGATTTCTTTAAATATCATTATTACATCCTAATTTTGAATGCTGCATTGCAATAACAATGATCTGATGAGAACACACACACACACACACACACACACACACACACACACACACACTGACACAGCATGGAGAGTTTGTCATAGATGCACCTGTCTCTGCTAAGACTGAAACTCTCAGCCCGTGATGGACAAGAACAGACGTAACAGCGACGTCATTTCATTCACTAAAATGGCCCATGCAAACACACGCACATACACACACACACACACGGTCACACACCTCTGAAGAAAGACATGCATGCAACCAACCAAGGACAGGAGACGGAAATATGGCAGGCAGACCCCCTGGGCCTGTGTGTGTGCGTATGTGTGTGCGTGTGTGTGCATGTGGCATGGTCTATACTGACTATATTAGGCCAGTCTGTTTCTAGCAGGGGGAGACAGTGAGCATGCAGATACAACTGTGATGTCACGGTCATGCTGGGGAGGCATGACTCCATGTCTTATCTCTGTCCACTGTGCTTGTTCTACATCGCTCTGCCCTGCTTCTGTGTGTGTGTGTGTGTGTGTGTGTGTGTGTGTGTGTGTGTACTTATTACCCTGTGATAACCCCACACTTCTGATGACACACAGGGATACCTCAGCAGCCCCTGGTGACAGACAAGCGCCTCTAAGCGAGAAACATCCAGAGCAGCTTCAGTTGTGATGCGCTTTGGTGATGCTTGAATTTTCCATTACTTATGCAAGTGTCTCTAATTACGTCTCACATACACATGCCTCTATTGTGATGCAATGGTTAAGCTATATAAAGTAATAGCTGTCATAAAAGTAGTATTGGTAACAGCAGAACTGTTAAAGAATAATGTTGGTCTGTTGCAAGTTGGATCCAAATAATTTTCTGTTAGTTATGATTGTGCTCAACAAAGTAATCACTTAGATGTGGTGATGTTGTAGTTGTGTTTTCCACTTTCATTTTATCTTCCAATTACGGTTGACTAACCAGGAAGTTTGTTTACAACCCGTGTGATCTAGATGCCTTTACAGTGATCTTGCTGTGCTCCCACAATAATACAGCAATATAGTTGTACTCCTTTATGAATTTTACTTAAGTAAAAGTACAGCAGTATTATTGCCAAAATGCAATTAAAGTGTCAAAAGTAGAAGTACACATTTGTGAAATATTATTATATACTTTATATTATGTGATTATTATTACTGACACATTTATGTATAACTAACAATTTAATGTTACAGCTGGCTGAAATGGAGCTTTCATATTTACTTTGAAAAACTATGAAAAAGCATCATATTTTATAACGATAATGAAAAGCAATTATGGCTGTCAAATAAATGTAGTGAAGTAAAAAGCACTATATTCTCAGGTGAAATACAGTGGAGTGGAAGTACAAAATAGTATAAAATGGAAATAATAAAGTAGCATACAAAAGAAGTCACCACTATTTATTACATATTGCAATTATGGCTAAAACTACAAAAATTAGACCTAAATTGTAATAAATCCTTTAATTGTCAGAATACAGTAAAAAAGTAATGATAGTAACATTTGCAGCTATTTATCTTTTTGTAAAAAAGACATAATAATGCTCCGATGATAGTTAAATAAAATGTTTGACAGTGTTAACATTGTGTGATTCATGCTGTTAATGCTGTCATTATGTACACGTGTGTGTACTGTTAGATATTGCATGACAGCACTGTGACTCCTTTAAAGGAACCCACCGGTGCAGCGCTCCACCCCGTCATCCCTCTCCTCTCCTCCTTTCCTCTCTGTCCTCCCCTTTCCTCTTCCTCTTCCCTTCAGAGGTGTCAGAGGAAAAACAGCTACAGTATGAGACGCTCTCTCTCTGTCGCTCTCTCTCTCTCTCTCCACCTTCTACAACCACACAACGTGGGCAATGTGAAGGCAGTGACTGTGCCGCTGGCTGGCCCACTCACAGGATATAAGAGCTGCTAGCCATGCCAAGGCGGTGAGGGGTCACACTGTGGAGAATGTGTGTGTGTGTGTGTGTAATAAGACGCAGCGTGTGTGTGTGTTTGAGGATGACTGTGTCACACATGAGCTCCCCCGCTGGCTGGTGGCTGTCTGAGCAGTAACACCAACAGCAGACGCCCTCATCCTGATGCTACAGGGCGGAGAGGGCTTCTTGTGAAACATTCCACTCTCCCCCCACCGCTTGGACCAGTGTTTCCTGTTCTCACTTCCCTGTCCTTCCCTGTTATACCTCGCCTGCCTTTCTTTTGCTTGTCCCACCTCCGCCTCGCCACCGAACGCCAATGCTATCCTCCAGCATTTCCCGCCACCCCATCCACACCCCTGGGCTGGTCCCCTGGCTCCAGCCCCCACGCCCCAGACTGGTGGACTCCCTCTGGGTTTCCTGGAGAACCACCTTCCATTATCTGAGCGACTGGCCCAGCCCAGAAACACCGCTGCTGCTGCTGCTGAGCTCATGAGGTCACTGGGGGCCTGAGCCTGACTTCCAGCTATAGACTATAACTTGAGGTTTGTGTATTGATTAAGGGAAGCTGAAGCACCATTAGACTGGTATTGGTCTTTCAATAAAAATCAGATTTCAGTCAGTGCTATCCAGTGCCGACAAGACTATAGCTTCAGAGGAGGCAGTAAATGAATGACACCTGCTTTACCTTCTCTTAAGAAGCTATAAAACTACCCACAATAATTTAATGAAGATGTATTTTAATGAGCAGTTTTGTTGTCCCATTGTCAACAGACAGAAAATGAATCTGCATCAATTTTGATAATCAATGACCTGTTTTAAGTTATTTTTCAAGCATAGATGCCAAACATGCCAAACCAAGCGTTTCTTGGTTTCATATGATAGTAAACTGAATATCTTTGTGTTTTGGACTGTTGGTCAGACAAAACAATCAATATGAAGCCGTTACCGTGGGCTGAAGGACACCATTTTATAAACCAAACAGTTAATAAACTAATTAAGAAAATAATCTGACTAATCAATAATGAAATAATGATTTGTAGTAGGCCTAATATTTACCCTACAAATAAAACAGTCCAAGCTGTCCAATACTTTCCTCTGTGAGGTTTGGCATGACCATGGTCAAAATTAAATATATTATAGATATTTCTACCAAATGTCACCCGTCACAAACTTCATTAAAAATCAGAATTGATTCCAAAAACTGTATTAGTCAAACCCTCATAAAGTTGGAGGAATCTCCTCCATATCAGCAGACCCACAGTGCTGTGTGTCATTATCCAGAGTGAATTATCATCCTGTACATACAGTACCAGTTATGTGTCCATCTACAGAGCATGTCCATATCCAGTTTTATGTTGTCCTTTTAACAGCAGCTTTACTCATAAGCACACTTAACTCAGAAAAGTGATAATTATTTTTCAATAATCTGAGTTAATAACTCTCTAATCCACACAGACTCTAATGAAAGCAACATTCATGCAAGCTCAACACCAGAATCTTCTTATTAAATAATATAAATGCTTATCAACCCAGCACAATCACAGATGACGAATGCGCCCTCTCACTTATGACTAATGGACTATGCATATGCATGCACAAGTGTGGAATGTGAGCATGTCATTCACAGAAGATTAAATGGACATACAGCACAGGGCTCTTTTTTCTCAGCTTCTTCTTTCAGAGAGCAGACAGAGTGAGAAAGAGCAAGTGGTTCCAGCAGATGGGGCTGGGCCTGATACGGCCATCTGTCTGAGACGTGCAGGAAAATGAGAAACCTGGCTGGGACTGTATGAAGAAGAGCTTCTCTATACTGTAGTCATATATGAAGATTTAAGCCCAAACCATACAGTAATCTGGGAAATTGCAGAGCTGCCTGATACCAACAACAGTGATATTTAAATAATTATAAACCTGCATCACAGACATACAAAACAAAGCAGAGATGCAAACATCATCCAGACATCCTCTGCTGTCTACTGTACTTCCTAACCTTGCCTGCAATCTCGTCAGCCATCGGCTTGTCGGAAAGTATGTTTTTCTCTTGACAATCTGTCAGACTGATTTCTCCACTGTCTCTATCTATCATCAGTTTCAGCAGTTACTTCTTCTTCTCTCACTGATTCTCCAGGATCAGTACACTCTTCATAAAAAACTTAACTTTCTTCAAATGCGGGCAGGGAGAGGAATCTAGTAGTGTGTTTCTTCCCTCAGCGGTCTCTTGTCTGGGGGTCCGCAGCAGGCTGACTCACAGCCCCGGCCCACTCTTCCCTCCCACTCCTCCCTCCCACTCAGCCCCAGCCGTACCCCAGCGTGGGAGGCAGCGCAGCCCAGGACCAGAGCCTCCGGCTGGGCACACACACACACACACACACACACACACACACACACACAGCCAGCACAGGCCCACGGCTCTGGAGCTTTGGCTTTCATTCCCCTCACCCACACAGAAACAAAAACACACACTACACACACTCCTTACCCACATGCAGTACCCACACTGATTTTAGAGCACCTCTTTAATGATGTCATGTGCCTTACATCTGAAGGGAGCAGAGGCAGGGGAAACACGTGGGAGTGTGTGGGCCGTACAGCGCGCACATGCATGTGAGTGTGTGTTTGTGTGTGAATCATGCTGCCAGATTTTCTTTTTTTGGTTTACATTAAGTACACTAAAATGTTTCATGTACAAACGTACCGTTGGCTACTGTAAGTAAAGAGCTTTTAGCACAGCCGAGCTCAGCAAGATGTAGTAAAATCACAGCTACAGGCATTGATTTTCAACATCTAAGGAAAGGACACTGATGAGTGTGATGAAAGGTCTTTATGTGTAGCAGATGCATTGGGAAGTGTAGGATTTTATGTCAAAATATTGATGTAAAACTTAAATACTTGCACTATGTCATGTTGCCCAGTGCAAAAATCCATTAAGAAATATCTCAGTTTAACGAGGAGATTCTCATTTCCACTGTCAGGGTTAATTTCTCCCTTGTGTAATGAATTATTGAATTAATTGGTAATTCACACTATTTCTGCACCAGTGAAAATCATAGACAATGTGTGATTCTTACCAGCAGGACAGGAGCCCTCGATCACCAGTCTTTGCCGCCTTGTCACTGACGTGCATGATGAAGAGTTCAAGCTGCGAAAAACAGGTGGCAGAGGAGCACGTCACTCACATCATACTGAGCCTTTTCAGATATTCTCATCACTGACACCTTTATCGAACTGAAATCAAGATAACATTTTTTTTTTTTTTTTTTAACAAGAAATTGATAGACTCCCACAATGTCACACGTCGTAGGATGCCTGTACTGCGAAGCGGAATAATATTCAGACGGGCCAGATTGCTCATTAGAATATCTCACATTTGTGTGTGGGCGAGCTTTCAGCAGTCCTTCTCCCTCTAGTCCCCAGCACTGTTCCAGAAACACTGTTCTCTGTCCAATACCAACCGGGATCCTAACCCCAGTCTGTCCGTTTAAAAAGTAAATCCAAGCACCAACTTCTGTCCAAGTTTCAAGTACAGTATATGACATACTATCAACTTTTTGATACACACATCCACCCAAAACCCTTAAAATGCTCAGTCTCATCCTATATTTTAAGCCATGCCACCACTCTATGCTTATTTTGCCTGAATGTAGAAGCTAAAGTCAGATCATGTTATTGATCTTATTGTCAGGCATTTAAACAAAACACCTGTAGTGTGATACACGTATGGATGCACTGTGCTCATCTGCTTTCTGTCCCAACTGTGTCACAACAAGGTGACGGAGCAGCATGAGGTTGCAAGTTCCTGCTGCAAATTACTGCACTCAAAACAAAAACAAAAGAATATTGCTTTGTACAGTGTTGCTCTCCAAGTAAAAACCATGTCATCCAAATTTGGTGATTTTTAATTTTTGAAATAAACCTAAGGATTTAGGACATTCTCCTTTTAAATACTCTAAATAAACAATTTAAAAACCTATTGGATTAGCTAAAAGTGCATGGTTGGAAAATATTGTTTTCGCAGGATTAAGACGATAAATGTTCTGCAGTGTGACTGTATAAAAGCAATTACTGGCAATACTAGTACAGTGAATTTACAATTCTGAAAACACTACAGAAAAAATATTAAATTCTTTTTTATGTGCTTTTATGCTCGATAAATACAAATAAACACAGGAAAAAAGTTTCTTTGTAAAAAAAACAAACAAACAAAAAAACATTGACAGCTGACATTAGTGTCCCAACTCCATACATTAATAATTGCTCTAACTGTACTACACGTGTCACAAGTGCCCCCTGTTGGATACAGCAACACTGTATCTGAAATTGGAAGGCATGGTTTTGATTATAGTCGTCTGAGAGAAAAATAATAAAAATCAAATAGCAAAAATGTTAATAGTTTATACTGATATTATCAGCGTGGTTACATTTGAAAACATCCTCATCATGAATTGCAATCAGCATGATACAACCATTAAACAGCACTACATCAGTGATACAATGATTTCTTAGAAAGCCAGTACAATCACAATAGGTCAGTCTCTCAAAGTACTCTATTCCTCTCGCTCTCTCTCTCTCTCTCTCCCTGCTTGTCTCTATGTCTCTCTTTCTCTCTCAGCTCCCCTTGTCTATCCCAAAGTCACGGGGTCTCCCCCGGGGTAAACGCATTCCAAAACACAAGAATTTCCTCCAGCCCAACTCACATACCACCTCTCCTCTCTCTCTCTGTCTCTCTCTCTCTTTCTCTCTCTCTCTCTCTCACACACACATGCACATGCACGGGTTTTGCGCGGAAACAAGCACGCACACACACATGTTAAAGTGGACAATGCCAGAGCCTGAGACCACACACTGTTGCCATGTTCAACAGCCTCACCACACTGCTGCACGATCACACAAACAATGCCAGCGTGTACACAACTTATATATAATAATAATAATAATAAAAATAAATAATAATAATAAAAGTCAAATTAAACAATTACTCTAAGCTAGTGCGTAAATAGCTTCTTCATATTGTTACAATTCGTGTGTTGTTTAAAGGAATAATAACACCTAAAATGTCTGTTCCAAATGCAAATCACAATTAACAATATTAATTTTAGTACCTGTTCTTTGGTCTTGCAGAGCAGTTGGGGCTAAGTTGCGGATGAGAAAGCCGATTTGCAGACACCTTCCTCGAGTGCAGCGCTCCTGGATCTATCCGGTACTCACACTACAACACACAAGAGGCAAAGACACCACCGAACCAAAAGTGTCCGTACAAAACAAACGAAGGCGGACGCAGATATATGCAGCAGAAAGGAGGAGCATCGATTTATCACGTCTAGTGATATTCTGCTCTATTACTCATCTGATGCGAGTCCCTTCTCTGTCTCACTCTCTGTTTTATCTGTCTGCCGCCTGCCTGACTGCCGGCGGGGCTTTTCACCGGATCGGTCGGAAATGCCACTGACTGGCTCTGCTGCTTCTGATTGGAGGCAGGCTACCCGAACTCAAATCAGTCGGCCGCAGATTCGTCCCCGCGCCGGCCGAGAGTCGACCCCAGCCCGCAAGAAATCCCCCCCCGCCACCCCCTCAGGCTCCGGGGACCGTCCCCGCTGCACCCTGAGCGACCGCGGAGAGTAAAAGCTGAACAGTGATGCCAATGACAATACCGAAAGGTGCATACAGCTAAAGAATAGAAGTGAAAAAGAAGGGGAAGAAACAGAGGAAATTTCGATAGTAGAGTCTGGGACTAAAACCAACAACAACAAAAGAGTAGGTCCTAAAACAAATTTTAAAAAACCGTCTGGTGTTGTGCTTTAACAGCACAATTGCTAATTGATTTAATACTGCAACAATCCTATATGCTAATCAGCCAACCAGATATTAAATCCACATTTTCCTCAAATAGCAGCAAAAACAGAGGCAATAAGATAATTTAGCAAGTTTAAAAGCAAATCAGTTTTCAAATGTATTCTCCTTTTTTGCTCTTTAACTAGATGATCTCAAAAATTTAAATTGCAATATATGCAAAAGAAATTGCACGCCTTCCAGTTACAAATTAACAGTTCCATCTTCAGATGGACATTTTTTTTTTGCAGTGCACAAAGGTTATGAATAAAGTAAGCAGTGGTTCCCAAAGGGGGGTCCAGGAGCCCCCAGAGGTCCTTGAGAAATTTCCAGCAGGTCCCCAGCAGACTGAGGGGAAGCCAAATTTCACTTTTATACCATTTAAGCACAACAGGTGAATGATGACTGCTAGAGATTTCCTTTTCTCCACAGCAAGACATAATTATCAAATCTGCATCTATTTAGTCAGAGATTGATGAAATGCAAATATCTGGAAATGCCTGTTATCACATCAAATTCAAATAGTTCCACAGAAGCTTTTAACTATAGAAATGTCACAAAATGGCATTATTAATAATACCTCTTTAAATACCGGCTTCTGCTCTCTCTTTTGCCTTTTTTTTCTTGCTTTAACAAATCATAATTGCTCAGAAAAAAAAAAAACAGGTTGAAAGTAAAGAATTGCGCTCAGCGGGGTATCTTTACAAATTAACTAAAAGGTACAAAGCAGAAAACATTTTACAATGCATCAGCTCAGAACATGTTAGATCTTACAACCATTTCATTTAGCAAATTAACTCTCTTCATTTATGTTTACAGACAATTCTAATTATACACTAAATGCGAAACACCTTAAAGTCATAACTCAACTGAGAACAGTATCTCATGCCTTTGTCCCTTTTGGGGAAATACACCTGCAGTGGGATTGTACCTGCTCAGTTAAATATATGCGTCTACATTTGTATAAATTTCCTGTGAAATGTGTGAAATGATCTGTCATTGCTCACCTGCTCCTTCCCCTTTCTGTTGCAGGCTGTCTCATCGCTCTCAGTTTGAGAGTGAGAGTGATTTGCTACAGCGATCTGGGAAATTAACAAATGTTTTCACCGGTTGTTTTCTCTCTCCACTGGCACAGGTTGAGGAGGTATGAGGTCTCTAAACCACGCTGACAATATTACCAGCATGATGACTAGGTTCATATTGTGAAATTCCCTGAATAAATTACTGTGCCCACTCGTTCTCTTATCTAGTTATGAGTACAGTTATGAGCACCGTTTCTGGTATTTGGGATGGGTATTTCTTCACTGTAAACTTCCCAGAAATATTCTGTATTAACAGTTTTCTGTAAGTCTTATGACAAAATTAATTTAACCCCTTATATTGCAGGTGAACATATTAGAGGAGTATTGCGGTCACATGACACTAGAAGCTTTAATTCAGGATTTCACTTTGACTGACAATAATCTATCAACATCTTTTTTTACAGAAGTAACACAAATAATGAAATGATTACAGGTTTTTCATATCGTGCAAAGAGATTTTGATGAGCTGTTTTTGATTTTACTCATAAACTGAACTGTGACACGGGGTTTATCTTTCCTATTTACTGAATTGAAGTGACAGATCAAATCAAATCCACCTCAGCACTGCTTGGAAGTAGTCTGAATTTGACATTTTGAACTTTAATTTACTGTTAACATGGACTATCATGATAAGCCGGAAATCAGATGCACTGACATGTTTATGCTGTGTCAGCCCCAACAAACAAATCCACATCTACAGCGCAAACTTTTCCTGAAGTGATTTCGATAAATAAATGGCAAATCATTTGAAAAAAAATGGATGAACTTTGATTTGCCAGAAGATAAATTATACTTTAGAAACACTGAATAATGACCTTAAAATAGATAACACACACACACACACACACACACACACACACACACACACACATAAAAAAAAAAAACACTTGACAATGAGCTAATCTTTCATTGCAGGACATGCAAAGACTGAGGTGATTGGGGATAATCCCATATTTTCCCCTTCAAGTTTTTTGATTTGGTCTGTATTGATCTGACTGAGAGTGAGCAATATTGATTCCAGGTCAACAGAAATGCGCCCCCGTGCCACACGTCATACGCAGCGAGCTGCAGCAGGACATCAGAGGCACCGGGAAGGGTTGACCTGTAATGTCCACTGAACTCCAGTTCCTCTTCTGTCAGCCTGAGCACTGACGACAAACACCTGATGAAATCGCAGCTTTGAGATACCATGCTCTCTTTGAAGTCAGAGATAAAGACGTTTGCAAGGGCATGTTTTTTGCGGCGGAGCATTTGATAACGTATTGTTTCATGACGCCAGCAGAAAAGATGAAACCACAGTGTTTCTGGAGGCTCCAAAAAATGGTGAAATAGAAATCTCAGTCTGATAGAACCGCTGGAAACATCGTAAAGTTCGACATCAGTGGAAATCGTAGCATTCTTTCCACAGCTAATGGAGTTCATAAAGTGACGCTTTTTGAGTTATGATGCTTTATCTCAAACATTATAACAGTAACCCTCTGCAATAGTTGGCCCTTAGTTGGCCAATTTCTATTTTACGGGCCAATTTGACAACTCACTCCTGGTTGATGTTTTACACATGAAGCCTACAAACAAGTCACGCCGCTTTGTCATTCTTTGAGAATTTGTCACTTGCAGAAATCCTTTTGAGCGATTGGTGGTTACGAAAATTCAACACAGCGGCGAACCGTAGAAATCAATGGTGTACCATTGAAGTCACTGGTGTACCACAGTGGTGGTAATGCTACAATACCTCCACCAGTGTTTTTCATTGCTGGTATGGTGGCTCTCAGGCCCATTGTGTATATGAAGGCAGAGGTGTAGTGAGTGTTTTCACTGTCTCCTCCCTGGGAATTCCCCTCTGTTCCAGGCTCTAACAGCCTGTTGGAGCCGCAGCTGTACATATGTGTGTATGTGTGTGTGTGTGTGTGTGTGTGTGTGTGTATGTCGTGATGTATACACACTTTAGAGTTCAGTTATTCGCATTTCAGTGCGCGTGTAGGCATGCGTTAATGTAAGCGTGCATGTGTGTGTGTGTGTTTCCTCCCTCATTCCCAGGGTTCTGCGGAGTTAAACCCTCTTAAATGTCCCCCTGGCTTTTGTCCTCACGTTTCAGCTGAATTTCCCCGCATTCATCCCACCATTCAGACTCTGTGTGTTCGAGCGCTCAGGAATGCACTGGGTTTGACAGGCGCCTGAACTGTGTGTGTGTGTGTGTGTGTGTGTGTGTGTATGTGTGTGTGTGTGTGTGTACATGTACATGCGTGTAAATGAGCATACAACAGAAAGAAAGACGAAGAGGTTTGGAAAGGGGAGTGGATTTTTTTCCCTTTTTCCTCCCCCCCTCTCCCCCTCCACCCCCAGCCCCCCTTCCGTCTCCTTTCGATGCAAAGGTGCTCGGTTGGACTCGGAAACACACAATCACCTTACCTTTGCACACACATACTTTTCACCTTTCTATACGCACACACACACACAATCAACACCCACACACACTTCAAGTCACATGTGCTCTCACTCAAAGAGAGCTCTGCACCCACTCACCCTGACACCCACACAACCACCCACACACTCACGTGCACTGCCAAATAGCTCTCACTCTTTACCCTCCCACCCTATCCCTTCCCCACCCACCCACCACCACCACCACCACCACCGAGCACACACATGTACACACACACACACACACACACGCACGCACATACACACACACACACACACACAGTTTCACACTAAGCGCCGGGCATGCGCCTGATCTGGTTTCCTCTTTGCTTTGCGAGCGACCCGCAGTGATAAAATAAACACAAATACGTGATAATCACATTCCAGACATTTCTCTCCTGCCGGTGGGAAGTTTCAACTGGTTTTCTGCAAGAGTTGGTTTGACTCTGTGTGTGTGTGTGTGTGTGTGTGTGTGTGTGTGTGTGTGTGTGTGTGGTGTGTGTGTGCAATCCCGGAGAGAAAAAAGGAGAAAGAAAATGAGAGAGAGGGAACAAAGAGATCTGGGGCGAAGTCTCACACATTCCTCAGTCCTGCCAATATCCTACCAGTATACTAGACCATCGCAGCTCACACATGGACACACACACACACACACACACACATATACACACACACACACACACAAACACACACAGCAAGAGCGTGCCATATCTGAATAAAATCTCCTCATTTGCACTACATCTGTGGCATCAATCCAACATTACCAATTTAAAACTTTGCTCACAAATTATATCATGCAACATTTAAATACAACAAACACACTGACAATAGCATCATCAAACCTAAAAAAAACAACAACAACAACAAAAAAAAACAGCACTGTACAGGATTTAAAAGCTGGACGAGGTGACTGAAAAGAAGCCACTGAGTAAAAAAAAAAAAAAAAAAAATTGCAATTCTTGAATACTAAGCATCTAAAAACGAAGAAAAGACGATCCTACCTTGTGTTATAACTGATTGACTTTGTGTTTGGTAGGAAGAGACCCAGGGAGACACAAGCAGTGAGAAAAAGGCTGTAAATGTGAGAATCGGAGACTTGCGTTGAAAGAGTGGATGTAGATGGGACCTACCTGAGCACATGGCCCGCATGGCATGCACACTTCCTCAGTCAACACGCTTTGTTTCTCCTTCTCTCTTGCTGCATGCTTCTCCTCCATCTGTCTGTCTCTCTGCGACTCTCTTCTTGTCTTTCTCCCCCTCTCTCTCTCTCTCTCTCTCTCTCTCTCTCTCTCTCTTCTCTCTCTCTTTCTCTCCCTCTCTCCTCCCCTCTCCTGCTCTACAAGCCCTCTTCTCTCACCGTGCGCCGCTCTCTTAAAACTTCTCCGCTTGTTCTGGAGAGGAAAAACAAAACAAAAAAACAAACAAACAAACAAAAAAAAAACCCCACATCAAATTGTTCCTCATTTTGCACCTCGCTCCTCTTCTCAGACTCTACAGTGTTCAATAAAGTTGTCCCTTTTTATGCAAGTGAGAGTGATCTGTGAAGGCAGTCTTAACTTGAATGTCTCTCTCCTCCCCCCATGCCGCATGGTGTGTGTGTGTGTGTATGCGTGTGTGTGTATTTATATGTGTGTGTCATTCACCCTCCACACATATATTTTTAAACTTTTTTTTTTCGCTTTTTCACTATTACCTTTCCTTTCTCTCACTTTCTCATTCGCACACGCAAGTCTTTTATGTCAATTTACAATACTCAGTTGTTGTGCCGTTGTAAACTTGCATCTCAATGGGCACAATTGGGCTTGACAATGAAATCCAGCCTCTACTTCATTTGTACAGTATATTTCTCTGAAAAGATAACAGGATGTTGAAATAGGTAAATCTCAGCTGGAGGATGCAAAAGAAGGACAAGGACAGAGAAATGTAAAGCAGTTCATGTACTGTAATGTAATGCAATTAACAGATGTATTGCAATATTCAACTGCCATATCAGCTAATTGAAAGCACAGGCTAATGTGTCAGAAAAATATACACTGCATTCATACTACTAAATTGCTTTGATGCATACGATTAGCAGGAAATGTGATTGCTATGTCGATTTAGATTTTTTCCCGGTCCAGGAAGTGCTACGTTGCTGTACCACACAACACAAGTCATGGGGAGGTGGTTGGGGATGATGGTCATCATACAAACCTCAGGACTTTGAAACTAGACGCCAAGGTTTGTGTCCTGTATCTCAAATGTTAGGTTTGGGTGACAAAAACACTTTGGTTAAGGTTAGAGAAAGATGGGGTTTTGGTTAAATACTGAAAATGTTCAGATACGTTGATTGTGCTGCTTTGCTAATAGGTTCACTAAAAATGTTTTCCTCACGATAATTAATAGACAATGGCCCCGCGCACAACTACTCATCTTTGGAAACTCCATCTCCATCATGTCTGGATTGTCCTCATTTATTAGTTCGGTTGTGCACAATGACAAATCTGTGAGCGAACAAATCATTGGCTCTCATGAGTCACAGGAAGCTTTAAAAGTGCACACTTGTTGCTGATCATGTGATGAGTAAACCTACTGTAAAACGTGAAATGCGATATTTGCTCAGGTTTTGTTAATACGTACTACTGAACTAAAAATGAAGATGATCCAGACATTTCTTGCTGTGTGCTGGAATTTCTGTTTCTACTGTTTCCTAACTATGTTGATTAAAACATTTAATCCCGGCAGCATTATGTTTGCGTCAAAATGTGCGTAGTCGTATATAAACATACTTTTTAGGAGACAGGGTAATATCTTACATGCTGCACTTGCACATCATGTTATTGTCCAATTCCCCCTTTGACTGTTAAAGCACAGGTTACCTCTCTTGGACTGAACTTTATCCTCACATATAAATTATGCATTAACAATCAAATAGGACCTGCACACTGTGTAATTTGAATTAGCATAATTATACGCTGCTGTGAGTGGCTGCTTGTCAGTCTATTATCTGCAGCACACTGGACACATGTTATTGTATTCTGACTATTTTTCTGACACCAATTATTAATCTGTGCTTTCATTTAGTGCGTGCAAAGATTAAATGACAAATTATACTGCCACTATCTAGCCCACCTACACCTTCTCTTTTCAGAGGTCCATATCTCCCAGTTCCTATGAACGCATCTTCTCGCAAATAATTTTCCAATTTACAGTTTATTAATCTGTACCTGCAGATTTCCACATCTTTTTTCTTTTTTTTTTTCTTCTACCATATGACCTCTGTAGCCTTGAAACAACCTGTTCATGGATGCTTTATTCTTGCTATAAAAAGGTGTGCTGTGCGAGTGACAGTCACACTCTCACTAGGATCCATTAGCCATGAGTTTCTCTGCTCTGGATGCAGAGAAAATGAGAAAACACATACTTGTGTTGACGTTGCAATCAGAAATTCCAAACATGGTTTAGTAAGGCAGCGGCAACCCAAACACAGCTCAGGGGGCTGCGAGAGGGGATGAATGTTGTCCATAATCTGCCGTTGTCTTTTCCATTCCCCCTCTAAATATTATCCCATGTTTCCACCGGCTCCATAATATTATGGAAGGGAAGTGGATGGGGTATCTGGGCGCTTTTGCACGTGAAGGGACGGCAGTCACAGTCCAGTGCGAATGTGTACCGTTTTCTGGCGAATGAGCAGGGCATTTGTGCGTCTTGTCAAACATGCCTTGTTTTTTTTCCTGCCTCTCATCTTTGACACAAATTATGGTCGATGTGACGTCTCAACAGAGGGAACTTCCTCCAGTGTGCTCCATAATGTCACTTAATAACACAGGCACACCAGTCTGTCTGCCACCTTGGAACGCATTATCGATGAGACATCAGACAAGAAGCCTAGAAACTGAGAAAGCTAGCAGGCAGGTGTATTTGTAATGCTTAATTTACCCACAAGGCATGCCGCCTACTGCCCGACCCCACACCCGCCAACAATCAAGACACGATAAGTGATTTCATTATGCTTTCTGCTTTTGTGCAGCAGATTAGAAACTCTTCGGGTGCAGCCTTTCTACTGAATGACCATCCTGCATGCCCACCTCCTCTTTGCATCCGCCCTTCTTCCCCCGACCAGCTGTGTGTGTGTGTGTGTGTGTGTGTATATATGAGTGTGTATATGTGTGTGGGAGTGTGAGGGTGAAGGAGGACCACTCTGCGTGGGCTGAACAGTGCTCGGGCTTTCTCTGCTGCGGTGTTAATAGGCCTTTTTCTCCCCTCAGCGGGACACAGAAAGCTGTCATTTACATGGAGGTAATGGAGTGATGGAGAAGTGGATGGAATATGTGTGGGCGAATGATGATGAAGGCCTAGCACCTCTCTCTCTCTCTCTCTCTCTCTCTCTCTGTCTCCCTCACTCATTTTTTCCCTTCTCTTGCTTTTCTTTTCTCTCCTTCCCTGTCTAGATGTAAGCCTGAGTCTCTCCTTTTCTTACATTACTCATCAAGAGGTTGTTGTGATTGCTGCCAAATAGAATAAATTCCGACACTGGAAAACATTGAAAGTCCTTGACGATGTTCTGATTTTAACTTTTTTTTTTTTTTTTTTTTTTTGCTGTCAAAGCCAGAAAGGTAACTGTAAAGAATTAAATGCCTCTGCATACTAATTGGATATTCTTTCATAACCTATTAACAATCATTTGGTTATCAAAGAATTTTGTCTTGCTTGGCAGTCTGTGGCTGAGCTTGAGTGCCATCCAAACACATGGGAGAATGAATTCACTCTGTGGGAGAGTAAAATAGCCTGCGTTGAAGGGAAGGCAATCATCCAGCCAAGCTGCTACGATGAATTTAGTTGTTCAGTTAAATGACATGAAATTCAGGAGAAAGAGTCTGATCGTTTTTCTGCCAGTTGTGTCAGCAGTTATACTGAAATTGAACAATCAGTTGAAAACTTGACAAAATATTACACTGTGCTCCCTGAATCCGGTCTATCCAAGCGACTGATTTTTCTGTAATCCGAAGAATTCTTGAAAGATGAGAAATTCGTGAACTGTTTACCAGAGAAAACTTTAAATATGTAAACGAAAAAATAAAACCCCAACATCAGAATCACAAAAGAATGATTAAAAAAAGCTTTTAATAGCGCAATAAAGTATTGTTTTCTTATGTAGAAAACAATCCCACTATTAAGGTAATTTAGTAGCTGTTCTGGAGCTTTCAATTAAATCACATGATCCTCATCAGCAGATAATTTTTCCGGTTATAAAGTGTGTATGTTCACATTTTTTTGATGAGTATTTTAAAGACTTCTTGTCCATATCAGCTTTTTATTTTATGTTTTTTTTTCTTGGCACTGTATTTTATATTTATAGTAAATCTGTTTTTTCACTTAAGTTATGTTCAGTTTCTTGCTTAACAAAACCACACAAAAGGATAAAACATGTCATGTAAATAGACAACAATCTGTATTGTAAAGGAGTTCCTTTTTATTTTGATTGAAACAAAAAATGACCTCAAACAGCAAACAGATGAGTTGAGACAATGTTTTTACAGGGAAATCAGATATTGTTTGTGTATTTCATGTTATGAGAGCAGAAGCTTCTTTGCCAAGAAAGATACTTTTGCTTTGCCTGTTAATGCTGTGGCATCATACAGTTGAGGTGTTTGATGAAGGGATTGTCCACTGGAAAGTTTGGGATGGTTATGGTGACAGTAAATGGCACAAAGAAAGTGAAAGTTTCCATGAGTTTCACAGTATGTATTTCCCTGTGTTCATTGTGATCACTTTGATGTCAGTGTATCTTACTGGACAGAAAAAACAAAAATAAAGGAGAATTTCATGAAAATGAAACGTCAATTGTGTAAACAAGTGATGCCTTTGTGAGATAGCAAATAGCATAAACCTAAATAAATGCTACTATTTAACATCTCAAACCTAATTTTTCCATTGAAACTTTCCCTTCAGTTTCTTGAAATGTAGAAAAAACTGTATCTTTTGTACAATTTGTGAAATGCTGTGACAACCGGGGTACTTCCAAAACAGGATAGGCAGACATCAGCCATTACATCCAAGCAGCTATACAGGAACAAGCACAGTTGCATTATTTATTGGTCTATTTATTTGTTTGTTCTGTGATATATGGACTGTTTAAGGTTTGTTTTTAAATTCTTTTTAATTTTTTTCTTCAAGATAAATAAATGACTTAAATTTTGTATACAGTATGAATTAGTTCATGTTCACATTTCACATTTTTATTGGACATTTTAAATTGAGCAAATGGAGCAAATTGCATTCAAATACCATGAATGCTTTGACTGCAATATATATTTTTATTGTTTTCAGGGGGTCCAAGCTGTCACTTCAAGGATCCCAGACCCCCTGAGATCCCCTGTATTTCCCCTGCTTATCTTGTACACTGTATGTGTCCTTGTTGCAACTCTTCATTGAAGCTATATGATGTTCACATTGAGTGAAATAAAAGGTTTTTTTTATACCTTTAAATCAAACTCAATATTGTAGATGTATTATGCATCCATTTTCAACATAAATGTTATGGTTGAAAACTGAGTTCTTTTACAGTAATTAAAACAAAGTCGGGTGGGTTTGAGCAACCCTTGGCTACAAAGTATGCAGATGATGATGATGATGTAGCTACAAGTTCGTATTTAATAGGTTGATCAGGAGATACACATGGGGGACCAGGGGGGGTTCTCCCCTCCTTTTCCGAGAGTAGGGTGGTCCCATCATCTTGTCACTGACAGGAAACACTCACCACAAACCAACGTTCTCTCCCACCCAGAGCAAACACACACACACACACACACACGCACACACACATGCATGCGCACAAACTACCCATCACCTTATATGCACCATATGATTGTACCAGCCATTAACTTACAGATATTCATATGCTATAACTACCCACATGGCTGTGACAGTGATGGGGAAATACTAATACCAATGTGGGAAAAGAAATAACACTTGTGTGTGCACATGCATGTATGCATGTGTGTGTGTGAGTGTGTGAATCTTTGTGTGTGTGTGTGTGTGCATGCGCGTGTGTGTGATTTCCCTTCACCTTAAACAGGGAATTCCCCTCAGTTTTTTTGTTGCAAAGGGGTTTCTCAACTTGTGTCCCAGCAGAGAACACACCTCTCACTCTGAGTCCTGGAAACTTTTCTGATCCTCTGCTCTTTACCTTACAAGCCTCCTTCTAATACAAAATTTTGATGTCTCATCATCATGATGTATATCTAAGCATTGTCACACATGGCTACCCAAACAATGCTTTTCAGCTTCAGTAGGTTCACATGGGATAATGACCTCACTGGCATGCAAGATAATTTATGCACAGAGAAAATAGAATGTGTCACTTGCTTACTTGATTTTGTCCTTTATGATAATGCTCTTGTTTGTTTTCGTCTGACATTTTAAAGATGGTGTTCAAACTTTCATCCCATCTTCCACCTCTCCATCACACACTCACCAACTTCCAGTCATGTTGACATTTCACAAAGTCTTTTTCAGTAATAGAACTCAAGTCAGAAACTGTCTCAGACTGTGAATTTACTCAAATCTGCCTCCTTTATTCATTATAACGTCTTTCAATGCGTCATCTGATTGATCTCTGCTTTATAAAGGTTGTTTTTATGGAAAATAAGAAGTGCACGAAAATGTTATACTAGAGAAATACATTATCCAAGGGAAAAACACAAAATTGTAAAACTGTACAGCATGCATCGGAAAATGGTCAGAAAATCTGTTAATGTATTTGTATACAATAAATAAAGTAAATGTCAAGCAATCTTGGTTATTTGCTACCCTTATAGAAGTTTTCAAAAGGACAATTGTAAATATTTCGATTAAAAGGTAAAACTTCATCACACATTAAGTTTTCAAATTCAGTTAATTTGTATTTGTACTTTACGTTCGAGAAGTTCTAAGTGCTAATTTTGATCATAAACCGCAGCAGAAGACCAATATTTGTTCAGTTCTCACGGAAAAAGTTTCTCATTTTAATGAGATCATTTTCATATTCTAACAAGATATTCTTCATGTTATCATGACACATTTTCTCATTATTACTACATAACAAATTATTCCGTTTTAACAAGAAACTTTTCTTGTTATGAAAGCATAGCAGTTGAACTTATCTCACAAAACTTTTTCGTTATTACGCAAAATCAATTTATCTTGTTAAATCAAGAAACTTTACTAGTTTCCCATAGTTTGAATAAATTCTATTTCAGTACTTCAGTACTATATTTCAGTGGGAGTGAGAAATGCTTTGCTGAAACACAACACAAAACACAACGTTAGAGAGAAAAAGTCATCACCTGCAGTAGCCTTGAAGCACATGCGTGAACAACAGGACTCTGACTGCAGCTCACTCAATGGCCACCCATGTCACTAACGAGAAGGAATTTCCGATTCTTACATATAGAACCTTTATTGTGTGCTCTCTTTCTGGTGCTCATCAGCACTCTGACAGCAGAGTTTTAGATCAATTGTAACTGATTTATGACTGTTTTCTTTTTTGGGATTGGCCATTTGGGAAAGTTGTGTACTGTGTAACAGAGCCTCAAGTGTCCTTGTCCCTGCTGATCCATAAGCACGTTATGATGCAGCTTGTTGAACCTTTGCCGCTCTGATGAGGAAGGCACTAGAGAAAAGTCAATGGGATTTTGTCCATTTTAGAGCAGAACACAAGAGAGGCATTACAGAGCCGAGTGACATTTTGATTCAGCTGAGTGGATGTAGTGTGTTGGTGAAAGATGTGTAGTTCTTCTTCTCTGGGAGATCTACACATGAAAACTGGTTTCATTTGGAAAGCTTTGTTTGGACAGTATATATTGTAAAGGTGAGGAATGATATGGACACGGAAGGTAGATATTTACATTCAAGCATGGACTGATTTTATCAGCCTCTTTTTATTCCACCCTCAGATGGATGTCATCACTTGGCTGCTGGTCAGTACAGACGTGATGTAGAGCAACAGTGTTGTGTTTTTATTTTACTTGCACCCCAAGTCTTTCCATCCTGTCTGAGTCTGGCTCATTAAAGGGTCCCATTACATGATGTGCGACTGAATGTTTTGATTTGTGTAGTGTGAGTGTATGTGTGTGTGTGAGAGAGAGTATAACGCATGTGTGTGCAGGTGGACAGGTGTGTGTATGGCTGTTGTTGGAATTCCCCCACCTGATCCCTGCCCGAAGCAAAGTAGTAACTGTGTATTTAACCAGCACAGCACTTAGTTCCTTTTATTGGTGATAAAATCAAAGCCTGTGGCTAAATATCAAAATTTGAATTTGAAATGTAATTTGTCTCATTCTTGAACTGTTCTGCACATAACTTCCTGTAACAGCTAACTGATAAGACCAATCTGAGAGTGATGATTAATGGGAAATATAATTGATAGATGTTGTTCAGCTTCAGCTTTCTCCCACAACACAAGATAGGTGTAGAGTATTGCATGTGATTAGGCAGTATCAGGCTTTTCAAATGCTTTGTGATAGGAGTGACGGTGGGAAGGTCCACCTTGTTTTATTAGTGATTATGAGACTATTGTGTGCAGTCACCATATTTATGCTATTTAATTGACTGTAGAGAGTGGGGTTTGCAGTGAAATGGCTGAGATATGCGTTACTGAAAAGGAAAAGGTAACTGAGCCTTTTCTCAACTTGCTTCATGTAATATTAACTCTGAACAATCTCTTCCAGAAATAGAAATTTGAAGGAGAAAACATAAGCAGCCAATGTTTTTGAAGAGGGGCGCATGTGTATCTTAGGTGGCTACATGCACAGGCTCTGTAACTATGCTGTAACCCCTTAACACACAACCTTAAATCAGCTTAAAAAGCAATGCTTTTTTTACAAAAGGAGTAACAGTAGTTGGATCAAAATAAACAGATAAACTGGGTAGCCAAAACAGTCTGCTAATAAAATCCCAAACTCTCAGTTTCATCAACAAAGTATGCAAAGAAAGTAGAAGCAAAAAAGCTGATTGTACCAAAAAGGAAAGCAACTGAGCTGAAAGAAAAGTGATTTTTACCCAACAATGCTCACTGAACATTGCATCGCATTCCTACTGCGTCATGGCTGGTGGAGATGCCACAATGTTTTCTTCTTTGCTAATGTACACTATTCAGAACATGCAGATAAGAAATTAAGATAAGTGCAGTATTAAGAACAGGCTGTTTGAATAAGAACCATTTGCTGCAATGAAACACTTTCAAGTATTTATCGACTGACTGATTTTTAACTTGTAATTTTACAAAAATTGTGGGCAGTTACAAGAAAGGCAATTAGCTATGGGCTAATGACAATTAGCTGATGAGTTGCTGGTAAGTATGATGGAGCCAATGAGGCTAAGTTGTAATTCCTGAACAATACCGAATTAAGAACTATATGATTGATACCATGTCAATAAACAGTGTTTAATAATTATTTTAAGATTAAATCATATTTTCCAATATGACAATTTTTTATAACAAAGAAATCATTTATTAAATACTGAATAATCAGACAAATAATTATCTTACTCCTTCCTGCGTTCCTTCCTCCACCTGTCAGTCACTAGTCATTGCTTTCTCATACGAATAAAGTTCCAATCAAAAATTTTGACATGATTGGTACTGAATACAGAATCAGTCACATTTTTTATGACCTCAGGTAAAATGGTGCATCATACTGAGTTGTTTCTAGGAATGCATCACTAGTTCATAATAACCATATTTTTGTGTCCATTCAAGAGAAAGTCCCCTCCTCTACTACTGACGTCTGAGCCCATGAGCTTTGGGAAATCACCATTAAATCATCAGTAATCATCAAGCCAGAGATAGGACTTCCACATTTTAATATATGCTAATATTCTCATCCATATGTCACACTTTTAATTACATGTTGCGCACAACCACATAACACACAAACCTGTTAGCTCACAAACATAAATCTGTTAAATAGTATCTGTGGTGAACTCTGGGTCTGTCATTCAGAAATGTCTGTACTGGCCTCGTCCATGCTTCACCAGCCTCGTTCCGTTATTCTCAGTTCAGCAGATACATGAGGGGTCAATATGCAGATTCACAAACATCAACTAACCATTAGACACACTCCTGTCAGCTCACACATCTGACAGAAAAGACACACTTCAGTTTTAATTAATAGAGTTGTCTACACTGGCTGCGTAACAGCTCACATTTCACTAATGCTTTACACACTTAACAACCCAAAGTGTCTTTTTAGGCTACAAGACAATTGTCTTCTGACTTACCTGTGTGATGGGCTAAGTGCACAATAGTACTGTGGCTGAATGTGGCTGTTTTTTTCTATGTGGAACGGTGCAGACAAGGTGTTAGTAATATGTCAGTGGTTCAACTTCTGGTGCAGTTTTACTCTGTTGAAGTGATGGTGTGATTGGACTAGTTGATTGCTTACACCTGCTGTGTAAATGCACAATTATTGCGGTGCCATTTACTGATAAAGAGCTGAGACCTGAAACATTTAAATATGTAACACTCTGCTGCTAATAAGAAGAAGAAAGAAAAACAGTGTAAAACACTTGTATGCCCTGAGTGCAGATCTCTCTATTTTCTTGAGTGATGAAACAGATCTATACACCTCCGTTAGGCCACATTCAGACCAAATCGATACGATGAAAAATGGCAGCCCTTACCATTCATTTGAATGGGGGTAGTGTGTTTAGCTACGGGGGTGGGGACTCAGCTCAGCAAAAAAAAATGTCCAGCAAAAAAGTTGAACGGGGCTTTTCGCTGGAACACAATGTGATGTCATCCGGCAAGGAACTACATTGTCCAATCACTTAAGTGGACAATCGGACTGAAGACGCACATGGGAAGATGAGCCTTGTTTACTGTGTAGCTTTGTAGCATTCCGCTGTTTACTGTTACTGTTACTGGAAGAGAGACTCATCAACACCGTGATGACCTTTCCAGAGCTGTACAACCCTGCCATGAGGGAGGACAAAGACATAAATCGCTGTTGACTCACTTGGCGTTGTATTAGGCTGACACAAATGGGCCATGAAGTGACACGCCCACACCTCCATAGAACCCTGCGTGGTAGTGCCACATGGCTGGATTTGGTCTTAACACAGCCCTACAATAGAGATACTGTAAGTCCCAAAAAATTGTCCAAATTACACAAAAAATATGTTGTTGGTCTATGCACTCCAGAACGACACGTAGACACGTTTTCTGATTTGATGTCCCTATTGGCAATAATTGGTGGGACAACATAATTTGGCTGTGCCTCCCAAAACACAGTTGGAAAGTAAAAATGTTTTAAGATGTGACAACGCTGTGGTTAAAGTTTGGTTTGATTTAGGGAAACATGACTTGCATTCCTTTTTATTTTATGACCCCTTTCGCTTTTATCATAATGATGGCCACGTGTGTCACATGAGCATAAACGTAGTTTTGGGGAACTTACTGAAACAACAGATTTTGTTGTTTTTCTTGGAAGGACAGTCTCATAAGTCAACACGCCTTTTCTAAAGCAGACATTTTTACATGTTTCAGCAGGAAAAACAAATCAAATGAGTCATGATGGCTCCATTTAAAGTGAGTCCGCCAGGTTCAGGTATTATGCATACTGACTCACTGGCATGGCTTCTGAGAAACAGGGGCATCAATCATTTTATTTGTGACACCCAAGCATCAGGCAATGACGAGTCAAGATGTCTTGAGGGGAAAGACTTTTACTCAACTCCATGAAACTGAGATTCTAATTTTGTGTTTAGCAAAAAAAAAAACACACAAAAAAAAACAAGAATCACACAGATTATCATTTTAAGTATAGACTGTGAAGTTGTAATCCTACACTAACATTAAAGCCTTACCTTAATTTACATCTAATCTAAAAGGCAGGGTCACACTTGCAACAGTCGAATGTTAACAGGTTTTAGTACCAGCTTTTACCGGCTCCGCAGAGATGCAGGTCAAAGTTAATTTTTTATTTCACTTTGTAATTAAGCCAGCTTGTCAAAACTGTGTCATTACTTGTGCCATCACCTGTTACTGTAAGTATTACACTACCTAACTGGGACCTGAAGCATCTTTCAAGACATGACGGTACATGAAGGTAGATGATCGTTTAATGGGATGTAAGCTCTGTCAAAGTGTTTCTAAGTGCACAGCTTACTGCAACTCGACAGATCCACTTCAGACCCTGATGGAGGACTGCTGATATGCTGATTTCGCTGTGAGGACAGTATAGAAGGGGTGTTATTTGTAATCCTAAACCAGTCCTTCAGGGACATTTTGGGAGTTTTGGGGACACACCTATGCTATTGTCCACATTTGGAGGAAAAACACTTGCTTTTATCAAACTGTTGATGTTTAACAGCTGTTGAATAATTTAGAATTCATCATATTGGCACCACACACACACAGACACACACACACACACACACACACACCATCATCAGTACTCTCACTTCTCCCACAACCTCCCCAGGGTTACATATTACACAGTATAATGTTGGATTCTTCTCCTCCTCCCCATGTACTTAACCTTGTATCTCACCTGTATTTTTTTCTGTGAGTCAACAAAGATAACAGCTAGAGAAATCCCTGCTTCAGCGGCAGGATGCTGCAGGGCTCAGTCGTTCTGTGGATGTATATGGAGGAGGTAGAGGACTCAAGGGAAGACTTCTCCCTGGAAATGAAGCATCGTCCACCTTTGTGTGTCAGTTCTGCCTCCTCTCCCCGGCTGCTTTTTACACCTACAATGCCCTCCACCCTCATCCTTCCCCGTCCCGCTGCTCTCTTCCTCCTCCTCCTCCTCCTCCTTCTCCATCCTCCTCCTCCCTTCTCTCCCCTTCACATCAAAGAGGAAAACACATGGATACAGTAGATGTGTCTTTTAGATGTGGTGCAAATTTAACAGAGCGGAGAGCATTAGAGCTATCAGAGGGTTGTCGTTTCAAATCCCCTTTCGATTTTTAGATTACGTAACATTATGTAATTGTATATTTGGCAGACGCTTTACCTTGTGCTCACTGTAATATTCTTCAACAAAACTTCGATTTTAGCTCCCCTGACATTTTACCAATAAAAATGGCATTAAGTATAATGCACATCACTGGGCTGAGAAGCCTGACTGCTTCAGAGATAAGAGTCTGACACAAAATTGAATACTTACCTGCTTCTTGAAGGTAAAAGGCAGGATGACATGCATCAGGACATTTAGACAAGCTCAGGGATTGCTGATTAAATCTGTAGTTTTGTGAAAAAGACTAGCAATAACTGTACTGAGAGGACTATTGACTGATTTATGTGGTGTTACTCTATGTTATCTGATGAAAGCTTGCTGAGAAAGAAAGCAAACATGACAGGAAGAATCCCCTGTTCTCACCTCTACATCTATCATCTAATGCTTGTCTCTGAGTCCTTTTTCTCCTTATCTTTATTTATCTCTTTTCTACTACACGCACACATCACTGTTCTTTGCCAACCACACCCAGTATTTTAGTCCAGTCATTTTTAGAGTGTTTGCAACAATCAGAACATAATTGTTGGAATGCCCGGTGTTATACCTGAATATCAGTAGACCAATTCAGCTCAAGAGTTCAACACTGCTCCTCTTAACAGCAAATCATAATGAAAATTGTAGGTTTTGGAGCCACAAAGAAAGAAAGAAAGGAAGGGAGGAAAAAAGTGAGGAGCGCTGTTTGGTTTCTAAGCAACAGTTAACGCTGCAGGGTGGGTTCCTAAGTTCCCATGTTTCTGCCTTCGTCTCCACATTCTCTTCCTGAGGAATTTGACCCGCCTGACCTCTCTGAATACGTCTGGATTTACCCTCCCCTCCGACACACAATCACAGCGCACTGTAATCGAAAGCCTTTATGAGAGCAAATCTCACTCCCTCTCTTTTGCCTCTTCATCGCAGAGGTAGCCTCGACCACAAAGCCATGTGTACTGTAGCTGACTTGCATGTTGATTTTAATGGCTCTTTTGATCAAATTTTGCCTCCATTGTGTCCAACTGTGTATCGGCCTAATTTGCTACATGAAGAGAAGTTACACTTCATCGTGTAGCTGTGTGCGGGTGCAGTTCAAATAAAGATCCTGATGCCATAAATCACCTTCAGTCCAAAGCTGACCCACCAGTGGAGATCCACAAGTCAGAAATGTTTGTTTGTCACTGTGCACTAACAGAGCGACAGTAACTGAGAGGAGAGACATTCAGAATCCGTAGAAAACTATGATTAAAAAATAAAACACTGAAAAGAATTTAAAAAAAAAAAACGATAACTCTTTTGCACATCATAACTCCTGACAACTAGAAATGCAAATGATCAGCCAGATTGCATTCAGCAGAACAAGAATTTTTGTTAATCTCTTGATGTCCCCATAGAGATCCCATCAAAAACAACTGTATATGCGCACACGCAGTCTCACCAATTTAGAATTGTTGCTTTACACCATGAAATGTGCTGCAGCTGTAATTTGAACCTCAAAGATATGCCATGGAAGCTGACTGATGGGAAGGAAGGAAAAAGTGTTTTGCTGCTGTAACTGTTTGTGTGTCAGAGAAAGAAGAGATAGTGTGTGTTTGCTTGCACATGCCTGCAGTGGGGTGAAACATGGAGGTGTATGGGGGATGATCAGACAGAAGGCCATCTGAGAGCACGCTACACACTCCATCTGGACACACAGTCACTGTGAAAGAGAGTGTGAAAGAAGAAGAAAGAGAGACAGAGAGAGACATACAGAGAGAAGGTGATATTATAATCTTGAAATATAAAGGCCACCTGTAAAATGCCTGAGAAAAATGTTTACTTTTGATGGATGTTTTTGATTTTATTCACAGTTTGCATCATATCCATTTTCACATACAGTATTCGACCCAATTGCCAGAAGAAAACGTTGGTATTGAACGTTTCTGCAAACCACAGAAATGTTGAATATATACATTTCAACATGTGAAATACGTATCATATCAACATTTCTACAAACGTAGCATATTAACATTTCTATCCATTGAATAATGATGTTTTATGGTGTGACAACGCTGTGGTTAAGGTCTGGTTAGGTTTAGGCACAAATACCACTCGGTTAGGGTTAGAGAAAGATCATGGTTTGGGTTAAAATTAAAATTAAAATAAATAAACAACGGCCAATGTCTCACTAAAAACACCCGGTTTTCTCGCCAGAAAACCGGTTGCAAATGTCCTGACTTTTCGCTAAAAACACCCACCCACTTTTGTTGGTGGAAATAGGAAGCAGGCATTGGTTTCGAGATGGTCTCGAACCGTACTCTCTGTTGATTTCCAAGTTGCTTCCAAGACCTTACTAACCATCCACCGGCCCCTCGTCCTCCTAATAGGAAAGCCAGCTCATATAGATCGCATGTGAACTACATCACTTTACAAATGTTGAGATGATACGTATTTTGGAAATGCTGATATGATACATTTTTTTGAAATGTTAATATTCTATGTATTTCACTTGTTGAAGCATAGATATTCAACGTTTCTGTGGTTTGCAGAAATGTAAACTGCCAACGTTTTATTCTGGCGACCAGGCTGCAGTATTTCACCTAAAATGGGATCTATTATACTTTTCCTTATTTGCAGTCATATATGCTGTATAATGTTACTATGCTGGGTGTTCATATTAAAAGTGGCCAACGTGTCAAATAATGAGGTAAATGTATATAGAAGTAATCCATGTAAGTAAAAAGCAATGGCTTCAGACCGCTTTAAACGTTCAGTTTCCAACAGTTTTTTCTACTTCCAGCCCGAGGCAACGTCAGCTCGTGCCGGATTTCTTTATACGGACATCTGCTCCAGGCACAGTGCGTGACTTCACTGCTCCGCTCCACTAATATTATGGTATTTTTCCATTGTTTTAGGGGTAGTCATGCTGAGCCATGACTCGAGTTGAGCTGGCACGCTGTGAGTGTTTTTCCATTACACAACACAGCAAAGTAAAATAAGTTCTTTACCTGTTGGAGGTGTGCTGGTCATCTGCAGCTCTTCATCAAAAATCATCATCACTGTGGCTGTTTCTATTTGTACTATCCCTCTCTGCATTATTTTTTAACTGAACAAAGAGCTCCAAATATGTCCATATGTTGTTGTTTCGACTGGTTTTTAGTGCTGCTAATGAAACCCTGCTAATACATTTTACTTCCTGTAAATTATTCACAAATAGTCACTAAAAGTCTTCTGTTATTTAGTCATTTAACAGCTTTTAATTTGAAGCAGTAAAGCAGGAAATGTTGGGTTTGCATCAGTGATAACTTAACATGACTCTGATACAGCTGCTGAGGGGGGCCTTAAAGAGACAGGAGCTAAGACTGCCTGTTAGAGGTGGAGGCTGAACTGAAGGAGGTGGAGTCTAAAAAAAAAAAATAGAGCTGGAAATGAGCATAAGAGGTCCTTTTAAGTTTTAAGGAACGTGGTCAAGTAATATGTTTTATTCCCCAACCCACTCCACTCCCACCCTCTAACCCCTGACATAATAAACCAAGGCAGTGTACACAGATGAAAAACAAAACAAAACAAAACACAAAAACAGAAATCCTGCAAAACTCCCAGTACAACTTATCCATTCCTCCCAACCCATTCCCCATTATAGACATAAACCAACAGCATTCAAACACAAAGGAATTAGATAATTATGCTAATTTCTTCCATTGTCCATGATGATATCCACAGAAATAGCCGGGAGTGAAATAAAATATATGTATATATACATGAAATAACCAACAAATGTATATACAATATATGTATAATATTCTAAACAAGTAAGCAAGCAAGCAAATACATGAAAACAACTGAAAAAGACAATTAACCACAAATATTTATAATAAAACATTCATTTTCTCCAGTAGCTTTGATCAGCAAATGATATTTTGTGTTTTGGCATGGTATAATTGTACTGTAGAAAGCTCCAGCTGTGCAATGTCCCAGTAAGAAGAGAGCCATCCCAACACCAACAGTGCATGGTGGTGGTTTCCAGTGACAAGATACCGTTCTTTTAGCAGCTGTGAGACCAGCTAACAAGAGACGCCTATCATTTGTAGCTAGCTCCAGAGAGGAGGGATCATTAAGTAATAGCAGACACTGTGAGTAAGGGATGGCTCTCTCAATAATATTAGACATATTTATTTTTCCAAAATCTATTAACCTCTGGACACTGCCAAACCACATTAAGAAAAGTACTAATGGTATAGTCTGGAAAAAAGGAGTTCAATTTGTTGCAAACTTCGAGGTGTGAGATATGACCTGTGAATTAATATAGCGTATGATATAGTGTATCATTTGATGGTTTGGATTTCTGGATGACGGGGATATAGTTGACCATATAGTGTGCCAATCCAGATCTGAGGAAGTATTAATATCTCTCTTCCAGAGTCTTTTATGTGGTAAAGGTTTATATGAGACCCCTATATTTACAGAGGTCAGAGAAAATACTATTGTTCTTACCTGCTGTACGCAACTGTAGATAAAAAAAAAAAAAGAAGTGCCCGGGAGGTTATAGGACTTTTGTAAATCTTGGAATTCACAGATACCTTGTTGGCCTGCAATGTCTTGGAGAGAATGAATGCCTTTGTCACCCCACTGTGGAAAGAAAATTGGCTTCTCATCTATCAAAAGAGAATAGTTCTGAAAAATTGGAGATTGACAAAAGAATTTATTGCAAATTTTGGCAAATTGCTGGACTTCATGCCACATAGTGAAAAGGTGTGATATAATTGGTCCAAAATCCCATTTCACTATCTTATGGGGTATGTTGGAATATATCAAATTTGGTAGGCTATGTGGATCTGTTAATTGTTCCTCAGTGGGTGCCAAAACACACAAGTCTCTGGATTCAACCAGGTAGTAAGTGGACGCAGAGCAAAACACCATGGGCACCATTCAGAATTATGCAGATTAATGCCTCCTGATAATTTATGTCTTTGCAAAGTAGAAGCTTTGATTCTGGGTTTTTTTCCCCACAAAAAAGTGCTGATAACAGTATGCAACTTCTTCCAGTAGCCATCTGGTGGGGCTAGAGGCATCACTGAGCTGATAAAATTGATACGAGGCAATACATTCATCTTAATGAGTGAAAGTCTAGACCGTAAGGAGGTAGTAAGCATACACCATCTCTTTAAATCACCATCAATGTTGTTTAGGACTTTATTATAGTTGTTAGTGGTTAATGTGTCAAGGCAAGGAAAAATAGAGACCCCTAGGTATTTGAAATCGCAAACAACAGGAATACTAAAAGAAGGTTTCTGCCCACTTAATTCATCCAATGGCTTTAATGCTGATTTTGCCCAGTTAATTTCATGTCCAGAGATATTACCAAGATGTGTGAGAGTGATTTAGAGGGATTTTTGATTAAAAAAATCAAAATATTTTCCATATAAAAGGAAATGTGATGCAATGTGTTGTGTACAATGATTTACTCAAGGACCTCCAACTGTTCTATTGCCTGAGTAACAGGCTCCAAAGTTGAAAATAAAAGTGGAGATAAGGGGAAGCCCTGATGAGAGGATCTAGAAATCGAGAACCTAGATGAGCAAATGATGCCTGTTGTCACTACTGCAGAAGGTTTAGCATACACTAGCTTAATCATATAAATAAAGCCTTCACTGCAGCCCATGAGTTGGAGTGCAGACCATAGATAGCATCATTCCAGCTGAATGAGAACCAAATGCCCTCTCGGTATCTAGTGAAAGAATGGCACTGTGGTTTTCTGACCTGGAAGCTGAATCTATAACATGAAGTAAGCAATGGACATTATCAGATGCTAGTCTGGACTTAATAAACCCAGTTTGGTCGTGGTGGACCAGATGAGGCATATAGCTCACCAACCAGGTTGCCAAGACCTTACCATAGAGTTTAACTTCACAGTTCAGGAGATTTAAAGGCCTGTAAGAAAAACAGTCAATTTGAGACATGTCCGTCCTTAACAAAAGAAAAATAATAGCAATATTTGAGCTAGCATATTCAAAAAAATTGAGCATGTTCAAGAGCAGAAGGCCATGCTGGGGCCAAAAGGAAATGTATAATTCTGGAGGTAATCCATCCAGGCTCGGAGATCTGCCTTTCTTCATTGATTTGATGGCTTAACTCTTCAAGAGTGATAGATGCCCCTAATGAACAGACGTCCTCCGGGGGCAGATTAGGTAAATGTAATGATTCTAAAAATTCAGTACAGACTTTTTCAGCATGAACAGCCTCCAACTTACACAACATTTGATAGAATAGCTGAAAAGTGCTATTAATCGTTATCGGATCAGAGGTTAAGTTCCCCTCTTTGGTCCTAATTGCTGAGATAGTTGCTAAATGATCATTTGTCCTTAACTTAAGAGCAAGAAGGCAGCTGGGTCGAGTACTGTTCATATAGTGGTTCTGCCTAGTGCGATGAATAATTAATTCTGCTTCCTGTCTTAAAAGGCCATTAAGGTTATCCAATGAATTATATCACTTGCGAATGTTTTCAGGTGAAATGTTATTTAGCATGCTTTGTTCAAGCGCTGTAATTTCAGTTTCTAAAAACTCAATATGATGTTTTCTAACTTTAATAAGATTTGATGCAAAGGATATTGTTTTTCTTTCTTTAGTTTATTTATTTGACAATTCACTTTAAAAGTACAGATTACATGGTTGCAACTCCATGTACATGCACAATTAAAAGAGCATCAAGGATAACACAAAAAAGTCAGAGGACTTATTTTCATCGTGGTCCTTGTTGTCATTAGATATCTTGGAGGTGTGTGTATCATGTGTCGTCAACTGACGCACTATTTATATTAATGATATATTCATTCAATTTAGCCTCAAGTTCTTGTTTGAAAGTGTCTGAAGTAGGGTGGTGTTGAAATGCCATCGAGCAGCCTTAGGATGACCAGCTCTTAGTGGAAAAGTACACAAGACAGCCCTGTGATTAGACAGTGAAATTGGAATCATATTGGTGCTACGGATGTCACCGAAAAGAGTTTTGGAGACAAAAATATAATCAATTCTTGAAAAGGTCTTATGTTGAGCAGAAAAAAAGGAAAATTCCCTAGTAAAAGGATTCATCATATGGCAGATGTTAATTACTCCGTAATCATTAGCTAATTTCTGTAGTGCACTGGATACCAGTCGTTGATCTCTGGTCCCTGCGATCAATATCATGAAGCCATACAGCATTGAAATCACCCCCTATCAAAAGCGGATATTGTGGAGGATCTAATAATATGGAGGCCAGCGAGTCATAGAAATGCTCGTTGAAAGAATTCGGAGCATAGGCGCATATCAAAGCCATTTTAATACCATTCTAAGCTATTTTACAAAAAGCGATTCTACCATCATCACTTCCCCCTCTGCCCAAATTAGTATAACTTGAGTTATGTTTTGCAGCAATAAGGACAGCTTTGGTTTTTTTTGGTGAAACAAGAGGAAGCAATCACATGATAATATTTATTCTGAAATCTGTGTACATCAGACTCAAGATAATAGGATCAGGTCTAAATGTAAAATAAATGTTCTTCCTATAAAGGAGCTTCAGAGTGCTTGTATTCTTCTGAGGGGAATTAAAGCCTGTGAATTCCATGATGAAACAGTAATATTATTCATAACCTTTTAAATTTGAATATGACATATAGTTGCACAGGAAACACTATTTGGTAAGATTCAAATACAAGTGATACATGGGCCAGCAACCCCCCACCCCCACCCCCGCCCCCAGACATACACACACACTCACACACACAAAGGAAAAAAAGTAGTGCCACACTTAGCCTTGACCACCAAACAGCCTACATAATAGTAAGCTGCAGTTAACAAAACAAAAAGAAAACAGCATATTATTTATGTTCGATTTAAAGAAAGAAAGGAGTTTCAGTCGTGGTTCATGATTCCTGTTAGTCTGTTTGACTGGAGAGAGAAAAAATTAGTTCAGTCTTAGTTCATTCTTACCATTTTCAGAGTTTATTTACCAACGCTTTTTGTCCTTTTCCAGGGAAGCTTGATTGTTGTGGGGTAAAGAAAGAAAGCTTCGAACCCATGGGTGCAAACCTTGTGCATCACTTTGTAGCAGGGTTTCCCACATTTTGTTGTAGCCTTGCTGTAGTCCATGGCAAACTTGCTGGAGTATTTTTCCATGCTTCGTTTAGTAAGTGTCCTCTGTCAGTATAGCAAAGGCACTTTATAATTAGCGGGCATGAGTGTTGTACCTTGCCAGGACCAGGCTTTGGTAGATGTCCAAGATGGTGGTATCTCATCAACTCCAGCGGAGTGGACACAAAGACAGGGAACCATTTTGGAATATTCTCCATCAGGTAAGCAAGGGCATTTGAGTCTTCAGCTCCTTCTTTGAGACTGAATATAAGCAGGTTCTCCCTGCGTGCCCTGTCCTCCATTTCAATGAGTTTGGCTTCATAGGTTTGTAGATTCTTCAGGCACAAAGCCTTGGACTTTTCCACATTAGACACACGCTCCTGGAGGTTTACTGTTTCAGAATGAATAGTTCTTGTATCTTCGGTGTGCCGTGACAAAATAGAGTGCATACTGTCAATTCATATCTAATGTCTGTTGACATGAGCTTCAGATTTCTCATCAGCCTCTTTGAAGTATCTTGCCATTACCTCCTCCTCCTCCTCACCAAGGCCACATTCTCCTCAAGAAGATCTTTGTGAAACTGAGCCATCATGTCTTGTTTAGCGGTAGTAGTTTGCCTTGTTTTTTGTTATTTACTTGGACTATAGGCTAAGGAAATGTACGTGTTCACTATGTGAGAAACTGCCCACACACAGTCATTAAAGTTTAAAGAGGGTGCACAACGAGGTTGTCTATGCTGCTGCTATGACACTGGATGTCCCTCCATGTGTTTTATAAGTTTAGCCTTTTGTCAGCTTATCCAGTGATAAGTGATAAGAACACCACAATAATTCATGTGTCAAGAGTGAGAAAAATAAAATCTTGTAGCAATTCAAATGCTAAATCTTGAGTAATCTTAAATAGACAGTCAGGTTGGACACCACTTTCCTTATTGCCATGGGAATAATGCTTTTGTAAAGGGAGACGTGTCATGTGACAGACTCCACTCCTCTGGATTCAGCCATCATTAATGTTATTTATTGCACCTGTGCTTTACCTGCTTTGACATCTCAAAATGTGTGCTGCAAAAGATATATACAAACATCATGTCATCATAACATCAAGTACTGGAAGAGGGTTTCAACCTCATCAATAGAAATGTACTGAAAGTAGAATTGTGCTGACTAGCATGATTTATTCTCTAAACTATGGCAAATGTGACCTTGTTCATTCTGAATTCTTTCGGTGCCATTTCATCTTGTAAATGTTTAAATATTTCACTGGATAAGGGACAATTAGAGTAAAAATGAGGGGATCACAAAAGTGATTAGGATTTATCCTTGGGGAAACAAAAATATCCATAAAATCTATTCAATAGCTGTGGAGACAATTTCATCAAAACCAGAAATGTCAACCTCATGGTGATGCTACAGTTAAAGTTAGATTATAAAGGTCATCAGGATTTACTCTTTTGGGGAACATGAAAGTCTATGCTTATACTGGTAATCCATCCAATAGTGGCGGACAGACAGAGACAGACATTAGAGCCAGTATCCATTAACAGTGCTAAAAACTCTTGCATCAAAGTTGTAATGAAAATCAGACCAAAAAGTATATTTAGTAGTATTACATTAACAGATATGTGGTCAGTTGCTAAGTCACAGTATCATCTTGTAACTATTGTGGTAAATATCAAAATGCATCCTCAAAAAGTATAAAGGTGTGGAAGATCATCTTCTGTTTTCACACTACCGTTAATCCTTTTCTCAAGCTATGCTGAATGTGTTACAGGTTATCCTGGATCCCAAGTGTGTTGCATAAAATCTCTTTTTACAGGGAGCGTTAAACAGTCACTTCACAGAAAAAAAAGTTTTGAATTGAACATAAACACACATCAAAAACACATGCGATAGATTTTCTGATTTTTTTTTTCTGACTCAATACCAGATCCTGTTTAAACTCGTTTGGTAAACAGCATCATCAAATTGAATACTTTTAACTGTAAAATGAACCGTTTCCAGTTTTAGACATATGTTTAATTTCAGCTGTTTTGTGGGTCAGCAGGCACACATATACATACAGTCCAAATACGCAATAGTTGTTTGCTTATAAACTAACCACACCCACACTAAATCGTATAATCTTAAATCTCGCAAATTTACACACACACACACACACACACACACACGTTATTGCAGAGGTGTTGAGAGAGTTGACCTGTGGCCTTATAATCAGTGCTCAATGTGCTCCAGTGTGTTATATAAGGGAGCAGTGAGTGCTTGTCAGATCCTCCTACAGATGCCTGAGCAGTCACGACTAACGCGGATGTTCTCCATCCATCCACTCAGCCTGGCTAACACAGACTTCACCTTAGCCTCTGCTCCTCAGTCCCACACACACACACACACACACACAATAGCACGCACACATACACGCATACATACTTCTACATGCACAAGTGTAATTGGGCAAAAAAATTCTAACGCACATTTACGCAGAATACATTCCCATTCGCACAAGTATGTGAAAAATCTTACAAGTAAAATAAAGAATAAAGTATTTATGGTAGGGGATTTATCAGTTTGGGGTGGACAACATGGAGTAGAGGGGTGAATGGAGGAGAAGAGTAAAAGTTCAGAAAAGAGGCAGATCTAAAATCTGATCTCTCATCCATATCCTCACAAACGTTAAAGAGTGAACACCTACAGTGCTAAATGTTTCTGCTTTGTGGTATGCATGATATGATCGACTGCAGCTCATTCTACAAATCCCTGAAGTCCCACATCCTTTTAGATGTATTTTTCCGGTCTCAAGGAAAGGGTTATTTCACCATGGACCTGAAGCAGCCTTTGGGACCTCAGTACCTCAGGCTCTGAGAAGCCTGTAGCTGAGAATAGCAGGCGTATCCTACCCACAGTCTGATGTTCTCATGCAGCGCTGTCTGCAGGGAGAGAGATGAACCCTGATGAATAAATATGAAGATAACCTGCACCTCTGCTGCACTTTTTCTCTTCCCGTTCCCCATATGGTTCGACTGAAGAGAAGGATAAGGGAAAAAATCTGAGATTTTCAAAAGAAGCCTCTGGGCCATCATGTTTGTCTATGTACTCGTGCGTGTGTGTGTGTGTGTGTTTCACGTACATGTGTGTTTGTTTGTGCATGTGTGTATCCAACTATCTTTCTTTGTGTGCCACCATCTGAATGTGTGCATACGCATTAGTGTGTAGTGGCAGTGTGTACGTGTGTGTGGGCGGCACTGTGTAGGAGTGTGCAGTTTGACAGAGCCTCCAGTAGCATGTATTTATGAATCTTTTGTTTTATTCTCCATCTCCTATTCAGCTCTGCAGTAATCACACCTAGCAGTGCTGCTCAAGTGCTGCTGCCCTTGAATGAAGAGAGACAAAATGGGCTCTTTAAAGACTTATTTCAACAGGTAATCCTGCCTCAGCCATCAAAACTAAATGCTGACAGTAGTGATGAGCAGTTTGTATACAGTGATCTATTTAAAAGAAAACAAAAAAACGACCATAAATCAAACACATCCAGTTCAGAAAGCAACAATCAGAAATATTAAACTGGAACCTGTTGCATGTGAAATGTATCTGCTTTGAATATACTTTGATATCAGCAGTAGCTGGTGTACTTTCTGGGCATGGCTCGCATTCTGGCTGAGTAGGAAAGAGGTGTGGGTGGGGGATCGATCCATTCATGGCCATATTGTACCTTGTTTTGACTATCAGCAGGTCTACAGTGACAAGGGGAACCAGGCAGGGTAATCCCAGCGTTACAATAAGGCTGTTCAGTTGGGTAAGCAAGAACGCAAACTTTATTTTTCAAAACAGATGTTACAAAGTGCTTTACAGGAGGAAGAAATGATGAAGAGGAAATTAAAGAAACAGATGAGACAATATATAAAAATAAGGAGACTCAAAAGAAAACTGATTGGCTTAAAACATGAATACTTTTTTACAGATTCATTTTTTCCCATTATTTTTTTTGGAAAGCTTTGTTCTGAAACTGTTCTTGGAAAACAGTGTGAAGCACATTACACAAAATTTTCCTGGTTTATCAACAGCTGTGCTTCATTTGACCTTTCAAGAACAATATTTTGTTTGTGACTTTTATTCCATAGTGTTTTGTTTTTTTTTAAAAAATAAATACAATTATTCAATGTGGCTGTAGTTAAATTTTTTGTGGGCAAAATAGCCTTCTATACTATACTATACTATACTATACTATACAGTCACATATGTTTTGTAAATTTCTTGTAAACTTATTTTCAATTTTCCATCCAAAAATGACAAATGTGTACCATTTACCAATTCTATTAAGTATCATAACAATACAATAACACTTGTTAAGTTAGTCGAGATTTTTCCATAACTCAGTTGAAATGAGTAAATCCACTGAGAAGCTCTTTTCATTTGCTATTTTTGATGTTCAAAATTGAGACTGCATACAGTATAGTGGTCTGAAGTCACAGCTTGTTTCCAATCCTTGCATCATTTCCCGTTGGTACAAAATGTTATGAAGCTCTGTTTCACTCACTTATGAAATTCCTAGGAACCAGAATCCAGAGATGACTGAAATATAACATAAGTTAGTAGCAGTAGTGGCCTCTAATGCTGCCATGCATGCCTTCTATGTCTTCAAAGTGGAAACTTCAAGATGTGGATTTGTGATGGATTTTTATTTTTATCCTCCAAATGGGTCCCCATGCTGCGATCTTTGAATGCTAGATGAGTCTCCTCAATGTGCGTCCAGATGTCTCATTACTCCAACTAAAGAGAACCAAAGTGTAGAAATACCAAGGAATCTTTGTGAGATACAAAACAAAATTTAGAAAAACAAACCTGAATTTCTGCAAAACCAAATTCACATCTGTTCAAATGGGATTTATTTTTCTAGGAAGGCTGAATGATTTTACATTCACTGATCAGTAAGTTCAGTCCAAAGATTTGTCGTCACTGACTTTTTCCATCATTGGCATCACTATTGAAATGCACATCAGTAAGTACAAGACGCTGTTAAGTAGAGGTGAGCGAGTACACCATTATCTGTATCTGTTCAACCAACTAAATTATCTCTGTCCATAGCTGTACTTGGAATGGGTGGGGCTTAAATCGGAAGTGGGTGGGGCCTAATAGAAGTTGGTATTTTAAGCCTCAAAAGGATATGGGTAGAAACAGTGAGAGTTTCAAGCTGTTAATCCCTGTGGACAGTGTGGCTGTGACGATGGCAAGATGGTGTTGTGTGGCGCAGCAGCAGTGAATGTTCTATAGGCTCTGTATAGGGAAGAAGCTCTGTGTTTGGCTACCTGGCCTATCACAGAATGATGAGGACACATATATTGACACATTTTACTTGGAGGATATTCGTGCTTGTAAAAAGTACATTATTCGTACAGGATACTCATTTCATCCAAGGATTCAGCTCAACCCTATCCCTGTTAAGTAAGTTGCGTCTGTTTTGTTCCAACATACAAAGTACAAAAAGAGGCCTATAAGCACTATTAATAATGTCAACAGCTCAGCAACCATTTCATCTGCATTAGAGCTATCAAGTCATGGTAATTTCTGTAAATTATCAGGAGGTAACATACTGCATATCATTACTGTGCTGACAATAGCTTTTTCAGTCGTAGTGAAGGGAGCTATGAAAGTTGCAAAAGTTGTAAAAAGCAACTGACTTGTCATTAGTGACACTAATGATCCAGTACAGAAAGTTCAGCTTGATTATTCATTGAGTAAAAAATATCTGTAGCACTTTCTGATAAGGCACCCTTTATAAAGGGTTCATAAATTATAATGACTTACTTAATGTTTACTAAATTATTTATTAATTATGTATGTAGATCAGTTATAAACCATTAATAACAACAAGTTTGGGTTTGCCAGGTTGTGGAAAATCTTCATCCAGCATGACTCTTTGCTTTTCTTTTCAGCTAGGTCTTTGATTCATGATTCCACTCCAATGGACTGTTTGACCAACTACCTTCTGGAAAAAGGCTGCAAGACATCTGGGCAAAAATTACAGCTTCTAAACCCTTTATAAAGTGTGCCTTATCAGAAAGTGGTGCCCATGGTTTGGTCTCTACTGATCAGTAATTGTAAACGGGTGGCTGTGGCTCAAGAGGTAGAGCGGGTTGTCCGCTAATCGGAAGATCAGTGGTTCAATTCCCAGCTCCTCCAGTCCACATGTCGAAGTGTTCTTGGGAATGATATTGAACCCCAAATTGCGGATGTGTGTGTGAATGATTAGATCCTCCTGATAAGCAGGTTGGCACCTTGCATGGCAGCCCCTGACATCAGCATGTGAATGGGTGAATGTGGCTTGTAGTGTTAAAGCACTTTGAGTGGTCTGAAGACTAGAAAGGCGCTACATATATATGTCCATTCCATTTAAACCCGTCCACACCACACAATTGATATTTTTCTTGTTTTCTTTCTTCTTTCTTCTTCTTTCGGTAAGTCCCATTCGGAGATATACCTTGTATTTTAAATATTTAAAAGTGTATTTTATTAGTTTTGTTTGGGCAAAGATCTGTATTTCCTGGACTCTGTTCAATAGCTCAGCAAGCAGTTTAAATATTGTTGTCTGTTACAAACCATCCCCTGTACTTGGGCAAAGGCAAGAATACATTAGGATTTACAGCAGGCAAATATTTTATTACCAACCTTGCCCTGGAATATTAATACAGTCTGAATGGGACTTAATATTATGACATGACCTCTATCTTTTGAGAAACATAGAAGTTAATTTTCAGTGGAAATCTCCACTGATTACGGACACAGCAGAATACAGTTGACCTCTTCAATTATTAGGCATCACAGGAGGACTCCAGGTAATACTAGTCCTGTGCAAATAGGGCTTAAGCTGCATATTATTACAACATTTATCATTTAACACAAGTTAATTTTTTTTTTTCTCAGTTTTGAATTAATGATAGTGGCCTGCGATCCCTTAATGTCCTAACTGTAATAAACACAAGAGAACACATGAAAAATTGTGGTATCTACTGTATTATCATCCCTTAATGTTTTTAAGTTCCAATATGCCAGCAACGGGGTGTCTTTACTTAATACCGTGTAAAAAGTGTGTCTGTCATCTTCATGTTCAGCTGTGTACATCATCATTTCACTTGATGGCAGAGGACTGATGTGGATTAAGCACACACATATTCTGAATTTAGAATAAATGCTATAAGCCCAAAGTAGACAAGTATATTGGCACACAGACACATATTGCTCTGTGCACTACACTAAGGGCTGCAAAGTATTAAGTAACATCAAATAAAACAGCCCACTGGCAATGTTATTTCCAACATGATCCAAAAACCTGGGTGTGTTTACATCTTTTAGTGGTAATAGAACAGGTAAGGTTATAAAATCAATCATGATTAAAATAGTTGAGATGCCACATGGTGAACTGATGCGCATCATTTGTGATGTTAACCATGAAGCATATATTGTATGTCTATGTGTCTCTAAAATCTAAAGCCTGTTTACATTACAACTTAAAGCCTTATTTTTGTGGCATGAGGTTAAATACTGTATATTGTACATTCTCATAATTAATCATTCAGATGTGTGTGCAGCAGTGAATGCTACAGAAATCTGTTTATGAAGCTGCTGAGATCAGAGACACAGAAAGAGACATACATTGCCCCATGTAGAGAGATGTGAAGTCAATGATGTGTTTTGTAATAATGGAGGCATATTTCTGCCTCATTTGTGCTACAAAAACTCCCAGGATCTCACAGCGTCTCTCACTTTCTACACTTATTGCATCCGATTCGCACAGCACCTTATAGCACTGGCACTACCTAACACCAAAAACAATCATTTATAGTCACATGTGTGTGTGGATAATCAACCTTGTGCCCATAAAGCCTGTTCAACTGCACTGTATGTACTGGGGTTGAACACGAAGAAAAGTTCCAAAGAGGTGAGAGAAATATGAGGCTCCTGACAAAGCATGTAAAGGGAAAAGAAAATTAAGGCCTGAGAGAAGCTGTGAAAACATGCTCTTTTAAAGCCATAGAACATTCGATTGGTGAGCTCAAGGTCTTCGATACACAACAGCCTTATGACTGCGTAGGTGGCTGCGCCGAGCAGCATAGTGTTGGTAGGCAGGGGAGAGATATATTAACAGCAGGAATGCTGTAGATCGTCAATTACCAGGACTTCTGCACTGACAGTTCTTCCTCTAGCACTTAGCCAAAGGTCTTCTGAGTTCAGCTCAACCTACCTCTGTCACCTAGCTCTCCACCTCCGCACATCCCATAATAATCCTCTCCTTGATGGGACACCACAAACTGGGTGGGGTGGAGTTATTTGGTGTAATATACTGTCAACTGAGGATGTTGTTGAGCAGAGTTGGTACAGCTGAGCAATGGCCACACTGTCAAGTGTATGTAGGACAGGATACAGAAAGATCATCAATTATTCAAATTTTTTTAACTATTATTCTAAAAAATAGAAGCCATCTATTTTCTTCTACTTGAGTTATTGACTGTTAGAGACTACAGATGTCTTACGTCATTTGACGGGTTGACAAGGCATCACCTATGCGTATGTGTGCTTGTTTGTCTGCTTGGTCAGACATACAAGTCATGATATGATTTATGCTTCCCTTAGGTGTGGCTGTTGGAGATGTGGAAAGATCAAATGCTAAGAGGTTTATTCATTTTCTCTGCACATGATTCTCATTGCTCAAAAATGCAGTGTTGGTAGGGATGGTGGTGTTTGGTCTGTGTATCACCATTTTTTAGGAAGAGCCAGACTTTGGTATTCTGCTGCTCCTCGCCTCTCCTTCCCCATTTCCATGTGTCTTCTAGCAAGCAGTAACTTGGAGAAAAAGCATGTTTTACATTGACTGTATGTACAACAAATGGAAGGAAGTTTGGTTTTATATCAGAAGCAATTACTCTTTACACAGTGATGATTGAAAAATGCACTTTTTGACATAATGTGCCTTCTTTGTGTTGGGTATTGTTGACCAGCTAAGAACTGGCCACTGCCTTAAACCCTTGAGTATTTAAAGCCGTTTTCACATAATTTCATATTTTGTATTTTTAGAATGTTTTTATGTGTGTGAATGAATTGCATGTATGTAATTGCATTTGCTCAAATTACATCTTGAGGGGCAAATAAAGTATATTTAATAAAATTTAATTAGACTGAACTGAGTCCCTCCCTCAATTTTCTGACATCAGAATTAGGGGGACGGTATCTGACAGTTAACTAACTTTCAGAAACAGGCATGCCTCCTTTATGCAGCGAGTGGCCAGTTGTGTGAAGGTGAGAAATACAGCAGGATTTGGACTAACAAGCTCTTTTTCCATCACGTGGTGGACATGCAAAAGACACAGAGCTCCTGGAGAGAGATAAGTGAACCAGTATGATGCAGCCAGGAGGAGGCTATCAGGGCAGGCTTTTCACCCCGCTTCATCAACACTTCTGCCTTCAGATGTGGTTGTACAACCTAGTTCATTTCATGAATATTAAAACCTTCACTCTAGCTAGCTGGACACTGCACTGCCAATAAATAAATCAAAGGGTTCAATAATCAAAAGCCAGATTTTGGGTGAAGTACCTGTTTAAAAGGTCTCTAAAATTGTCTCCTTGTCTTTACAGGTATATGAAAAGGAGAAAGTAGGTGGAAAGGTGGAAATATTTAGTCGAAGTCCAAGCTACACCGTACGAAACGGAAACAAAGCAAACAAACTACTGTGGCTACAAGTCATGGATGGACAGTGTCACTAACAGAAATTTTGAAGAGCAACAACCAAAAACCATCTAACAAGTCCCAAGTGACATTTGCAGGTATGTTTATATGCTGTTTAATGTGCTACAGCTGAGCAGCTATTTAGCTATCTAACCTGACGTTTGCAGTGCACTTTTCCCCAGTGAATGAACCAAGTTGCTCCCAACATCTGACACTCCCCACCATAGTCTCTCAGGTGTATCCAAATAGAAGTAAACATGGGCACCTGGTCATATTTTAAAAATGGAGAGCAACTCGCAAAGATACATAATTAGTGGGGAGGCCTTGTACTTGGAGTCAAAAAACAGCCACCTGCACTAGTCTAGATTAGTTAGATTGAGGGTGCTATGAAAACCAAGAACAGTATATAGTTGGGTGAATCACGACAGCAAATTATTACTAGAAGAATGGCTGTTTCATATTTGAAATATTTTTCATCCCATCCAGCCCTGCTCCACCTGAGAAACAGCCTTAGATAAGCTGGTGTGCTGAGCTCAGACTTGCACTGATTTGAGCCAGTTGTGGTGAAGCATTGGCTCTTATTTGGCGCGAGATTTAAGAGATTGATTTGAGAGAGATTAGAGCATGTTGGGAACCATGTATAATGTTAACCAAAAATATCAAATTATGTTATATTACTAGATTTCAGCGTTGAGGCACTTACATTCATGATTTTGCATAGGCATACTAACCTAAGCTATTACTGGGAATCATGAGAAAGTTTAGTGACAGAGACAAAGAGCGTCCCCGCAGTAACCATAGTAACTCACTCTCACTTCTGCCTGCATGCGCACAGAGTGAGAGAAGAGACACTGTGCTGCTGCCAGAAGAGCCGCTGACTCTGAGCAGCATGCATGAGAATACATTACAATATAACAGATTTGTGTATATTTCTTGCCTTCCCCCTGATGGTCTGAATAACTTGCTGCTGCTGTTTCGCTGTGCTGCTCTGTCTTGTCTGTCCGTGCGCTTTCGGTGACCTTTCTTTTTCTGCTCTGCCTATGATCAAATGCTGACGTTATTGTTTTATGTAAGATATGATTTGCTGTATCGAAATAAGTACTCCAACTACGTAAGCGGATGACACAGAGGGCACCATCATGAAATTAAAATATAAATTTCTCTCTTTGGTTTGTGATTTTTTTCCCAAAGGAGAACACAGGATGAGTGATTTATAGGGTAGATATGTATGATGTAGCAGACCAAAAAAATGCACTTTGACTTCAAAGGCTGACTGAAAAATGCACCACATGAGAGTTTTACAGATGGGGCTGAGCAGCGAGGGTTAAAATGGTAAGATGGAGATGAAGGTATAAGTCTGGACTTGAGGTAGCAGAGCCGTTATGCGCTTTTTGTTATGAGGTGATGATATCTCAGATTCATTTGTGATTTGTCAGGTATATCTGTGGGTGAGTAGTTTGGCCATAAGGTATGTCACATTCTTTTTCAATGTGTCAGGAGTCCAAGTGAGTGTGTGTGTGCGTGCGTGTGTGTGTGAGTATCTGCATACTGTGGATTCCTGGTGTGCAGGTTGCATGTGGGAGCAGAGAGAAAGCACCTGGCTGAGAGGTGAGTCACAGACACAGGTAATCACTCTGACATTTAATTCTAATGAAGTACTGGGAGGATAATGGTACCCATTGGTATTAGCAGACGTGCACACACAAACCACTCAAACATGCACTCAAATGCATGCAAAACACAAGCGCACAAATACACACATACACACATATACACATAAAAAGCCCTCAACACTTACCACTGTAAAAGCTGTGCTTAAGACCCTGACTCATACACATTAAGGCAGAGAATACGGAGGCGGGAGAAGTGTTTTGAGGCCCCAGACAAGATGACAGTCAAAAGGACACTTACACAGCCAAACAGTGCCAGCGCTAACAGGAGGCAGACGGCGGGGATGAAGGGAGAGGGATGGAGAGGGTAAAGAGGTGACTAATGCAGGAGATGCTGATTAGCTTACTTGAAAACAAGAGTTACAGGGAAACGGAAAGTGAGTTCATAGTTTCTGCAGCTGAGTACATTGAGAACTCTCAAATTAACAGTCTCACTTTGGAGGAAAAGGGGAATATTCTCACAAGTAATATTGCAGTCAAACAAAGAGCGTGCCGTTTCACGAGGAGAAACATTTCCAGTTGGTCTCTGATTGACATTGCATTTATTTGGAAAGGTGAACAGCGAGATTCAGTAAATTAAAGTGGGGTTTTCTCAGTTGCCAGTCTATGTATTTGCATGTTCAATAATAATACAGGGTGTGTGTGTGTGTGTGTGTGTGTGCGCGTGTGTGCGCGTGCGTGCATGTGTGTGTGTGTGTACGTGCAGTGTTATAAGTGCAGAGCTCATCAGCATGTTTAAGGTCACATTTGATGTCACTGTGCTTCCCCACAGTGAAAGGGTTGACTACTGCTTGTGGTTTGTCCCTGACTCACTGTGGTTTCGAACAGACCGTGCGTGTATGTGTGTACGTGTGTGTGTGTGTGTGTGTGTGTGAGAGAGAGAGAAAGAGAGAGAGGGAGAGAGAGAGCGAGATCAAGAGAATGACCAAAGGAGTGAGAGATTCTTCAGTTTTGCGATGTGAGTCAGATGTGTTCCTCAGTCATAAATGCTGGGTAAATGTTAGGAGCCTTTACACCGCTGAGATCGCAGCGACGCCGCTCCCTCATTTTGCTTCTGAGATTTTTTTGGGTTTTTTTTTCTTCTGCCCACACACAAAATAACACAAGTAACAAGTACAAAAGCCGTCATTTCTTTAACCTCTGTCACAGTTTTGACGTTTTTGACACTGTAAAACGCCCATGTGGTTTTGGGAAATTCTGCCTTTGAATTTCTTGCTCTTTTGTTCTGTCTCCCCCCCACCCCCCAAGAGCAGTCAGTATTTGCTGATTGTCAGCTTGTGCAAAGACTACAATGACTTTATGAGTGACTGATTGTGTATCAAAGAGACCGTGTGTTAGAGAGAGAGAGACACACCGAGAGAAAAATGCATGTTTGATAAAGAAATCAACTGCTGGCTACCAATGCAGCACAAGAGCCCTTGAAATTTTGCTTGTTGCTCCGGTAACAGCAAAGACACATTCAGGTGAGTATCAGTGTAAAAAAGTGAGTATGCATGAACTATGTATGCACGTGGTTGCGGATAACGGACACTCCCTAACATTTGTTTCTGTACAGCTTTCTGCCAATCCTTTCACTCTCTGAGTAGGCTTAGCCTCGTTCCTTTCATTCATTTAATGCTAGTTTGCCCTCATTAATGTACAGTACTCATGCACAACTTTTATTTTCATCATAATTTTCTATGGCTGTGTAGCATTAGTGGCCTTTACTGTCAACACATCTTTTCTTTATTTGGGGATGGAGAGGGGCTTTCTTTGGATTGTGTTCCCCCCGCCAAGTACAAGTACATGTACTTGTATTTCCATTAAACACGATGCTTTTCATCGAATTCAAAACCGACAGTCCCTTTCACCAGGTTGTCACGCCCCCATCATTGTGCTGCTATTTGACGATGAATCCGGCAGCTGAAAAAAAAATCTTGAAAACTGACAGTCACTTCTCAGGCGTGGACCTTTTTAAAACAATGTTTCAATTTTACTTTCAAATGAATGTTTTTTTTTTTTTGTTGTTTTTTTTTTTGTTGCCAAAGCCCGTGTTTGAGTGGTGGAGGTGAAACCCATTATAAGATGTGTCGGCGGAAAGAGGAGAGAGAAAATGAGTGAGAGGGGGAGAGAGTGGCTCTGTGGTGTTCGATGAGTGGGCTGCCATGCATTCTTTTAGCCTTATTCACTGAGTAAGCGTGGGCGGCTAATTCGTGTTTGCATTCACCAGGTTTACCTAAGGGGGAAATGTTTTATTATATGCTGTCTTTGAAATCGATGACTAATTGTACTCCTTTTTTCTCTCTCTCTTCATCCGCTCATGTCTATCCATCTCCATTTTCTCCCCCAATCCCTACCTCTGTGCTTCTTTCCCCCTCATATCACACAACACTGTCCCCTTCTGGACTTGGATCGAAGGGTTGCCGTGTTTTGAGTGATGGTCTTTCAAAGGAAGGATGAGGATTTGTGCTGTCGCAGTCTGTAAAGATGCACTTTCGGACTCTGGCTGCTGCTGCACACAGAAAGGTGTGAAAAAGGTGTTTTATTCCATCAGCTGAATCGCTCAGAGAAAACAAAGAAAGCACAGCAGAGCAATACTGACATGGCCTTGGGAACTGAGAAAAAAAGAATATATTGAGATCTTAAGAAATAGGGAGAGTGTGATTGAGAGGCAATAAGACAGTAGAAAAAAAAAAACTAGGAAAGAGAAAGAAGTGCATTCTCCCAACATGAGTCATTTCTGAGTGAAAGCTTTGTAATTTAAGCCACACATGGTGAAGGAGACAGAGAGGCAGAGTGAGAGGGATAGATGGAGAGATATGATGGAACAGGTATTTTAATCAATACAGTTTGTGCTATATGCGGGTAAAAAGCAGGCATATCAACAGTGATTGTGTATTAGGCTGCCAAAATGGCTACACTCAATTCTTAGTCTGAATACATCCTGTAGCTGCTGCTGCTGCTCTGCAAACGTGCTGCTTTTGCTACGGAGCCTGTGTAAACACTGAGTTAGAGTTTGCTAACCATACATGTAGCACTGCACCTCTGTTGTATTCAAAGTATGAACTTACCAGAGGGAAGGCAGTCCTCTCAGTGTCTTAAAGGCAAGAGACAAAAACAATATCAAGCAAGTCTAAAGTGACAAAATTATGACTTACTGTGATGGAGAAAGGATGATTTCCATTAAAGTCAATACAGCAAATCTGAAATTAAATATGGCGGCTGATTTCTTCTTCACTCACAGAATGAAGAGCTGTGCAGCTTAGTGCTGCCCCTGGTGGCTGGAAGCTATATTGCAACAATACTGATGTAGGAATGTAAAGTGCTGTACTCCATCACAGAATCAGGGTGTTTGTATTTTTTTTACCAATCTCCCTGTAACAATTTGATAAAACCCTGAGTGATAGAAATGTTCAGTTGTGCATCAGGGCTAGATGTAATGAAATCAGGGGGACACAGCTAGTCTATTTAAAAAGAAAAAGAAAGAGAAAAGTACACCTTGCAAAAGCTCCAAAACTCTTGTATGCACTTGTTTGGAGTAAATAAGAGTAAATGCAAAGGCATGCAAAGCATGAACAAGACTTTTGTGTGTTTACAGGCACATTAATACATTGGGTATGAGTCCTGGATACGATATTTACATGGCATATTGATTCTAGCAGCCAGTCGTTTCTGCCGTTTGATGAATATTTTGGCTGCCTGAATACTGCTGCACTGAGGCCTAATACTCTGCTGGATTTGACAATATACCTTTAAATTCATATGGCCCCCCATGCAATCATATTCTACATACATCAGTGAGGTGTAACTTTACGAGCTTGGAGGGCACGAACAGTATCTGCCTCTAAGCAAAAATCCTTCCCCTCAAAATCATCACACTCTATTCTGTTATTTCCCGTGGTGATACAAGAGAAATGTTTTCATCACTGGCTGTATGTTAAGTATTTTATTAACTGTGAGGCGTTATCTGATATTTTCTGTTGCCTTGTATCAACTGATGCAGCAAAGGTCTGAAAAAGTACATTTGGCTGAACACGTCAAATCTGTTCGATCCACGTGGCCAACTGTACATGAGTCATGTGGTATTTACCATGACCTGCCTCCAGTCCTACCTCCTCTCTGACCGCCAGCTACTATTTAATTTACTGTGGTCTGGATGATGACGGTGTCCTGGCTGCACACACATGCACACGTGCACAAACCCGCACATATCAACTTGACAGCTGGTGTTTTCAAAAAATGGTCAGTAGGCCTTTTGTGTTTTTTTTTTCTCTCCTTCATCTTGAGGAACAAAAACAGAGACACATGTTGTGAGTCACCGCAGTGTGTCATGATGATCCGTCAGAAAGGACAGCGTCCTGTGTTGGCGGCAAGCGGCAGATAGTTTTTATGACCAGCACCGTGCTGCCCACAGCGGACAGGAATATGAGAAAGCACATCTATACTGACAGAGTTTAGCGAGGAAGCTCCTGGTCCTTTTATGTGTATGAAGAAGTGTTACATTTAGAGATTTCTTTGCCCATTCTGCACCAGTACAGTCTAACTTCTAGATTCACACAAGCTCTTTTATTCAAATAAAAGGTAACTCTATCTATCTGTTACTGAAGGCATCTACATGGCTAATTTTAAAAAAAAATCTTAAAACATTATTTTTTTCTGAAAGTTTGTAATTCTTTGGAAACAAATGTTCTAACAAATGGCACTGCAGCTGACGCCATGCTGTGAGTATGCTTGTCAGAATTGGGCAGCAGAGTGACAGTTCAGATACATTTTTGTTCAACGAATTAGAAAAACATTTTATATAATGTGTCACTGCCATTCTTTGACAGACTCTCATCACTGTAATCACAGGTCACAAGTCTTAAGTTAGTCTGTAGGCGAAGTAAATGCATATTCAAGTGCTTGTCTCTTGTTTCCAGGATTCAGAATGAGGTTTGACTGGTACAGGTGAGGCTGCTGCTGTGCCTAAAAAAGCAAACAAATGATGGTGTAAAACATGCGTGAAGACACACACATTCACACAATGTTTATAAGAGTCTGCAATGCAAAGCATGTTGACATTACTCTCTGAAAAGGCACACAATGACACTGAGGTTTAAGATGGATTAACAGGGTTGTCAGAGGAATAACTGAACCTCTTTTTTCCCCCTATAACTTAAACTGCATTATGTGTATTTAGAATTTAATTTCCGGTCTGCATTTACAAATTCATTTTTTATACATACATAAACACATGAAAAAAGAGACAGATACTTAAATAGAGCAACTCAAAAAAGCAGTACAATAACCGGAGTTTTTTTTCTGCAGTTTGAAAAAAAGGTGTAGGCTGAAGCCACGGCTTATAATGAATATTCTCTTAAAAGACGTTATGTTAGACCTCGAAAGGTGACTTCAATCAACCAAAACAGAACAATCAAAATCAGACAAAAGAAAGCAATCAAAAAAAATATCAAAACAAACAAAAATAATTAAGACAAAAACAATCAGAGCAAAACAAACAGAACAATACAAATCAACAATTTACATATTCTGTTCTTCTTTGCCAGTCTTTCTTTCCGATCGTCCATTTCATATTTGTTTAATGTTATTTTTAAACATTCGTTTAAACTTACTAAATGTTTTACATGTTTTCACTTCCTCGTTACAGTTGTTCCATAAATTAACTCCTTTGACTGTAATACAATATTTTACATCAGTCCTCACTAATTGTTTTTTGAACATATAAATTCCTCTCATGTCATGTTGACTTTCTCTCATTTGAAACAACTTTTGGATAATTTCAGGTAATAATTGATTTTAAACTTTGTACATGATTTGAACCATTTTAAAGTCAACCAAATCTTTAAATTTTAGAGCCTTTAATTTAATAGAAAGTGGGTTTGATGGTTCTCTGTAAGTGGTTTTGTTTACAGCTCTCCTTTGAAGGATGAAGATTGGATTAGTGTTTGTTTAATATGTATTTCCCCACACTTCCACACAGTAGCTTATATATGAGACTATGAAGGAACAGTATAAGGTGTATAATGAAGCTTGATTTAGAAGATCTTTAAATTTATATAATATTACAATTGACTTTGATATAATTTATATGTGGCTTCCAGCATAATTTATTATCTATTCACTCTAAGAAATTTAATTTCAGACATTCTTTCTATTTCAATATCATTTATCATGACTTGACCTGTTTGAGTTAGTTAAATGATTCCAAAGATTATAAATGTAATTTTACTTAAATTTGGTGTTAGTTTGCTAGAATCAAACCAAATCTTTAGCATCTCCAGTTCTTTTCCGCTGTATCCAAAAGTTGTCCCGAATCATTACCAAAATAAAATAAATTTGTATCATCTGCAAATAATATAGTTTTTGATATTTTGGAAACCTCACAGATATTATTTATGTACAAAATAAACAACAATGGTCTCAACACTGAGCCATGGGGAACCCCAAAAGTAACTTTAGTAGTAGTGTGTTGAGTTACAGTTATTTATTTGAACATATTGACACCTATTTTCCAAGTAACTGCTTAACAAAGAGAGTGCTTCCCCTCTAATTCTAAATATCTCACTCATGCCTCACAGGTATAAGATGCAGCACAGTAAATAGGTGCAATGTTAAACCTGAGTTGTAACTTCCTGGAAAAGGTCTTAAGTTCTTTTTAAGGGGTTTCCCAGTGAAATTTCACAGAAAGAGAATAGAGTAGGATTCCCTTTCTAACCTCAGTCCCAACCAACAATCACCACGCCAGCATATGGTGGAGTTCACCTGACAGTGAAAGGACTCTGACCTGGTTTTGAAACAAAGCTAGAAATGAGGGAAATCCCTAATATGGAAATCAGACACCTGTGCCAGAAAGCTTCAGGAGCTAAGGTGAATAAAGTAATCATTCCAAAGGCTGCGTGCCACACACTCCACCTGCAGTTTGCCCTGTGTGTGTGTGACTTATAGTCATCATTACCCAACCGTTACAACTCATTCCAAGTCCGTGACAGGGCAGAAGTGCAAGCTTTTGGCTGAAGTCCACAGTCAGCGCCAGCCTTCTACAGTACCTTCAACAGGAAGGAAGGTTGGGTTTTTTTTTTTCTTTCAGAGTTGTAGTCCCTGGAGTCGGCAGGCAGCTTTGATCTGCCACCAGTGAAACTATATCAAAGGACACACAGGTGATAAAGCAGTGCACAGTAATGTCCCTCCCCTCTCAGTCTTCTCGTCTTCCACCTTATCAGTGTGGCCTACATCACACAACTTTCATGACAAGCCCACGCATGGTGTTCTGGTATACTGCACACTGTCAAGGAAATGTATGTGAATAAGTGCTGAGCAGCACTTTAAAACATTCAGTCTTTCTGGGTAGAATGTCCTTGAATGTGATATTTACTTATTAGCTACCATTAGACCTCTACCAAAAGAGTAGGGTTCAGTCTTCACCATGAAAAATATAATATGTGACTGGACTGTAGAGCACCTGCTTTACTCAAAATCATTCAATAACATTAAAATGATAAGTCTTTGCTTCTCTTCAAGAAACACTTTTCATCCTGTAACTTTTTCTAGCCTCTACATTCATGTATAATATCATGTGAAAGGCACTTTCATGTGACGTAAGCACAAGCCGTTTTCATGTGCTGTATGGCACTCTATCACTGATAAGGATCGAGACATCAAATGTTTTTCATGAGGTAACTTAGCAACCCATGAGCCGGGAACAGTAGGCTGAGATTTGAGGCTAGCTAAAAGTTCGACCGTCTAATTGCTGACATCAAAGAGGACTTTCACAAGCCATGTGACATCACCCTGCGGTACACTGGTCACACGTAGATGGTATTGACCTAAGCTACATAACCTCCAAGTACTTGAGGCCAAAATAACAGAGCAGCCTGTGCTGAGCATGGTTAAGGCCAAAGTATGACACAGCAGTCTGCTGTGAATCTAAAGGAGAAAAAGAAAAATTTGGGACTATAATGAAACATGTATAACATTTATTTTTATTTTCCCTCTGCAGACAACTATATTCATAGAGTAAATCAAATATATATCCTTCATATACACAATATGAAAAGTAGAATACAATCTCATAGCTCTAAATGAAAAGAAAAACTCGAGCTTTATCTGGATGGATTTTTTTATGTCTATAAACCCACTGCCTTTCAAGGCAGGACCTTGAAAACACAAGTGTCTTGAAAGGTCTTTTTCAGAGGCACAAGGTCTCTTTCTGCTGTGGTTTTGTGTTGTGGAGAAAAGCAGTGATGGGAGAGGGAATGCTTCAGCTTTTTCCTCTAACAGAAAGTCACATATTTCTAAATGAAAGGCCTTTCGCAACAAGGCTGCAATCATGTTTCTCTGAAAAGCCTGTCTGCCCTTTGGCCTCAGATATCTCTTATAGGCAAGCAAGAGAAGGAAAGCAGAGGGAACAAATGAGAAAAGGTTTATTTACAACCTTTTCTTTACTCCTTTTTCTACACCTCACCTTTTCTTCCTAATATGGAACCTCTGTCTGTCTATGCTCTGTCTCCTCTCAAGGCCGTGTCAGCGTGTATCAGTGTATCCATCCATTATCCATCCAGCCATCCATCCATCTCAGGTATTTGAGCAAGAATTAGCTGGTAATGCTAAGGCATTGTTTCCCACGCCGAACATTGAAGGGTTAACAGAGTGGCGTAGGAGTAGTTTCGATCCGTCAGGTAGGTCAGGTTTCTTTTAACATGACTGCATACCTGTGTGAGACTGTGTGAGTATGTGTTTGTGTGTGTGCACATGTGTGCATGTATTTGCATGCTTGTATTGAGAGAGACATAAAAAGGCGTAAGAAATCCCATCATTCTTGGTATGGCTGGCCCAGAGAGCAAACGTAATTAGACAGCCAATCAGATCTGTGCATTTGCTTCAGCGCTGTGTTCACAGATTCACCCCATATAAGAGACTCCAATTCCTCAGTGACCATCAAACCAACATGAAGCATTTAACATGGCTGTAAAATCATTAGTATCCTCTTACAAGGACCAGACAAGAAAACATTTTAATATAGAAAGTTTTTTTTTTTACATGAAAGTTCATTCTTGACCTTGGAAATAGAAGTTTGGACAAAAAATAAATGAATAAAATTAAAAACTCAGAGTCCAAATAAAAACCTAGTTAGTTGGCCTCGAGTCAAGATTTTTTTTGTTAGGCTAGAAAGTTGTTGTATTTATCCTCAATGAAATACATTAGAAAATAAAGAAACACAATGTCTTGTCTAGATCATTGGCCTTTGGTATATTATAATATACACTATATGGCCAACTGTTTTTTGCTGTGTGCTGTAGACCTCCAATGTTGTCCAAAAACTATTAAAAAATGCCAATGAGCCACAACCTTGCACTGGGTGACATGTTCCTTCATCACAAAGACTTTGGGGATGGTAGTTTGTTTAGAAAAGAGTAATAACAGTGATCATGTTTTCAGTCTCTGGAGTGAAGTTCTGTGTAAAGCAGAGGCTACTGTGCTTAAGCAGGAATTTGATTATGCTTACAGCTTCGCTAGCTTGTTGCGCTACATATCACAACCTCTTGAATTTGTACTGAAGTTCTTTGAGAATTTTACAATGTTTTGGTCAGACTCTGATCAATACAGCAAGTATGAATATACGTCTTATGCACATGAAGAAAAGGTTGAATGTGATAAATTCATAGAAGCATACTTGAATGAACTGGAGTATTCAAAGGAGGAAATACAACAGAGATGCTGAGAGGGAGAGAGCGAGGTCAACAGCAGATACTAACATTACTGTGGTCTTGGTCATAAGCACAGATGTGACTTTGGAGTCAAAACTTGGATTTTTTATTTCCTCCATCCATCAACAGCATAACACGAGATCTGAAGGGAAAAACTGGAATTTCTGTCCTGGGACCTTTACCTGGGATTTTTTTTTCTATTCCCAGGTACAGAGCACTTCATTTTCTAACAAAAACTTCATACAAGTTGAAAGACATGGAAAGTTATCAGTTGTTTACAATACCTAAGGCCTCTGCCTTACACGGAACTACTCTCCAGAGACTGAAAATGAGATTGCTGTTGTTACTCTGGAGCCATTTCTAAAGAACCTAATGTGCCCAAAGCCTTCATGGTGTGAAACATATCACCACACAGTGTGGCTCACTGAAGTGTTTTTAATAGTTTTTGGACAATAATGGAGGTCTACAGGGGAATAACATATATCAGGCTGTGGACACACACACACAATACTTGTAAGTAGAATCAATTCATTGTTGGTTTGGCTCTGCACATGAGATTTGGTAGCAATTAGAAAAATATAGCCTCATATCCAAGGAAAATCCTTATGCTACAACATACAAATATAAGTTAGACAAAATTTTGTTTCCAGATTTGTGGCAACAGTTTATGGAAATCCCTTTCCTGATTCAACATGACAGTTCCCCCTTGCACAAATGTGGATTCTTAAAGAAACTGTTTCTTGTTGAGGATCTTGACTGGCTCTTAGACAGCACTGATCTCATCCCCACTGAACCCCGATGTGACTTGCAAACCCAGCCTCATCACCCAACATCAGCGCCCGACCTCACTAATGCTTTTGTGGCTGAATGGGAGCAAATCCTTGCAGCCAGGTTCCAAAATCTAATGGAAAACAGTCCCAGAAGAAAGGAGGCTATCATTATGGTTTTGGAATGAGATGATCAAAAGTCACATTTAGGTGTAATGTTTAGGTGTCTACATACTATTGTACATCAGCTGCATCCCCTTGAGTGCATAGTTAAGATTCAGCCGCACACAGAGAGGCATGGCTAAGAGAGATACTGAGATTGTAGAGCGTATTTTTTAACACATGCATACCTGGAAATGCAATGAAGGCACCATGTATTTTAAAGCATCCTTGCTCAGTTGCCATACTTTGTGCAAGGCAATGTGAGTACGAATTCAGTCTGTTTCACACTAACACATGCATGCATTAATGTCTTGTACTAAATATGACTTTAGAACAAGTGACAAACATCAAATTTCTTCAGATAACTTCACTTGCTTGCATGAGTTTAACTTGTTATATAATTATTTTTTGAAACAAGTGCCAATATATTTTAAAAATGAATTAAAAAAATGTGCCCAATACCTGACTCATAAGTTATTAGCATGGGCATTTTTTGCAGTGTACATACATATATAAGCACACACATGCGCACACACCTTGTTTAATCCCTTTCATGGCGGGTGGCTGTGCAGGCGGATGCTGTTTAAACAGAGCGGGCCCTTGATGTGGGGCCTCTAGGGGCTAGGGTTTGTGTGTGTGTCTTTCACCCTGGATGTGTATGTGTGCCTCTCCGAGTTTTCTGGCCATGGGAACAATGGTCCTTTAGAATGTGAGGTTACTGGTGCGCTGACCCCTGGCAAATAAGAGCCATGTTCTGGCATTCCAGGCCTGATTGGCACTTTGAGCCTGCAGAGAGCTCAAAGGAGACACAGGAAATGTGACCAGTGTAATTGGTTATATATTAGCGGAGCATTCTCCCCCGTTTAAATGATGGAACATTCTTCAGTGACACTTAGGTGGATGGGGCTGGGATTCCACCAGCTATGGGGAGAGACGGGGGGGAGGGGGGGGACAAACAAGGGGGTAAAGAGGGGGAGATGAAGGAAGGAAAGAAAGGCGAGATGTGGGCAAAAGGAAAATGGAAAGGTTTAAAGATTTGTTCCAATCATCTTCAGCGAAGCAAGATCTTTTGTGAAGGGCGAGGAGAGAGACCATGGAGAAAATATTGGGGTGGGGTCATCTCTCGTGCACCCTGTGTATTTACCCCTGTGGTGGTGAATGGGGCTGTCAGGTCATGATATGTTCAGTACTCTCCCTCTGAAGCGTGGCGAGCGGGGAGGGCTCCATGTGTGGATAGGGTGGAGCGTAGGCCAAATCAGTAGCTTGACCTTTGACTTGGGGTGCTTGGTTGCAGTTCATAAAGGCTTCATCTCACAACCTGTGTGTGTGCCTGTGTGTATTTGCGCACACATACGTGTTCTGAGTGCTATTGTATTTTGAATCCGAGCATCCCATTCCTCAGAAAACCCATTTGTGCATAACAGGTATCTGTCAAAATAACAGTACCCTTATTGACTGGTGAAAGTGGCTTGAAAGCCCATGCATAGATCTGTAGCCGTGTGTCAGAGCGTAATGAGTTATTATCCTCTGAGGCTCACCCGGGGGAAGTCACAGCACCACCCTGCATTCCTTCCTTATACAATGACTATAAAGATGGGTACAGATGGGTGATAATGTATTCACTAAGGCGATCCTATCTAGATCCTGCCCATTCAAAACAAAAAGCTTGTTGGGGTAGTTTAGATAACATTAGTCTGGCAGAAACCCCCACAGCTCGCAGGCACACTGGATGAATGTGCACGCACACACACGCAAACACACACACACACCTTGGTATGTGGCCTTAGGGTAAATGCAGAACACACAGATCTGGTTGTAAACTAACTAGAGGTTGTCAGTTTCTGTCTGTCAGGCCACTAAATCCTATGGGAACCATGAGAATCTTGTCAAAATGGACCACCCACTCCCATCAACACAGAGACAATCTTTGGATTCACTGAAGTTCACATAAAGCCGATGACAGGAACAAAACAGTTAGTGAAAGTGAAGAACATCTCGATTATTACAGTTCACTTTCACGGGCTTTTGACTGGAAAAAAAGTCATGAAAATGTGTTGAAAAATGAGTTTATATTGTTCAACTTGAGATCATTTATTTATTTAGAATTTAGAGAAAGTATTTTTTCTCTAGTAGCATAATTTCTTCTTTTTTGATTTGAAGACATTATTCATTTTTCTAACTGACTGGATAATATGGTTGAAATCAATATTACTGTTAAAAATAATGAAATGAACTGTGTTCTACTATAAATAAAAAATAAACTTAATTGACTGATTTTATCAGTTAACTGCAATTTGCTTTGAATCATTAATTTGGACCAAAGAAATTTGAAAATAACATTTATTTTTTGAAGCTTTATTTATACAGAGTAGGTTGGCTGGGCATACATGCTATTTTACAGTGATAAGGAAAGTAACAAGGATGGACAAACATATTCATAAAAAAGAAATTATACAATATACAATGTGCAGGCTCATTGAACGCATGAACCTACCATCAAGATTTGATTCCTTCAGAGATAATACTGAATTATCACGGGTGGAAGCTGACACAAATTCTCATTTTATCACTATAGTTGAAATAATTGTTTATAACTCCGTGTTAATAATTTTGATAAAAAAAAGAGACATAACAAAATTACGGCACCACCAGCCTCCACCATCTTCAAACCCACATCTCGATCCGTTTGCCTAATGTGCCCAGCACGCATACACTTCTACATGTATCTGCGCTGCCTGCACAAACAAGCTTATTTTAACAGTTCCACCACATATTTCTGCTATACTGTACCATAAACACTGTCCTCATTCAAATGATGACTATCAACACCCCAACTATTTTCTACTTCTATTCACCAATGTGCACACATGCACACACTTTCTTCATCCTCCTATGGGCGAGTTGATTCATATCCTGGGTTGTTAGCCATGAGAACCGAAGAGCATTCCTTTGCATTCCATGCTGAGGTGAGCACCAGGGTTGAGAGGAAGAGACAGGCATGTCTGTGGAGCTCACTGACTCAGTGTCAGGCTGCTTTGGATCCTCTTTATTCAAAGGGGCCGCTACAGTTGGCACTTCTAGAAACTTGGACTTGGACTTTTTCATCTTCCTGTAAACCCCCCCAGGGTGCTGTATTTCAAATGGGGAAACCGTTGGATGGTGAGATTTGTTGAGAGTATTGATCTGGCTGAAGGAGGTTGCCCCTGGCTTTAGGAAAAGCTTGCTGTTGAGTGATGTAAACCTTTAGGCTGTGTGATCAATCAGGTTGATCTGATGGGTCAAGACAAGATGTCTCCTGAGTTACCGACCTAAGGATTACACACATGCACACACCGACATGGCACTGGCAAAAAAACGGTGAATAAAAACACATTCGCAAGCACAGACACAGGGATTACACAGACATTTAACAAGCTCTTTGTGCGGGTCAAAGTTGACTGCAGGCCCCTCAGGAAAAAGGAGGGGCGGAGGGCGGCTGGAGAGGCAACAGAGGGGAGAGCTGGGGAATGCAGGGGTACAGGGGGAACAGAGACACTGACTGAAACAAATAAATCTTAAACAGACACGGTGGATGAATTTTACTCTTCCCTCTCTAACATCTTTGTTTTCTGTGTTACCTCACTGCCGTTGATACCTTCCCCTAAACTTTAAAATACTTAGCTGAGAATAAAATCGAATAAATACTGGTGTGTATGTACATATCTTTATTTTCAATCATAAGACAGAACATTTTCATAGGTTAAAGAGAAACAAAATTCTGTTATACAAAACACATCTGAGAAGGATCAAGTAAAAATGCAGTAGTGTAATCTATCATGTTTCATCCTGTCAAAGCAGCTTTAAAGAGGTATAGATAAGACAAAGACCATTTCCATTTAATGCTCCTGAACTGTGTAATAGATTGTCAAGAGTCCAGGGGTTGGGACCACCCAGGAATGCTGGACCCAATATGAACATTTATCTGACAGGGATAAATGCTAATCTAGTAAAAAAAAAGATTACTTTATGTATATATACATACTGTATATGTTTTGCTCTAATTTATGCTTTTTTTCTTTGTAAAATATTGAAATGATCAGTTTTCTGGCTTTCTATGAACAAATGAAATAAACAGAAAATGAAATAGTTCTGTTGTTGCATGGGCATCTCTTAATTTTACCGCAAAAAAGATTGAGAACCTCCGTCACAGAACCTTTATGTGGTCATTTTCAAGTCATATCCATCCTCTCCCTGCTGATTTATTTGTACAAAGGTTTTCCGCTTTTAGAAGACTGAAGCGCTCTCTCAAGGACATGGAAAATTATAAACCATAGTCCACTAAATTGCTGAACAACTGAAAAACAGGTCTTTGAGGCATGACTAATTTATTTCTTCCACTGTACAAACTCTCATGGACCTGTACTGAAGTAGAGATGGCTGCATACAAAAAACCTGCTTAGAGCAGACATGCACGAACAAGGAACAGATCATTTGTAGAGTTCAAAGAATGATCTGTAGTTCTCTTCAAAAGCTTTTCTGACCCAGTCACAACCATTAAAGCAAGCTTAGTCATACAGCCCCATTAATTAAGCAAATTGCCATTTAATACAGTAAAACATAGCTGAAAGAGTATCTAGAAATTATCTTCAAAAGATACACTTATATATATAATAATTACCCAGGTTAGGATTTGAGAAGGTCTTCCTGAGGAGCCTTGTAGTTATTTAACAGGTCACTCCAGGTCAATGAGGAATTACTGGACTAATGGCTCCCTCTTGTGTCTACATGTCATTAAAGGCAATATTTACCATGAGGCAAGAGTCTAATTCTTAGTATCACCAAGAGGCGGCAGGCTACTCATAGCATTTAACAAATGGTCATTTGGGGTTTATCTGGCTGGGGTCAAACTGAAGCTGTAACTGGAATGACAGCAGTAATTGAGTCAAAGCCCAGCAAGGGCCACAATGTGTTTGCTAATTGTGGCCAATAGATGGCAGTGTTGCATATTTTACTCACAGTAACACATGGCTCTGCCTTGAAGCACATGCACACATAAACAGACACGACTATGTGGAAACAAAAACTGATGTATCCCAGGTTTCAGCAGCATTTACACCACAATGTGCAGTTTCTATGATCAAATCTAACTCTTTTTGAGATTAAGTGGATACAGAACACTTAATGTTATGGACAATAGTTCAATTACTATGACCTCACTTGTGGCCTGTGAGTAAGTGAACAGAGAATTTACCTGCAGAGAACAGCAGTGTATATTATTAATTATGCATGAATTTGTAGCACTTGTGTGTGTGCGGTGAGAGTGCATTTACTTGTGTGTTTAATTTGTGTGAATCTTTGTGTGCAGCTATACCGCACACGTCTTTCTTTTCTCTCTGTGGCTTTTCACGTTTTTATTTTGAACACGTTCTGACCTCTGCGTCTCAGCAGTGCATTCCTGTGGTGATTGTTTCTGTGAAAAGAAAACAATCTTCAAAAACCTGGTGCTCCTAGTCTTTGCCAGTGCTGAAACCTTTCAGCATAAGTTCAGGTGTGTGTGTGGGTGTTATGCTTGCTCAACTATTTCAAGAAAACAAACAGCCAGGAAAAATATTCTGGTAAGCAAACAAGACAGGCTTTCTTTATGCAGCGTCTCATTGTACAACATGAAAAATGGTTAAAGAAATACTTTAAAATGTTGGGAAATCTGATTATTCACTGTGTTACCAAGAATTTGATGAGAAGAAGATCAATTTTATCTCTGTGTATTCAATTTATAGGGTGCTATGTCATGTCCTGGCTTAACAAAAACATAGGAAACAGAGAAAACAACTAGCCTCACTAAAACATTACAAAAACAACAACAAACAAGAAATTAAACCCCAAAATCCAGTAACATCCAAACTCTCTTATTTACAGGGTTTCTTATTCGCCAGCAAACAACTTACTAATACAACAAAGAGCCAGCTGTGTTTTGTTCAGAGTTGCAAAACTCTGTGTATGTCCAAGTGAAATCACATTTGGTCATCACTTTATGTAGTCAGAGATCATTTCAATTGTGTGTTTTTTAAATGTATTATTTCTGTATATTTTTTTTGTTTTTTATTATTAAAAGGAAAAATAAAAGGTCTATGGGGAAATATTAGAAATGCTTGTTCTCCTCTCAGCCACAGGAGGGGCGTGTAGGTGTCTGTGTTTGATTGACAGCCACTGGCAGGCCAAAGTGTCATTTGCAGGTATGTTTACATGCTGTTTAAGCTGTGCTGCAGCTGAGCAGCTAATCAGCCTGCTAACTGACATTAGTGGTGCACTTTTCCCCGTTGAATGTTTGGTGGCTCATTCAACAAGCTAAGGTGCAGGACAAGATGTGTTCATGTTTGTAAGTTAGATAAGAAGGAGACTTTAGCAGGAAAGCTAATGTGGAGCTCTCCATTTTCATAGAGAGACACCAGATGGTATTCCATCAAATTAATGCAGATAAACAGTGTTAATAAGTTTCAAATTTAAATTTCTCCCTTTTGGTTTCTGATTTCTTTTAAAGGAGAACACAGGACATGTGATTTAAAGAGCAGATATTAATGTTGAAGCAGAAAAAACCCTGCAATTTAATTTGGACTTACAATAGGCTAACTAGCCTATGAGAACAGGACCTCTGGGATGCTGCTAGCTGTTTTGGAAAAAGTGGCTCTAATGTGTCTTCGTGTCTGTACATTAAATACACGTACAATGTTGAACTAAAACAGCTTTGCAGTTATTGAAACACATTTTTGACAAAGATAGGCCAGTCATTTTCCTCTGCTTGTTGGTACAAACTTCCAACCTGATCTGCACTATAACATCACACTACTTTGTTTGTGACAGACTTCAGTCATTATTCACATAACCACAAGGAGGCCTTGTCAAAAAATGTTAACATTTCCCAGAAGTGATGAAAGAACAGTCAGTCAACAACCAAGAAAATACTGCTAGATAAACTTGAAAATAGGCTTACAGTATGTTAGCCTTAGTCTGTGGTATAATTATTGATTCCCATAGACAGAAATATCTTCACAAGCTCACAGTTAGACCTTGTTTAAAGACCCAATCTAGACATGTTTTAAAAAATATAAAAATATACTGCTTTGAATAATAATTCATGTCTGATATGTTTTGTCCACAAAAAAATAAATTACCTAGTCAGAAATGCTCCTTCTCCCTCATTAAAAATCCAACCCATTTTTAAAAGTTGAACTGCTGGACACTACTTAACTATAAAGTCCATTCTCAGTGTTTGTGCATTAGAGGCTTCAGGTTTCCACATCACACTTGTTTAAGTTATTCATGGGACCAGGATTGGCTTCAAACTAGTTGTGATGTCACAAATCATGATTGTAGGCTCGCCCCTTAAAATCAGATTTTCATTGAGCACAGAGAAACTTTCCTCTTTCAGCAGATGAATGTGAAAACAGCATTCTAGTGTCGAACTCCGCATATGCATCACTCTGCTCAGTGAAGCTGAAACATCCAACTGAAGTAACAAGAAAAAAACACATTTTTGAGTGGAGGTGGACTTTAAAGATAAAAGCAAACACAATTTGCTTTCTTGACTTGATAATGCTTAATGGAGAATAATAATAACATCTGATTTCTTCAGCAGAGTTTCCCTGCCTCATGGGTTAGTACTGTAGAAATGGAATTATTTAAGCAGTTGGAGTTGCAACATCAGGTCTGTGATCACTGATCCGTAGCACACTACAGGGTTCCAGGCAACAAATGGTAGCTTTCATGAGTGTGCAGTGGCACTTCATAGCTTGAGGATGCTGTAATAGTTCCGTTCACTCGCCCACATCTGTCTGTCTGAGAGTTGTGTACGTACGGTGACGTTAGTGGAAACACTTGGAGGCAAGTGGCTGTCAACTGATTCAGCTCTGTCTCAGCTGGGGCTCGGAGGCCATGGGACTGGGATTCCTGAGGTGGCAGGATGTCTGCTCGTAAAAGCAGGAAGCCTGTTACTCACATTAACTGTAGATATTCATGATGATGTCACTGCTGTAGGAAAAACTCAGTAGAAAATGTGTGTTAAGACTATTAGTGTTCAGGGGAATAGTTGCGTTGATAACTTTTGTGAAACTGTGTGACGACATAAATTTACTTCATCATTGGAATATACTGGAGCAATGAGAAAGGCAAGTCATACTTCTTCCCTAACGTGTGGTTCTCCTTATGATATAAGCAGAACACCCAAATTCCTTTGCCCATTCCAAACAAGGAGGGCTTTTTTCGAAAAGTACTGAGAGCTTTTTGGACACAGGCCTGTTTCAACTCACAATGGGGAGAAATAGCCTTTTCCTATGTTTAGCCTTGTGTTTGTTTCCAACACATCACAGTACATGCATGTGTATGGTGTGTACCCTGTCCAGATTTGTTTTTGCAGGTTTTACTCATATAGTCCAAGTTCTGTTGATTCTGCAGATTAAATTTAGCTCATGGTCTCTAAAGACCAGGGTGTCGCAAAACCTGAGCTCAAATAGAAAAGCAAATGCTTCAAGCTGCTGCATACTGCAGGTTATAGAGAGTGAACTTGGAGACTGCCATGCTAGCGGGTCTATGAGACACTTTGTTGTTTTGAGCTAAATGATGTGGTCACACTGACACTGCTGATGTTAAGCAGGTATAACGTTTTCCATGTTCATCATCTTAGTTTAGCCTCTTAGCATGCTAACATTTAGTACTAAACAAAAAGTACAGATGAGGCTGATGAGAATGTTCTTTCTGTCATTTTGGACAAATTAAAAGATTTGATCTGATGATGATGACAATCTATCCAATAGTTATTGAAACAATTCACTAAAAAACACAAATGTCAGCCTCATGGTGACACTTGAGGAAAAGTCAAGGAATCACCAATGTCAGTAGGATTCATTCTCTGGGAACCATGAGTGTCAGTACAAAATTTGATGTCAATCCATCGAATAGTTGTTGAGATATTTTATTCTGGATCGGAGTGGTGAACCAACCGATCGGCCGACAGATGGACATTGCTGAGGCCAAACAGCCAGCAAAAGTTCTTCTATTCATACAGTCCAAATGTTAGCAATTACTGACATAATGTTACTGTTCTAAAACTTGATCACAACACAGTAGATTAGTCAAGACCTTATCAGTTTTTAAATACTTTCAGACCTATTTTGAGACCATCTTTGTGTGTTTCTTGCTTCAGTTTCAGCAAACGATCCTGGCCATCTGTGCCATTTATGGAGCATAAAGCAGCAGAATCAGCCAGAACCATCCTCCGCCTCTCCTCCATCTGTCAGTCCACAACATGCAGTCCCATTATTGAACAGTTCTCATAGCTCTCATTTGCCAAACCAGCTGTGGGACTGGCTTACTAGTTCACCAAGATTTGAGTCAGGCACAGAAAAGACTGTGTAGAAAGCATGTTGAAAACTTCAGTTAACTTATTGGACCTGATTTAGGAGCAATTTTTGATTTTATTGTGGTGAAACGCTTTTCCTAAATATTTCCTCCCATGATCAAAACCTTACTTTTGTGAGACACTGTTTAGGCTCATCTGTCTGTAGTACCCTGATTTTTCTGTTTCCTGTCCACTTGTTTATTGCATGTCACCCATCCTTCCTAAAATGTTCCATTTCACCAAGACATTACAAATACTTCAGGTGCTTTTTGTAACTTTTTGGTACCAAGTACTCTAAGCCTTACCTATTAAAGCACTTGATTGCTGCTCATCTTGGAAATAGAAAACGTTTTCTGCTGCCACCCCCTCCTATCTGTGTGCTTCAGTGTTGAGCCCTCCTCATCTCAGCAGACCATCAGCTCCAGACTGCATTCTTTCAGAGATGGATGCCTGGAAGAGAGGGATGAAAGGCCAGGAAATGACTGTGAATGGGAATAACCCACTCACTGGTGCCACTCCATGAAATCCATCCTCAAGAATCTTCTCATTCAAACTAGAACTGCTATGTTGTGCAAAAATGAGGACCTTGAGGGGATAGTTGAACTGGATCCACTGCAAATCATTTAGCACGGTGCTTGAGCAATCTCAAATGACTGTCAGCTAGTTACGCAGACTTTTGTCTTTGTTGGTTCGAGGCCTGAAAATAGCTTCCCCCAATTTTCCCCATCATGCACTTTGTCTTTCTCTCTCTCAAAAGTGCTCCAATACTGGCGGTGAGGACCACCATGCTGACCACTTTTCTATAAGAGACTTAAATTCTCTTCACATCCTTTTTTTGTATGCATACATTTACATATCAAATTTGCACTCAACAGTGTGTAAATGACATTTTTCTGCAGTTATTTGTGTAATTGTGTGAGAAAGTTACAGTCTGTGATGAAGGGACTTTGTGCCCGTTTGATCCCTCTGTATACCAGTAACACTGCTGTTGTCTCTGTGAAATGTCAACATTAGTACAACGCAGACTGTCTGCCTCTCTGCTCCACAATGGGACTGTTGTGTCAGTGTCAAAGACACGACAAAGTATTTAGAGGTGGAACACTTGGGAAAGCATAGCTTGGCTCTGTTTTGGATTATGCCGGTGTTTTGTAGAAAATATAAAGCAGCAGCAGCAGCATCTTACATTCTTTCCACCAATAACCAGTCTCTCCTTAGGTATTTACCATGTCCTAATTTCTCTGCTATGATTGCTAAAATGTGCTTCACGTTTACACGAGAGATATCAGATAAACACGAAAGAGAATTTTCGAGCCTTCTATCCGGAGATGTTCAACAACTGATAATGATTATTCAGTTATACACACCCTTCTCTTCTTTTTCTCTCACGCACATCTTATTGCATGAGGGTATGACACTGTACTTCTTTGAAATCTTGTTATTGAATCCAAGCAGCAGCTGCATCTCGTGTTGTGTCTCTCAGACTAAGACTAAGAAGATCAATGGCTAACCTGAAAATGTTAGCCCACATGTTTGATATTAGGATTTTGTTTCCCGTATTCCCATTTACATCTCTACATGAAGTAGGATTCATCTCCTCCCTGTACTACTTTGATATATAAATAGCTTTTTAAGGGCTTTTTAGTGCAGGAGAGTACCTGTTTTTTTTGTGTGTGTTTTTTTTGCACTGTGGATTTTGTTTCCCATCTCTCACGTTGTGTCAGGGAGGGATTGCTTCTCAACCAGTATGGATAGGATGAATATTCACCAGTAATTTTATCAGTGTACATATGGGCATGTGAGTATTGTGCTGTATATGTCTGAACCTATCCTTTAAGAGCATTTTCATGTTCCACTGTCACACAGTGTGTCTCTGTTAAAAGAGAGATCCTGTCTCAGACTTGATAGGTATTTGAGGTTGAGGTTGAGAGAACAACGGGGCATATTTATCAAGCTTTAAGCTGGCACTCAGATGACTGAGGAGAGAAGAGTCACGCATTCTCCGACCTGCATGCCTCTCTGCCAGTCGAGCTGCTGAAGTGACCGCACATCCCTGGCACCATGGTGGTTATGACTGTAGCGCTCTGATCTATCTCTAAATGAAAAATGTGCCTCTCTGCCTCTTCATCGCTTCTCCAAGCACCACAAGGTAAAGTAGAAACTAAAGGAACCATATTTCATATAGCAGTGTTTTTGTTCCTTAGCAAACTATAAAGTTTCAGTCTGCTATTCACTCCATCCTTAATTAATTTCAAATTCAAGTGAATTAAAAGTGAAAATCAAAATCTACTCAACAATATCTGCACAATATTTATGTTACAAAACATTAACATTTCAATATCTGTGATGTAAATATCTTACTCTGCCAGATGACTGGAACCTGCCACAAAAATAATTCAGGGTTTTCGATGATGTGAAGGGTTTGTCTACATCAGTAATTTTTCTAGATAAATAAGGATTAAAACAGGCAAATACATGTTTTAATTATACTCACTTAAGAAACTTCATTTGTAAGTCACACTCTTGCAGTGAAGGCCTGAGGTTTGTTTCCCAAATGTTGCAATTTGTTATCTGATTCATTTCAAAACATTTTGACATGAACTGAGTGAAGCCAGTTTAGATACTATACTTCACTCACACACAACATGCTCTTATTGCAGCATATACTCAACACACACAGAGCCAAGATGCCAAATATTAGCATATTTTCCTTTCTCATTAAAATCCATTCCACATTAGTTGGCTGAAATGTCTGTGTTGTGTCTAAACTTCAAGAAACACATTATCTTATAATTACCACTATTTCTCATCTTAGATAACTGATTTATTTTAAGGGTTGTGTTCCAAAGAGAGGGAAGAGGAATGTAAACAATGGTCCCTGCTTCAATATTACAACAGTTTAAATGAAAATGAACGTGCACACACACACACACAATGGAAAGAAATGTACTATTCTTCAGCTTATAATAAACTGCACTCATTTGCTAAGAGTCTGACAATTAGGAGTCTGATAATTTGCTCATGTGGTTAAGCAAAACAACTTAATTCTAAGTGTGGAACAATTTTCTAAAACATTTACTCATCATTACAGCTTGGGAAGAAAGACATTGCTTATATTTAAGCATCCAACTCCTAGGTGCCTTGCTGCCAGTGTCTTAGGTAATAAAAACCTTTTTTTACAGGATTTATGGTACAATTTCTCTGTGGTCTTTGGCTGAACATCTAGTTTTGACTGCTGACCTCTTTAAGTCCATGTGCGTGTGAGCTCAGTGTGTGTGTTTGTACAGGTGTGCCTGCAAGTCTGTGTGTATGCGTGTTGTGTCGAAAGCATTAGCGAGTTTAAGTCTGCCTGGGAGTCTGATCTTTTATATGATACTCAACCTGGTATTAGGGGTCTATTCAGCCCACTCCAGACAACAGAGATGTTTTGGTGCCCAGTGTTCGTCTGTGCTGTTAGCCGCAGGGAGACTTGGCACCAGGAGACGTCGGCTGGCGTGAGTGGAGACACTGAAGGACTCTAGCCATACTTGGTGAGAGCAAACATTCTCATCCTTAATCCTCCCCAAAGTAAACTTGACCACCAGATTTGCCCAGGCCTTAGGACACTGTGCACCAGACAGGATGTTGATTGCCCTTTCTACTTCCTCAGATAAGTTAATGGAACTGGAAATGTTTTTCAGCTGTTTTTTAGTGGAGAAATTGTTGATTATTCATTTCCCCTTGCGTAGAGGTTGCAGCGTAGGTATGGAAAGATTATAAGTTCATACAATATGTCTACTTTTACCATATTTGTACAGTTTGTATCCGTGCATGTATCTAGGAATGTGAATGTGCATCTTGTCTGTGCAGCTATGTGTATTTCACACAATATGGAATCATGCAGGGCCAACGTGACGCAGCTGAGATGGCCATGTACAGCTGTATGTTTTTTCTCCTCCAATGACAGTTTTTAAGGTCCTGAGCAGTGACCTGGGTGGAGCATGCTTGGAGCAGCAAAAAGCAAGCTATCACAGAGTCACATAAACTGGTGATACGCATACAGAGGAGAGCTATGATTTTGCAGTTCTGTTCCAGCCACCATCTGTATGTCATTTGGGGTGTGATAATAAATCATGGCACAATATGTGAAAATAATGCAAGCAATTTTACATTTATTCATTTGGCAGATGCTTTCGTCCAAAGAGACGAACCACTGTGGTACAATCCACGCCACAGTAGATCAAGGAGAAGCCTTTGAAAATAAGTGCCTGAACACTCACTTCCATGTTGCACTTGACACAAGTGGCACAAGTCTTGAGGATGCATGAAGTAACATATACTGTACATTCAGCAAGCACTTTATTAGGAGCATGTGTGCAATCTAATGCAATCCAGTACAACAGCTCAGAGCATTACATTGAAAAGTGTTCCAAATATTTTATTCCCCCTTTGTGTATGTTAATGGGGTGGACAAAATATTGGGAACACCATTCAATATAATGCACTCCAGTACACCACCACACATTACAACCTCAGTAATAAACATAAAGTAGAATAATCACCTTTCTGACAATGTCAACAAAAACTGAAAAGGTATAAGTAAAAAGTAGAATTTATGGCAGAGCTGTTGTATTGGATTGCATTAGATTGCAAAAGTGTGCCTTATAAAGTGCTTGGTGAGTGCAAGTGCCTGGCAGATTAGAGAAATAGATAAAGCACATTAGGTGAGTAAGTACTCTTGGAAGAGTTTGGTTTTTTTAGGACAGAAAGAGATTCTGCTGACCGAATCCCATTAAGGTAACTTGTTCCAGAGATTTTCTGCCTCACAGTAACAGCAGGACTAGTCGTCGTTCATCTGCAGATTGTTTTGAACAAGAAGATGCATAAACCTGAATGAGGGAGTTCAGGTAGGTGAGTGTTGCAAACATTTACATTGCAAACAGAATTCAACACTTGACAAGTTTTTTTTGTTGTTGTTACCAAATCCAGCATTTTGTTCGGAGAACGGTTAATTTGCTTTTCTTAAAGAGGACATTGAAATTTCAATGTTTTTATTTATCAGTTTACAGTACATTTACACTCAAAAAAGTGCTGGGTTGTTTCTGTTTACACTTTGATGATTATGCTTGGTCATAATTGTGGGTTGTTTGGGGTACTGTAAACACACTGTTGGGTTGCTCATGCTGGGTCAAACTGTTCATTCGCAGCTGAACAGCTGGTTGGGTTATTTTGAACCAGCTACTGTTTCATTCATTTTCCTGCTCATCCATTCACTCTCTGGATCCATCTCTTGTGGTCAAATGTTCGCACAACACATAGTGGGCAGGGTTTTATGGTAGGTAAATATGAATAGGGGAGAACGGGGTAAATCGAACCAGTGGGTAAAATGAGCCACCCCTCTTATCTAGGTAACCATAAACAAAAGTAATCATGTGACCACAAATTAAGTATAGTTCACGTTACTCAATCCATCTTGGACTCAAGCACATGGAGAGAGTGGTCAGCAAAACAAAGCAAAAAAAAGGATTTTTGTCATGCCAAGTGAATTCATCATGTTACTAAAGTTATCAGTCTTGTATCTTAATTAAAATAGATGAGTTTTGGACATTATTGCACGTTAATTTAAGTCAGTGTAAACTAAAAAACAAGGTCAAACTTAGCATAATTGTGAATCTGAGCCACTGTATGAAACAGTTTTGTCAAAATGGAGGTTGTAGGGTAAAACATGCCAGTGATGTTGGGGCAAGTTGAGTCAATGGTTCATTTCCCCCCCAAAATTATTTTCTGATACTCTAGAGACTAGAGACCCTGTTCATGTTCATGTTTGATCACTCTTACAAGTGTTACAATGTTGATGAATAAATACCTAGTTGCTGATTAATGTTAAGTTTAAGCCACACACAAACATGCTGTACATACAAACGGGTGACAAATTAAAGGAAAAACCAATATAAAGTATCTTAGTAAGGTATTGGGTCACCACATGCCGACTGAACAGCTTCAATGCGCCTTGACATTGATTCTACAAGTCTCTGAACTCTTGTGGAGGGATGAACATCATTCTTCCTAAAGATACTTCCTCATTTGGTGTTTTAATGATGGTGGTGGAGAGCACTGTCTAACACATCAGTCCAAAATATCCCATAGGTGTTCAGTTGGGTTGAGATTTGGTCGCTGTGAAGGCCATAGCATATGATTCACATCATTTTCAGGCAGCGGGATATCTTATAGTAATATGACATAATCTATATAAAAAACTAAAAGACAGTTTCGATATTTTTGAAATTAGACTGTATTTCAGACTTCTCTTACACGGTATCAATTGGTGAATACAACTTCAATGTTTGGCTCAGTATTGTTAAACTTGTTGCCAAAAATTGGGCTGTGACCTACCCGGAGCATTTGAGCCTTCCATTAAGTAGCTCCAAAAAATGCCACTAAATGTCATTTTTGGATTCACAATGTCCAGTCTTTACTCCATTATCCTTGCTGCTATAGGTTACTGTATGTCTCCTCTGCTTCCCTCTCCCTCTCTGCTTTTCTCTCCATGCTCTGTCTACCTCCAACTCTGTTGCAGTTCCAAACTTATGTCCTTCATACAGCCTTAGTAAATTCGGCCAACAAATTCAAAATAGTCCTCATGAATGTAAGAACTTGGCACTGGGTATTCACTATCAGTCATTTTACCATGATAAAATAAAAAAATTAAAAAGCTGAAATGTCTCTGGCTTGTTGTCTCACGTCCTTTTGAGAGTAAGCCCTCCAGTGGACAGTAGACAGCAGTCAGCGTGGAACAAATATGTTACTTTTTAAATTTTAAACAGAATTTAGTCCATTATAAGATGTTACAACACTACCTGTGATTATAATAGGCTACACAATCAACACACTTGTAGTTGCCAATTGACACCAGGGCAGAAATGTCAAAAATACTGCTTCAGAAATATCAATTGTTATATATAGCATACTATGTTAATGCAACACTAGGTTTTATGCTCAAATTGTTTAGTAGCTGAAGGTGAGAGAGCTTTGAAGGTCCTGCCAACCTTGCTTCCCCCATCTATCTACAAGAGAGAAGGAAAAGTCTTCAGACCCATCTCTGAGGAGTCCTGCAGGAGGTAATTTATTGACATGCAACCTGTAAGTTTTGCTCTAGTTTTTCTTCTTCAGTAAGGGTGGACGTTTTTACTGCTTGATATGTTTGATAACTATGAAGGTTATTTATGGCCAGAATGTTTGAAAAAAAAATACTGTGGATGTAAAACGAAACCCATAAATGAAAAAACTTAAACTGTAATCGTAAAATCAAACCTGTAAACGGGAAAACCAAACTGTAAATGAGACCGAAGAATAAAATCTAAAGTAGAAACAAGACAAGTGAAATCAGTTGTCCTGTTTTGCTCATTGACTGCTTAGAAAGTGATTGACTTTGGTCATCTCCGATTCACCAGTTGGTGGCAATAAAGAAAATCAAACACAGCAGGTGGGTAACTCTTTAGCAGTGTTTTCTTTAGTACATGTCTGGCTGCCATAAGCTATAGTTTAGTTAATCTGTTTCACGGGAAATAAATAAAACGGAGCATTTCATGTTATCAAGTTAGCTAGTTAGCCGCTAATTATTAGCCGTGAAAGTGCAGCCCTACGTGGCTCGCCCAAACATAAAAACAAGGCCAAAAAGTAGAGATCGAGAACATTGACCTGAGAATGAAAGGATTGAACTGAAAGCAAAGAAGGATCCAAGAGTGAAAAAAGCCTGACCGTGTTACATAATCATAACAGAACAACTGATTTCAATTGTCTTGTTTCCCCTCTAATATTATTCTTCAGTTACAGTTTTTTTGGTTTGTTTCTTTTTTGTTATGGTTGTGTTTTCTCATTGATAGTTGTGTCTTCTCATATACATTTTTTGGGTTTAGGTTTAGGTTTATAATTTCTTTTTCTCATTTATGGGTTTACAGTCACAGTTTGTTATTTTTTGCTTCCAAACATTCTGGCCTTAAATTACCTTCATTGATAATCCTCTGGTGATTGCTGGAGTTCGGTAGTCAACTACTTGATTTGGAGCTGATTTTTATGACAGCATGGCCTAATACTCTTATGCACAGGGGCATGACTGAAGTTATTGATGGCTAAATTGGTTTGGTGTTTTATCTACAGCCCTTCTAATTAGCACGAGGGATGTTTATCATATCCTGTGTATTAATGAATGGGAGTTTCCAAACAATGAAATTTATTCACATAACACTATGTAAGATCTGATGTGTGCAAAATGTCTAATGACTGAGGTGTAATTAACAGTTGAGGATCAACATGGTTGAGTATTTACAAAATGCAGAAACCAATCAACCGTTCCTGCACATTTTGTGCCCCTGGGGATGAGATGACTACGTGCCAGGCCTTCATCATTGTTTCAGGCCACTCCATCGAAACAGACTCTTTGTCGGGGCTGTAGATGTTTGCTTTCTTCATGTTTGACATCAATTACAGCAGTGCCCCCCACCCCCCCACCTGGGAGTTTCTCCAGCATGCAGTGTATCATATTGATGGACATGAGTCCTAATCTCAGAAGTTTTTGAGGACAATAATTTTTTCAGCCCACATTGTGTGTATAAAGGTTTTTTTGGACATGTGTTGAAGGATTGTTACATTTGTTATTTTTTATATAATTATGTTATAAAAAGCTGTTCTATAAACTGGTGTTTTTATCTACAGTCCCTCTAATTAGCACCAGGAATGTTCATAATACTGATTGTATTCATGAAAAGGAGCTTCCAAAAAATGAAATGTTTTTTACTACACACTGGTTTGTGCAGGATAGCTGGTGTCAGGCATGTGTGTGGAGTGGTACATTTGTATTTTTACGGTAGTTTTTGTTTCTATGATTATGGGAAATTATTATAAATTACACAACAATAGTTATTATATATACATATATTATTATTATTATTATTATTATTATTATTATTATGTAATATAAAAGTAGCAAGGCAATGACAGGAAATGACCCAGTGCATGGGTAATATTTAACCCAGCAATAGAGTTAATTTCACTCACTAGGTTGGGTCAAATGAACAAGCCAACATTCTGGGTGTAATGGTAAAACCCAGCATGTGTTCTGTCCCAAAGTTAATATGCAGTGAGGTTAAAGTTTGGTTATTTTTTAACCCAGCAGTTTTTTGAGTGTATGTACAAAAGGTTCCACATGTCTTTTTACATTTGGAAATCTACCAAAAAAAGCAGAAAAAAATAAGGAATCCTCCAACTGTCTACTTCTTGAGTTCAAGAATTTACATTATGGTGTGTGTGAGTGTGTATGTTCTTACACATTGTACTGTATTAACAGAGTGGACACATGATTGTGTTGGTGAACATACTGATCATGCATGTCCTATATGTGACTGTACAGGTACAGTGTGAGTCTATAGGCTTGGATCATTAACCAATAGGGCACTTGGAGTTATTTGTACCAGTAGCTGTGCATGAAGGGAATGTTATTCTAAAGCCTGACTGTGGAATGCACTACTCAAACACTATAGTCTGACCCACGCACTGTACTATGTTCCCTTCACATGCTGATTGAAAACATCAGTGTGGCACCTCAGTGGGATAAAATGATACCCTTCATTCATGTCCTCTCATATGTGTTTCTGGCACAAGTCCATACAGCGAATGAAAACATCACAAATGCCTGGAAGTGTTTACCTACCATTAAGTCAAAAAACATTCATGGGCATACATATTCATGCACGATGATAATAGCTGTCAAAGACAGATCTGCACAGTCTGGTGCACCCAGCTGTCAGGCTTCTGATCGCTGCCACATATGGGAGTCTTGTTTTTATGATAGACGTCTTTCAAGTGCTGAGGATTTTTGGAGTGTTTTAAATTCTCTCTTGAAAACGTATCCATTTTTAATCCCATGCAGGCCAGGAGTGGTCAGCTCAGACCTGAAGGCTGGATGAGTAAGAGCATACAGAAACAGGTGTTGTGTGAGGAGGTGTTCATGCACTCAAACACTTCACCAGATGACAGAAAGACTGTTATGTAAAGCTAGCAACAAACTCTCTTTAAATAGAAAGAGAGACAGAAAGAAGGAAAAACAGAGAGAAACTGGTGACTGACAACACTCACAAATTCCATTCTTTTACAACTTTTTAATTTTGTGTTCTCCTACATGTTGTGATTGAATGTTTTTCACATATTCATATTTTTAACCATATCTTTTAGTCCTCATGAAGCAGTTACATCATTTAAATGGGGTGCAGGAGGGCAAACAACACAAGCGATCACACAAGTTGTAGACAAACCCTAACAACAACATCTAAACAACTTAATTAGAAAAGAAAACATTGGCGAAATTGTTATTAGTCTAACCCTTATTAGATTGTGCAGAGTTATGGTGCTACCTGGTGTAACTTTGACCGACCATACAGTTTGCAAAAGATGCTTATAATGGACATTTTGGGGGCTTTGTTTTAGACTTCACTTACAAAGACATGGTTAGATAACAGAGATCAACTTCATTCTAGTGATTTTTACACAGCCCCACATCTCAGTACTGATACTATGAACAAAATACTATCATACCAAGCACAAAAAGAACAAACTAAAACTCAGGTTTGAAAAAATCTGGAGCAGTTCTCTCCATGAATGTGAAAGCTACAGATTAATTGTCTATCAGCATTTTTGTAATGTATATATAGGACACGATGCACAGGTTGAGGAGTTTTTCTAAAGTTGTTTCCGACACAGGGAATGTTCATTGTTATTCATTTATTTAAAATGTACTGAGGCATGTCTCTGTTGGATTTATTGATTGACGGGTCAGTATCCTTTGATCTTGACAACTTGAAACTCACTTTAAAGTCAAAAATCTATTTTCTGAACTTCTTCAGTCTTCCACTCAAGGCCAGTTTGAGTTTACATAATGGTGTGTTTATTATTTAGTGAACATTACAGTATGCTGACTAACTTAACTTTTGCAATATGTGGGTTTCTTATCTTTTGCAGCCACATCCTCCCAAACATTCTCAGGGTGAAAGCCAGATCCTGCTTTCAACACATTGGCTACATCTCAGGTTGGGAACTTTCCTGTAACTCACGGTGAGAGTAGTATGGAGGGTTTTAAGGGACGAAACTAAATATATAAATACATAAATGATTATATAATTAAAGGCTTAAATAAATGAAAAAATACATAATGATGTAATTTAATGCTCAATTGTCACCTTTAATAAATAAATCACAAATTAAAGAGACATTAAATATATAAATGTAAAATTTGTATATATATATATATATATATATATATATATATATATTATGTACTTATATATATAGTTTCGGCCCTTAAAACCCTCCATAGAGTACAGTGTGTTTAACATCTTGCTTTAACTGTGAGTTTGGTATTTCTCTCACACTTACTTTATTTCAGTAAGACCTTGTCCTCTGACCTACAGCCCTCTCAGCTCAGCTCAGGGAGGTTTTCTCTACACTTGGTTGACCATGACCTGCACTATAGTTTTTCTACCCCCTCTCCCACTCAGAGAAAAAAATCCCTTCCTCAAACAGAAGCATTCATGGTTTGGTTGTTATTAAACCCATAGGAGAGACAGACAGCTTGGAGCTAGATCAGCGCAGAAGGAGAGCTCTTTGGCCAGGAGGGAGAGTACAATATGATATAGTGTTGCATGTGTTACATGGTGTATTATGTTTCAAGGATATGTTTATTTTTATGAAGAATGACAGCCTCAGGGGAAAACCTGGATATCTCCTGGATACATCCGTAAAAAAGATATAACCTTTGAATATTTGTCATTTTGACACTGATGTTTGCATTCTTTTACTGAATACTTTTTATTTTTTGACAGAGTTATCATTTGAACATGGTTAAGTTTCCCGTGAATGTCAAAAACATACACACATGGTCCAGTTTTTAGTTTTTGAGAACTAAACCATTCATAGGTATTTATTAAGGATGTATTTTTTTTCATAACTTTAACAATAACAATAACAGTGATTGTTGCTTATTTAAGCATGAATATTTAATGTTGTAGAGAAATATGAAGTAAGAAAAAAATAAGAAGTTTTCTGTGCCTTTACTGTAAATGCCAATGTGGCTAAAATGCACCTGCACTTTTATTCTGTAATTAGAAAATATGCGTGCAAGTACAGATTGATCCCAGCCTTCACTTAAACCTGCATGAGTTGTCCAGTAAGTATATTATACCATATCTATGCAGGCATTATTGTAATCTGGGGGTATTGTAAATGTCTTAGAGTTCATGAGACTGCAGTGTGATGCTGAAAGACTTAGGAAATCAAAATTGCTTGTTGTAATGAAAAAAACAAACATGATTAGATGAGGAAATGCTTTTTGATAGTTTTATCTTTTAAACAAGCTGATATCATAAATTATCCAAACAACGAGGAATTATTGAATCAAATTTAGGAAGAGGGACATTTCCTCCTCAGTTAAAGTAATTCAAAGACTTAACAAGCTTAGAAGGCTAACACATTTACACTTATTAAAGATGCCTATCAAGCATGATCAGCCTCAAAATCCAACAAAAACATCCGCTGTCCAGCCTGGATCTGATTGTCATCTCTGGATCTCTTTATACTGCAACATAGCCAGATTTTATTATCATCCTCATCTGTGCTTGATTATATATCTGCTATTTCCTTCCACAAGGCATGGGATTTCTATTTTGATATGTGTTTTAGAAATGTAGAGTTACGTGTGTGTGCGTGTGTGTATGTGGCTTGTAGTCAAGGTTAATAGTCCCACTGCTCTCTCATCATGGAAATCTGCAAGTCATTATCCAAACTGCGCTGTAGTATAACTAACAACAAGACTCCTGAGTACGGAAATGGCACATGCAACTGATTTCCACACATTAAATACAGTATATATTTCATATTTGTGGTCCCTTTTCTCATCATATGTAGTCTGCATTTGTTTCCATTCTCTATTCTGTTTCTATTATCTCAGTAGGTTTTTATATCTATGTTGGGGCTATTTGAAATCTCTTTGCCACGTGGATTCATGTTAACACTCTGTTTGTCTTTGCTGTATCCTGGTATTTTTCACCACTGAGATGACTCAGTTTCCACATGGGATTTATTAAAGATTCAACATACTGTATCTTAGGATGACCTTTTTTAGGCATGAGGCTGAATAAAACATTTCAGCAGTGACTGACAAATGGAATTTTTAGCTTGTATTGTATCTGATGTGACAGACAAAAAATAGAAACAATGCTAATGTCTTCCATTTTGTTCAAAGATCTCCTTGTCATTCTTCCGCAGCTTCCCTCACACGTTCCCAGGGTTTCACTGCACTACAGTACAACCATTAGCATACCAGTAACAAAACTGCACATGGAATTGATTTGGGTTAGTGCATCGCTCCTATCTGAACATTCCTCTCCCCGTCTTTATTCGAAAATAATGCAATGCAGGAATGTACTTTGTCCCATTGAGTTTGGGGATGCACTTCATTGCAAATGGCTCTGCTGAAGTAACCACAACTCCACCCACATCACACGGTGCTTAAATCAATTGCATTTAACAGTATATCTGCTATTCTCTGCAGTGTTTCTCTCTACTTGCTTTTAAACATAAAACACTGGGCTGTTATATATTGATTTTCTACTTTTTATCAACTTTCATGTTCTGTAATCAGTACTTGTTTGAGTCATTTATCAATAAGGTCATAATACCCTAAGAGTGGGTAATAGTGAAATGTACATTTATTGTACTCCAGTACAGTTTTCTGTGAGTTGTACTTAATACTTCTACTTTGTAATTCTACTCCACTCCACTCACTCCATAGAGAGTATTGTACAATTCACACAAGTACATTTATTTAACAACTATAGTTACTAGTTGCACCATTATGGTTGCACCATTTAATGGGTCAGGGATAAAATCCAAAAGTATAATATAGTGTTTTAAGTATTTTGGGGCAAGTCCAACTCAAGTCATTTAAGACAAGTTCATATTAATTATTAATTATTAATTAAGATAATTTCTTTATTATCAACTAATCTCAGTTCACTAATCAGTTCTTGATACAGAGCTTTGCTAGCTAGTTGTGCTACATATCACAACCTCTTGACTTTGTACCATGTTGTACATTGTAAAGAACCTTAGTACAAAGTCAAGAGGTTGTGATATGTAACACAGCAAGCTAGCCATACAGGAACTACTCTCTGGAGACTAAAAACATGATCGCCATTTCTAAACTAAAATGACCATACTGTTCGTAATGAAGGAACATGTCACCTAGTGCAACAGCATGGCTCACTGGTGTGTTTTTAATAGTTTTTGGACAACAACAGAGGTCTACGGCACACAGGAGAAGATATATCAGGCTTTGGATACACACACAATACTTGTAAGTAGGATCAACTTAAGTACATTTTCTGGTAATACTTGTCTACTTTTACTTAAGCAACATTTTGAATGAGTTTAGTGTTTTACATTGTTGTATTGCTACCTTTAGGACTTGAGTGCTTCTTCCATCACTGAGAGCTGGAATACATGTGTGAGCAATTCCTCATTGTCAGTCCATATCCCTCTCATCCATTCAGACAAATCTCCCCACTAGCTCTTAAGTCTCAAGTTCACCCCTAAACAAGTTGCTCCTGTAACATATCTGCTATGCTGTGCAGAGCAAATAGAACAAGTAGGATTTGAAAGCCCCACATCTCAGGGTCATTAGATTGGAAGCCATGGCCTGGACAGCACCATGTGGATATTGACTCATAGGCTGTCCTCCTACACCACAGGCCCTCTATGATGTTTCCTCCTATGAAAGGCTCCCTATTGACATGATGAATGGGCTCAGCTTCACGGTGCAGTGCTCGGGGAAATTGAGTCACAGCCAGGAGGTCATCAGTCCAAGCCTGGTTTACACATGAACATAATCATCCTAATATATACCCATATGCATCGGTGGGTTAACACGCTAAGAGGCTACTTAGCTGAGCAAACTTTACTGAAGAATCTATTCACATGTCTCAATGGGTAGGTTGTCTGCCTTGGTGGTTAATTCAACTAAAGGCTTTTCAGAATGGTGAAGATCCAGATCTCAGTCTCCACCTGAGAACTGAGACTGAGAATTAATCTAATGCATTTTCTCTGTGAAAAGAGTATTTGAATGTGTACCAAACATATTTTTACTGCTCATGTTCAGATATTCTATATCAGTTTTCTCTCCCAAGTTCATTCTCGTACATTGGGCAGCTTTAAAAAGTCCTATGAAAGCCCAAAAATGTACTTTATCCTTTTCAAAAAATGGCGTAAGAGGCAAAATATGTAAACAAAAAGTTTTGTATTTGAGTTTTATGTTCCCGGAAAGAGACTACAGTAATACAGTAATAGAAAACCGTACTTATAAGGAGGCTTCTGTGTTTTTATAAACAGATTATCAACAGGTAGTGCTTCAAGAATACACACGTAGTTCATTAGCTTTAGTCTGGTTCCAAACCTCTGAATCACTGTCCACAGCTGTGATATTTTCAGCAATTCAGTAAATAGACAGTGAAACCAAAGTGCAGTTCAGTTTGTTTATAACTCAACTTCAGCTAATCTCTGACGTAAAATGCTAACACATCCATAAGCAATACTCATGTTTTGTTATGGTTCTAATTACATAATTAGAATATTTTGTTGCTATGACCTGATGTGCAGCATTTGCTGTTTTTCTGTTTAAAACTTCAGGTATTTTTCATGGTTTGTGCCCTCATTTATTTCTTTCCATCTGTATTGCCACATAAAATGTTAAAATGCAAGAGAAATACAATAAATCAGTCCTTTACTTTCCAGTGGGTTTTCATTTTGTTTGCACAAGGTGTGCACAACCGGTGTGGATGGGGTCTCCAGTCTCAGCAAAACACTTGTGGTTAGGATTAAGGTCCACACCCAGGAGCAACCAACACACACACACACACACACACACACACACACACACACAAACACACACACACACACACACACACACACACACACATATATACACATGCATGCACGCTCACATACTTTCACAGCTGCTCTGTGTTTTCACATGTGAAGTCATGTTCTGTTGAAGTGGAAAAAAAACAGTAGCGCACATCTACATGGAGGACACAACCCTGAAAAGAACAATGAAGTGAGGGTGAGAAAGAGGGCGGTAGAAAGTGACAGCATGAGACAGAGGATCAAGGATATGAGGAAAAAAGAACAAGGCAACTCCTCCTTGATCCACTCGGTGTCTGACTTGTATTAACCTCTGCACGTTTCTTGGCCAAATAGTTTTTATGTTCCAGTTCTGCTGAGCTCCACTAAATGATGACATATGAGAATCGTTAGGTTATTTCAGTCCCATGAAAGCAACGCCCTTTTATTTCTAATCCAGGTCCTCTCTTTCATGTGCTTCCAAGCTGAAAACGTTGTGGGTGGATGTGGTCAAGGAGTCTGCTTCAGAAGCATGTTGGTACCAATTAAAGATACCACTTAAAGGACGCTTCTTGATCTCTTTAATCAGCTTTTCAAATATATATTTTTGTGTATAATATTTTTGTCTGCAGTTTTGGTCACCTGTTCATACAGCTACAGATGTCTGCTTATAGCCTGTAAATAACATTGTGTCAATAAAATATTCCATCTAATATTCTCAGTGTGTCCTGTTATTGCAGTTGCTTAAAGGGTTGAAATGTGGGAGTCAAGGAACGCAGCAATCTTCTTTTAAAGGATCCCTCCTATGAAAATGCACATTTGTATGTGTGCACTCATGTGTCATGTAAATGTGTGTAACATGTGACAGGTTTCCCTCCCACTGAACTGTCAGCGGGCTGATAAAACAGACAGAGAGTTCAAAGGTCATGGGCCAAGGTCAAAGGTCATTGTGTTTATGAATGCAGCCCTAGACTGGACATACTGCGTCAACAAAAATTCATTAGGGTCAGGATGTCACTGTGGAGTGAGACAGTGTTTCCCAAACAACGTCTCGTATTTCCACCAGGTTGGTCTGTAGCAGAGTGGATGTGCAAGATTTGTGAATATCAAACAGTGATGAGCAGATTTTCTTCTCAGCTTGAAGTGATGGTTGATATCTTGAACCGAAACCTGAAAAATACGATATACTTCACATGTGTCTGCAACTGTGTCACGTTAATGACAAATAGACATTCTTTAATTTGAAAGTGGGCCGCATGGAAACTGGAAGTGTGGCCACATCCTCTGATTCTTGACCACCTTAAAATTATCAGTGTAGCAGCCTGCCATTCATCCACACACCGCTGTTTTATGGGGCATATGAGAATTACCAGGATCTTTTCAGCCCTAAATCTCAGAAAGAACTGTCAGTCCAGTTTTAGACGTGTTACACTCACCAAAAAAGCCTTTGAACAGAACATGTGAGGCCCAGATGGCTGTGAACTTTGTGTGGGATGTCAGACTTTGTGAAGAGTTTGATTTGAACAGGAGAAGGGTGGTGCAGGAAAGCCAAAATGTTCTTTCTAAAGCAAAGTTTACAGAAGAAGACTCAGTACTGAGCTGCGCCCTGCTTCCATCATACAAATTAATACCATGCAGTTTGTACTGTATACACATTTTCATAGTCTACTATTTTTGAATTTAGTACATGAAGTTAATTTACTTTAACAATTTTTGAATTTTTGTGTATGTTTTCCAAGATCCTCCTGGAGCTGTCTTGCCACCATTTGCAACATTATTGTTGCATTATTATTCAGAATTTCTTCCAGCTGTAAGTAGCTCTACCATTTCCATTTTGCATTGTGGGACAATAGTGTTCACCAAATATACTTAAGTTTGTCACTTTTCCAGTGTGAAAACATTGTCAAAACTTGTTAGAGTATGTTTCTGTTACAGTGTCAGACATTTAATGACAAACAGACATTATTTGCGGATGAAAAATGAAGATATAGAGATGTACAGTAGGTGCACCTTTCATGACCTGTTACCTGTTAAGAAATCATGTCATCAATCTCAGAAAATGAATAAACACCTATCATTTATCAGATCTGCTGGATGCTGAATGTTGGATGTTGGGGTCAGTGGGTCAGTATCTGTCGCACATGTGAACACCACATGCAACATATGTTTTAAAAGTACATCTAAAACCACTATGGCTGGCACATCTGCTCACCTCATGTTCAATGTAGTGAATGTGTGCTTGCATATAAATGTGAAAGAATTACTGTATATAACTTTACTTTACTGGTCTGTCTGAGTTTAATACAGGTCTGTAATAACCAACTATCCAGATGGAAGTAAAATACATGGTTCAGCTGGCAGTCCTGAGAACGACTTGCGCTCCGGCATATTCAGAGTGGACAGTCTGTGTAGTGGGCAGAAGAATACAGTAATTTAGCATATAGAGAATATAATTATGGAGTAAAACCGTGAAGATTTCTCTCGACTAGAATAGGACACCGGCAGAAATCAGTGCTCTGTGTACTGCTGGCAGCACAATGAGGTACCAGAGTGACAGATTGAATATAGCCAAGGTCAAGCCGCCAATGCCAGAACACAACCTCTGTCTTATTGTTGTCTCTTAACCCAAATAAATTGATATCACATGAGCAATCACTCTCTGTCCTGCAGCTGTTCATATCTGCTGACATCAGGAGGAACACAGGATGCTTGAGGCACATCATCCAAAAAAATATCAGTATTCAGTGGTAGTTTCACTGTCTGGGGGAACCTGCATGTAACTCTGATACCAACTGAGTAGTGTCTATTGTTTTCTAGACACGGCTTGGTAGCTTGTAGTGTTTGTTGACTTCCAACGTGTTGCTATAAATACACAACTTACATCCTCTTGTTCCTGTTGGAGATGAGAGGGCAAAAAAAGCATATGTGGTCAGTTGGTGATTGTTTTGTTCATGAAATGTATTTGGGTTGAGGCAGTCTAACTGGAAGATGATGGTTCTGATTCACTGCTGAGAGCCGTCTATGAGACTTTTGATCATCATTTTTTAGCATCATTTTGCCAAAGGTTGAGCAGAACTGTCTATTATTTCCAGCTGCTTCAGACCAGTATTGCACCTCAACACTGACAAATGTGAGCTGTAACGCTTTGGGAAAAAAGAAGAGAAGAATAAATACAGGTGATGAAACTATTATATAAAAGTATGCCATATGGTCATTGCATTACATAATATATTTAGCACAGGCAGAGATAGGAGGAAAACTTTATTCATTTAGATATATAACAGTTTAACTGCAGTAGCTGTGGCATATACTGTATAGTATTTTGCATTTGCAGTGAGAGTGGATGTGGTCTGGCGGTTTACTTTCTTTACTTAGGCCCTAATTACAAACTAAACTGGGGAACTTTCTCAGAGGAAACGGAGAACGTCTGATTTGGGCTAAAAAAGCCACCATAAAAGAGCAAAGATAGTCATTACAATGATTTTATTTTGGCCATAAGCTTGTAAAGACTACATTCATTTTTTTCTCATATAAACAGTTAGGGAAACAGTAAATGGATGGTCAGCCTCTGAGTTTAAATATACAACAGCACTGTATTTCCCTCTAAATGATCTGTTTTGTTACAGTTTCTGTGCACTACAATAAGCGGCTGCAGCTTTCAGGAGGTAGAGGGGAAAATATGGTCCACTTGGAGCATATCAAAGGCATGGGACGCGGGGCGTTTCTCTGTTGGCTTTAAAGGAGGAACTTGACACTGAGTCTGATTATGGTCATTTCTCTTCCCGGTAATCTGGCCAGCAGGGGGGCAAAATGTTTAACTTTTCTGACATATTTTGAGATTTACCGTATTATAAAGAGTTACCAGTTTACTTTTAGTCATCTAAAATGTTTGCGCTTCAGTGAAACTTAAAACCATCTGAGCGCAGGGACAGAAAGTTTGGCACAAAGGCATTTTGAAAGGGGTGTTGCAAGCTGAACTGGCAACCGACAGTCCCAGGGCAGGTCCTGCCATTGCGTCGCCAAGAGTCCGGAGGCTGAGGTTTGTGTGGACATTTCTGGGAAAGCCTCCACGGCTCCGTTTTGCCAAGGAGAACCTGGGAAGAAGCACGCTTTTTTCCTGCACAGACTCAGCGCAGGTTTCCAGTGCAGTTCAGAGTCAGCCTGCTCACATTTCTTGCATTTTGTCGGAGGTTCCTCCTTCGTGCACCCAGAAGATCTCCTTACAGTGTGTTGGAAATAAAAACCGCCCGAGGATTAATTTGATAGGTTAATAAGTTAATAGAGTGAAAGCGTAAGAGTGTATTTTGGAGATGTGACGTGGTCCAAAACTTTTCGCCGAAAGACTTCATTCATTTTGTCCGGTGATTGAGGATTTATTTCAGAATTTTGGATGTTTGTATAACAGAGATGCTATATACTCCTAATCTTCCTGGGATTATACTTGAAAACGGAAGTGGTCCGAGATGAAATTCTGGGTATAACTGTTTACGCACGACTAATTCTTCTCTTATTCGCAAAAACAGAGCAGTGAGGTGGTTTTCGTCAGCAGAGAGCATGCTCTGAAACATCACTGGCAGACTATTATGTGCCGATCCTGTACCTACCCTTGTCTTCATCTGGAATTAATTGATTAACAACCTCAAATGCTCTAAAGACGCGTAAGGATCACGGGTCCACCACTGGATCTTTTTCTTTCCCTCGGTGAGTGTTTAGCCTACTTTATCTGACATCTCGCCAAAATGTGGAGGGCTTTTCTACTTAGTTTAGCTCTGATTTATCTGCTGACCTGCACAGGCGACGCCGACAAACAGACTTACCTCAAGCGTCTGCAATTGCGCCGATTAGGAAGGAGAACTGGGCGTTCTCAGCTGGGCGCAATGGACAAGGAGCGCCTCGCCGGGCGTGTGCGCCCTGGATTTGGTTCGGCAATCTCGGTGCACAGTTACAGTAGGGGGGAAGATGTGCAGGCTGACGAGGGTACCCCAGTTGCAGGGACTAAGCAGGGCAGGAGAACAGGAGGTATGGGTCTGGTGATAAGGAGAGGGGCGGCTAGGCAGATTGGCCTGCCCCGTCAGTCGGGCATGCTGCAGGATGAGGGCACTCCAGGAGCGAGAGCCAGGATTGCCCGGATGCCCGGCGGCGCCGGGTCACCTAATCTGCTGGCGAGTTTTGCAGGGAAGAACCGGGTCCTTGTGATCTCGGCACCTCACGAGTCAGAAGGCTACTACCGGATGATGATGTCTCTACTGAAACCAGATGTGTACTGCGAGCTCGCTGAGCGACACGTCCACCAGATTGTCATGTTTCACCAGGAGGGCGAGATGGGGGGCAAGGTGAGGAGGATCACCACAGAGGGCAAGGTGATGGAGGAGCCGCTGGACACCGCACTGATCCCCAGACTCATGAGCTTCCTCAAACTTGAGAAAGGTAAGTTTTACTTCCTGCAGGTGATAGCACTGACACTTGTCACACAGACACATCTGTAGCCAGCCAGTCACACACCTCTCACTGGGCTCCTCATTCTGATGTAAATATTACAGAATACCTTACGCTGTTCATATCATTATCCGGTCAATGATGTGTTGACCTGCAGGCAAGTTTGGGATGGTGCTGCTGAAGAAGACCCTACAGGTGGAAGAGAGGTACCCCTACCCTGTGAGGCTGGAGGCCATGTATGAGGTGATTGACCAGTCACCTATGAGGAGGCTGGAGAAGCTTCGCCAGAAAGGCTTCGTCCAGAAGTGCAAAGGAGCAGGTGTGGAGGGCCAGGTGGAGGAGGGCACACTAACAGGTGAGAGGGAACTAATTGCCATTTAAGAGACTGTCTTACAGTTTCTTAATACAAATGACCAAACAAAGTTCTGTCTGACCTCTAGTGGTATATAGCCATGCAGATCATAGAGAAATATTTGTGTAAAACTTCTGGCGTCACCCCCAGTGCAATGGAGGTGAACGTAATTTTGTTTGGTATTTCCAAAGCAATAAATAATCACATTTTTAAAAATTCAACAACAAATTTCTTTTCAGAAACAGTAATTTCCCCCCATTATTCAGCATAAACTGCAGAACATGCTGTAAATTCCAATGAAAGTTCCAATGAAAACTGTTGGCAGCGTGTTTTGTGTGTCATCCAGAGTTCAGATCTCTGGAGAGAGAGGTTGATGTTGAAAATTTTTATATGAACTTTTTTTAAATACTTTCAGCTCCACAAACAAAATCTCTTTCACCTCCATTGTTTTAGAATGGAGGCAGAAATCTCAGAAACAGATATTGAATGACCTTAAATTATCGGTATGGCTAGACATCAGAATTTGGGTGAAGTGACCCTTTAAAGTTTTGGTCAGAAGCCTTACAAAATGCAAAAAAATAAGAGATTTTATCAGTAGGTATTATGTATTATTAAAGTCAACATTGATTAAGCATGTAAATGCTTCAAAAAATAAAAAATTCAGTGGTTGGATAGTGGTTCTCACACTACATAATGCTCAAAAATATAAAGGTCAGACTTTATTAGACTAACATAATGTTGTTGTAACAATCCATTGTCTCAAGGTAACTGCTCACAAAATCGGAAGGTTGTGGAAGTAAACTTTTTGCCGACATGTGTGCTCTCTCTATGTGTGTGTATATTTGGACAGTAGACACACCAGTAGAAAGGAAACCATGGAAGAAGATCCCAAGAAAGCCCGGACACACCTCAACAACCACAGCTGCCACAACCACCACAACAACAACTACACGACCTACCACAACTACAACTCGGTCCACAACGACTACCACAACAACCAGAGCGACAACAACCACAACCAAAGCGACAACAACAACAACTACCAAGCCCACTACAAGAAGAACCACCACTACTACCACAAAACGACCAACTACCACCACCCAGGCACCAACTAGGGCCCACACCACAGCCCTGTGGCTGCCGGCCCCTAGAACCACTGCTGATCCTTACTACTACAACCGCAGAGAGAGGGAGAGGTACCCAGCCAAAACCACCCCGGCTGGAGATAACCACACTGACAAGGACAACAGAGATCCACACAGCCGCAAGCAGGCCGGGCTGGTACCTGCCACACGGAGGATCAAACCCACCAAGAGGAAGAATGGAGGAGAGAAGGTGAGCTGGTGGAATTTAGCTAAAATGTTACACATATTGATTGAGTGTATGATTGAGTTTACTGTGTTTGGTTTGTGTCAAATAGAGTGTGTTTGCAGGCCATATTAAATGAACTACTGTTGCCATTATTTCCTGTGTAGTAGAGGATTTTTTTTGCCAGGAAAGAATCTCTCCTGAATCTTAAAATTGGGAAAAAACCTAATGTTTGAATGATGTGAGCATCCTATATCTAATCATTGTCATGTCATATGAATAATGAAAATAAAAATAGATTAACATAACAGTTACCAACTATCTCATCTGTGCAGGTGTTGACTAATGAGTACGAAGACAAGTATGAGCCCAGCAAGCCAACAGTCAGTGACCCTGAGGAGGCGGAAATCTTCACTGACGTCAGTCCCACCAAGAGGGTCAAGGGCAAGCATGACAAGCATGACAAAAAGAAGAAAAAGAATGACAAGGCAAGCAAGAAAGCAGAGAGGAGAGGAGGAAAGGCTGGGAAGGAGGGGAAGAACGGGTTGAAGAAAAATGGAAAGAAGCTATCAAAGTACGCTGAGAAAGATGACTACCCGAAGCCCACTAAAAAGCCAACGCCCCCTCCAAAGGGATCGCTGGCCTCCTTCCTGGAGTACTTTGAGAACAGAAGGCGGCTGCTGGTGAGAGCATGACATAACACTCACAGTTCATAAGAGGCTCACCCCGTCTCTCACCTAGCATATCTCATGTTTCAGGCTTCAGCTAGAGGGAATATTAGTGCTAAAATAGCCTTATTAAATTGCAACCAACTCCAAGTCCAGCTCCGAGTGCACACATCTTCCAGTTTCCTCTCAACCATTTGTAATTGTTGCACCACTGATAGAAGTAACACTAAGTAAGGCTAACAATTATTGTCATTATCTTTTAATATGCTTGTTATTCTCTTAATTATTCAGTTATTTCTTTTGTTTTATAAAATGTCAGAAAATTGTAAAAATGTTCAATAGAATTTACTGAAGCACAAGGTTACACCTTCAAATTACTTGTTTTGTCCAGTGAACTCTTTAAAATCCAAACATATTCAGTTTACTATCACGTAAGACAGAGAAAAGCAAATTTTCTCAGTGAAGATTCATCATTTAAGCTCTAAATAGAAGTTATTATCGCCACCTGCAGAGCTCTCTTTTTGTACTGTCATATCATGAAATTATCTTTTCACAATAGGAGACATAAAGTAGACCAATACCAGACCAGTAAGCTAGCTAATTAAGAGTAGAGATCCAACAGAATGTCTAGTAAAACCATTTTACACTCACAATTGTAAATACTTAAATGTTAACACTGCCTATATTTGACTGGCTTGAAATGAGGGTTTTGGACAATCCAGCATAACCGAATAGTTGGAGATGTGGAGCAAGAGGAGGTGAACCGCAGTGTATTTCAAAATCAAAGAGAGGGATTTTGTTTTCCAAAACAGAGGACTGGAAAGTTACTTTTAAAAGCCAGAAATGTCAACATCTGGATAAGTAATCCATTGTTGATTGATATTTACTGGTCAACAGCTCAGTAAACCCCTCTGTGCAATGGGATGTCAAATCATCCAGTTGTTCAGCTGCTGTAAAATCACACTGAAGCGCTGTGCTATATGAGTGGTCATAAAGTATGGAGCAACTATCCTCCAGCTTTCTGACAGGCTGCACAGCTGTGTGCTAACAGACTGTGTGTCTCTGTTTTGCAGCCAGTATAGATTCTTATCACAGCAGTGCTGTGGGCAGGCTGGGAAAATATGCCCCATCCTCCGCCTGTAGGTTAATGTAAACACCACCTCTGCAGCGCACTGTGTATGCATGTATGTGTGCGGTTGTGTGTGTCTCACTGCGTATAACTTTCCTCCCCTCCTCCAGCTGATTACATCCCCCAGTGAGGAGAACAGTATGTATGTTCAGCAGAGGGATGAGTACCTGGAGTCTGTGTGTGAAATGGCCATCAGGAAAGTCTCCATCATCACCATTTTTGGCTCCCTGATCAACTCCACCATGAAAATTGACCACTACCAGCTGGGTAAGTAGCTCCCATAGACAGTGCCAGCACATGATGTCACTTCTCCTTACATTCAATTGGCATTAACTCAAATAGGCTGTGCAGGAGATGATTGGTCATTCTGTTAACTCTTCCTACACATGATTGGGCAAATGCATCACTCACTGGTACTTGCAGTTGCTGAGTCATGCACCCACTTTGAATAGTTTTTTCATCTCAGTGGATGTTCACCAGACTTGTAGGGAACGTGTAGATGAAGACATGTACTGTAGTTTGGCTTTGCTTTACCTTGCTCTCCTTCTCTCAGCCTGTAAATATCTTACATATTATAATGTGAAACCCTCCAACAGTATTAAAATGTGTTAATATAACAACTGACCGATCATAAAATAGCAGAGTGACCAAGTATTGGAACCTTCACTGCCATACAGTAGTTATAACAAATCAGACTTTAGTTGGGACTTAAATGAATATCCAGATAGCTTTTAGGAGCTCCTACATTTGGTAAAGACATTTGTTTTTTGTCTTTAAAAACGTTACTCCTTCTTAGTTCTTATCTTAACTATATTCTCTTCTCTTCTCTCCTCTCTCAAAATTGACAGTGTAATGTGTTATGTCATCTTCCTACAATGTAAAATATTCAATTCAGTTCCTGTAATTGTCTGCCTTGTTTCGAAATATCATGATGTCTTCCTTGAAAAATGCTTCAAATAAGTGTAACTGTAATATTCTCAGCCTGATACCAGATTTTCTTTGTTTTTGGAAAAATATGATTTTATGGACATTTTTGCAGTGTTGCTCACCCAAATTTCATTCTCCCCTAATTTTTGCTACATGATGTATCACTATTGGTTTTCTAACTAAGTTCTGGGAAAAATGTAATACGAGTGTTCACAATATGCAGAAGGAGGCCAAGAGAGGTGTCTCCTGCCACGTCTGCTGTCCTGTCCTTGTTTGACCGTCGTTGCACGATGTCAACCTCAATGGTTTCAGCAGCAATCTCTGCTCTAAGTATAACATTCTGAATGTTCTGCATACTGACTGCCAAAGCCAGAGTATAGTGTAGTGCTCGGTGCAGGTGATACTAAACTTTTGATTCTCTCAATCTTGGCCTCTGTGGTCGGAATTTATTTAGCATGTAATCCTGTGGTGTTTGCAGTCTTACCCTTACAGTATTTTTATATTACTCAAATAACTTTTTATATCATCATACTGTTTTTAGTGATGAGATAGGAGTGTATCAGTCTTCCTATGAGATGAGCTCAGCAGCTGTTAAAGAACTGGAAACATAATGTTCACACAAACACACACACATCAGGGAAAGGGAGGAAGAGAACTGCTGTCAGAATACATACCTGCCTTGTGTATCATCCTAAATGAGGGGGCACAGTATGTCTACCTCCCCAGGAGCTGATGTGTAAGCTGGAGACAGTGAATTCATCACACACACACACATAGAGCTCAGTGAAATTATGACAGCTTTTGAAAAACTCCCTTTTATTAAACTACTTACAGCTTGTTCAAAAGGAACAAAACCACTGCGGTCTTTATGACATATGCTGTGTCATTGGTGCTTGGCAACCCCCCTCATATTTTGAGACATTTTATAGCCGTCTCAAACCCGAGGCTTTGGTTAATGTGTGTTAACGTCAGGATATGCAAAACCATTTTGTAAAATTTTATGAGTCTGTCACTACTCATGACAATGAGGTTTTATCCAGACGGAATTTTGGAAAAAGTTCTGAGGCGACGTCACCCGCCCCCACCCGCGACAGGACGCTGACACTTTTGTTCCACTCACCGGCCAGAGGGTCGGTGTGTGTGTCTGTGTGTGTGTGTGTGTGTGTGTGTGTGTGAGCACATACTGTATACAAACAACTGGTTCTTTGAGCGTTGCCTCTCCCTCAGTTTAGGGTGACCTCATAGTGTTTGAGTTTTAAGTTGATTGGTCGGTCAAAAGAATGCGTGTGGAACTTATTTGAGTTTGTTTGTTATATATCTGAGTCTGCTGTCTCCAACACGTGCTGGGCTTTTCCTGATTTGATTGCTCATACACATCAGTCAGCACAGAGTCGATGAAAGAACCACCAAAAAACACTGTCCTGTGGTCTGTGTGCGTGTTTGTGTGTGTGTTGTGCACACATGCACAGAGGGAGTGGTGATTAAAGGCTTTTGCTTTGGCCTGTATAAATGCCAGCTACAGTAAATTTCTAAGGCATCCGACCCAGCCAGATCTCAGGGAATAAAAGCTGCTCTTTGTCGAGTTTGCCCCTGATTCACTCTGCGTGTTTCCATTCTGCGCTTCACTGCAGGGTCTAGTTCAGTGTCTTGTCAGACACATTTTTCAAAGGAACATTGTTTTGAGCTCAGCAATGGAAACACATTTACTCCTAATGTTTCAGAGCCGAGCACTCACATTGTGTTTGTGTTATCATAGTTTATTTGATAGGAAAACGTATCACAATGTACATCAATTGTCAAAAACGTAAAGAAGTCTGACAGTTATACAACAGTCTAACAGTTATGTAAGAGGTTTTATTTGTCCCATGTTACAGTTTATAGTCTCACAAACAATGAGTGTTGGCAGATTTACATTTTTCATTTAAATTTCTTTGGTGCAAAATGTCAGAGCAAAATCTGACAGAGAGCTGCCAGAAGTTTTTATATCTCATATGGCCCTATGTTTTAGTTTAACATTTTTCTGTTTTGTTAGATTTTTTTGCTATTAAATAAAGGCAAATATGCCTTTATTTAATAGACAGACAGGAAATTAGGGGAGAGAGTGATGGATATTACATGCAACAGGTCCCCGGCTGGAATACAACCAAGGACATTGCAGTTTTGTGGTATTCACCTTAACCATTCAGCTGTCAGGATTTCCAGGCTTCACTGGTTTTTACTGAATATGCTGCGTAGTGCAGGTCTTTTTTCCCACAAGAAATGTTCAAAGAAGTGTGAAGTAACATGTAAAATGTCTCACAGTATATAACCACTGTCTGTTCCTTTCTCTAGAGAATGATAAGCCTATGAAGGGTCTTCGTCAGGAGGACCTGGTGAACCAGGATCTGATCACAGAGCTGAGGAAAGAGTTTAGCATGATGCATGATGACTTCTACATGGTACTCACAGACACCGACATGAGAGTCAAGGTAAGGACTCGCATTTCTGGAACAATTAACAGCCCAACAAAACCTGTCCACTTGTTTGCCTGAAACCACTGATGCATCCTTTGCAACCTTCAATGTACGCTGGTCAGATGTTTAAAGAAGCATTCATGTAACCCTCATCGATTCATAAGGTCATGTGACCATGTCATATTCACAAAGTATTTGCACTCAGATGACCATCAGTCACTGGGAAATATATCACTTGAACTAGATCAATGAAATGGCACTGCAGGGTGTAAATTTTGGAAGTCATGTATAAACTGTTGTTTAGGTTTCATGGATATAGTTATCACTGACTGTTTAGCTGTAACAGATGTGTTGATGTGACAACTCGTACTGTAAACTCCGATATCATGGGTGTTCCTCTGGTGTTTCCTTTTTGTCAGCTGTTTCTAAGGCAACTTTGTGGTGATAAATTTGAAAATGTTATGACTTGATGAGGTAGTTTTGGTCACCGTGAAACCAGACCAATCTTATTTGGGGAGGAGGTGCATGTTCAGCTTGGCCTTCAGGTCCTCTTAAAGACCCACTTTCATGGTGCACAATCTGAACATTTTAATCTCACTTTCCCTTTAAGGTTGAAATACTTTTTTGTGTCGTGCTGCTTAATTCGGTTCACTCATATGAAATTTTTTACGCATCCTGTTGGTCTTCACGTTCCATTTAAAGGTTCACCACCACCCATCTGCCCAACATTTTCACCTTCCCTTACTCTTTGAAGGTAGTCGTTGCCACTGGCCTGTCCTCATACTGCTGACATGCTGCCTTCACTAAAACACTGTTTTAATTCACACAACATGACGTTTGCCCAACAGCTGTGTGTGTGTGTATGTGTGTGTACGTGCCAGGGTAAATCGCCAGGTTGTTCTTGGACAGATTCATCAAAGAGGCTAGTGTTCACCCCTCTGCTGACAGAGGCAGAGACAGGGAAGTCTGTGAGCGTCCGAGGATGTGGGTGTGACTATGAGACAGAACGCAGCGGAGGGAGGTGTGAAAGAGTTTGGACGAGCTGTGCAGCAGATTCAGTGTACCCTGAGGAAGGTGTGAGAGTGTGTATGTGGCTGGGATATATTTTACTGCATGTGTTAGATGTTCATACTGAGATTGCTTAACATTTCGTAAATTAAATACGATACTGTGTTATGTTTAACCAACGTGCCCTGTATGTGCTCCTTCCCAGAAGTTATTATCAAGAACGCTAGAGATGTGGCCCACCACATCTACAAACATGTTCCCAAATATCACTTTACTGGAAACAGTTTCATCACTGTTGCAATGAATTTCTATTTTCATATCTTCTGTGTCAGTTGTCTCCGCAGTCATTATGATATATTCATTCTGTGGTTTCACCACATTGCAAATCAACCTTTGGGGATCGTATGACTGGTTCTTGTTGGGTTTTTTTGTCAGCAATCCTATGAGGTTCCCATTGCAATGAAGGCTGTATTCGACTACATCGACACTTTCTCCTCCCGCATCCGAGAAATGGAGCAGCAGAAGAGAGATGGCGTCGAGTGTAAGAAAGAAGACAAGCCCAGATCGTTGGAGAACTTCCTCTCCAGGTAGGGTTGTTTCTAAAAAGTTTCAAATACATGGTGAGAAGTATGTGGATGCTAAAATTTTACACCTATGGGTATTAATATGCTGCTATAACAGCCTCTACTCTTCTGGGAGGTTTTTCCACCTGACTTTGGAAACTGTCTGCAGCTGCTCCCGTTCAGCCACAAGAAAATTTGTGGGGTTGGACACTGATGTTAACCAATAAGATGTGGCTTGCAGTCAGTGTCCACATACTTTTGATTATATAGTGTATCTTTGAACATGCATAGCAAACAATTATAATGTCTTAGTTAAGTGTTTTTCAGGGGAAATATTGGGTGGTCCCATCAGGCTGTTTCCTCTTTCATCAAACATCTGCTCCTTTGCTCAATAATCAGTGGACCGCAATTCACAGCGTTTATAAGCAGCATATGTCAGATTGTGGCAGCCCTTTTGTGTGTGTCCAACAGATATTAAAAGTAACATAAACCCCTGCCATTCCTCAAGGCTGAATCACTGCAGTCACATATTTTCCCGTGATGTCTAAACCAGACAGGCTGTCTTTTGTTGCCATGGCGATCTAGATTCCAGCTCCGGATCACAGTGCAGAGATCTGGCAGGTTTTTGACCATAATTTGGGGTTGTCACCCTCTGGCAGTAATAGTATTGGAATATGTTAGTGTACAAGTACAAACTCCTTGTCTTAGTACCAAGCTTTCACTGTTGCACAAAAGTGCCACTTAAATCCAGGCTGAAATTTTCTGTGATTGTAGGTTCCGCTGGAGACGTCGCCTGTTCATCATCTCCGCCCCCAGCGACGAGGAGTGGGCCTATCAGCAGCAGCTCTACGCCCTGACCAGCCAGGCCTGCAACCTGGGTGAGTCACCTGAAATAAACCTTCAGTCACTTTCTAACCAGTCTGTGAGTGGCAAATTAACCTGAGGTCAGAAAAGTGACTTTAAAGATCAGTTCACCAAATTAACATCAACAACAAAAAAGACAACTCTTTTTCACATTTACATTTCTTCAGCCATATAGTGAGTGGCAGTTGCAGAGGTTTTGAGACAATTCCAATGCAGTGGAGGTGCATTAAACCTGCAATAACTGATTTTTTTTGGCAATTTGGGGGCAGCGGAAAACAGCTGTGAACCATGAACCACAATGTTCGCATCTGGCCCCATTACTCGCTGCTGTGACCAAAAATGACGCTATGAGAGTGGTGAGACTGAACCAAAACAATAAAGATGTGAGCCAGAAAGCCAAAACGATGATTTAAATGGGACCTATTATGTTCATTTCCAGCTCTATATTTTTATCCTGGGACTCCACTAGAGTAGATTCACAGTTCACAAAACTCCTTATTTGTCTTATACTCACCCTTTATGCAGCCCCTCAGTTCAGCGTCTGTCTCTAAAAGGCAGTCTTAGCTCCTGTCTCTTTAAGGCCCCCCTCCCAGTGATCCCACTTTGTTCGGATTGGCCAACTTTCCAGAACTTGCCGAGGGAAAGCCCTATCAGAGTTGCCTTAAGTTACCGCCAATGAAAACTCAACATTTCTGTCTTTCTCTGCTTTATATTAAAAGCTTTTAAATTACTAAATAACGGGAGACTTTTATTGTGAAGAATTTATAGGAAATTAAATGTGTTCATCATTGAATTAGCAGAGCTTCATTAGCAGTGCTAATGTCGACTCAACAAGATCTGGAGATATTTGGAGCTCTTTGTTCAGCAGATCAGTTAGAAATAATGCAGGGAGGAATAGTACAAGCAGAAACAGCCGTAGCGATGATGGTGTTTGATGAGGAGCTGCAGACGACCAGCACACCTCCAACAGCTAAACAATTTATTTGTCACTTTTACTTTGCCACGTAGTGTAATGGAAAAAGACACAGTGTGCCAACTCAACCCGAGTCATGGCTTGGCGTGACTACCCCCAAAACAATGGAAAAATGCCACAACGTTAGTGGAGCGGAGCAATGAACTCCAGCACTAACACTGCAGCACTTGTGGGAGCTCTGCCTGGAGCAGATGACCATATAAATAAATCCGCCATGAGCTGACATCAGCTTGTCTTGAAAATAGAAAAAAATGTTTGAAACCTAGTATTCAGAGTAGTCTGAAGCCTGAGCTTTTTGCTCACATGGATTACTTTTACATACATTTACTTCATTATTTGACACATTTTCCACATTTAACATTAACATCCGACATTGTACCATTATATATATGACAGAAAATATGGAAGAGCATAATAGGTCCCCTTTAAAAGATGTGACAAAGCTCAGCAGAGATGAGGAAGAATTGAGTGATAATTCTCTGTTGGTTTATCAGTACAGACCAGCCCCCTTGCACATGAACGTAGTCATGTGATCCATTGTTAATATAAAAATATTGATCATAGCCACTGTGGAGCTCAAAGCATAGAATGATTACATTTGAAAAACTCAACAGCACTAGACTTCACTGTGGACCATTTTCTTTTTGTTCCTTTGTTAAAATAGTTCCCAAGCAAAGACAGCCCTCCACACTGCAGTTTATAGGTAAAACTGAATAATGGGAGCATCATTCTATACTATAATCTATACAATACAATACAATATTTTTGAGCACCACAAATGAAATTGCAATCTGTGCATTGTATTTGGATGATCTACAAATAAAGTGAAACCATATACTAGCTATATACCACCAAAGCCATTTTTATAAATATGTTTTTGTGTCATTTAAAGTGGAAATCTGGAAGATCTCCATTTCATTCTCTTTGGTGGCACCGTACAGTGTTAAGTGGTAATTGCAGGTGTGTTTTTTTACCTCACACGACCTCACTCCCAGGAATCCAAACAGTGTCGCTGTGTGACGTCACGCTACAATTGAATAGCGAGTCTGTTGCGTTAGGTCCGCCTACCCTTTCTAGCGAATCAACCACTGGGGGATGGAAAACGTGTCACTTACTGCACTATTTGTGATTTGAATGCTTGGCGGGGAAGTCGTCACCAACACTCGGTTCGTAATAATCATAATACTGCAAATGCAAGAGCTTTCGTCAGTGAGCCATATGGTCAATAGATAGTGACTTAACAGACATGTATTTAAATGAAAATCTTTGAGATTATAACTATAAAAGTGCCTTTAATATGTGGGGCCTTTTTGCTGATATGTGGTCATTTTATCAGTGTGGCCAGTTGTACGAGGACTTTTCCTTTGGATTTTCTGCTTCTCTTTTCTGTCCTCTCTGTGTGTGCTCAGCCAGAGTGGCTCTGTCTGCTCATGCTGACTACCCTCTCTGTGCTCCAAACAATTTCCTGTTGCTGCAGCCAGGAACAAACAAACAACAACAACAAAAAGCTTCTCTTCCCAGAAAAGACCTACCTGAAGGAGCAAGCATAAAATCCTTCATTAAGTGACCACAGATTGAATCCTCTTGGTGTTATATTATTTCAGATTAGTAGAATGGATGTTAAGTTGTATGAAAATGTCTCAAATACAGTACAGCAGTAGTTCAATCCACATATTAAACTATACTATATGCTACAGTTACATTAGATGCGTATTATGGGTGATTAGAACTGAACAAAATCTAATCTTTCCTCTGTCTTTCCAGTCATTTTTCTATGTACTTTTCAACTAAATACTTTCATGGTGACCTTAAATGTACCCAAGCATGTGTCCTGACACAGCCGGCCAAAGTATTAGTCAGACTACCTCTGAATATATTAATCACATGAAGAAGTTGATTACAAGCGATGTGTCTGTTTGCTGCATCCTTCCAGATATTATCAGCACATGTCTATGTTTGTGCATACTGTATGTGTGTGTGTGTATGCGTGTTTGTGTGTGTGTGTGTGTGTGTTTGTGTGTGCAGAGGGATCCCAGATGACAAAACTGGCAAAGAGCTGTTCTCTTCTGTCTGGAGCTAACAAGCCCCTTTTTGCATCACTGACAACAGTCTTTTTGGCCTGCCAGTTAGTCAACTTTTCCACAGTTACTTAAATATTATTGCTGTATATCTCAAAAGGAGACGTTTATCTAAACTTAACAAATCTCAACAACCTGATGTGTCTGACATATTTATGTAAGATAAATGTAAACTCACAATGAACCCCCTTTCTCAGTAAAACCAAATAAACGCTGTCATCAGGAGACACTCCTCCACTTGAACCTGATGTTCCAGTCTTGTTTCTATTAATTCAAGATTTCTTAATATTTCTCCTTAGTTCTTTTCCTAGAGCTTCTTTCTCATAATGCTTACTATAGTCAGGAATGTAGATGAATTTGTTACATTTATGACTTTGACTCTTGTACTGACTACCATTCAAGAAGAAATGACTACACATTAAACTAGATTTAAGATTTTACTTGGTGCCAAATGTTGAGCCTAAATTATATATTGTTTATATGCTGAGCATTTCAACTTATTCTACTGCTGCACTCAATAGTCACGCTGAGTAAGACTGTTGGCTTAATGCTAACATCTAACAGTTCCACTTTCCAATGGAAAATTCAAAGAGGAAGCCGTAACTAAAGGGTTTATTAATGGTTAGGGGAACTTTGAGGTTGCAAAGTTGTAAAACAAAATCCTTTTTACTTTTGTCTGTGTTTACCCTCCTCTTAGCTAACCTGCTTTGTCTGTTTAGTTCAATCTTTACTGAACTTAACCTTCATGGGTTTCTCATGTCCTTTAGTAATGATATTTTCTCTATTACTTTATTACAAACCACCAAATTTGCATTTGATGTCAGTACATCAATAATTCTCTTTAAAGAGTAACTTAACACCAAGCTGCTGTTGCACTGATCTCTCTGGTTGAAACTTTTAAGCCTGACTACGCCCCACCACACCCAGCATCAAAGCATGCTTTGTTGCCCCTGTAACCACACTCAGCAGTGATGTCACAGGGTCCCGCAGTACACCTTTATATCAGTGCAGCAAGATGACAAGATAAACCACAGGAGATCAGAAAAAACAAGATTTTTAGGGGGTGTCAACATACTCTTTACTAAAACTACTGTCGTCTTACCTTAAAAAAATCAATGAAATCTGGAATTGTAATAGTTATATTATTGAAAGGCACCTCATACTCTGTGGCTTTGTTCTTAAAAGTACTGTAAGTGGTCAAATAGTCTTCTGAATTAAAGACTGAGTTAAAAAGATGAATCAGGTTTGGCAGGAAGAGGAAAAAACACCAAAAGTATCTTTACAACCAGGGAACCACAAACATGTTCTTATTAATGGCTCCTTACTGATCTATAAAGCTTTAAGAAGTTATTAATCAACCATTAACAAAGCTATCTGTTACAGCTCACACAGTAAATGTACAATAATATAATGTCTGTTTATTCATATGAGTGAGTCAGGTGACTGGGGAAAAATCACGTCTTGCTTATCAGCAGTTCCAGACCAAGTCTGTGAGGATTTTTCTCCCCTTCATGTGTTGCTCTTGGCTGGATTGGCACTCAGGGTTGTTCCCTCCCTCCCTGTCCCAGAAAAAGGCCTGTCCTGCTGACTGGGCTGAAGGCCTGAGAGGTTTGATCCTGGTATCCAGTACTTGGCTCTCACCAAGTAAAGCCAGCATTCTCCTATGTTTAATGTGGGTTTCCTCGCTTCAGAGGAAACAGCTTTTTGGCTGAACTCACAGGACCACCCCGTTCTCCCTTTATCTAGAAACCACTGCTTGAGATGGCTCCAATGATAAACAGCCACAGTGAAATCAGTCAGCAGAAGGACTGATGGATAAGAAATAGTTGGTCAGCATGTTGCAAACACAGCAATGTTCCTTGAGTTGTGACTTTTACTGGTATCTTTCTAAGATATTTGCTTTTCTCTGATCTGTGTTGTCAATGTGGTTTCTGTTGCCATGGTGAAATAGGTCTGAGGCACATCGCCATTCTGAAGTTGGTCGGCACGGAGCCGACGGATATGGGCGGAGTGTTGGAACTCTATCCTATCAATGGTAAGAACTTTCTTATATAAAGTAATGTATATGTTTTTCAGGCATGTCTATGGCAAACACACACTGACACACACATATAATAGTACATCCTTGTCTAGTTGCTAAGACCATACCTACAGTTTACCAGTTTTCCTCAAGCAAAATCTTACCCCAGATCTCCCCTGCTTACCCAAAACCAGAATCCTAATCGATCCAGAAATCCCCCTGCACAGGCCAGTGTTTCTGTGTCCCTGTTCTCATCATTGTTCCACCATATGGTAAAGAGAATCTGAGCTCAAAGGTCCGCTTACTATTCCACCATGTCCCCATAGGAACCTCAAAGATTTGTTACTAACAGGGACAGTCTCCATACAATTTTACAGCTGCGTAACCATGCGTGCTGCTGTGACAGGGGACTCTTTATCAGACTTTACTTAGGAAAAAAGAAACAGGAGTTATGCAAGACTGTAAAAACTAGAGCTGTTTCCAGGGGGCTTAAGTTGTTTAGGTTTCTGCTTTTGGCATTTGAGCTCAGCATGTGGAGGTACAGTAAATGTCAAATGATTCTACAAAGAAAAACATGTGCATTTTTTCTTCTGTAGAAGGTCTGTCTTAAATACTTCATTCCTAACTTGAATATCTACACCATCCAGGAACTGCTACAGTGGAGCGTGAAGGACTGTCAGCCACCCTGGTGAAAGACATGAGGAACTACTTCCAGGTCAGCCCAGAGTACTTCTCCATGCTGCTGGTCGGGAAGGACGGCAACGTTAAGTCCTGGTACCCTTCACCCATGTGGTCCATGGCTATCATCTACGACCTGGTAGACTCTATGCAGCTACGCAGACAGGAGATGGCCATCCAGCAGTCACTTGGCATGCGCTGCCCTGAAGATGAGTACGGTGGCTATGGCTACCATCAGCACGGTTACGAACACGGTTACCAGGATGGCTATCACCAAGGCTATGGCTACTAATAGGTTTATGGGTGTGTGCTAATCATGATTGCACAACCTAACTCCTCCATCTGCCTTGCAGCTGGTGCTTGGCGCTATCGGTCCTCTTCCTTTGACCCATAACCTTTTTTCATCTTTTCTACCCATCCTCCAACAGGCAGTTGGCTCAGATGAAGTGAGGTTCTTGAATGTTTTGTAGCACTTAGTGGAAGCCTCAAAACTGTTGCTTTCACCTATCCAGTTCTTAAATATATAGAATAGTATGCTGCAAGTAACGGTCATTTGCAAGAGGCTTTAATCAGAGCTGGTTAGTCAGTAAATGTGTAGAGGAGCCTGGAGGTTCAGGGATCTGTTGTGTACTTAGTTTTTGTTTTGTTTTTTGCAGTTCCAACTTCAAACAAAGTGTGTTTTGCACATCATAGTATCTGTCTCCTTCACTTGCCTTCCAGGTCATCTTCATGTTATCAGCACAGACCTTTTTATTTTGTAGATAATGGGCTAAAATAAGACATATATGTATTTATTGGACATCTGTTGCATTTCAGGTACAGTTATCGATTATTTTATGAAAAGCTGTCACATTATTGCTCTTTTGTAAAGTTTCTTATTTATACTCTATTGTGCTATATGACAAATAAACATTTGTTTAATACCAGTATTGGTCTTCGAATTGCTTTCAATACTCACAAGCAGAGTTTCAGTGTAAACTTTCCCAGTGTAAGAATTATTTGAGCTACGTCGCCTCCTAGTGGCCTAACAAGATGATAACTGGAAATACTTTTCTCGACAGTATATTTAAGTGGCCATTTTATAATCAAGACCACTCTTTTGTGTATCACTAAAAATATGGGTTGTACTAGAGTACAAATAAAAAATAATTGGTTTTGGCTTTTAACCTCCTCAACCTCATCCACCCGTCAGCAGGTCCATTTTTATAAGCAAATGTGCAGCCAAGCATTGCTGAAATCCACTGAACTTAATTTGACTCCAGGATTTCCAAATACAGCTTAAGTGTGCATAAAATGATGCGAATGAAATCTAGAAATTTTCATTTGATATGATGATGATGAAGCTACCTTTGCATATTAATATTTTCCCAACATCATTACTGTGCCTTCCATCCCCATCCTTTGTCCCCACACATCCGTAGTCCATTTATTCCCTCACATTTCCACCTCATCTCCTACTGCTATTGTTTCATGTGATCTTTAAAAATCATTTAAATAACTAACTTTCATGTGAACAAAATTAAGCCAGTTTACTTGCAGTTTATTTCAGAGCAACTTTAGCATTCATACATGTTAAAATTTTATGGCACAAAAGACAATCTTTTTTATAGAACGAAGAAGACAAATACTGTAAATTTCATTGTATTTCACAGTTGTAATGCCATTATGACAAAAAATATACGGTATATATATATTCAAGGCCAAGTAAGAGAATCAAGAGCCAGTTTGTTGTGCTTTCAGACTGACATTAAAGTGGTCTTTTATGTCAATGCTTATGATTCTGGTTCAGGTGTAAGAAAAAAAACTCTTGTGCACTATATCGAAGCAAACAGTTGTGTGTGTAAACTTCTGGTAACGTAGAGTTCCATGGTAATTTATGAAGGTATAGTTGGTGGATTTGTCCTGTACTGTGTTGCTTAAGTTGTCCAAATTGTTTAAATATGGTCTCAAAGATGATCACAGAGTTGAATCAACATTTCTTTTACACAGTACCAACAACAATTAAAATACTGTATTGCCTGATACAACCGTAAAATTGGCTGAAATGTGGCTGCTGGTCATTAATCTTATCCAATTACCTTCCAACAGTCAAATAGCTGCACATGTAACAAAAATCATTAGAGGAAATAAACAATCCCTAACAGAAGCCCTTAATGATCCCAAACGGCAAATACCGTGACACAATAATTTCCCTGCACATGACAGAACTCGTACACAGACAGGCACATTTCAAAATATACACAAAAGCCTTAGTTGTTTTTTTCAGTCATGAGGAAAGTGCAAACATATGTCTGACAGAGCTCATCACACATCCCGTCAACATTATCAGTCACTGTTTTCTTACTGACGGTCATTCAAATAAATGCTTTAACAGAACGTGTGTGTGTAGACAGTCCTGCATCCAGGAGCACAAGTCTAGTGAGCAGCTTAATATGAAACGGCAGTGCAGAAGAAAATCTGTCTTGTAGCAGAACCGTAAGTCATCACTACAAAGACTCTTCCTCGGAATCACTGTCTGTGTTGGGCTTTGTCAGGAGCTCCAGCTCCTCCCCATCCTGCAACACAAAACACATGAAGAGCAAATCAGAATGAAATGTAGAAGTGGTGGAATCCAGTAGACAAAGCAGACACTGAGGTGCTTCTCACAATAATATTTAGTATTATCACCAACATCAACTTTCTAAATTGTTTTCAGACAGTGAAGAGGACAATGTAATGGGGAAATACCTTGCATATTAGAGCAGCAGCTGCTTAACAGTGACATGTTTTTGTTAGTGCTCTACCAAAGACACAAAGATCTGAAATCTGGTATTGTTGTATGCCACAAAGTCCTGCTAACTCCACAATAGTGTCTTCATAAATCCCCCATAGACATCCATTCAGTCTAATAGCTTCCTCTTTCAAAATCCAATAGACTACATTGACCAAATGAAATTACATGAGGTAAGTCCGCAGCGTGCGCCTGAATGCTGTTTTCATAGCAGGGAATCAGGTTTCTGTCTCCATTGAAGAAATTACATTACAGAGAAATGAGAGCCAAGTTTCCTACAGAGAACTTGGTATGTGTGTGGGAGGACAGGAAGGGGCTTTACATGGGGTTAGCCGAGTGACGCAGTGTTGGAAAAGGAGTGTGTGGGCTTGTGTTTGCGACTAGTGAAGATTTGTGGTTTTTGTGGTTTGCTCCCTACCCCTCTGGACCTCTCGAACACCTCTCCGTTGATGACCCGCAGTTTTTCCTGCTGAAGGCTGTATTCCAGGTCCTTGGGCCGGCTGGCGTTGTAGATAAAGATGGCCAGCAGGACCATGGGAGCCTGGAGGAAGAAGTCCAGCGACGGGTGGAAGTCGAAGAGGAAAAGGGAGAGGGCGGTAACCAAAACAGTGGTGATCTGGCCCGTCAGCACATGGAACATGTTATCTCTGAATTTCAAGATGAAGGCCACAGATAAACCGAGAGAAGCTATGGAGAGAGATAGAAGAAAGAGTGTGAGTTCTTCAAATGCACGCTGCAGATATTATTATGAAGAAAAAGATGGTTGTTTCCTCACCATATAAACAAAACACATACTGTAAGCACATTTTAATACAGATCCTTTCAATTAGTTTTTACAAGAACTTTGGCCAAGATATAAACTAAGCAGGACTTTTTACAGTTGGAAAATAAACTTATCACTAAGGAAGCCAAAGTACATGATGCTGAAACTCTTTCTGAATTACCATTTTTAATTTTAAAAAGTCTCTGTACACTTGAATATACGACAGGTGCAGCGGAGGAAAGCACAACTCGCATAAAAATGAGAAAGACTCCCACACACTGCCTCGCTTACTGCTGGAATATTGCATGCCAATTCATTAAATCTCACAAATCTTCTTCAGTACTTATCCCCTTAATTTACATGTTGTCATTTTCTATTTGTAATCTTTGAATTGTCTGGGGCAACATGGATGTTGCTATAATATTTTATGTGGGATAATATTATAAGATTTATGATTGATTGGAATTTCTGCCTTTGTGTTTTTCTATTCATTTAATTTTCTATTTTTCTAGTCTTGCTACAGTAAGTGTCCCTCACTTACTAGCCTGGATGGTAATGTTTGCCATGCTTGGCTCATCAATTTGATTTATTTCTGTGGTCATATGATTGCATGATCAAGGCAGCTTCTACGTGTATATATGAAAGTGATTCTTACACATATACCTGATGAGGGTCGGACACACCAAAGAGTTGTAAGCTAATAAATATTCCAGCAGTAAGCAAAACAGTGTGCAGGAGTTTTCCTCACTTTTATTATTAGTTTTGTCATGTTTGAGGTGATTTTTTTGTTTGGCTGACATACGTACATGCTGATATCATTATATATATCTATATATCTACTAGCCTATATATCATTGTTATATCATAGGGAAAAATCTTGTGCAGGAAGTTGGGGTGAAAAGACATCAAAACTAAAACTTCCAACAGTCCACGTTGGTTTTTTGTAACTATGTAGGTGATCATTCCATACCCAAAACCTTGATCATGATCCTTCCCTAACCTTCACTGAGTGGTTTCAGATGCTCAGGCTGAACCACAAGGGGATCAGGTAAGAAAACACTCAAGTCAGTTCTTTTAGAAAACATTAGGAACTGCTATTACTCACCAGTGGCCAGCACCAGTCCCAGGGAGTAGATGTTATGTCCGTGGAGGAGGCCACAGTGGATGGTGAGGCCTCGTGCCTCGCTTCCAAGTCCAAGGGTCAGACTATTAAATATCACACCAAAGGCATACCTACAACACCATGCAGCAAAGGAACCCAGATTAGAAGGGGAGACTCAAATTCATGCCTCGTCTGCCTTATTATTGATGTGATGAGCGAGCAGCTTCTCACAATTTACTGTTCTGGATGAAGATGCTCTCAGTGAGTTGGTCTCCTTCTTTGAGGATCTTCTCATTGTAGATGTTTGCCATGGCGGATATGAAACACTGGAGGAGGAGCAGGATGTGACCCACACCCAGAGATTTAAGCTTCTCTACTACCCTGTTCCTCCAGGCCTGACCGGGCAGGGACGACACCCATGATTCACTGGCACTGAGGAGGGAACAAACATACAGTATGAACAAAAGTAAATAGAACATGTCTGATAATAAATGAACAACTGTTTTCGAAAGGCTATACTTTATGTAATGTGTGGCCCTTATCCTTATCACCTCAAGTAAGGATTGCAACTTCAGCAGAATGTCGATGCTTGGTCAGATGCATGTTGACATCCAACCAACAGTCCAAAATCCAAAGATATTCAATTTGCTATCAAATGTGACAAAGAAAAGCAGAAACTCTTCACATTTAAAAAGCTGGAATCAGTATATTCATGGCTTTTTGTTTTAAAAGTGATTTGAACAGTTAATCAATTATCAAAATATTTGCAGATTCATTTTCTACTCATCAGTTAATCAACTGGAGCTGCAACGATTAGTCGATTAAACGATTAGTCGATCAACAGAAAATTAATCAGCAACTATTTTGATAATCGATTATTCATTTAGGTAGTTTTTAAAGCAAACGTATTACTTTGCAAATTTGCTGCTCTTCATGTCTTACATCAAAGTAAATTGAACATCTTTGGGATTTGGACTGTTGGTCAGACAAAACAACACATTTGATGAGGTCACCTTTGGCTTTAGGAAATTGTGATGGGCAGTTTTCACAATTTTTTGATGTTTTACAGACCAATCGATTCATCTTTCAATTGATCAATAGTGAAAATAATCGTTAGCTGCAGTTCAATAATCAACTAAGCCTTTCACGTCTAAAACAATGTCCTCCTCTGCTACACAATCCTGAAGCTGACACATATAATTAAGCTGCATTTGTTTCCAAAGCAGAACCAGAAAACAGGCTGTGAAACGCACAAGACTCACTGCAGCCTGGAGAGTCACTGAATTCTGAGTATTAATTAACAACTGTATTAAACCCTGATATATAGACTGTAGATACTTCCTCCTGTGTGGTTAAGGAATCTTCACCAATTTCTCTTAATTCATCACCTATTAAAGTGTTCCTGCATTCATCATCATGTTACCTGCTGTTCCTCATCTGCTCCAGGAGCTGTGTGTAGAGTAGGCAGGAGTTGGAGGGGGTGGAGAGGGGGTTAGAGTGGAGACCTGGCACAGCTATGGAGTTTTGGCTGCCCCCTGATCCTGTCGTCAAGGAAACGATGGACAGGAAGAGGATGACTAACGCTGCCCACTGAACCCAAGACAAGCGCCTCCTGAAGGATGAGGGAAGAAACACAAATCAAAATTTTATCTGTGGTTGAAATGATAAATCTCAGGGTTTCCAAAGGCACCAATACGCTGAATTCCATGTTTTATGTGTATTAAATGATGCAGAATGTCATATTTGAACTGGAAATGGTGCACCGATAATAAGTATTTTACTCAACATTAGTGTGATTTAGCTGTAGTGAAGCACCTAAATAAGTGCATACAATGTCCTACAGTGTAGACAATTTTAACTTTGAAGCTACTGAAGGGAAAAATGTTGCTAAAATGTCAAACTTGTGATCTAATCAGTAAACAAAAAGCAAATGGTGATGGAAAAGCGACAGCATAGACACAGGAAATAAGATAAATGGTATCAACAGATGCACAGCCATCACCTCTCATCTACAATCAGGGTCATGAAAACATACACGCTATCCTTTTGAAGAACAGAACATTACAGAGTTGTTGATTGAGTCGCTTACTTCAGAACAATTCTGAAGAGTACAGCCGTGGTCAGGATGACAAAGTTGGAGAAGAGCACTGCCATGGCCTGGGGACAAGAGAGAAGACAGAGGGCTTAGAGATCAAACAGCAGAGTGATAGCAGAACATAATGACTGCATCAAACACACAGTCTTTGTGCAGTACACTTTGTAAAAGCTGGTAAAATGACATTGATGGGGGTTGAATAATTAGAAATCATGCACCAAATGTTCCACCAGACATGCCAAGTTAACACACAACATATATTCCTCTGATAGTGGTCATACGACATAAGTAAGTCTTAACTAACAGGCTGCAGGTAGGTCATCACATAGAAGATGATGAGGTTGTCGACAAAGTAGAGGAAAGCAGGGACAGCCCACTTCAGGGAACTGAGCAGGGAGGAGGTGGAGGAACAGCCCAGGTCTCTGCATGATCGTCCCTCTGAAGAAACAAACAGAAAGAGCGAATAAACATACATAACCATCACACAAGCAAACACAATGAGACAGCCAGCTGTGACTTTAGTGTTTACCTCGGACTATGACCCTGACTGACATAACCAGACAGAAGAGCAGTTTGAGCGCCTCAGCAAGTAGGTTGACAGATGCAGGGAGGAAGTCATACTTGTTCTCTGCAAATTGGCAGCAAACAAAGAGACACAGTCAACAAGATGATTGGTTCAGTGGAACACATTAAAACCACATAACATGATTTTAAAATGTGCAATGCTTGAAGAGGAGTTTGTCAAATCTTGTTATCTGTCTGTTGAAAACATAAAAAGTAGTATCTGTTGCATTGTTATTCACCAGCATTGGCAGAGAATTTGAGCAGCAGGATACGACTGGTCCCCAAAGTTACAAAGCCCAGGCCCAGGGCCAGAGTGTAGGCCGATGAGCGGGAGCACAGCCTAGGGCAGGAATGGCAGCACACCATGGCTGCGACTGGAAGTGGATGCGGTCAAACCTGCTGGAACAAATTACAAACACAGAAACACACACACACAGCCTGTTGGAACAATAGTGGTGGTATTGGGCTGGTGCTCAGTATCCAAGGTAACCCGAGTTTTGTTTTCAGTGATAGCAAGTGAAACAGTGAGATCAATTCCTGTCTACTTTACGATACTGAGATTCCCCTCAAAATCTGCAATCAATCTTGTGAACAAGCAACTGTAAGTAAAGAAAATATACTGTAAAATGAGGCAAATATGGGGCTTTGAAAACAACAGTGCATGTTCACGTGGCTACAAAATAACTTGGATTACGCTGTATGAGCAGAAATGTGATGGACATTTTATAACTAAATTATCATTGCTGACTGAACTCGTCCTCTTTTTCCACTGATAAAAGCTCATCAGGATCAGTCAATATCTTAAAATAGTCCTAGTCATGAGGTTTGTTACTCCCTTAAGATCTGATCATGGTATATTAACAGGTCATTCATGAAGCCTTGTTTATTCGGCCTCATACTTGGAAACCCCATTGCTATCATCACACACACAGATGTAAACATTGAAAACATTTAAAGCTTCCAAAGACTGACAGTTCTTCTCTTTCCATAGAGAAAAGCCACGAATTACTTCAGCTCTTCACAACATCTCACAACCTACTCAGACTGTTGTTCTGTCCTGAACTAGTATGATATACAAAATGTGAATTAACGTTAATGAATCAAACGAGCACCAAAGTCCATTAGCTCCGAGCTAGCATCACCTGCATGACCACAAACGTCATGTTTCTGCGGATAAACACCCCGAATAAAAGCAACACATGTTCTTTTAAATATTCGGACATATATTTCTAAAGGCGTGGCCAGAAAAAAAGATTTGAAAAGTGATTAATATTAATGACACTTACTTGTTATTCTCCTATGCTCCAAAACATAAGTGAACCATCGTATTGACTCAACCAACCCTTCCTGGTTATCTGCGCATGCGTACTGACACAGGTGCCGTTTTTACGTCATCTTGTACGCACTGTCTGCTGGTCCGTCCTGACTCTGTTCCTGTACGTTGTCCTGACATGTCATGAAGCTGCAGACTGTATGTGAAAAAACACTTTCGTTTCTAATTTCAGCAACAGAAGGAGGAAATGGCGCTAACAACAGAGGGGTTTTTTCTTTTAACTTTGGCTGATAGATTAACTGTGTTTAGTGACATAGTGTTTTAGTGGTGAATTGGTCAAATCTGTGGTGCCTCTGAAGTGCAAAACGCAACAACATTGGATAAAATCTTATTTACAGCACTTTGGTCAACTGTGGTTGTTTTTAAATGTGCTTTATAAATAAATTTGATTTGATTTGATTTGAAAACATATGAACTAAACACCAAACACAACATTAAAGAGAAAAATTAATGATATTTCATAAAACATAGCACTTAAAGCTGCACTAATCAAAAATTTCAATATAGGCTCTTAAATGAAATGTGAAAGGTTTCACTCATCGTGACAAACTCACATAGAATCATCACCCATCTCCTCAGTTCCCCAGTTCAGACAGTTTTTTTGTTTGTTTGTTTGTTTGTTTGTTTTCAGGTAATTTTTTGGCTTTAAAGCCCAGAACTTTACTTTTCTGGTTCTCTGTCTTCGCTCTTATCAGCTTCATTTTCAGCTGCAGCTGGTTTTCAGTGGAAAAAAGTAAGTGGAGTCCTAAACATAGCTTAAAGGAGAGTGAATGTTATGACAAGTTACATTCGTCATTTGGGCAGAAACAAGACTCAAAATGATCTCATTTGTTCCATGTCTGCTCAATGTGTGAATAGGCAGCTGTTTGCTATCACATTCATGTTTACAGATTTCTCCACTGCCTTCAAGTGGCCAACGAATCAGTTAATGTAACTTTATAAATACAGATTTTTTAGGTAGGTGGATAACACAGTTGTGTTTCCTGAAATGTCATGGTATTCTCTGTTTATGTGTTTATGTTTTATGAAATGTTGGTATGTTTTTATGTTTGTTTCACATCTCTGGACTGCCATACTAATACAGGTATGTGGGCATACGAGTGAAAATCAGAAGTTTAATATCAGAGAAATTACAGTATTTTTGTTCTTGTTTTTAAAATAATAATGAATTATTATGTCTGTTACTCCTGAATATGTCACAATCTGCTCCTTAGTCCATCTCTGCGGCCACACTCTCTTCCCCAGCGCTCTGTTTTACTTCGCCCTGGTCATGGGCTTTCCCCCAACTCCCCGGACCTGCCATTCTCAAGCTGTCCACCAGATGCCCTCGGACTATCCCTCTTTTCCCAAATCTGCACACTTGTTTCCACTCAGTAACTGTCTGCATCTGCTGCCCATTCCTTCATCAGCTCCTCAGTTATACTGGTCTCAGACATAGACTGTATATAAAGATTATTTATATACAATCTATGGTCTCAGACATTCATTCCCTGTCAGTTTGTTGAAGCTGTTTCATAGGACACTTGCATTCTAGCCATCCTGATCCTGTCTGTTCTTGATCCTGTGCTTTACCTGTTCCTGCCATTACTGTAGTTTCAACCTTTTTGCCTGTTTGTTATCAGCCTGCCTGCCTAGCCCCTTTGTACTGGTTAACCTGTTTTGGACTGCTTCATGTAAGCCTGTGTTGTTTTGAGTTTTTCATTAAATGATCTTCTCATTTCACCTGCCTGTCTCAACAGTCTGCACTTGGGTTCACCTGCTCCATCCCACACGTAACAGAATAAGCATGAAATGCAAGGCAGAATGGGTCAAGTCAGTTTATCTATGGATTGCTGTTGCTTTTGTTCTCTCTGCTACTTTCTCCTTCTTCTCCACTAAACTGTAATTCAGAGAGAAACACATTGATTTGACAGCCGTAGTTATTAGTTACATTGATACCATGCTACAAACTACCCTGTATTATGTGAAAGTAGTTAAAATCGGCTTCACATACACAACAGCTACAACATTGAAAAAGCATGTTAATCCATCAATCAAAAAATACATTTATATAATACAAATAAAGGGCTGAGGAAATTATATATACAAACTGGTGCAGTGCTTTAAAAACAAAATACATTTTGGTATTTCAGTGGTAACAGGGAAGATGTCTACCAGTCAGGAGTCCTTCTGCTGCATGTTGGGTAAGCTGCAGGTGAGATAGGTCTGACAGCTGACTCCTACATAAAGGGAACTGCAATAACAGAGACGAGAAGTGATAAACTATGTACTATGGACTCCAAATTCTTGAAGGAAAGGTATGCTTAAATGTTGCAATTGTTGCAAGGTTAAAAGTGGTTGTTTTGGGCAAGTGCTGTCATTATAATTATCATCATGAAAAAGATCTATCTCCATACAGTTTAACTTGCACCAGTTTGATAGGTGCTCACGAATGACATTCACGTAGATAACCTAAATGTTTACATCACATTTAAAAATTTGTATATTCCACAAGTATGAATAAACCAAGTTTAGGATGGGTGTTGCCTCCTCCTATTTCACAAACAGTAATGTTTTTCTCTTTAATTATGACATGTTTTATGAGATAATTATTCTGGGACATTTTGAGGTTAAAAAAAAAAGTCATCCCCACTATGCTTTTTCAGACATGATGGGAATAAGCACACCCCTAGGGGTGACTCACAGCAAAACACATGACGCTTCAATTACAAAGGGGAAAAAAATATGCCAAAACACAGTTCATTGCCCTGGGACATAATGTTTAAACGCGTGTGTGTGCGTGTGTGTGTGTGTGTGTCAGCGACAGATAAAGTACAGAGCAGACTTCTGTGTCAGATCACAGCTTCTTGCCTTGTAGAATAGACCGGTTTCACCTGGTGGATCAAACCCAGATATGGGGCTTTGCGTCTGGGCTGGAGCTCAGAGTCTCCTGCTCATCCTGGTTCTTCTGACTGCCCGCCATGTCAAAGCAGATGAGCCTCAACCGAGGGAGAGACACTATTACATCGCTGCTGTCGAGATAGACTGGAACTACTCTGGCAATGACATACAAAGGTAGGATACTGGTTGGAGTATTTATGATATTAAAGGACAAGAATTAGATAGTGTTAAATAATATCTTTCAACTCATTATTGGTTTATTAGTTATTTTTTGGCAGTTCTGGAATAATTGACAATTTTACTGTTTTGTGTCACATTTTTCTCTCTTTATTTTTGTTACATTTTGTCATGTAAAATTCTTGTCTAACATTCTGATATTGAAGTTGTTTGTACCTTGTAAAAACAGTCCAGTCTGTTCTGGCTTTATTTCTCTGGCAGCCTGTTCGTCATCCTATGATAATATCAATATTGCCATGACACACACACACACTCAGACACACACTGGATACTCACAGTAGTTGCGTCATATGAGAAAACTTGTGTCTTCATATCTTTAAGTCCATATCTTTTTGATATGAAGTTCTGTCTGTAGGGCATGGTGTCTTCATGTGCGCTGATTCATGTTTTGTGTTTTTCCGCCATCCCTCAGGCCTGGTCCCACCTATAAGAAAGTGGTCTTTCGGGAATATGAGAAAGGCTTCAGACAGGCTAAGACTCATCCCTCCTGGTTAGGTAAATGTTGCATACAGTTTACATCAACACACAGTCTGTCTGGCTCTGATTAAGAAACACATTTGCTAAATCCAGTTCAGTATCCACCCAGATAGAAACCTACCTTTTGGAAGGAATTGAACTGTTGTTTCTGAGTAGGTTTCCTTAAAGGGATTATGTAATTTGGTGCTAATAACAGGAAAAATGTAGGTGTGTTCAACTGATACACATAGGAAGTGCTTGCTGAATTATAAATAAATAAAACTGATTAAGTAACTACACAGAATATACAGACATATAAATTAAAGGAAAAACTTGAATAAAAGAGGAGAAAAATAATCAATAAAAATGCTTTCAATCAGGACAGCAGCACTCTCCAACATCATCAAAACACCAGATGAGGGAATATCTTTTGGATGAGTGGTGTTATGCTACGGAATATTGAAGCAAGGAGAGAATGTGCATTTAAAGCTTTTATTTAGATTATATGTTGGTTATAACGGTTACCTGTTTTGACCTCACAGGACTTTCATCAGGAAACGGATGCACTTAACCGCTGCATTCTTTTTGTATTTACTTTAGGTAGATACCTAAAGTAAATAAAACTTGAAAAACTCTCTCACATGTTATAACTACAGTTTTGCTCCCTGTTCAAATTCAAATAAGATTTATTGGCACGTCAGATCAGTATCCTATATTGCCAAAGAAGTACAGAAAATTATTATCATTGAGAGATGATTAGCAATGCAAATATCAACAATCATATCAAATACAATATAATAAAAGGCACTGAATATCAACATCATGGTGTCAGGTACTCTGCCACCATGTACTCTCTGTTTACGGTTAAATAGAATTCTAATTTACTTTGTGATTTTGTGGTTTTATTCCAATATTTTACATAATTTTCTTTTTGTTTTGAGATGATTTGATTGGTCCAGATTATTTAATGTCTATCCTGAAACCATGGTGTGTGTGTGGGCAGAGCTTCAGGACCAGCTGGCAGAGGGGACTCTTACCTTTGTCCAACTTTTGGCACTGAAGGGCTTTGTACTGTTAGGATTGGGGGTTGCTAGATTGGAGATGTTTATAAAATTTGATGGCTTGCTTTTGAATTTTAATTATTAAAGGGTATTGGCCAAGTTCTGCCCTGCATGTATTATCGGCTGTCTGTCTGTGAACTCTACAATTCTGCATGCAGGGCTTCCAGCGGATGTTTTTCCCATTTTGGAGGGTCTTGACTGGTTAATGGACCCCATACTTCACCACCATATAATGTTATTTGGTCTATTACTTTTGAGTCAGGTCGTAATAGGAATGTCAGTCAAATTTTTTCTTTCAATGGCGTAAAACTGTTTCATTCTTACAAACTCTAATAAATCGGCAGGTACTTCTGTACTATACTGTCTACCTCTGTTACATATTAATTTCTTTCTAGGAAGGTATTAGGAAATAAATTACAACACCAGAAAGGCTAAATGTCATGTTTACTGCATTGGTGTACATTACACTATACTGTATGTGCTAATGGTGAAATTATATATCCTGGTCAATGACAGTCAGTGAATCAACTAAAATAACACAGAAAGACAGTTTATGTTACTTCTCCCATGATGATGATGTACCAACACACAACAGTGCTATATATTCCACACAAGCCTTTCTTTCTCTGCAGGTCTACTCGGACCCACGCTGAGGGCTGAGCAGGGGGAGACGATTGTCGTCACTTTCAGAAACATGGCAAACGGACCGTATAGCATCCACCCACATGGGATCGCTTACGGGAAACAGTCAGAGGGTGGGTTCCTGTTAATCCAGCTGCAGATGAATCTGACAGCTGTTGCAAACCTGAAGACACCAGTAACACTCTATAACACAGTCTGTCTGTTAGGGTCACAGCTGGCAGTCATGATGTTACTCATTCTAATAATTAAACAAGATTGGCCGACAAAACAAACAACTCTGTTTGTTTTTTTCTAAAATATTAACTAGGACAGGCAGATTATCAAACTAGACGGTACTAAAGTCCAACAGGAGGCATTGCTAAACCTTAGGAAATCACTGTCTGTGTTTCTCTATATATAAAGAAGTAACAAATTGAGGAAATTGAGATTAAGCACTCCTTAATTTGCACTAAATTCGTAAGTCAGAGTGCAGAGGAATTGGAAAATTAAAGAACAGCTTGCAGGAAACTCTTCATTACATCTTCATTATTTTGGGGACTTCAGAGGAATGTCATCACTCAGACCGCTACACAGCAACAATATTTAATTAATTTAACCAAATTGTTGCTTTAACCATTCTTTATTCATCCATAATGCAATTATGTACAGTATGTACTGTATGTGAGACAATTTTTTTCCTATTCAAAGTAATTTCCTTTTTTTTCAGGAGCCAACTACTTCGACAACACATCGCAGAAAGAGAAAGAGGATGATGTTGTGCAGCCTAACAGTGAACATGTTTACTACTGGGAGGTGACAGAAGATGTATCTCCACAGCCTGATGACCCGAATTGCCTCACCTACACCTATGTCTCCCACCAAAATGTGGTTGAGGACTACAACTCAGGCCTCATCGGTACTTTGCTCATCTGCAAGGATGGTAAGCGGTAAAATCTGCCTGTGTTTCCAGTTTTGCTTGTAACGTGTTGATGGGGAAAAGCACAAAATATCACTTGCTGCTGCTCTGAAATTAACTGGTCATTACTTTTGATTGCTCTCTCTGTCTCTCTCTCTTTGCAGGCACTCTGGATGAGTCAGGGAAGCAGGCTGACTTCCACCAGGAGTTAGTGTTCCTCTTTGGGGTTTTTGACGAGAAAGAGAGCAAATATACACCAAAGGACCATGACATAGAGAACCATGTAAAGTACACCATTAACGGATACACAAAGGGATCACTACCTGGTTAGTCAATCATTTTGTCACTCAATGTGAGTCAGACAATCAGCCAATCAGCCAGTCAGTTGATCAGATACCCTTGTTTGTTTTTGTTTTTTAAGCGACATGCAGATGTTTTGAAAAATAAGCTCTTACATTTACTCAAGTGTGTACAGAAGTATAATTTTTAGGTTCTTATACATTACTTAACTATTTCCATTTTCTGCAATTTTTACTCGGCTGTATTTCAGAGACAAATATTGTTGTTTATACTACATTAATATGACAGTTGTATTTAATAAGTGCTTTGCAGATAAAGAGTTTACATATAAATATATAAAACATGAGATGATAAAAATTTGATGGATTCCTACAGATTAAACTAACCAAAAGAGTAGAGTTGTTAAATTTCCTATAGCATTATCTGGACCTTATTTTATGGCAGTGGATCAATCAATTAATGTACTAATCATTTAAGCCCTAATTAAAACAGTATATTAGGGCATCTCAGACTTAGTTCTGGTTAATAGGTTAACCACTGTTCTATGTAAAGTTGCAAGTAACCATGGCAACAACGCTGATGCTTCACACTACCACTGGATAAACTGACTACAAACACATTTTAAACAAACACACAAAATGGACGATGACTGAGGTTCAGCCCAGTTTATTTTTGATTGGAAAATATATGGCTGAAATGAACAAATATTTTCAAATAATCTCTTGAATTTACTTTGATTAATCATTTAATCTGTAAATTGTCAGAAAATAGAGAAAAAAGCCCAACGTGACATTTTCAAATAGCTTGTTGTCAGATGGACAGTATAAATCCCAAAGATATTACATTTAAAATTATATAACCCAAAAAGCAGAAAAAACACACTTTTTTGACTTGCAGCCAGCAAATGTTTGGCATTTTCAAAAAAGCAAAATTCACAAATTACTTTTCTGTTGATTGAGTAACTTATCAACTAATTGTGTCAGTGCAAGGGAAGTGCACACTTATTGAAGTGTCCTGATGTGAGAAATAACAGCAATCTTTGCCTCCAACTTGTCCATTATGTTCTGGGTTTGAGGACACCTCATTATAGCTTAATGTTTCAACAATTTAACAGGGCCATTCTTCATAATAAGATCTTACTATTGATACTTTATATAATGACAGTACTTCCATACTTTTACTTTGGAACACAAGACTTCTACTAATGGAGCATTTTCCCGTTGTGGTATGCTACTTTCAATTATATAAATGATATGGTTACATCATCACTGTTATACACATATATGGTGAGTGGTACACTCCATGGTGTATACAGTACAGTCAGTTCTGCATACACAAAACAATGCAAATGTAAAATACTCAAGGTGCCCAACAGTGTGGTCTTTTCTTTACAGATGTCAGTGTGTGTGCTCATTCCTCTGTGAGCCTGCATCTGGTGGGTATGAGCTCAGAGCCTGAGGTGTTCTCAGTGCATATGAATGGGCAGGTGCTGCAGCAGATGGGGCATAAAATTTCATCAGTGGGTCTGATCAGTGGTTCCTCCACCACTGCCAGCATGGTAGCTCTCCACGCAGGCCGCTGGCTGTTGTCCTCACACATCACCAAGCACATAGAAGGTAAGTGTGTCTCTACTCATTGAGATTAATTATATCCACCATCCACCATACACAGATAGTTTTTACCAACATAGCTAAATTTACAAGAAAAAAATGTCTTTCCACCTTTTCAGCTGGCATGCATGGCTTCGTGGATGTGAAGAAGTGTGATGCCTTCACAGCACCCCGGCGAACGATGACGATTGCACAACGACGTGAAAGCAGGGTGTGGACATATTACATAGCTGCTCAGGAAATTCTTTGGGACTATGCACCCAACACGCATGAACACATAGACGAGTAAGCAAAATTTACAGAAACATTTTTAGCAGTGTTTAAAAAAAACAGTGCCACACAGCTTGAAGTGCAGTGTTGAGGCTGTGTGGTGCCAGTGTTTTAAATGGTCTTGTTTGTTTATGGGAGTTATATACCAATGTCTCAAAATGAATATGAATTGCATTAACGCTTTTAAATAAAACCTCTGATCTTTTTGTGTAGGGACTACAAGCTCCTTTACCTGAAACAGTCATCAAGACGCATAGGTGGGAAGTACAAGAAAGCAGTGTACAGACTGTACAAAAACGAGTCATTCACTGAATTGTCAGAGACTAAGCAGAGGAGACATGAGCTTGGTATCTTGGGTCCAGTGATCAGAGCGCAAATCAGAGATGTTATCAAGGTAAGACCATATTCACATCAAATCATATTATATAGCACCTTGTGAGCAAAATTGTTATTCAAAGTTCTTCACGTAACATAATCTATTGGTTATAGAAACACAAGAACAAAGAAAGCAGAATACAGTAAGAGAAAAAGCCAAAAAGCTTTGCTCTGTAAATGTTAAGCTAAAAGAGTTTGTCTTAAGGTTCGTTTTAAAACTGTGGATCGATTCTGCTGACCTACAGGACTACAGACTCTAAAAGCTGGTTCGTTGTAGGTATTGTTGCTAGCTAATGTATACTGGGTGAACATTGTTTCCCTTTTCATACATAGTTCCCCAATTTTAGAGCAATCCTGCGGGACAATGATCCTAAACATATGACAAAGTCAACCAGAGTTCTTTATGACCAAATAGTGAAATATTTTTGACTTGAAACGTCAGACACCAGATCTCAATCCAACTGAACACGTGTGTTCCTTGCTAAAGAACAAGACTGAAAGTTAAAAGTGTCTGACTTAATTTAAGTTTGTGCATTCATTATTACATTTTTGGATTTCTATTTATAAAAATGACTAGAGTTCCTACTGTGTTCATTTGCTGCAGATACAAACACAATTAAATTAAAGCTGTCAGCACTTTGTGTCAGTTTTACTTCAAATCAATGACTGTGATTGTGTCACTATAACACTTTCACACTGGACTGTAGGTTTTGTACAATCATTTAACATTGTTTAGACACTGTGTGCCCTCACCAACCTGCCCTTTCATAGGTTGTTTTTAAGAACATGGCCTCCAGGCCCTACAGCATCTATCCACATGGAATGACAATAGAAAAGTCAGAGGAGGGGGCCAGCTACCCAGCAGGAGGTACTGTGTCTCTCTTCACAAACAAATTGAACACTTTGAAGGTGGTGGACTGCCCACTCTGGTTTTATTATATAAAATAACTACAATAAAATAAATGAAGAATTTCTCAATGTGGTTGCCAGGCAATCAATCCCATAGTGTTAAACCAGGTGAGACATACACGTATGTGTGGAGAGTGGTTGAGGAGGATGAGCCTTTGGATGGGGATTCCCGATGTCTGACGCGAATGTATCACAGTGCAGTGGACACAGCGCGTGACATCGCCTCAGGACTGATTGGACCAATCCTCATCTGCAAGAGTCAGTCTCTCAATGTCAGGAATGTGCAGGTAAAAGATTCTACATCATTTTCTTTAGTTAATAAGACACATTTTCAGAATGAATAATGCAGAGTGAGTTGGTTACATACATTGTTAAATAGCTACTTGAGAGAATTTGGAGAAAAAGGAAAAAAAATGGTGAATTTAATGTTTGTAGCAAAATTGTTTTTTCCTTTCTTTTTGTGGCTTGAAGTTAATGTGAGGAACATTCTAAAATATATTTTGTTGCATCTTATAGATTAACATTTAGTGTTATAATAGATTTTTTTTTTGAATATGTGTTACTGAAAGATTTCTTGTATTTTTTTATGGTCGACCTGTAATGGTTGTGTAACACTATGTGAGATGACCAAAATGTTGAAACAATACAATGCAATAAAAGAAAATAAAAGTTAACCAACTACTGTAATGACATTTATTTTGTATTACATTTGTACAATTTGATACTTTCCTACTGTTTTTCTTAGTCTTAGTTAAATTTTAACAATCAAAAACATTGTAAATTTATGTTGTAGATTTAAAACTGAATGCAGATCTCTGTTCGTTTCTACAGCTGAAAGCAGACAAGGAGCAGCATGCCATGTTTGCTGTGTTCGATGAAAACAAGAGCTGGTACCTGGATGACAACATTCGGCAGTTTTGTGATCAATCCAAAATCAACAAGGCAGACCCTGACTTTTACAAGTACAATGTCATGCACAGTAAGTTGCACAAATTGAATTGAGGCTGATAAAAACACCTCTTCCTAAAATATATAATATCTTCAATCTATTATATGTTCATAATATTAATTAATTGCCTGCATGACTGCCTCTCAGATGAAATGACTACTATTCATGTAAATGTCCTAACAGCAATAAACGGTTATGCGTTTGAGAGTGGCCCGCGCCTGGGCTTCTGCAATGGTGAGGTTGCAACATGGCATGTGTCCAGCATTGGAGCACAGGACTACATCCAGACATCTACATTCTATGGCCACACATTTGAACTGAATGGGCGGACAGAAGACTTTCTCAGCCTCTACCCCATGACTGGAGAGACCATCACAATGTACATGGACAACATTGGTCAGTCAGGGCTGACAATACCTTTTTTATGTCATAATGTTTATTGTATATCCATATATTCAATTTGTAGGGTGACTATCAATAGGTAATACCAAAATCTCAAACTTTTGCAAATGAGAAAGTGATAGCTGCTTAGTTTCCAAGAGTCTTTTTGATTTTTGTGTGTCTCTTGAAACAGGTGTCTGGCTCCTGGCTTCCCTGAATTCCCACGAGACGACCAAAGGAATGCGCTTAAAGTTTCAGGATGTTGAGTGCTTTCGTGACTATGAATATGAGTACAGTGAACATGAAAGATCAAGCTCAGCAGTACACAAAGAATTCACTGTGTGGGATGCTCCAAGCTTGGATGATATCAAGAAGGAAGAGGAGAAGCCGGCACCCATGATAACAGCAGCGGTGGCGGATCATGACACGTATACGTATGCAGACGAATTAGGTCTCAGGACTCTGAAGAACCAGTCTAGCAGCTCAGGTGTGGAGCTGCTGGACCTGTCTTTCCTGGACTATGATTTTGTTGATGAGCTTGACGGAGATACGAATATCACCCTTAATTTCACCAAGAATACAACATCATTCTTTGACAATTCTTTTGTGTCTAAATTAGAGAACACAACCAATTATAGCCCTGATGTATTACTAAAGAATAACAATATAACTGTTGTTTCAAATCTTGATAATGTCAAAGCATCTGAGACAGAGAACACCACACTTCACAATGATAAGGCACCATTAATGGTTGGAAATGTATCCACAGAGACGACCAATCTTAATGTAACATTACCAGGAAATTTAACTTCCATCTTGGGTGGTGATAACCAGACTTCGGTGGGCACGAACTCAGTGGAAGAATTCGAGGAGAGACTCAACAGAGGAGATGTGTTCTCCTACTCTGTACCTCTATCACCCTCCAGCACTGACAATCTCAACAATACAACAGAGGAATATGTCGCTTCTCTGTCAAGCAGTACAAAAAAGGAAGATGTGAATGACACAGCAGCAAACCATCTTAACATGTCAGCAGATGGAAAAAAACAATCAATGAAGATTCCAATGGCTGAAGAGGTGAACATCAGCAGCTTAGACAGAAGCAATGTGACAGGTAACACAACCAGTGTCGATGACACACTGATCACCACAACAGAGGTGAACTATGGACATCAAATGAATTCCTCTGAAATTGTGAATTCCAGCCTTGAAAATGTGACACATATTTTGCATAAAACTGTGCACTCACAAAATGTCACAATGAATATATCCAAATCAAGTTCTGAGAGTTGGGAGAATGTCACTGCTCTTCTTGACAGCATATCCTCTGAAGAAAGTTTCTCCAATGAGACTATGGTTTCAGGTAACCTGTCGCTCTCCGGTCATCCAGTTAACGAAAGCAGCTCTGAGGAGCTAAGTGCCTCAGACAGCAGTGAAGAAGTGTTTATCTACCTTAAAGAAAACAATACAGAGGTGATTAAAACCACCTCCCTCAAAAAACAGGGCCACAACTGGACTTATGAGATAACTCACCAAAAGGTACCGATGGAGATCCCTGACCACATCTTAAAGTACTTAGGGAAGGAGGCCCCAGCGCCTGAAGGACCTAAGGTTAGGAAGGTGAACCAACGACACAGGCCCCAGAAGGGCCAAGGCATGAAAACAAGGAAGAGGAAGGAATACAAGCCTCAGGCCAGGAGTGGTTTACCATTCTCTCCTCGTGGATTAAATCCAGGCATAACCCCACGTGGGACACGACCCAATTCACCGCAACCTGTCACTGATGAGGAGGAGCTCATTAACATGCCCGTGGTCATCGGTGTGCCCCGGCCTGATTTCAGTGACTATGAGCTGTATGTTCCTGGCGCTGAGCCAGATCATCTAGATGTGGATGAGCAACATGTGAGAGCAAATGAATATGAGTATGTGAGCTACAAAGACCCCTACAGCAGTCATGAAGACATCAAGAATCTCAGTCTGGATGACACCACCAAATACTACTTGGACTTCCACTCAGGCCCCGATGTCAAGATTTACTTTATCTCTGCAGAGGAGGTTGAGTGGGACTACGCTGGCTACGGACAGAGGTAAGCTCAGAGATAGCAGTAAGATAAGCTTGTATGACATGACATGATGTAACTATTCAGAATAACTGGAAAATTGTCTAGCAAGCGCACATCCGAACATATGCAAAGCTGAAAGTAGGTCCTCTGCTGTCACCAAAGGAGGCAAGACAAGTCAGAACCAAACAGCAGAAAAACCAAGTTCACCAAGGCGGTTTTCCGAAGTTACATGGATAGTCACTTCAGAACACCTGATATCCGAGGTGAGATGGATGAGCATCTAGGCATCCTGGGGCCTGTCATCAAGGCAGAAGTTGGGCAAACCATCATGGTAAGACTGCCAGCACCTGTTAAAAGCCATAATCTGTCTTGCTCTTCTGGAATTTTACCTTTTCTGATCTGTGCTCATTTTTAGATGTTTTACATGAATTGTAGCATTTACATCTACAGTCTGATTGTTGCCTTATATAAACAACACATTACAGTAATAGTGTGAAAAGCATTATTGGTGAGCTTTAAAGGTGAAGGCTGATATTCACATGTCTCTATAGTAAATATAAGATTACAGCCAGCAATGAGTTAGCTTAGCTTAGTACAAAGGCTGGAAACAGGGGAAAACATCTAGCCTGGATCTGTCCAGAAGTAACAAAATCTGTCTACCAGCTCCTCTAAAGCTCACTAATTAACATTTTACATTTGGGTTGTTTAATCTGTACATAAATAAAAGTGAGCTAACCAGCTGGAAGTGATTCAAATCAAATCATAGACTGTAAAAAATAATGGATGTAGCCACCTTGACATCACCATTGGTTTGGACTATGGTGGACTGTTTTGAAGCCTCGAGTTTACATCATGGATGTATTATAAGAGCTAGATAATGGACCGAAAATGGCGCCCATTCAGTTCAATAAGAATTGCTTGGCTGGTGCATACACCAAAAAAAGTTTATAGCTTCCAGGTTTGCTTCCGCATTGTGTGGCCCACTGAATATGTGCAGTAGTGTTTCCCCCACTGGCCCCTCCCGCGAGTTCCCGCTTGGCCCATAGACTTTACATTGTGATGATGTCACAGATTTTAGATCTCTTTTCTCATCACCATAATAGAAAGAGTCATGATTGACCTTGTTTGCAGTTAGAAATGTCCTGTCAACAGTTTTACAGATGTCTCTTTTACAATGGTGGTCTATGGGGAAAATGGTTTTTGGGCCACAGGGGGATTTTTCACTGCAATACGAGAATGAGCCACTAGGAAAAATTGGCTGCAAGGCTGAGCAGTGTAGCTCTACCCAGCTCTTATCATGGATGTATGCTTATAATACATCCATGGTTTGCATTTTGACTGTTGCCATATTGGATTTTTGGAGCCAGAAGTGACCATATTTGGATGAGAGGGTGGAGCTGACCCTAACACTAACTGCTAATTGCTAGCTTGGTTAGCACAGTGCATTTACAGTCTATGGTTAACTGTGATAATGCTAGTTTTCACTGCAAAAAACATGTATAAAACCATTAAAACAAAATGTACTTACCCGAAAAACTTAACATCCGATTCCTTACAGGGTCTTTTAGTATAACCAAATGCTTTTTAGGCAAAATTTTCAAATCAAAATTTTACAATTAACTTTCATGAACCAAAAACACACTCTAATAGCCACGCTCTAACATCCATATCCTGCTTTATCATCTATTTTACTCTAAATGGGATAAATGCATAATTTACAAAATGAACATCACACTGTACTGAAGAAGACTTGAAACTAGCAATTGAGACTATAAACTCATTAGGAAACTGTTTACTGAGGTAAATAATCAAGTGAGAAGTAGTCATTTTCTCATGGACTTCCATATAATCAGACTTCTTTTTGGAGCCAGTGGTGTTGCCCACTGCTGGCCATTGGAGAGAATGCAGGTTTAAGTTACTTCTACATTGGCTTCATTTTTCAGAAACGGAACTACAAGCTTGCTTCAAATTTACTGTCTTCTCATCTAACTCTTGACAAGAAAACGAATAAGCATATTTCCTAAATTGTCAAACTATTCCTTTAAAGCCACATAACCACAGAAAATCTCTTTCTATCTTGTAGGTGGTGTTCAGGAACAATGCCAACCGTCCGTACTCCTTACATCCAAATGGGGTTTCCTATACCAAGCTGACAGAAGGTCTGTCCTATGAGGATGACTCCAAGCATTGGTACAAATATGACAATGAGATTCAACCTAATACCACCTTCACATATATCTGGAAGGTCCATTCAATGGTTGGGCCAATGCCAGATGAGTCTGACTGTCGGACCTGGGCCTACTATTCAGGTGTTAATCCCGTGAGTACTTTGTAAATGTGAAATTAGTTAAATTTAAGAAAATTATGAACTAAATATAATTTAGTATGACAGGTATTGTAGAAATGCTATTTATGAATGTAAATTAAAGCCGCTTGATGTAGACTTGAATTTCTGACTGTGGTGCCCCAACGTTTGAGCATCAAAAAGACACAGTGGGACACAGATGTATGGATTGAAAAAAAACACACAGACGGCACTCATTTTCTCCATGTTTCTTATGCCATAATAATAATAATTTGAAAGATGCTTTTACACATATAATCGATCAAATTCTGTTAAATCAATTAACATGAACTATTCAGTTGGAGTGAGCAACACAGGATGTATTCACATTTTTAAGAACTAATATTGAACCTAGAATCTACTGTCTTAGGAAAGGGATATCCACTCAGGCTTGATTGGTCCTTTACTGGTGTGTCGAGAGGGCACTTTGAACAAGGAGTTGCCCGACACGAGAGAGTTCACACTGCTTTTCATGACCTTTGATGAGTCGCAGAGCTGGTACTACGAGACGAACCGTGAGATGATCCAGAGGAAAAGCAGATGGAGAGTTTCGAACTCCAACTTAAAGGAGAACCTCAAGTTCCATTGTAATGCATCACACACGTTAATCTATTCTGGTTAAAGTGATCCTCCATCCAAAATCTTCTATTGAATATGATACGGAAGAATTATATAAAATGCTAATTTAAATAAATCCATTTTTGGTAATATCACATTGTTGCAAAGATGTTTCTGTAGAATTCAATCAGTTGTAATATCTTTTTCTCCATGAATTCAAGACTTATTCAGTTACAGAACAAAAAGTCACTTGAAATGCTGATAAAGATGTCTTTTTGTCTGATGTTTCCACAGCCATCAATGGCATTATACATAACCTAAAGGGCCTGAGGATGTACACTAAACAACTTGTGTCCTGGCACCTGATCAACATGGGTTCTCCCAGAGACTTTCAGAGTGTCCACTTCCATGGACAGACGTTCCTCCACAAGAAGTCCACCAGCTACAGACATGCCGTCTATCCACTGCTGCCTGGTAAGCAACATAATGTCTGTTAAATACGTCCAGAACAACATCTTGGAGATTTAGAGATACTAACTGTATCCAATGCCAACAACTTAATGGAGCAAGTATTTCTTACTGTACCAAATTGTTTTTGCAGGAAGCTTTGCTACTCTTGAGATGTATCCGTCCAAGCCTGGGCTGTGGCAGCTGGAGACAGAAGTTGGTTTCAACCAACAGAAGGGCATGCAGACCCTCTTCCTGGTTGTAGATGATGGTACAAACTAGTTGAAAAAACAGATTGCACCATTTAGAGAACGACTTTGTAACTATACTGACATGCTGTTATGTTGTGTTTTCATACTGAGACATTGCTTGTATGTGTTCTTCAAGAGTGCTACCGCCCACTGGGTCTACAATCAGGCAGTGTGAAAGACGACCAGATCACAGCAATCAACACTAGAGGTAGCCATACCTCCTCCTGTGTGCATCCATCTGTTTTGGCAACAGATACACTGTGGTCCTACTGCAATCACAATGACTTGTGAAATTATTGCATCATATTTGCAGTAAAGCTCTATAAACAAAGACGTCACCAGAATAATGACAGTTTTTCCATCTTTGAAGGATTCTGGGAGCCCCACCTTGCCAGATTGCACAGTCAAGGTAAATACAACGCATGGAGCACAGAGCAGAACGACAGTTGGATTCAGGTATGTGCTAGAGGTGTGATAAGTGTGTGTGTGTGTGTGTGTACATGTGCATTTCCTTTTTATGAGAATGCAATCTGCTACCTGTGGAATCCCCCCGGTACAGGTGGACTTTCAGCGGCCAGTTGTGATCAGTCAGGTGGCCACCCAGGGAGCCAAGCAGCTATTCTATTCCCAGTATGTGGTCAATTACCATATCTCCTACAGCAACGACCGCCGGAAATGGATCTTCTACAAGGGCAACAGCAGGCACCCCAGGAAGGTATGGGAAATTTGATCACTTAAAGAGACAATGCAAACAGCTACAATCTAATTTAGAGGCGTTCGCTCACCTCTTTATTTCTCTCTGTCTGCATCCCTTGCTGTTTCACCAGGTGTTTGATGGGAACCAGGAAGCCTATGAGACAAGGAGAAACACCTTCTTTCCTCCTGTGATTGCACGGTTTATTAGGCTCCACCCACTCAACTGGTACAGTGCGGCCACAGTCCGCATGGAGTTCTACGGCTGTGAGCTCGATGGTAAGACGTTACATGTGTGGATATGTACAAGACAGAATGTAAGTCAAAGAAAGCTGGAGACTGGAGTTCCTGTAAATGTTACATTTCTAATCTCCTGCCTCAGGTTGCTCAGTGCCTCTGGGGATGGAGGGCAGACTGATAGAAGACAAACGCATCACTGCCAGCTCCACAGCCACCAGCTGGTATTCGGGACCCTGGAAACCCTCCCTTGCACGCCTCAATAAACAAGGCACTATCAACGCATGGCAAGCTAAGGTACTTATACTGACTGATTGATATCACAGGTGAAAATTAATCCATTCAAATGTAAATAAGAAAAAATAAGAGTAAATAAATAAAATTTTAAGATAAATAACAATTTAAAATAAAGCACCCTAATTCCTTTAGTAGTTCATATAAATGCGTACAAACCGGTTATTTCTCTCACTCTGCTCTCTTTTCTGCAGTATAATGACATGAACCAGTGGCTTCAGGTGGAGTTGCCCCAAATAAAAAAGATCACAGGTATCGTAACACAGGGAGCCAAGTCTCTGGGGAGAGAGATGTATGTCATCTCCTACACTCTGGAGTACAGCAATGATGGGACACACTGGAACAAGTACACAGATGATGAGTGCATTGAATCCAAGGTAAGTATTTTCATGTACCAGTGACCTCTGAAGTGGAATTTCTTTGACAGTAGTTGAGAAGTGATTCTAAACTATTTCCTTCACTCTTTCTCTCATCAAATCTAGACATTCATTGGGAATACAGACAACAACGAGCATGTGAAGAACTACATCTACCCTCCCATTTTCTCTCGTTTCATCCGAATCATCCCTAAAAGCTGGATGGGCTCCATCACCATGAGAATAGAGCTACTAGGCTGTGACTTTGAGTGATACAAACACACATATAAACCAGGGCAGGTACACACACACATATACCAAAATGAAACCAACAGTGGTGGTATTGAATTAAAAGTAGCAATACCACAGCCTATAAATACTCCTTTACAAGTAATATTACTTAAGTAAATGCATAAAAGTATTAGTTTCAAAATTTACTTTAAGTATTAAAAGTAAAAGTACTCATTATGCAAAATATCCCCACTCAGTGTTATATTTATCATATATAATGTATTCAGATATACAGTGCCTGTAAAAAAGTATTCACCACTCACTGGGAATTTGTCATGTTTTGTTGTCTTTAACATGGAATCAAACAGGATTTAATGCAAATTTTTTGACACTGATCAACAGAAAAAAGACCCTTTAATGTCAAGGTGAAAACAGATCTCTACTAAGTGATCTACATTAATTACAAATATAAAAACATAATCTGTTTTTCATGTGAAATATTGCACTGAAAAGTAACAAGTATTAAATTAATGTAGTGGACTGGAAGTATCAAGTCATGTAAAATGGAAATACTGAAGTAAAGTAAAAGTACCTCAAAACTACTTAAGTACAGTACTTGAGTAAATGTACTTAGTTACATTCCACCAATGCAAATAAACACACATGCAAACTTAAAAACACATGTAATCTACACACAGACATATGTACATGTGATCAGGTACAGAGGATAATGCATTGAAATCACAGCCTTTATGTGCAGACAAAAAACAAAACAAAGACATACATATGTATGTAAGGCCATTTGTTAAAGTCATCATGCAGATGATTCCTGCCACTGGGATATTTGGATTTGCAACCAATATGAATGCAAAAAAAGTAATGTGGCCTTTTACAAATTTATACATTGTAAGGTGTTGTTATTATAAGCATAAATCCCTATAAACTGATGATGAAATGAGTTAATAAGTTCAGTAGGTATGAGTAATAGTCTTCATACATTAGGTGTATGTGTTTTTGAAATAGCAGTAGTAGCATTTTCTAAGCTGATATGATGCATCATTTGTCCATCAAAAATTAATATAAATGAAAATGTATATATGTAAGTAGAGATCATGTAATTTATTTGTTAATAAATATTATTACTATTCTTGCTATTCAGTGTCCAGCTCAGTGATGTATGAGTACATAAATGAAAGGATGCAAATAGAGAGCTTTGGTATCCAGAGTGTGAGTATGTGAACACCGATATCTTCTCATGGTGTCTTGAGGGTGTCACTTTTAGCACCTCTGCTGAGGCCAGGCCGTCGTTAAGTAGCACCCAAGGGCCTCCAGAGTCAACAGACACGTGCAGCTGCAAACACATGGCATGTTTGTCCATTTGCTGATCATGTTAAACTGGGCGCTGGAGGTGTGAAAGTCTCAGCATGGCGGTCCTACATACTACTGATCTGTGAAGACAAATTAACTTACAGATAGCTTTATCGGACAACTGGCTGTCTGAGAGGTTGGGAGTACTGATGAGAACCAGCTGTTTGACTGTGGCAATACTCCACATAATAATACTAATGTGACACTTTATTCTTTGGAGATTCCCTTGTTGAAGAAGTTTAATATGAGAATTTTACTAAGAGATCATCCATATAAATATGAAGGCAATTTAGCTGCTCATCAGACCAGAAATTCTTTACAAAATCTTGCTTCATGTTAAAAAAAATAAGTGACACCAAGCCTCTATAGCTGCGAGCATCATAGCAAGTAATGTAATGTAACCAATAATGCCATTATTACAACTTACAACTTAAATCATTGCTATTATACACAAGACCTACTAAGGTAAGGTTACTAGGTCTTGAAGCTTAATAATTAAACAAAAGACAGACCATACAAAAGCTAAATTTACAGAAAGTCTGGTGAGGTAAAGTTCTCAGTGGCTTGTACAGTATTTGCAGAGTGGGAGTGGGGTTTTTAGACTTGTTAAGGATGTAGTAAGAGTACACTGAGAGTACAACAAGTACCTGATTGGGGGGTTAAAAATATATGCTACAAAGAATTCCTGACAGTTGAAAAATCTTTTTGCCAAACTTGCACATGAAGACAAAAGACAAAGTCTCAAACTCAAGGTCCTCTTACTGTTCCAGACCTTTCAATTGTATCACACAGGCTTCATCAGCAGATGAAGTTTTATCAGTTGTCGGGGAACTGTAGAGGTTCAAACTTTCAGTTAACTTCATCTGCTGATGAACACTGTGTGATACAGTGAAAGCTCTGAGACAAGTGAATGACTGTAACTTGAGTTGAGACTGTTTTGTCAACTTCTGTTTCCAAGGTCAAGAATTAACGGGAGTTAAAAGAATAGCAAAGCTTAGCTGTTTTGCAGAAAGGTTTTTTAAAAGAGAGCAATAGCGTGACTGATTCAAAATCAGATGCAGTTATCATGATGCACCACCAGGTGTCGCTCCATGTTCACTTTGGCTGAAGATCAGGCCTAGACGAAATATTTTCATACCAGATTTTGTCTGATAGACCTCCACCTGATAAGATCACTAGATATCATGTGGTACAAAACCACGTGATCAAGACATCCAGTGTGACATAAGTCTAAAAAGATTCTTTTTAAATCTTTAAAACAAACTTCAAGCATAATCCCACATTCAAACAGTCATGGATATTCAGAGAACTTTTTTTTTTTTGACAAAAAGTTCACAACTTGATGATAGAAGCCTCTTTGTGAATAATATCAGAGTGAATTCTCATTCCTGTGCTCTTTCCTATTTACAGTATACAGTATGTGTGCTCTCTTCAAATTAAATAATATTAAATTATTCCTCATTCTGCTGACAGTTTCGCAGCCCTGTGGTGGTTCTCTGAGCCCTCTGTGCGCAACCCTCATTGAAAAACACACAACTGATGTATGTACACTAGACGTATCCCTCATTCACTAAGGCTGGCCCATGTTATCCATACTACAAATGTTATATATCATGGTGGATGAAATTTTCAAACTGTTTACTTAAGTAATTTAACAATGTAAAAATACTCCATTAGAAGTACAGAAAAAGAAAAGAAGTATTACCAGTAAAATATACTTAAAGTATCATAAGTAAAAGCACTCATTATAAAGGCAGAATGGCTTCTGTTAGTGTTATGTATTATGTTATTATCAACATGTTAGCAGCATGTTGATGTTGTATATACCCAAGCTGCAGCTTAATTTCTATTAAACATACTGTTGGGTAAATTTGTAACAATGTTTTGGATTTTATTGGCTGATCATCCACTTTGCATGTGAAGAATATTAATGTGTAAAGTAACTAATAGGACTACAGGCTGCTGAGTAAATACTGTGGAGTAAAAAGTACAATATTTAGCTCTGAAATGTAGTGACGTATACTGTATAGCATAAAATGGTTGTATAACTACTCCGATATATCATAAATATAATAGTAAAAGTACTTGAGTACAGTACTTGAGTAGATGCTGGCAACTTAGTTACTTTCCATACATATTGTAGCTATAAATGACTTTCAGTTAAGGTTTCTATCATTGAGACAATCAAATAAAGAAACTGATAGGCTCTTCCTGATATTAATTACAGTTTGGCCTCGTTCTGTCATGATCTGCCCAGTGACAAAATATGAAAAGCACTGGGTCATGATTATAAATATCTCTGGATTACACCCCTCTGCCTGGCAAGTGACACATAAGTTGTTTACAAACATACTTTTATGAGGGAGACGTCAGGGGTGTGCAACTTCAACCGGGAAAAGCTTTATTGGTCACTGACAGCACACACACACACACACACACACACACACACACACACACACACCCTGCCCTCTCCTCCCTTGCCTCTCTCGTCACCGCCCCCACAGCAGGGCTGGTTAAAAGGCGGCAGTCCTCGGGCTGGAGGGATGAGTGCAAGACCTGCAGCAGTTCAGCATACAGGAGGACAGAGCGGGACTTTACACTGAGGGACATATTTATATATAACAGACTTTACAGGACAGAAGCTTCTGGATAATCTCTAACCCGATTACTGGAATCATGAAGTCTCCAAAACTCGCACCTCAAGGTAAATGTGAGATGTTTTTCCATCATGTCTTATTTGTTTGTTTGTAGGCTGTTTATGGTTTATCACTATAGGTTCATATTCCCATCACATTTCGATAGGGACACTACAATAAAATTATATTCAAATTCTAATAGGAAATATTACAGTGACTTTATTATGACCCTGTATTTCATGTTTGTGTGTTTGTTTGTTTTTCCTGCAGCGAAGTTCACCAAAGAGGAGGACCTGAACGACGTGCTGTGCGAGTTCGACGCGGTGATCGAAGACTTCACGTCCCCGGTAGAGAAGCGGCACTTCAGGTACGACGAGCACCTGCAGACCATGAAGAGGAGGAGCTGCGCCAGCGTCAGCGACAGCGGCATCAGCGACTCAGAGAGTAAGTTAGGACTTAGTTGGAGATTAATTATTAACTGTATATTCAGCAGCTTTAGGGAGCTCTGTCCTGTAGGTTTGCTATAGGATGATTTACAAATGTGACAACCAAAATATTGGCAACTTTTCTCTTTGGACTATTTACAACTTGTTATAATCTATATCTTGATAAAATAATGTGGACCACATAGTCACTACAATTATATCATATAAATCAGACAGTAGCGCAATAAAAAGTCCTCAATTTGTGAAAACCTTGAACTGACACCTGAGACTCCAGAATGGAGATCAGGCACTATGGTAATTAAATACAGTAGTTATTTTTTTTCTCAGCAACTATACTTCTCAGTCATCTCTAACTGATGATGATCTGCCCACTTTACTTTAGAAAAAAGTCCTAAGTAGTCAGTCATATCAGTGTCCTTTTTATCAGGAACTTGTTAACTTTGCTTCAGTTGTGATAGTCTGTTTCCCACATTAGTCTTGCCTCTTGTTTAGTATCTTATCATCTGTAATCAAGAGGGCAGCTGGAGTGACTGGCACACATGCTTGTACGCTCACACGCACAATTACACATGATGAGAGAGATAAAGAGAGAGACAGAGAAATTTTTAATCATGGTGCAGAGGCTCTGAGGTTAGATTAAGCTACTGCTGCATATTTTGGCACACCTGCCCCCATATTGTGGCTTCTCCTCTCAAGTTTTACTGCCATTCATTACTATATTACTCTACCATACAGTGCTATAGAGGTCTGCTTCCCCAGCTGCGGAGCTGGCCTGAGGCTGGCTTTCACCCAAATGGGATAGCCTCATATAGCTGACATTTAGGGAAAAGTATGCTTCAGGTCCCCATGAGCTAAGATAGTTTCCCAAACACATGTCAGAGGGTTGGGACTTCCATGGGAAGATGTGCTAATGTCTTTATAGTCTTGGGTTTTCTGGAAAGGCAGTCTGTGAAACCATTTAAGAGCAGAAAGAGGATGTCCAATTAACAAGACCTCCCTGCTGCATGCATGATAGATTCCAGAGAAAGATTATCAGGCGCTAGTGCTTTCTAAAATTTCATGGGTTTTTTTTCTTTGTGATCAAAGTTTGGTAATTGCATAATAACTGAGGCTCCAGTTGTTTTGTCAGCATATCTTCAATTTGACCAGTTCAGCTGGAATTTTTGTAATTATTACCACATCACCGCTAAGGGTCTTGCAGCAAGCACCCCCAGTGATGAAAACAGCAGGAAGGTGTTTGACCTGTGTCTGCGATACTGAGCTTGTTGATTTGCTGACGGGATCAGATTCCTGCATGAGCTCTGTCCTCTCCATGGCAGTCTAATGAAGAGGGACCTGTCCCACGCAGGGACGACCCATTGTGTTGCAGCCTGATGGATGGATGGACTGTTGAAGGCACAGATAAATGACGGAAACTGTGCAGAGTCTGAGAGATGCACCCTACGGAGCGTGCGTGTGTGAGTGAGGGAGAGTTACATTTTGGAGAGCAGAAAAAGAAAGCTGAGAGAAATGAGGAGGTTTCATGTCCAAATCAAATGCTGCAAATGTGTGCCTGGGTGCTCCCCGTTGTGTGTGGCGTCTCCTATCTCACGCTGTGTGTTCAGTGCTGAGTGGTGGGAGTTGTACGGGTCAGAGAGGGGGGAGTAAATAAGTGGTTGACATCTGAGACGCTGTTAAGGGCCGCTGGAGCTCTACAGAGTGGAGTGAAATAGATGTAAGTGCTGCACAATATTCCTTTTCTCACACGTACTCACTGCATACTCAGATATCATTATCAGGAAGATTGACATTTCCACCAAGCTGGTTAAGTATGTCAATGACAAAAAACGCTGCTTTTAACAAATTAAGGCAGACAGACAAGTCAAATACTATCTTGTTGTACTGGAAATCTCTTTCTTCTTTACATTTCTTTACCAGACAAACAAATGGCACATGGGAGGCAGAAACATTACCCCTGCACTTGTATCAGCCTTTAAACACGTTGGAGGTAAATCTTGTTTAAGAGTTGACTCCGGAGACATCTCTGCCCAGGCCAACCTGTTATACTGCTGTGACTAGCTGCCACAATGGAGGTTTAGCAGCTTAGTTATGGTTACATGTGGTATTTTTTGCTCTTGAGTCGTCCGGTGAAGCAAAGCAGAAGCTGCTGGAAATGCAGACAAGTTGTCAGCGTTGGAGTTGGAGTATAGTTTTTAACTCCAGAAACTTATGCTGTGAGCGTGACATGTGTTTGTGTGTATACAAATGTCAGTTTGTGCAAATACAAGCACATGCATGTGTGTGACAGCCCATAGTGGAAGGGTATCATTAGAGGAGAATGCAGTGATTACAAGCTGAAGTCGTTCCACTGACAGATCAAAAATGGGCATTTTTTGTGTGTTTGTGTGAGTACACTGAAAAGCGAACATTCATTTAATCTAATTTGTCTGTCTCTCTTTTTCCATCAGGTGCAGAGTCGCTCAATAGAAACAGCTTCAGCTTCAGCGATGAGAGGCTGAACTCCCCTACCACCACCTCACCTCCTCTTATGTCACCAAAACGTGAGTTGAAATTGTGACTTTTCATAATGAAAAAAAAAAAAAAAAGAAAATCCAGCTTTGACTTACTTTGGCACATGGCTAGGCTGCAGACAGATTAATAAAGTATAAATCACATAGTGAAAGAAAAGAACAACCTTCCTATTTGTTGTTTTATAATCTGTGATTAAATATCTCTGTCTCCCTTGCAGCCAAACTCGGCGACACTAAAGAACTGGAGGACTTCATCGCCGACCTTGACAGGACATTAGAAAGTAAGTGCTAATGCAACCTGGCTGTCAGAACCCCTGATGAATTAGCCTGTGCACTGGCGCCTCTTGCTACTCTGGATTAACAGGAGCATTTGTTCCTTATGTCAGTAATGCTAATGACCACTCCTAAAATGACACAGGAGTCACTCCCCCTATAGGTTTCCAAGAAACAGTGATGTGTCAGGACTATGAAGGAGGCATGTTGCATGGACCATAAGGGCCTCTGGTGTTACACTGGAGAAAAAGGCATCGTGTCCATTTACATTTGTTTTGAAGAAAAGTGCTGCCACATAGCACTGTGCACAAGGTTTTCTATTTCATCCCATCCCTTTCTCCCCTTATCCCTTTTTCATGTAAATATAGCACAACACATACACAGAGCTGTGTGTATGTACATGCATGAAGCTGTAATCCGAGAAGGCAAGAAGGTGTAGTGTAGTCTCTTATGGAACGTCACTGGTATAAATGGCTAACCTCTTCGTTACTACAGGGCTTGTGAGTGTTTGAACTTGCATCAGAGTATTAGGAATGTGTGCTGCTGCAAACCTGGGCTGGAATTCCAACTGTAAATGTCAGGAGTGGAATGAAACAGAAGTGGGAGTTGAAATGCTCTCCGTATTTTTGTGTTTTTTTTTTCCTCCACCTCCCTGCTCTGTTCTGTGTCTCAGCCGCTGAATGTCCGTCTTTCATAGCTCGCCGGCGTCCAGTAGCTCTGTAAAGCTGGAACATTCAATCAGTCAGTCGGGCAGTCAGCCAGCCCCCCTGTTAGCCCTGGAGAATGGCGTGTTTATTAGGGCCACCAGTATTTACGATGACCAGCCTGTAAAACCGAACGTCCGCTGAGAATAGAGCGGGCGACCAAGGAGCCAAGGAGTCCTGTTCTAATCAGGTCTGTCTGTCTGTTCTTAGGCATGTGACACGGAGGATCACAGTCATCTTGGAGTGTAGCCATGACAGAGGGAGGGAGTGGATGCCTGGACCCCCCTTGAGCAGCCAACACGCACCTGCTCCCACACTGAAACTTCTCCACCCCCCCACCCCCCCAACAGGATACAGCTGGATGGCCCAGCAACTGCCAAGTGGCTCCACCTCGGCAACAGGTCTAGCCAGCGCTCTGCTAAAGTTAACCCAGCAGTGCTCAACTAACTCCAGACCACTTGGCTACTGGGCTGTAAGGAGTGCAAGAAGGATCAAAATTAGCATTGTAGGGAAAACAAGGACATGAATACTAAGCAGCCGTGAGGTATTGGACTCTAAAACATTGAATATATGCCATACAGAGTTACTGGAACATTTATTGTCAGAGCCACAAATCACCCCCACCACACACACCAGGTCACACTCCCTCATCCAAAAACCTGAGCTGAAAGAGTATTTAAAATGGCTTTTTATAATAGAAATATATTTGTAATTTTATAGAGCTTCTTATTGTAAATTTATTAGTCGTTTTTGTGAAATATATTTTTGTATCTCATGTAAATAATAATTGTTTCAAATTTTATTTGCCTTGATATTAAATGGACAGTCAGATTAAGGTTTGACACTCGTTGACTGGAATAAAGTTGGTGACGTGCTTAATACGAATGTGAACTTAATCCACTCTGGGAAAAAAACTGGAAAGCAATATATGTATTTAATACAGCTAATGCCTGCCAGAGGTAATATTAAAGTGAAATATTGTTCTTTTAGTAACACATGCCTCCTCTCTTTATTGTTGATGTGAATTTTCTGCTTCTCTTGGCTTCAGTGAAGTTTTTTCTGTCATGTAACAGATCTGAATTTAACGTGCATGTGTGTTTCTCTCTCTCTCTAATCATCACAGCCTGCTTTTGTACTATACATTCAGCTATTTACATTACAGAATAATTTAAAACTAATGCATTAGCCCTTTTTCAGTGTGTGTCATGCAGTCCTTAAAGGATCGGTTCACAGCTTTTCAAGTCTGTGTTAAAACATAAATCAGATGCCCAAGTGAACATTGAAACAGGTTTTTCTTGCTGTAATCATTCCTCCTGTTCATACTGACCATTAGAAGATCCCCTCCAAATGCAATTATAATGCAAGTGATGAAAAAAAAAATCCACAGTCCTCGTTTGGGAAAAAATGTATTTAAAGTTTAGCTGAAGATAATCTGAGACCTCAGCTGTCTGAGTTAGTCACATAAAGTTACAGTCTTTTAGTAAAACAAACCCTCTTTGTGTCTTGACAGATTGTGTTTTCCTGTTCAGCTGCAGTGAAAGGATTGCAACAAAAAGAGGAAATTTGGCAATTTACACAGTGACCTTGAAAGATATTGATTTGATTCGACTTCAAATACACTTTTAAATACATGTGGATTTTGGTACCCATCACTTAGATTGAAAACCCATTTCGAAGGGATCTCTTAATGGGGTTAAAATCACATCAGACAAGTATGTATTGATTTCTTTAAGAGGCCATGGAGCACAGTAGGTGTAGAGCTGCTGAGTGGCTGAATTGCAGCAGTAACAGCGGGAATCTTTGATTGACAGCTACTGTGGCGCCTCACCATCTCAGCACTTTATTAGCCCACCATCACTGCTTCCCCGTGAGTCCCTATTTCAATGACTTTCTGATCTCTAACACTCTGTCCCTTTTCTCAGAAAGACTTCCCAAAACAGACCGTATGCAATATCATAAGAAGAAGTGGGATGTTAACTTCCTCCCAAGAATGTAAACTCATACGTTCAACAACAGACACACACACACACACACTGAAATAGATATTACAAGTCTCTTACCCTCTGTGCTCATTAATCAGTCAGTCAACAAAGCAGGGACTTATGTAACTTCTGTAGCAACAGGGTCTATTTCCAGAGGTGGAGGGACACAGGAGGGTTTGACCCCTCCCTGGCCCAGCAGCAGGTGTGGCTGAAGTAATCTTATGTCAGAGGCACCCCTCCGTCTGCTGACCACCAGGGGCCAAAGGTCACTAAGTATGAGGAGATTTACGCTTCTATACTGGCTCCATAGTGGCAGCGCAGCAGGTGCAGACAGACCAGGGACCACAATTAAATTAGTTCAGTTCAAGTATTTGTTCTTTAATGTGGTTCTATGTCCGCTCTTATGTAAAGGAAGATATTATGCCCCTCCTTTCCTTCAGCCACTTACTGCATCTGTGCCTTTGATTTCATTTCACACAAGTCTTGATGTTTTGAAGTGTTCAAATGAGCCCACGAGCTGAGAATCCCTCACAGCTGTGTACGGCGGCTGCTCACAGTCTGTGGACGTGGCCAGCCCACTATCAGTGCATACCAGTCTGTGTTAATCTGATGGCAGGAAGTTGGCATGAATATACCCGTCTCCACGTTGTTTCTTCAGCACAGTTGGCAGAGGGGAGCTGTGGGCATTATGCCATAGCGTGTCCACGTATCTGCGCTGTTCTGGACGATGGTGCAATGTTTGGAGGGTTCCTGCTCGAAGCCGGGCAGCTGGCACTGATCTGAGAGAGCATGTTGACACAATACATGATCCTCTGAGGGCACGGTGGGAGTTGTTCTTTTTTTCTAAAACAACCTTCCCGCTTGGCAGCAGTGGGCATCTTTTTGGCAGCATGGGTCAGTCCCGTAGAAGTGTTGGCCTTGGCAGCAGACAGTCTGTATATGTGCAGGGCTGGAAGTGTGGGAAAGTCAGGAAGACTCAGGAAAGGAGAGCAGGACGAAATGAAGGGATGGAGATACAGGAAAACAGTAAGGAGAAGGGATTGGAAGCATTTAAAGATAGAAAGGTGAATGAAGAAAAGGGTGGACATGTGGAGAAACTGACAGAGAAAGACAAACACATTAAATCCTGCAACCATGTGTCCATCTATACATCACAGTGGATTCCTATGGGAGGCCCCTCAAGACTGCCGAAGCGGTCGTGCTATGAATAGGCTGGGCAGAGACACACAGATGTGTGTGTCCACATCATAAAGAGACAGAAATACACAGAGCCAAATATCAGGTTCAGCTTTCCACTGGGTCTTCACATCACTGGTGTCCAGATGTCCCTGCTGGCGCCGCGTGAGGAGAGGGGAACTTCAACGTGTGTGTGTGTTCATGTTGATCTCTCTGATGCTATTTTGTTTGCACATTATCAGTAACCGTGTACCGGGACATATAGAGTGGTGTGTGCGTGGGTAGATGCATTTGTAAGTGAGCATGTGTGTGCCTGTTTGTCATGTTTAAATGTGAGTATGGACAGGTTCATGTGTGTGTGTGTGTGCATCTGTGTCCTTGCCTTTCTGTTCAACTTGTTGTTTGAACTGTTGCCTTACAGAGGGAAGGTCAGAAGTTTGTTGCAACTCTGTCTGTGTGGCCTTTGCTTGTTCTTCTCATGTTCATGAGGCTTTTCTTCAGGTGTTGTGATTTCCTCCCATAGTCCAAAGATAGGAAAGTCAAGTAAAGTGGAGATTTTAATTTGCTCACGTGTGCCTTTAATGCAAGAAATGTGAAGCATTGCTGTGAAGTGGTAGAAGTAGCAAAGCATGACAATCTGGCAATTTGTCAACTAACAAATATTAAATGATGATGAGAGATGGTCTAACATTATATAAAGTTTAATTTCTGAGTAGTGACCACAATGTAAAGCAACTTATTAATAACAAACAAATGCACACAAACAGCAGACTGCACTGAGGACCCCTGAAGTCTTTCCCTGGCAATGAAAAGCTTTCACCATTATGAGAGAATCCAGACTCGCTGACATCAGGAGTGACAGGCTGTCACGGATGTCATTATAATACTGCCTCTCCCTGACATCATGCACTCCCTTTAATTGCACATCCATTATGATCTCCATCATCACTATCACACTGACCTATCTATGACCTGACAGACAGCATTTGTGACTTCTCCAAAGTGATTCAGTATTGAAGCAGCAGCAGTGTCTTGATCTATGTTGAAAGCATTAGACGATGAATGCTTGTGTAATAAGGACACAGCTCATTTGAATGGTAAATTTTGCCTCATCTCCACCTTGGAAATTAGGTCACACTCTTCTTAGCAGGCAGATGTTTCAGACACACATGCAGTCCAGTGACTATGGCCACTGGGAAGTCTGAACAATATGTGGGTGTGTTGGAGCTGACAGAGCAGTGAATTTACTGTTGTGGACCCTCATGCAGCTGAATAGATGGCTTTCTAAAGACTCATTCCTTCATGGAACAAGAAACTGTGAAGTGACTTCTGGGCTTGTTTGGTCACCAAGAAACAATGTCACAGTGTGTGTATCCTGAAAAAAAGGATTAACTTTTCAAAACTGGACAAAACACAACACAAAGTGTTATGACAACAGAAGTAAGTCTGACAGTTATGTAATAGATTTAATCATTGGGTAATTTGAAGTCCTGTCCCTGTTCCTTTGTTGCACAAGCATTTTTAGCTCAGTGGGTTCTGAGCATTTTTTCATCTATCTTTGTGAAATACTGAAATATAATCCTGGAGTTCTTTGTCCATATTCTAGGATAAATGAGTATCTCATACTGGGGAGAGAAATTTGGGTGGCAGTAACCCAAGTGGTAGAGTGGATCAGCCATAAATTGTAGGGTTGTTGGCTTGATCCATAGCTCCACTTGTTGAAATGTGCTTAAACAAGACACCAAATTGACACCCAAATTGCTGCTGATGTGTATAGTTATACAGTATAGTAAGTTATTGTGTCATGCACATACAAGTGGCCAGCCTACATGGACTTACAAGACACCAAAGACAAGACACCACAGTTGCAGTAGTGAAACATTTGTCAAACAGACAAGAAAGAAACTTCTTACATTACATTGCAAACAAAGAACTTTGTTTTCTGTACCAATGTCTACAAATGATATCAGCCACAAACATTTTACTAAATAGCGTAGCCCTTAAATCCTCATATAATGACCAATAAAACATATAATGGACTTCGTCTTCAGTCTCACCTAAATCACACAGCAAACAGAGCATTTTCTCTTCAGGAAGAACAGTAAACATGCCTGCTTCTGTAGATGATGGTAATGCACCTGAACATACTGTCACTGTGCACACAGAGATCTTTGACTTGTTGAGGATTCTGCTTCACATGAGGCTACACAATCTTTTTCATATACATAGTGGAAAATCAAGGTGTACACAATCTTTGGATAGAAATCTCTCAAATTAATGTAACTTCATAATTTTAACCCCCCCAAAAAATAACCACTATTATTTTCAAAACCGATCTGTAGTTTTTAAATGCTAACAAATGATAACTTTTTTGTCATTGACAAAACAATAGGACACTCAAATGCTACTATCCTGTGCAGTGGTTGATACCTGTTTAGCTTAAAATACAGTCAAACAACTCAGTGTCATATTTCAACTTTTCAGAAAGACTGAGGAGCAAACCCCTCCATGAGAAGACACATTTCAGTGCCAGAAGAGTGACCTCAGCTCTTTACAGCTGAGGGTTTTCATGGATTGAGTTGGACACTGCAACAATCGCAAATAATTTAAGCAAAGCCTGGTTATATCTACTAACTAAATTACTGGCACATACCGTACATAGTTGTTATCTTGCTCTTCAATGCAGTTTTTCCACGTGGCTGTAGCAAAGCATGACAGGTGGGGCATGAGATGAGGTGGTGATATCACTAGGCTCTGGGCCTGCTGAATTCTCAGCCAACATTTAGGCACAGCTGTTTCCCTTGGCCAGTCTTAACTCAGCCTGCACTTCCCCTGAGCTTGGCTGTGTCAAATTGGAAAGGTTTGACAAAGTGAAAACTGGGACACTGGCGTTGTAATACAAGTTTCTGTCAACATTTTTTGGCATTTCTGCTTTGTTGGACAGTTGACAGTAGAAAGCGAGGATACAGTACATTGTGTTGTATTATTTGTTTGTCATATAAATTTGTTAGACTAATTTTTGACCACAGATAACAAAGAAAAGACCGTTTAAAATGTGGAACTACTCTATTTGCTTTAGGAGTAGTCTGATCATGTACAGTGTAAACTCACTGTTAGCTTTCACAGATCCAAGCCAGATAGTCTTATTGCTCATGCTGGAGGTCTACGTGGCGAGTAGAGTGACCCGTTCTCAGACAGACTCTGACTCATAGTGTCCGGCCCATTAGCATGAAGTGAGCATGACCCTATATTTCCAAATGCATGAGTCACTGGATTGCACATATGATGGATGTGGTAACCCCAACATAGACAATGTGGTGACAATATTCAATTTATCTGTCAACTTGGCAAAAACTATTTTGGGATTTTTTCAACACGTGCATTTTGCGCTGGGATCGTTTCTAAAAAAAACAAAAAACAGAAATTATGAAAGTGAACACGTGTAACATCCTGATTAGTGCTACAAATAACTTCCTCTATACGTGATAGTGTGATGTGTGAGGAACCTCAGGACACACAGTCTAATCCCCTATTCAAACAGGAAATGTAAAAGAAAGTGTGTGTGTGTGTGTGTGTGTGTGTGTGTGTGTGTGTGTGTGTGTGTGTGTGTGTGTGTGTGTGTGTGGATATGACTTAAGTCACTTTCAGGGACACACACCACACTTAAGACCAGTTAGGGTTAAGGTAAGTCTCCAGGAAATGAATGTAAATCTATGTAAATACCCCAAAAGTGACTTAAGTAAACCTATGTGTGTGTGTGTGTGTGTGCATACACAGCACCAGGCAGATCCCAGATGTCCCTGCGCTGTCACAGCCCTCCTTCCTATTGTCAGTCCGGGCTGTCTGGCTGCCATCTGTTGCTCTCTCTGACCTTTTACATTTATCCCTCTGCCTCCCTGCATCTTAATACAGTAGCTGCTTATGAACAGTACATTACATAATATCTTTATCCAAACCCTCCATCTCTGCACCTTTCCCTCCCACTTCCTCTTATCCTTCATATCTCTTTATTTAAAAGGAGGGTAAACTGTCTGTTTAAGGTGGCAGCATTTGATCCCAGTGGTGGGTAACACGAGGGTTCACTGTTAAAAATGTACCTACATGACTATCCCTGGGCAGCTCCTTCAGGTTGAATCACTGAAGGCTTGTTAGAATATCTGTCCAGGAGCTGCGAGTCGGCACTTTACATAGATAAGAATGGCAATGAAAGTTAAGGACATTGGTTGAATAGGTGAGCTATAGCACTGCAGCTGAATCTCTGGTGTTATTTTAAATGATCATCCCAATTAATTACAATATAAACATAGAAATTCCAGCTCACAGCTTCATAATAATGTACAACTGAAGTAATACATATAACAATCTAGATATTCCTCGTGTGCACTGGAATTTCTATGCATACATTCCTGCTCCTGTTCAACACCCTGGAAGATGGATGAGCTTATAAATATGCACAGGACCATCATCATCTGTTACGATAACATTATCACTGACTTTATCACTAGGAGGAAAGGTCTGGTGGGGCAAGAAAAACGAGCAGCAAGATGATCGGACAGGTATTAGATAAACCCCCAAGTTAGACAAACATAAAATTATTACTCAAACTGTTGTTAACATCCATCACAGTTTAGTTTAGTTGAGTGCTCACACAGTTTTCCTGTACAATCAGGGATTATACCCAAAATTACAGGCACAGCTGCTTTCACTTTTCCTCCAAATACAGGGCTTTAGATAAACTGGCTAAACTGTTTTCAACCTGTCTGATCTTCTGAATACTTGTGTTTCTTGCCCCATTGGACCATGTTCCCACATCTCAGCCGTTAACTCGGTGAGTATAACATTATCATAACTGCTGGAAATGATGGCCAAAGCTATGAAAGTAAGATCCAATTCATAATAATTATCTGTAAGAATGATCCTTTAAGGAAGGGAGACATGGTGGAAGAGTAAACTCAATAAGAGTCATTATCTTCATCTCTGATAGACAGACATGAAAATAACTGACAGTGGACAGTTTCCACTATCTTAATGTACTTGATAAAGTCTAAATGGTCTACAGCTTATCATTAAGTGTTACCGTCTATGTGGAGTCTTTCCCAAGAAACGTTATCCACTGATGCAATTTGTTCCTTCTTAATTCTTAAATGGCCCCCATTGCAGCCACAATGAGCTCTCTCTTCTCTTAATAGACCTCTCTGTGGTGCACACTTATCTGTTCCTGTGGTGCCAACAGGCGGATTACACAGAGAGAGAGAGAGAGAGAGAGAGAGAGAGAGAGAGAGAGAGCGTAAAGGAGGACAGAGAGCGAGCTACAGAGGCTGAGAATGTGTGAAGATTATCCAGCAAGGATGGGGACCTATAAAATGACAGCAGATTGACCAAAATACAAAATAATATTCAGCAGACAGTGTTGAGTCAGGGGTATTGATGGGTGTATGCGTGGGAAGGGGGGGGGGGGGGGGGGTGGCAACGTACAGCTAAGAAGAGAGGGGAAAAATGACCAAGGGGAGTCTGATGTGAGTGTAATGCAGAGTCATACTGCATGAAGCTTTAAAAGTTTAAAACACACAGTTTTGCAAGACTACAGTTTACATACATTTCAAATCACTGCTGACCATTTTCCTAATAATCCAATGAGTCTTTGGATAGATTTCCTACTTTCCAGGCAGCTACTGGCTGCTGCTCATGCTGGTATGAAAATCTGTGTACAAATCCGCTTGCAGATATTTGAAACTTGTTTGAAATAGGTAAACCATCATAGAGATTATTAAGAACTTTCATTTTTCTGTTATTCAATTGTATATTGTCATGTGGAAGACATATGATAAGAAAACATGGGTGTCATTTTTCCAATACTGCATCTACTGTATCTTATCTACACTTCCTGCCAGCAGCTGTACTACCATGCCAACATAACATAAGTTTTTTATCAAACTGATGATCGACGAAATGATCAGTGTGATGGATTTATTGCTCATGCAAATTTCAAGTCTTGGCAAGTTTAATGTCAAAAACTGTATTGACATTAAGAAACAGTGTCTGTTTGGGAGATGGAATCAATCTAAAGCCTTAAAATATGCTGAACATCTGCAGGAAAAATTTGCAAAACCATAAATGTTTCAGTGTTCAAGTGTCCAAGTGCATCATCCTCAAGTATGAATGGGCAGATGGTGTGTAAATCTTAATAAATCTGTGGTGAGTAAACATTATTTTAGCAGACAAAGACCATTGTTAATAATTAAGTTCCAACAGATGCTGACTTCTCTAATCCCTCCTGCTGCTTTCACTTCCCCTCCCATCCTCCTGTTTTACCTTTCCCTCCCTCCCTCCCTCCCTGTCTTTCATCCCCTCCTCCAGCCTGATAAGCTTCTCTTCTTCTCCGCCCTCCTCCTTCTTCCACGTCTCCTTTTCACAACTAAACTTGTCTCTGTCTATTGTCTTTTATCCATCTCTCGTGTCTACACCCCTGCCTTTCACCTTCAATACAACCTCTGGCATTTTTAAGAAAGGGCGGGTTTACTTTTTCTACAGTTTCCCCATCGCAATTCTCTTTACCCCCTGTCTATCTGTTTGTTCCCCCCTCCTTCTGTTTTCCCTGCCCTGTGGCCAGGTTAGAAAGGTGGGTCAGGGTTTAGCTTTAGGACAGCAGCAGCACCCTGTCATTAATGCTGACTTTATGTGTGACAAGTCTTTTCATGGAAACTGCACCCTGAGGGGGAAAACCTCACGTGACTGATGGTGAGAACTTTCTTCTAGACTGTAGTCTAGAGTCTCTTCTCAGCTTCATCATTTAACACACATGAAATTGCCTTGTATCTAAATATGTGTTTGGGATCATGTACATGCACATTGGAACATTTGGGTATTACCACTGGAATGAGATTAAATACATACTATATATCCATAATGTATACATACTTAACAATGCAGTAGAAGAATATCCATGCTGTCATCAGTAAATCATAAAATCAGCCAAAAAAGTGGCAGCAGAAAGCAAATACTGAGGTTGAATTTCACGTTAGCAGAGTCCTCTAACAATCACTGTGGGCTCAACTTCTCTCCACTATGGAGTGCAGTAAAATTACCATGTATTTGTATAGCAAACCACAATGATTGCACCAGTCAGTTCATTGTTTCTGCTGGAAACAGGATTGATGAGAGCAGTGAAAGTGAACAATAGCATAAGTGTGCTGTAAAACCAAAACTAGTTTTAAAAGAGGCTAAAAAGCACCCCAGAGATGCAGATTTGTCAGAATACATATGTCCATAACTGTTAATAACTGCTTTCACATTACATTTGATTAGTTGGTGCTATAAAAATAATAAGTGGAGCTTTAACAATGCTGAACTTCTCTTAACAAACTACATTGCGACACACAGTTGTGTATGACCGCAGTAATTTCAACAGAAAGGTGAGCAGCTTGTGTCAACACTCATTTACAGAGAGTCACTGCTCCCACTGCCACCTCAGGGCAAAGCCTCCCATTTTAGGAGTCCATTTAATCTGCAGTAGTCTGTAGGGCATCTGTGAAATCACCCCGCATAATTACCGCCCAATACAGGCAATGAGAACAAGTCAAACACTGTCCTCTTTCTTACAAAGGACAGGGGTGTTTAAAGTCCTTTGTTTTAGCCCCCTGCCTAGTGTGTGTGTGTGTGTGTGTGTGTGTGTTTGAGAGAAAGTACGAAACAGTGACAGACTGTTTTATGTTTTCCTCCACTGCTCTGTCCATTCATGCCCTGATTTATGTTGTTTTTAGTGTTTTCGTTTTCTCAGACAATAAATAAAGAGTGGGATGGATTTTTCAAAAGTGCATGAACCTGTGTTCAAACCAGTAAATATGGGTTATTCTGTGTGTGTAGGTGTGTGACCCAAAGCCTTTAAGCAATTCATAAATCACACACACACCCCTGATTAAGACAAAGACTAGAAACCGAGATTTTTCTCTAAATCTGCAGAGTGTTGTGAGTGGAATGATAAGAACTGACTGCCAGATTATGACATTTAATCATCTCTCTTGCCACGGCTGAGAGCTCTATCAGCCAATCATCCCGTCCTCCCACACCACAAATAAACACACAGGGAAAGTTGCAGAGGAGGCCTCAACAAGACGCTGCATGCTTCCCATCCTCTCTGAACCCACACTGAACATATTTGTCATGAACGCTGAATTATGTTGTGGAGTTTAACTGAGAAACTTGTGTGTCAGCTGGCTAGCGGAAGTTATAGATCCCTGATGGAATATATGGCTTAGCTACCACAAATCGAGGCATTTATCATTATGTTTAACGCTTTCTTTCAGCTGAGCAATGCAACAAGTGAAAAATGTGTACATCTGTTGAAGTGAACTAGTTAGAAAAGACTTTCCACACAGAATCAATGAATTAGTAAACAAATTCTGTGTAAAACTTTTTGCAAAAACTATATATATCAAAGTATTTTGGCAAAACATGTGACTCAATTCAAGTAAATATTACTTTTCTTGATTAGCAATTTAGTCTTATTTTAACTAGACAGAAGCAACACGTCTGACCCACCACAAGGCTATCGCTGCAAAGATATCCTCTTTTTCTGTTATTAAATCTTAAAAGTCTTTCTTTTCTAAAAACAAGTAAAAAATATCTGCCAGTACTGTGAGACTATTTTAATTGATTTACAACACAAATCGACAATGAACCATCAAATCAATGTTTCAACAAGAGGGTTTGTTTCTTGAAATAAAACCAAAAAAGGCAGATCACTGCTCTGGTTTCACAAAAAATGTCACGTCTAAAGTTTCTTCTAGAGTCACTTTTAGACTATAGAGTTTCAGGCCACGTGTGGGAAGGGGGATGAGATCAGGGGAGATAGTGTGAACATGATAAGAAATGTGGGGATTTACGTCTAATTTCAAGGTTTTCAGATCCTTCTTGCTAGTCTTGCTTCACCTCCCAAACGGAGCTGAATTAAACAATGAGCACAGTAGTTTTAAGCACTTTTAACAGGATTTTCTGGTTTCATGGGTTATACCAAGATAAAGGTTTGAAATAGCTTCTTTTTTTTTAAACTAGTTTGAAGGTGGCTACATTTTTGAGCAAGTTTGAAGAATGTCTATTGCTTACTAATAGGCTTCTTAATTTCACTAGATAGCAGAATGTTTGTTGCCTGTAGTGCAGAACTTGGATATGGTATCAGGTTGCTGTAGCCACTGCCAGCACATTGCATTAGGATTGCACAGACTCAAAATGTTTAATGGAAAAACACATACATACAGTATTTTGCACATCATTGCCTTCCAACCTGTGTCACATCCACAAATAAGCCTGCAGAGTGCTTGGACTTGTGTTGAGGTAGTAGTGACATGTAGGAGTGAAAAAACAGAAGCTTTGCTCAGGCTGTGTCAGCTGGCAGAGGAGGAAACTCTGCTCATTCACAGAGGCATTTCCTGACTGTTGAAGTAATTAGGCCCGTCAAGCCCCAGACACACAGGAATAATCAAATCTAACTGTGGCTACGCTAATTAGACCAGTTAGCGCTTTTTTTCCCCGCTCTCTCTCTTTTTGAAGAATTGCAAGTCGCCTGCATTTATTCAGTGAAGGAGCGAACAGGAAAACCATATTAGTGTTACTCCAATGTTTATAATCTTGCAGCCCATTAGGCAGCAAAATAATATTAGTGGCTATTATTAGATGAGAGGAAATCATCAGTAGCAATCATTTGGGTAATGACGTTCAGGGAGGGAACAGAGCGGGAGAGAAAAATACCATCCCTTGTTATTCCAAAACAGGTCTGACTCCTGGCCTCTAGTGAACTTCCTGCCCTCAGTGGAGTAAAGGTCAGGAAAGACACACACACACACACACACACACACACACACACACACACGCACACACACACAAACACACACACACACACACACACACACACACAATCCTCTACTGTTGCGGTGTTGTCTTCAGGAGGTATAGTCTTGGGAGGAATGCATGCGTGTGAGTATGGGTGTGGGGTAAGTTGTATGTTGCTTTTTTTTTGAGCCGTACATCAGGATAAAGATTCATAGATACTTGCAAATTGAGAAAAACTGGACCATTCAAGCCTCCGTCACTCATGCAAAATCCCTTTTTACCTGTCACCATGACACTGCACCATTCATCATCATTACGGTCATTACTGCCTCTCTCCTCAGGGCTGTTGTTGGCGATAAGCTCTGGCTTACACACTGCTAAACAGTTCTGAGGTCAGCAGCTCCACCCTTGTTTTGTGCTTGTGGGGAGAAGACATAAGTAAGACAGATGAAACACAATTACAAACACGCATTAAGATTGATTGAGAAAGGATGTGTCGCTAGTAGCATCATTCCTCTCTCTGTTATTCATCAAGACAGTGATTCAGAAGCGGGCATTCATTTCCATGACTCTGAAACAGCTGCATTATCTCATCGCCATCTCTGACATGGACTGCTGGAGGAGAGAGAGAGAGAGAGCTAGATGGAGACAAAGAGAGAGAAAGAGCAATGGGGGGTGTTTGAAGGCCTTGCCAGACCAGCTTGGTTTGACGTGGTGGTGTGAGAGGAAGAAGCAGGGAGGAAAGAATGAGAGAGTGGAAGAACAAGAGAAAGAGGGAGGCAAGAAAAACAGAAGGGTGGAATCTGCAAAACAAATCAGTGAAGCGTCTGTTGTTAACACACAGACTCAAATAAACAACAATACACAGTCGAATCAGCACGCAGGGAGCGGAACGACTTACAAGAAGGATGACAACGAAAAGGGCTGTCAGTCGCAGCCTGTAGCCATGACAACAGGTCTCTGGCCAGATGTCCCATGCCGGCATGAGTGCACAGTCAGCAAGTATGCGATATGTTCTCATGTGACTATGAGCTGGCCTGTTGGTTACATCACTAGTCGAGTACTCCTGTGTATTTAAGGAAAACAGCGAACACGGATTTCAACCCAAAGTTCTCTGATTTCACCACCAAGCACAGCTTCAATAAGCAAGAGGGGAATAATCATGATTGTAGTGGGGTCTCAAAGTCTAAAGGCCTCTGCAAAAGTCAAATTTGTGATTTGTGATTTTGGGCTATATGAATGAAATTGACTTAATTTTACTTTGGTTTAACAGCAAACAGGGTCCGAAGCCGAGGAAAAAAGACAACGTCAGCAGTGCAGAGGAGGTCAGAAACAATATTAGCTCCAGGCGTGTCCTCTCTGTTCGTCTGCTTGACAAACACTTGGCCCTGTCAGAGGGGAAATCACCCTGCCTGCCTCATATATCAAGGTGAAAACACACACACACACACACACATACATATCCAAGTGTTGAAAATACTACTTAGACTTACTACAAAAATGCACCACCACCCTAAATTAGACAAATTTTGAGCATCAGTGACTGAAGAGCTGTCTTTTGAGCTAGAGACGTTTTCGAATGGAGAATATTTTCTTGATATTCAACTCTATCTCTAACGATCTCTCATTCAAACCTTTTGCCAAGAATACTCAACAAATTAGATTCTGAGAAATCACTGAATCTTAGAGAAAAAAAATCTCCATATCAAATGTCTTTGCAAAAAATAGCTGATGTAACTAACGACTAAACAGTCATGAGTACACAAACAAAACATTGTTTATCAGTAGTCAAGGGCTACAGCATTATCATATCTGTTCTGAAACATTAAAACTACCAAAACCACATCCTCTGCATGATGTAAGACTCATCACAGGACTGTAACTATTTGAATGGGAAGCATTAGTAATGGCGCATTCACTGTCTCTGAAGTCTGATTTCATAATGTAATGGTGGATATTATGTGTGATGGAAGAAACACTAAGCAGAACTGTTTGGCTTAAGATAAAATGACATTCATCATCAAAGGAAAGTCAGATCCTTTTTTGTGTGTGAAATAATAACCTTTAGTCAATGTTTACCTCATTTATTTTGTACTGTGGCTGTAATTGATCAAATAAGTCATTTTAGACTTTTCACTTTCTTCATTCATTTGGTGCATGGTATTGTTAATTCATGTGAAATCAAAATACCAGTGACCATATCTATGAGGGAGACAGATGTAAATGGTGAGAAAACTGTTGATAGCAAAACCAAATGGAGAGGTTTGCCATTCTTTTATCTCAGTTTTCATTAGCCTGATATCACATGCATGCACATTCAAGCATCTAGTTATCACGACCTGAATAAGCCATCTGGATTGGCTCTTATCGTTACAAATGTTCCACTTTGGCCCGACTAGGCAGTTATTCAACAACCAAGCACATGGTTTCAGTTGACAAAATGACTTTTCCAGTGAGGCTGTGTATCTGTTAATCTGTTGAAACTTTAACTGAGAAACAAACAGACTGTTGGTACATGTCATTTACTTTCAAACATTATGCCAAAGTATACCCTTAAAACAACACATGGTAGTAAAATTCAACTATCTAATTACATTACTGGTGTCCATTGTCCAAAGCTTTTTAGATTTTTTTCTTGAATTCTTGGCAGATATTTTAGTTCATGCTCATTTTCATTTCAGGACAGGTGGGATATGTGATCCCTCCAGCATCTTCAGGCTCTGCTCTGTGGCTTCCTCCCACTTGGTCAGTCCGAAATACCTCCAAAGAGAGACCTCCAAGAAGAAACCTGATCAGAAGCCGGAACTCACTCATCTGGTTCCTTTTGACACCGAGCTCCAGATGTCTGAGCTCCTGTCCCTAAGGGTGAACCCAGGCACTCTGCAAGGGAAACTCTCACCACATTCAAAGGTGGCGATCATTTTCCTGGCATAGTACAACGGCACTAGACTGAGAGGTGCTGACTCTCAACCCATCTGCTTCACACTCAGCTATTAACTGTCCCACTATAGTCATGGTCCAATGAGGTCAACAGAAGAAAATGATTATGACTACCTCCATGACCTTCAGTGAGGAGATAGGTAAGGCTTCCTTGAATCCTCTGACTCTACTGCCTCTACAAGGAGCAAGTGTGTCAGGTTTAGTTCTCAAATCCCAGCAGTTCTGATCTTGACTGAGGACAGCAGGGGAGCAGATCTTTGCAGATCCCAGCTTGGAACACTATCAGAACTTGAAAAAGATACACCAAACTGCTGTTCAGCACATAAGCACAAACAACAGCCTGACCCCTCCTCTCTGTGACATGTAGTGCGCAGTCATGGGCTCCTGAGTATGCTCCATGCGGTGCCTCTCTCCATGGGTAATTCTGGAAAAAGAGAGTCCAACCTCAGTTCCCAGAAGTGAGCCCAAGTATATCTACTTGGTGCTCCCTCCTTCCACTAACACCCAATTGGCAGCGAGATCCCTTCCCAGTTCTGGCTCCAGGAGGGGGCCTTTGTTTCCCTGTTTTGGAAGTAGTTGCTCTTTCCTGAAGACACTGATCCATAGAGGTCCTTGAATCATAAGTCTGGCCCCTTGCCTTGGACCAAATTACCTTGGAAGACCGTAAGAAAAGCTGCTGCCCCTGACAACACAGCTCCAAGGGTCCCTCCACCCCCCTTGGACATACTACAAGCAACACATTTTGGGTAAAATCTTTGAGTAAGATGGATTTACTGGGATCAATCGAGAAAATGTTTTATTCAGACAATGCTGCAAAAAGTGGATAAAAAAAAACATTATTTGGCATTCATTTTGACATATAACACATTGATAAGATGTTGTCCAAACGAGATAGTTTGTGGCTTTGCCTTCATTTTATCCCTAATCCTTCTATAGACGTGTGTTTGGCAAAACTGTATTTTCAATTCTAGGTGAACTTGGATGATGTGCTGAAATATAGTCTTGTAATCCTCTCTTTACTGCGGTTTGTTTTTCATCACTCCTCTAACGGCCTGACTGGCTGCCTGCACATCTGCGTATTAGCATTTCTGTGTGTCAGGTGCTCCACCACTCTGTCTTTGGATCTGTCAGCAGCCCGGCTCATAAGACTCCTCTCAAGATTTAATGTACAACTCAATTAGTTAGGACTTGACAGGGGCAGGTGTCAGGTGGTCACTCAGTGTGTGTGTGTGTGTGTATGTTTGCGTGTTTGTTTTAGGTGTGGTTGTCTACCAAACCAAAGAGGGATCTCTTTTGGCCCAATGAAACCAACGTCTCTCTTTATCTCTTTTAACTACACACACACTTTCTCTCCAAGGACTCATGCACAAACTGATAACAACCAGCCACACACACACACACACACACACATAAATATGCACACAATAACCACATGGTGATTAGTGAGCACTATTGACTTTGTACTATAATTACTACCTTATGAATCTGCCATAAAGCTCTGAGACTGCAGCCTGCTGTCTGTCTATTCCCCCAGAGGGGATTGAAGCTTTTGTGTATAGTTGCTTTTAAATACCCGTAGACATAACTGTGTGCTTCCCACCATGTCTGTGCTGTATCTTGGTGTATGTTATTGGGCTGACATAATAAACCCCCCTATTTAAAGCTTCCCGACCCCCCTTATTTCACTATTGCTCATTACCAGAAAACACTCACACATGGTAACTCATAAAACCACACATGTCATACACATGTTTGAGAAATTTTCACATCTACTGACATCATCATGTGAAATATGCCTAACAGGTAACATTCCTGCACTGTTTACACAATCTAACACACTGACCGGCTGGCATCACTGACCCAGCTAAAGTAAAATGAACATGAACACAAATGTCCTGCTACATTATCACGAGATCAGCAATCAATCAGTTATCAATCAGTTTCCCGCTGTGGTGTCCCTCTGTGGTCTGTCTGTAGGGATCAATCAAGCTGCATTCAAGCCCCCAGTCATCACACGAGACCGTCGCACTTGTACACAGTATGTACAGTGTGAGTGAGAATTATCTGCTTTGTCAAACACAGGCTCAAGAGTGAAATAAGTGAATGAAACAGTCAAAAATGCCTAAAATAGTTTGCTTCAAGTTTTGCACATTATTGAATCACCAGCTGATGTCACTGACTGACTCATATAGTATCTGAGTGTGTAAAAAGGGAGACACAGAAAACAAACACACACTAAACACTGACTAATGCATGTAAAACCCCGCTGGTCTAGACATCTTATCTCTCTATTGTAATAAGACAGGGATTTTTTTAGAGTAGGCAGACCAGGTGTGCATTACAAGTAAGTGTGTGTGCCTAAAGTCATTCTAAGAAGGTGTTTGTCATTGCAAATCCAGGGTGATAAACAGTGTGTCAATAAAGTGGTGTAGTACAGGAAGAAGGGAAGAAAGCAGTACAGCAGTGTGTAATTACCACCGCAGCACTATTTCCATAGACAGACAGCGGCAAAGTGGAGGCTGTTGTGTGAGTAATACTGAAAGGTGTTGAATTATAGACACAAGAGGGATTTTCTGTAAATACCTAATTTTCAGGAGAACGGAGGGCGGTACATGACAAGACAGTGTGAAATCCTAACGGTGAAGGATTGCACAGTATGTGTTGAGTTGTTTTGGCTAGTCAAAGGAATGAGGGAGGGCTGGCTGGTTGTGGTTGAGTGAATGGATCATTACAACACATGGAAAAAGTGACCATGGAGGAAATGAGAGGGGAGGTGAGTGGTCTTTGATTCTAAGAAGTCCATTTGTTTCTAAGAATTAAGACCTCCTGCAGAATAATGTACAATACAATGACACACTCATAATACATTGAACACACTGAATCTATTACTTAAGAAGAGAATTTTTTATTTACAAATACTACTGAATACCTCTAATACGAATTAAGAATGTGTTGTTACACTCCCCTACTCTTTTTAATAATTGAAAGTGTGCAGTCCAGCATGTCCTGTGAAAACAGCTTTGTGGATACACATTTTTCAGGTAATCTGGTGGGTTCTTAAGACATCAGAAAATTGTTTCAAGCCATTAAGAAATACTTCAGTTCTTCAGTTTTTCTAAAAAATTATAAATGACCAAATTTGGAGATGGATTTTTGGGCAGTGACAAAAGGGGACTAATAGGTTAGAGTCACAGCTGCTGGACAGTATGTGATTAATTATTTAATAATCAAGCAGCAGTAGAAATATGTTTCAGTCAACAACAAGACAAAAACTGGGGGAGAATCAACAGATTTATTAAAATTCAGTACATTACTTTTACAATTTATACTTACATAAGTTAATATGTACAATTAAATATGACTAAAGACATCCTAAAGATACATGATTTTAATGTTACTATGATCATCTTTGTATGCCTCCACACATAAACATGAAGTTTCTAGGCAGAAAACCCACAAAGAAACTAGTCCTGTTTTCCCTATGAAGTCACTTCTGTTAGAAATCAACACTGAAATCTCCTTAAGCCCCATCAGCAGAGTGAGAAACAGAGAGAGAGAGCAAGAGAGATGCTCAGAGGGAGATTAAAGTGGGTGAATACAAACAGGGACACCCTCCATCAGAGAGGGATCAATTGAGACTGATTAGACAGGCTGTTCTATTGATCCAATCAGTCCAACATAGTGAGGCATGAGCACTAAGTATGACAACCAAGGGGGAGACTGGTAAGTATTGGATGCACTTGGCTGCAAGTTGGCACAGACAAGAGGATTTAATTAGAGCAGGAGTACATACAATAAAGATGATGATGTGTGATCTTTTAGCCGGCACAACAGAGCACACGCTGACACGATAAGTCATGGAGTTTTTCTACCACAATGGCAGAGGTGTTTGTGTGTGTGTGTGTTTGCGAAGGAGAGAGGGGTGGGAGGTCTGGCAATGAAAGGCGATCTCAGATTCCTTGCACGACTGAGACGGACTCGGGGCGTCACAAGGTCCACAAGCCAGGAAGGAAAGGGCTGTGCATGTTGACATAGATGCTGTAGGAGAACACACACACGGCAGGGGGTTGTGCAACAGCGGCTGCCTTTCAAGAGCGTGTGCAGTCAGGTGGGAAATTCCCTGGTCACAGTCCCGGCATTCCAAAGGAGCCAGGTTATTGCCGCTCATCACATCCAACTGTCAGTCAGGTGGCGCGTTAGCTTCGCCTTTCCTGCGTGTGTCTGTGTTTCTGTCTCTGACAGACGATAAATGAGGAGGAAATCTAAATAAGTGCGGCTGTTTCAAGTTCACGACCTTTCCGAGTAAAGCTGCTCCAGCCCCAAAAACAGGACAAACACGAGGGTGTGTGTGCGTCAGGGCGCTGTCGGCTACAAACATGATTAAAAACAACAACAGGTTAGGCTGTGTGTTTGATCCCCACATGGGGCCTGAGGCAGGCTCCAAGCAGTCATAATATCACTGTAGTTACCACCGCAGTGGGCACCATTTCACAGTAGAACGCAGTCATACTGCACAGGATCACATGCTTTTTGCAGACCACATTGTACAGTACCTCTTCCTCGAGGGATCCTAAAAATCAGCTAAACATTATTTAACTCTGTCACGCTAACTCACATCACGTCACAGGCTGCAGGCTTCTGTAAAATAATTAATATAACTGTCTTTTCCCTTTAGGCCTGTACAAAGACGAGCATCCAGACCTGATACAGCTCAGATAAAGTTATATCATCTGATACCGAAAATAGGTTAAGGACACATTGTGATAGGTCACTGAGCCACCGTCTGACAAGTCAGGACGAGGAAGTTTTGTGTGTGTCAGATAAGAAGCGAGTGTGTGTGTTTTTGTGTGCTTGTGTGTGTGTCAGTCTCAGGCACTGGACAGCATCGTGGATGTGAAGATCTGCTGCAGTATTTGGGGGATCTGCTTGGTGTCCATGGCAACAAAGGATCTGCCAGCTGGAAGAGTCTTTTGGAGTCTGAAACAAAGATAAAAAAAGAAGTTTGGGGTTAAAAAGAGGGGCTGAACTTTAGTGACAGAATCCGTTTCCCAAAATAAAAAGACAGACAAGTGCTTGTTTGTGTGAATTGGTACCAGACATTTCAGTGTATCTGAATGAAAGAGCTGTCATTCACATGGTGGAGCTTAAGAAGAAGACGACACAGCCAAATCAACTGAGTGTCGGTCCTTTGCATAAACCCACTCCCTCTAAAGGCACTCTCTCTCTCTTTCTTCATTTTGCTTCAGAATTCTTCTTTTTCAACTAGTTGTTTGTCCTCTAAATAAGGACACACGCAAGCATGGACAGTCAACAGGGATATAAAAAGTATTCCCAAAAAGTTGTAATGTAAAATTACATAACTGCACGGCCTCCCATAACTAACTTCATGTGCTCGCATGCTTCTATGACATGTTAATATATTGTTCTCATTCCTCTACCTCCAACTCTGTCTTTGCATTTAGAGTTAATTTCTACCTGACCTTGGCTTCTGGAGTTAAAGAGTAATTCCTTCTAGCTGCTTTCAAGGGTCACAAGTCTGACTCTCTTAGCTTCTTCGTCTTCACAGAGTCATGAGTGGAGTGTAAAACAGGTCATTGTCATTCTGAGGGCCCTTCAGCTCGGATAACTAGATTCTAACCATGAAGCCAGCTGCTCTTCAAAGGCTCATGCTAGGTCCATGAGCTTCAGCGGAGAGATGTATATCTGACCGGGAGCTACAGAAGGAGTCTGGAGCAGAATGGCAAGAGGAAGGAGGAGCAAAGTGAAGAATGCATTTATCCCTCTTTTTGTCCGATCTGCAAAGCTCTTGACTTAATCCGGGATGTGACAACAAAGGTCAGCGGCAGGAACATGAGTAGGCCTCAGCTAGACTAAATTGGATGGTCATTGTTCTATTTAACTTTGAAGTCTAGCTGTTGTTATTCTTGTAATCTTCTGCTCCTCCTTCATCTCCACTTCTCCTCCACCTTTTCCCTCCTCTCTCTGGCATCCACACTTACTTTCCCTCATCTTTCTTCACATACTTTCTGGCATCCGTATCCTTCTTTGGCTTATGCTCTTTTTTTTTTTTCTCTCTCCCTTCATCTATTCCTCCCATTTCCTCTTTCGTTCACCCTCCTTAGCAAACTCCTACATAACTCCTAAAAGATGCCTTCACTCCCACCTCTCCCTCCTCCCCCTCACCTTTCAGCCTGATCGCCAAGGGAGCCGATGAAGATGGCGAAGGCGTTGACCTGAGGGTCAGACGTCAGGACGTTGGCAAAGCGCTCAGGCCGGATGCCATAGCGTTCCAGGTTGGCGTCGCTCAGTACCACCACAAAAAGCTCGTCGGCCTCCTCTCGCGCCAGCTCCTTGATACTGGCCTCTGTGCCCTCCAGGGTGAAGTCGCCACTCATGCAGAACTGAGCGTGGGCGTGCATGTTCTACAAGGCAAGGCAAGTTTATTTATAATAGCACATTTCAGCAATAAGGCAATTCAAGGTGCTTTACATAAAATATTTAAAGTATTGAGATGAAGTGCAAAAGAAACACACCATAAAAGGACACTTACAGAGCTAAGAGAATAGAAAATATAAACAAGCTAAAACAGAATAAGACAGGTATAAAATACAAGAATAAAAGTTACAGTGCGGTGTAAGAAACAAATAATTATTTGATTTAATAAAAGGCAGCGGAAAACAGAAAAGTCTTCAGCCGTGATTTAAAAGAGCTGAGAGTTGCAGCAGGGAGTTTGTTCCAGATTGTTTAGTTTTAACTCTGGGGACAGGAAGCAGACCTGTCCCCAGACAACCTGTGAGGTCTGGATTGTTCATAACGTAGCAGCAGATCAGAAATGTATTTTGGCCCTAAACCATTCAGTGCTTTATAAACCAACAGCGGTATTTTAAAATCAGTTGTATGACAGACAGAGTAAAGGAGGGGAAGAGGAGCAACAGGAGAGAAGAGAATGAGAAGGAGGAGGTGATCGGACGTCGCCCCTGGTACACAACGTCCAGTGTATCCCACAGATGGAGAGTTTGTTTGTGGTGTTTGATTCAGGGGGAGGTGGAGGATGGGTAGCTGCAAACAGCTCTGAGGATTAAACTCTAACTTGACATTGTATATTAAAGGGTCAGTTCATCTAAATTACAAATACCTATTTTCTCACTGGGACACATACAAAACTATCTGCATGGCTACACACCACTAGAGAAATCCAGTTAGTTTACAATGAATGTTTACATCTCAATGTATTTCAACACATACGTCTGTAATAAATAAATAAACACAACAACAGTAACAACACTTGGATTTGATTATGATTCTATACCTTAAGAACTTTGAGTCTCTGTTTGTTATTCTTGGGGACTTTGTCCGCTCTGACCAGCTCGATGTCGTAGCCGTCTCCCGAGTGACCCACGATGTCATACTGCACAGAAGAAACAGTAAGAGAAAGAGAGTAATTAATAAAGTTGGTACACAGATCAGATGTATCATATCACACGAGTATAAATAGGCAACAATGACAATATTCTTATTGTTACATAACAAAGACTTTTGTGTAATTCCATGTTGTGTCATCCTCATACAGGACTGAGAATAGTACTTGGAATGAAATGCAAAGACACAGGTATGGTGGTGCACAAACGTCAGGCTGTAACTTACACTAGGCTATCTTGGCTCCGTATGTAACAGTATGTTAATGCTGTCATATGTGTACATGCTTCCCATTGACCATCCATCACAACTGACTTACATAAGAGCAGGTCATACTGGCACTGTGGGCTCCACTCAGCTATTTCAGGATGCAGATATTATGTGTATGAGCTATTTTCTAATGAGGGCAGTTATGACTGTGGTGGTCAAAGGTATGCGACTATGTGTCTCATCCGCTCATATCGCTGTTGCTGGGTAGGAAATTGTGTTTTTTCCAAATGTTATCTCTTCAGATCAGAAAAAACTGAGTTGTTTTTAGTAAAACAATTTTAGTTCAAGCAATGTTTTTCATGAGCCTGAGGGAAATAATCGCTCAATTTAATTCAAAATATAAATATAAATAAAGCCACTAAAATGAGAGTTAAGAGGTTTTCATTCAAAAATACTCATATATATATATATATATATATAAGTACGCTGTTCCATTTCTGGCTTGTTAATGGAGGTTTAAAGTGACATTTTCTAATACTTCTAGACTAATGTTGCATCATGTCATCTCTATTCAAGGATAATTCAGTGTTTCTATGTTTGACCATGAGTGGATGTTTGTGTCTTACATTGTGTGTGTGTGTGTGTGTGTGTGTGTGTGTGTGTGTGTGTGTGTCACTGATATGTGATCAGTCTTTGGTTGGGTTGAGTGTCACTTAGGGGCCAAGAAGTCTGTCTCCCTTCAACTTTTTTGCCTGCACTCATGCCTCCCTCTCTTTCTCCCCTTCTCTTCTTCTCTCTATCCATCTATATTTTGCTTCCTCACTCTTTTCAATGATTGTACGATCCGGGTTAAGATGCACTTCTTTTCCATCTGTGAAACGTTTTATTGCGGTTTGCTCTGAAAGCTTTCTTTGCACAATCAAATGTGGTCAAATGTTTGACGAAAGAGCACCACTAGCGCGTTAAATAAGACAGGAATAGGCAGGCAGAGACGATCAGCTGTGTCCTTCACACTGTGTGTCATTTACACTTAATGACAGTGAGGACAAAGCCAAGCACAAGTGTGGCTGTCATTAAGCATGCCATTGAGGTTACAATACAACAACATTTTTACATGAAACCATCAGTCACCTGCTTGTTAACACTACTATCTTCATGAGTTTTGATTTATGAGACCACCAGGGAGAAAGTGGAAGATTTGCACTTTGTTCAAGGGCCATCCATCACTAGATACAGTGAGGAAAAGTAACATAGATGATAGTGTTGGGTTGAGGTCATACAGTAAATTGTATCCTCAGATGTTTGGTGTGACGGTCTCACCTTGAACTTGTGCTCGTAGTTCTCCAGAGCCTCCATGACCATACACACGGCCTCCATGGAGCGCTCCAGCCTGCCGTCCACGCCGTTGAAGCGGTACATGCTGCCCGACACGTCCGCTAGCACACGTAAACGTTTGGGCTTCTGCTGAGGACTGCCCAGCTGTAAACGCACAGGGTAACATTAAAAAAACATTTCGAAAAGATTCAGCAGTGACTAATGATTAAGTGAAATGAAAGAAAACTACCTACTTTGGACAGTGTTTTGTTGAATTTGGTGTAGCTTACTTAACATAACATTCAACACAAGGCCAGGATTTCAAAACAACTTGCAATTATTTCATAGTAGACCTTCATGCCAGACCAAAAATATGCAAGTCTTGGAGCTAAATAAGGTAGAAAAACATGGCGTGCATATTATGGTTAGCGTATGTTTGTATGATTAGTGTGGGAACTATCTCTGTGCAATGTGTGTGCTTCCTCGGGCACACATGACGGTGGAGGAAATTACTAGAAACTGTGTGAGAGCTCGAGAAGAAACACAGGGTGTAATAATAATCTCTCACACACCGCTGGAATGTGCAGTCTGACAGATAAAGGTCAAAATTATGTGTGAGTGTGTGTTTGAAGGTGTGGTGCAGAAGAAAAAAAAAGATACACAGTATGAGCATGGTTTAAGTATCTACAGAAACACACACACCCACACACACACACACACACACCTCTGGATCCAGTTCTCCCCTGCGTTTATATATAGCCTTCTCTCCAGTTAGTCCATCAATGATTTTAGCATCATCCAGTTCTCCCAGAGCCTGGTTCTTCAGCCACTGTCGCTCCTTCCCTTTGGCCTGAAACAAACACACAAACACATAAACACACACACATGCAGAGACACACACACACACAGTTGGAGCCAAAGTTTCAAACCCAACAAGGGCTGGAAAACACATTATGTACCAATCAACCAAATACATAAACACATTTCAAAATCTGTCTGGGGAAGATGATTTGGTGGAGCTTTCAGAGATTGTGAAACAAGAGAGTGTCATTCACACACAGACACTCTCACAGACTAAAGGAGAGGTTTACAATACATACAATATAAGTAAACTCATAGGAGCTCATGGATAATTGCTTGTGCATACATTTGTCACTCCCACAAATCCATCTACCACCTTTCCTCACATCCACACCCACAGAACAAAGGAGGCAGGAGGCTCGCTCTGAAGGTCTGACCCCGTTTCTTAGCATGTCAAGATATGTTACCAACATGTTATAATACTCCTCTTTTTGCTGTGGTCACTTGGACGAAAGAAGGAGAGAGGAAGAGCAACATCACTTTCTCCTATCTTCGGTTTGCTCCCTGAGGAAGCAGATCTCCTCTACAGAAAATACTGCTAACAAAAGGAGGAACACAATCCGCCCCCCTCCCTACCCACTTTGGGTCACACACATGGCCTTTACAAACAGTGATCATATTTAGTTTCAAGTGTGTTTTCCTTACTTATATATGACGTGTGTACACACCAAAGAACATAGATTAGCCATCAGTTCACACACAGCACAGGTCTCATGACATTATGTCACTGATAAGCATTGACATACCAACAATAGTCGTCATTTGTAGTTAAATGGGTGTGTGTTAGTGAACACAATGTACACATAAATTTTGTTTGTATGAACAAAATGTACAAAAGAAGAAGGAATGCATGTATTAAATAAACCTTATTATACCAACCCTGGAGAGGTGTGCGCTTTATATTTATAGACAAACCTGAATAACTGAGTTACAATCTAAGTTAAACGTGCTGGCAGCCTAACACTGGCAGGGCAACAAAGCAAACTTGCGCTGCAGCTACAAGTCATGGGCAGACAGTGTTGTTAGCAGTTTTAAATAGCAAGGACCAAAGTGACATTTCCGCATACGTTTCCATGCTGTTTAATGTGCTGCAGCATATAATTAGCTATCTAGCCTGCTAACTGACATTAGCGTTGCACTTTTCCCCGTTGAATGTTTGTTTGGTGGCTCGTTCAACAAGCTAAGCTGCAGGGCATGACGTGTGTTCTTGTTTGTAAGTTAGATAAGAAGGAGACTTTTGCAGGAAAGCTAATGTGGGTTGTTGTTCGGAGTCTGTGGCTCTTGTGTAGCAGGACGCTATCAGGCTCGGTGTGACCGTCTATGATCGAACGCTGACGTTACTGCTTCATGCAAAGATTTGATTGGCTGCATGGAAACACTGTCTCCGTCTACATGAACAGATAACAGAATGGTGTTCCTTAAATTAATGCAAAACTAGGGGGTGTCATCATGAAACTAAAAAATATAAAATAGAAATTTCTCCCTTTTAATTTCTGATTTTGTTTCTCAAAGGAAGAACACAGGACAAGTGATTTTCAGAGTGGATATGTATGTATACTATAGACAAGATATACATGCAATTTAATTTAAGTTGGACTTTAAATCTTTATTAATAATCATTTGCATACTATGCTGCAAGTAAACAGTGACAAGCTATCCAATTAGCATAAAACTATTGGTCAATTTATCAACTGATTTGAATTTGTCTTATGTGAGAGTAAACTGAATATATTTGGTTCTTTGGGTGAACAAAAACAATTTGATGGCATCACCCTGGGCTTTAGAGAAGTATCATGGTCATTTAGTACTACTACTACTTATTTACGTCTCATTTCTGACATTTTAAAGGAAAAAAAGGATTAATTGAGAAAACAATTTGCAGATGTTAATGGAAACAATAGTTCAGGACCTGGTTTCTGTGGAGCCAGCATTTGTTCTTCTTGATGAGTGATTGTAGTTCGCACAAGGTCAGTCACAAAAATGATTTTCTTTTGATTAGCTCATTGTGATCAAGCTTTTCCAAAACATTCCCTCCTCCCATGGGATGTCTCTGTATGACTGTCATCTCCTGAGAACTCGAAGCTTAGAGCTCTTCTACATATTGGCACAGGAGTAACTGCCTAGGTTAAGGCAACTTGATAAAATGCTTTTACTCCTACTACTAAAAGTAGGAGCAAATATGCATCGCTCTGACTTCTGGCCAGTTAGAACTGATTTCCTCCTCTGAGAAGCTTGATGAATACAAGCCCAGGTGTTTATATCTGGCAAGCCAGTCCATTGTTGAGAGATAAATAGAGAGGGGTTTCTCCCAGGGGAGATTGAAGCGGATGGAAACAATACACTATCAGTTTTTTGAAAACTTGCCAGCTATGGTTAAATGTGTGTGTGTGTGTGTGTGTGAGATCCCATCAATCACTCTGCAGGTATGATAAAAATAACATGACCTCACAGCGTCATGCCTGCTGTGATTTGTATAATCTCAGTCGTCTTTACAGCGGGAAAAAAGCTCGGGGCTACAAGGACAAACACAAACAATAACCGACGTTCATGTTCAAAGCCAGCGCTGGCATGGCAGCAAACACCTGGATGGAAAACACAAACACACACACACACACACACACACACAAATACACCCACCCACCACAAATACACAAATAGAGCTTCACACCTGGACAGGAGAATAATAGAGCAAGGCTTAGTGTTGCTGCTCTGTAATCATTGTCGCATGCTGCATGATTTTCCTCTCGTCACATGTGCACACACAAACACACACACACACACAAACCAAACTTGAATGCATACACACACACATTTACCCAAAGACACTCAAACAAAGAGAGGAAAGTAGGAACCAAAATAATGAAATTGAGACGAAATATCGCATCCTCCCCTCCCTAAACTCTGGCTTTCGATTCATTCAACCAATCAGAGTTCTTGTGGGAAACAGCGCCCCCTCCATCCCGCCTCAACACCACGTTTGAGATTGTATGAGGTCAACCAATTGTCATCTACCTACTTTTGTTTTCTGACTGACCTCTGTCAACCGTACTGCAGTCCTTGCTGTGCGACTGTACAGTAAAAGCTGTTTTATCTAAATCTACAGTTCGGTTGGACCTGACACACCTGTCATTACAAAGAACTGTACAAACCAATTCATACTGAAATTCCAGTTAACATCAATGTTTCCAAAAATTACAAACATCAGGCTGAATTTACAAGGAAATGTCCTCAAACTGATAGACAACACATGCAGGATTTGCATTTAATGAACAGCGCAGACATAACAAAATGTTTTTTTTGGTGAGAACATTTCTGATAACAACAGGATGGAACAATATTTAAATATTTTTGTTTATTGAATTTGACTCAGATTGTATCTTGATTATATTATCATATTGTGTTCTCTATTTACAACGTTATTTTGTCCAAATGAATGATTCTAAGCAACTTGTAATTATTAACTAACAAAATGAGTCATTGAAGCTTTTCATTGCATTAAAATGAATTTAATTGTTAATTTGTCATATCATGTTCTGATTATCGCTACAAAAGGAAAGGCTAGAGATAATGTCTGAAATTGTAAAATGTAACATTACAGTCATGTTAATTTGTCCATCTGTCAAAAATCATGCATAACGACGTTAAGACTTGAAATTTTGGAATTTAGCGATTTTTCAAAACTTCAGTGACTGGCTTTAGTCAGAACTAAGTGTGATGCAAAGTGGAGTGAAGCTAACCTGTAAACTGTCCAGGATGATGCGTAGAGACTGAACTTGTCTCCTGACAGCGTTGGAGAAACGCTCGTAGGTGGCAGCATCATACTCGCTCATATCAATCTCCTTCAACCTGAGATGAAAGGACAGAAAAACAGAGAGAGTGAGAGAAGAGACTGATTGATTTTACATTAAAAATGATAAGCATGTGTTCTATTCAAGCATACAGTATGTTTTTTTTTTTTTACAGAACTCTTCTTTGATGGTTTCTGGGCCTCTGTTTTCATAATGGTGCAAAGCAGGTGACAGGCAGTTTCATTGGCCACAAGCAAATTTCTTCCCACCTGCATCCGTTCAGTAACTCTGTGGCTCACAGTATCACTTGGGCAGGAAGCATTCAAGATATGATTAATACAAATTAAGCGACACCGGAACTCTTTTGGTTTAAACACAAACTTGCATCTGTAGACATCTCGATCACAATGTCCCCTTGTACTGTATGTACCGGTCCACCATCTCTCTTCTCACTATATAAAGAAATGAATCTCTGTCTATCTGTATGTATGTATGTGGGTTTGTCCTTTGCTTATCTCAAGAACCACTCATCTGATCTACTTCATACCTGGCAGATGAATTACTGGGGAAACGTGGAAGTGCAATGTCGATGTGTGAAGTTGTTCTGACAAGCGGTTCTCGAGAAATATATGAAAATGCCTCATAAATAACATTGGTCGGAGGTGGGATTACATCTGTAGTGATGAGAACTACCATAGAGAATGAATTGAAAAAGTTTAGAGAGTTAAGTTCTATTCCCGTTCCTCACGTGTAGGAACTTTGTATGTATGTTCAAGACATAGTGCAGGATGTCTCAGGCACGTTTTGAACGGGCTCTAAAGTTCATCCAATCAACTTCAGCTCAACTCAAAATTGTAGTCTCCAGATATTCTGCGTGTGAGGCGTTTAGGGAGCATCGGTAAATTGTAGCATCTACTGATAGCCTGCATGTGGGGCATTTATGAGACATGGGTAAACTATAGCGTCTACTTATAGCCTGCGTGTGAAGCATTTAGGGAACACTGGTAAATTATAGCGTCTACCGATAGTCTGCATGAGAGGTGTTTAGGGGATGGGCACACCTCTCTAGGTATTGAGAAATAGGCCTGTTCTGAACGGGCACTGTCCTATTAAATTATAAACAATACAAAGACCTGCTCATAAAAACACAGCTCTACAGTGCTCTAAGACTCCTCAGGATACCTTTAAATCTCACAGGCCAAGCATTTAATCTGCAGACACTATCTCAAGGCTGTTGCAACATGTTAACATGAACATCCACTGAGATAACTGGTTAGTTACAACTAAACTTTCCATAAAGGTTCCAAGTTCATAAAGAACAAATCATCAAATGCACACCAGCATGGATAAGAAGACACCTATGAGGACTATCCATCCTCACATACCACCACTTTATACATTCATTAGAAAAGCTGAGGGTGCTACCTCTTCTTTCCTTGCTTTTTCTGAAAGAATTGCATTTTTCATTTCAAAGACAGACAAGTCTATGAATGCAACCACGATGATGCAGCAGAGCAAAATCACACCTGCAACTTTGGAATACATTTGAAGCTTGTGCAAATACACAGTTAAATCTTTTCACTAACACAGCACACCTGCGGATAAACTGACACAGGGGTCAGTGTCGTTAAATATGTAGCGCTTTGTGTGCGTGTGTATTTTCTTTAAAACACACCTGTGGACAAGACAGGTGGGCTATGACCCCCGAGCCGAGCTTATCAGTATTATCACACTGTGCAGGTACTTTAGGATCGCTGACACACACAGACAGGTAAGGGTCTTACCTCCACCATGTGAGCAAAAACTGATGTGTTTAAGTGTGTGTGTGTGTGTGTGTGTGTTGGACAGAGACAGAAGGAGGTGGGTGAAATCTCTCCCAGGTGTTTGAAACTTGTGATGACAACCAGACCGTGACCACCGCAGAGATACAGAGCAGCGACTTCAAAAAGCGGGCAGGGTTTGTAGGATGGTGGAGAGGTTCTGACTTTATGTGTCACAGCTTGCAAGAAACCTGTGTGTGCGTGTGTGTGTGTGTGTGTGTGTGACTGGTTGTATGAGAGCAGAGTCAGACAGACACAGTATATTGTGTAGTCTGTGATGGCATCAGCCATGCAATCAAAAAGACCATACACACACACACACACACACACACACACACACACACACACACACACACATACACACTCAGAGGATATCTGTCAGCATAATGTCTGCAACAGGTGTCTGAATTAAGATAAAGTACATCATCAGTGACCTCTCCACCTCCCATGGCCAAAAGAATTCACAATAACAATATTATCTATGGAAAATTTAAAAAAAAAAATGCTATCAGTCAAATCATCTTAACTTTGTTTATTGTGTGTTTTGTCTCTTTTCTGGAAAATGAATTACACTCAGAATACAAGTGTAGGGAAGTAGAGAGAGAGTCTGTAACCATAACTATACAAAAGCGAACAAAAAGAACAATTCCACATAATGGACAGTGAAAAGGCAACCAGATGAACTGATAAAAAAAGATCAACAAGGTGTGTGTGTGTGTGTGTGTGTGTGTGTGGCGTTGGAGGAGGGAGACAAAACGAGAACAGAAAGAAACGGAAGTGATTTAAGAGGCGCTGGATTATTTACACAATATTATCACGTGTATTATTAACGTGATATCAATATTTCATTATTTAAATATCACAGTTATTGTTAATGGTATATTGTGACACCTCTAGTTATGTATGATTCTGAAACAAACAATAATAAAAAAAAAGTTAAATGATCAAGAAGAAGAAATATAAATATATCTGGTTAAGATTTTTGACATGTGACTGGTAGCTGATAATGATGTAAAAGACGTCCTCTGATTAACATTTAACATGTTTGTTTCAAGGTATTCCATTCATTTGTAGTTACAGTATTTTTGGCTGTCTGGTCCTCTGCATTCACACCACATCATGACAGCCCATACAGCGAGACATGGCACAGTGGCTTCCTCCACACATTCCTATGTGTGCATATATGGGGGTGTGTGTGTGTGTGTGTGTGTGTGTGTGTGTGGATGCGTGAGAGTTTATATGGTGGGCAGACACTCTGGCCAGTGGCCGCTGCTATTTCCTCCAAATTCCTGAACCTTGACTTAAACTTAAACAGGAGAACGAAAGGGAGCGAATTACAGAGAAAGAGAGAGAGTGTTTTGGCTGAAGGTGGAGACAGCGCACTGAAATTTCACACAGAACAACCACAAAAACAAGGCTGACACTCCCTGAAACTAAACAGACAAACAGTAGCTTTTCATGCACAACACGTCCGTCTCCCAGGCTATAGACAACGATGAAGAAACTAGTTTTCAAATACTTTGTTCTAATTTTACTCTGCAAATTATGATGCATTGGATTGGAGGAGCAGAATGGTTAAACAAAATACTGGTTTTGTTTTAACAGTTACTTTTTCGCTTTTTGGTTCTGTCAAACATCTTCTCATCACAACCTCCCACATATGTTCACACTTACTGCGCGTTGTGGTTGCCTTGCTATTCATTGGTGTGTTAAAATATTTCCATTGGCGATAAACATATGAAATATGTTTAACACTTAGCAACGTGTCCAACATGTTTTAATGTCAACTCTTGAACAACTCTTTCCATTTTTGTAGGTGTAGTATTTCGACACTTATGGATTCTCAGCTGATGGAAACTCTCCTCGCTCTCATTTACTGCATTTTATTGTTGTTTTTTTTAAATTGTAGAAACACATACGTACCAACTTAGAGATTCCACAATACAGGTAACAATACAGATTTTTTTCACATATTTGACCATCATTACCCTGCTATATGTATGCCACCATGGAACTAGAATATAACAAAGCAATGATGCAACAAGGATGAAATTAATGTAAAAGGTGTCGTGACTACAACGTAACATTTACTACAAGAGGACAAACTTCCTACAACCATGTGTTTTATTCATAATGGTTCCTTTCACCCTATGACTTGTAGCCAGCAAATCAATGTCCACTAGTTTTCAAGTTACATTAAAAAGACAACTTAACCTATTCTGTAACTTTGTCTACCTGTAAAACATACAAAAATTATTTTTTTAAATCAACTAATTAATTTTTGACTTTCAAAACTGGTAAAAACCCTGCAAAATACAGGATGGTTTGTAAGGTATGTAGACACAGTCAGAAAGATAGTCAAAGTGTGTGTGTGTGTGTGTGTGTGTGTGTTTCATGTTTTAGGCATACCTAAGCCTGTTTTTGCTTGTGCGTGTCAGGTACTCAAGGATTTATGGAAGGATTACAGTTTGATGCTTAACATAAAGCTAAGTAAACAAAGGATTGTACGCACACATCAGTGGATGAGAATGTATGGAAAAAGCCTGACAGGGTTGACGTTAGATATGAAAAAAACCTGCTGTGTTCAAAAACAAGTACAGTGACATCTACTTGGAAGCAGAGTATTAGCATGTAGCTACAAGATTTTCTCTGGGCTTAGTGGGACACTGATAGACAGGCAGAAGGCGTGCAGGGAGGGGAGACAGAGGGAAGTAGGGAAAAGGTCTCAAGGAAGAAATTGGAAAATGGAAGCAAGGGTGGTGAAATGGGTTGAGACAGAGGGAAGAAGAGAAGAGGAGTCCAAGAGGCTGTCCTCTTGGTGTGAAAGCAGTCAGTGTATGAGAAGAGCCATGAAGGAAAGGGGGAGGCAGGACGGGGGGGACGAGGGGGATGGGGGAGCAAAGAAAGTGAAGAGAACGAGGCTGTTTGAAGCAGGAGAGAACAGAGAAGGCCTTCATGGTTGAGCTGGTGAAAGAGGTGCCCTCTCAACCTTCCACTCTGAAGCAAAATACAGACACACACACACACACACACTAACACACACACACACTGCCCAGTGGGATCCACTGTTCTATCGCTCATCCATGCGGCCGGGGCAGTGCAGCCTTTGGTTATTTGCCCAGGATGGAGCACCATACCTGGGATGGCTGACTGACCAGGGAACCCTGCAGATGGCTAAATAAAAAGGCCACACACAAATATACACACACACACACCTGTTCCACATTACACACTTTAGATCTGGATGGTTTCCAAAGTGGAAAAAGACAGTGAGTCCAAAACATCTGTGCACCTCCACACAGCAACAACACAAAGAGGTTTATGAGTGTTGTTTCCCACCTGTGGAGCTAAGTCAATTGAGCTATGGAAAAAAGAGGGAGGCAACTTGAGAAAGTGGATCATTACTTGATGACTATTTTCTGTATTTAATATGACCTACCTTTCTTTGAAGGCTTTTTCACCCATTTCGCGGGCTGCTTTGCGGATCTCTTCTGGAACTGCATCCTTCTCGGCCTGGGAAACCTGGTAGACCTTGTGTCCTGCATCCAGGCGATAGGGACCCCCTTTACCACCCAGCCCTGCTGTGTCTCTGCCGCCTGCGGAGAAACATCTTGTTAGGGATACACCAATCAGTGCTTGTGGAGCCACTTCAAATAACCAATCACTGACTTGAACTACACATTTTGCCCAGACCTTCAACTGATTCAATAAAATTACTGTATTAATTTTACTATAACTTTTACTTCTAACTGTTTTTATTAATTCCTTGTTTATTGTGTAGTTGTGTTGTTTCTGTCTGCTGTTTGTGTTCTTGTTCTCAGGTCTCTCTTAGAAATGACATCTTAATCTCAATGAGACTACCTGATTAAATAAAGATAAAATAAAATAAATAAATAAACAAATACAACGCTAGCCTCAAAGACACAGAACAGAGTGTCCAAATTACAGAAAAAATCATAAATGGCCTGGTCTGCATAGACGAGAACTTACTACCTGGCAAGCTGAAACTGTGATGCCTGCAGTTTGGATTGCTTCCATGTCTGATGTGGCCTCTGACAATCTACGAGATTCCCATCACCAAACTCAAGAAGCTGGAAAGAACATTCAGCTCCTGCATAAAGAAGTGGCTTGGACTTTCATGTTGCCTCAGCAGGATTGGCTTGTATGGGAATGGTGCACTGGAACCGCCTGTCTTTAGCCTTGCTGAAGAATACAAGAGCACAAAGGTGTGGCGGAGCATGACCCTGGCTGAGTCTCAAGACGTTGGGGTACGAGCAACTGCTCCCAGGCTGACAACTGGGAGGAAGTGGACCCTGTCTGAGGCTGTAGAGCAAGCTAAATCTGCTCTCAGGCATGGGGACATTGTAGGTCAGGTGCAGTGTGGGAGAGGTGGTTTTGGTCTCATGACAAGTCGTCCCACTTGGCGCAAAGCAACATCAGCCAAGAGGTTAAAGGTAGTAGTTACTGAGGTCCAGTAACAAGGGGTGTGAGGTGCAAGGGCAGTCTCACAGGTCAAACAGGGCCAATGGACAACATGGGAAAACCTGGAGCACCTCAGACTCACCTTGAGAGATCTTCGTGAGATGCAAGGAGGCAGAATTAGTTTTATCATCAGAGCCACCTATGATGTGCTTCCTTCTCCGAAGAACTAAAACCAGTGGATTGGAGAAGATCCATCATGTCCGCTCTGCCAAAAACCAGCAACTCTAAGGCACATCCTTATCAGCTGCAAAACCAGTTTTTCCCAAGGCCTCTATACATGGAGACACAACCAGGTTCTCCGACTACTGGCAAGTATCCTGGAGCAGAGGAGAACCGTTGCCAACACCATCCCCAAACAACTGGCTTCTCTCATACCACTGCATTCGTACCAGCAGGAAAACTCCCAAAGCTTCCAACTACAAGGAGAGAATCAAGCCTGTTGGACACAGCCCATGACTGGAAGATCCAGGTCGATCAAGACCAGAAGCTCATCTTTCCACCACAGATCATGACAACAAATCTCAGGCCGGACCTGGTCTTGTGGTTTACCTCACAGAGGTCCCTATGCATCGTGGAGCTAACTGTGCCTTGGGAGGCTGCAGTGGGTAAAGTGTAGCTGAAGTGAGCTCACAGCAGCTGAAGCAGTGCAGGGGGGCTGGAGAGCACAAGTGCTCCCAGCGGAGGTGGGCTGCAGAGGTTTTATGGCCTAATTAACCACCAGGCCCTACGGCAAGCCATCAGGTCATTGTCGGAGCAGCAGTTGCTGGAGGAGCAGCAATTAAGCAGTTGCTGAGAGAAGGGAGCACACCACTGCCATCTCAAACATATCCCACCCTACACAACCCCTTTCAAAGTAATGTGTGTGTTCAAATGTCATTACGGATTTCAATCTTCATTTTGTCAATAGATGGAATTTGTGAGTATTGTTGACCCAGTAAGAAACCTGTTACCTGTGCCTCCTGCCCACTGGTTTCCCCCAACATGAGGATCATTGTTGGGGTCAATCTTGCCGTGTTTTGGGGCTGTGACATCCAAGCCACTTTCCCTCTGGATGGTAATCTGGAAGGAAAGGAATGAGAGATGCCACGTAGGTCAGTTTTAAACATTCAGAGAAAAACTCCAGGTTTTTACATATCCGTGTTAGATTTCTGCTGCCACCCCAATCGATGTGGTGCTCAAACCACTGTTAAACCACATTTGAAAAAATCACAGCAGCATGTCTTTCCAGAAACAATGTCCCGGCTATTCAGGATGATTCACAAACTTCATTGTGAACAGTTTTCTTTGGAACTACTTTTTATCAAAGAAAGTTCCTATTATTAAGTATTTTTAGGTCTAAAATGGCTAAGAGACTGTTGTACCCTTATACCATTCACAAGATTGCATTAAAGACTAGTGGTCTCCCTTTCAGAGGCTGTCATAGAGGAGGAAAACATGATGACTGGTGAAGCAGTTACTGAAATAAATTCCAAACCATGTTAAAACATTCCCTAAGAGAGTGTCAAAGAAAACACCTTTGGTTGTAGTTATAGTGGTAATGACACTTTGCCAAAAATAGAGATATTTGAGCTTGTACTTTTTTCTTTCCCAAGCTCACACAACCCTACTGGACACATTTTCTTTGTGTTCACCTCTTGATGTACTGAATTAATATGTGACAGCCATCCAACCCCTCAAAACGGTCAGCTACCCACCACACAGTTGAAGCAATAAAAGAATAGACTTTCTATCTCTCAGGTTTTTGGTTTCAGCAGAGCAGACAGAACAGGCTCTGTCTAACTCTGCAGGAGAGTGATGGAGAGGGAAGAAGCAGAGACAGAGAGAGAGGTTAAGACTTTTGGACATTTATGTCCATCTTAAAAGCAACATCAGAGCCAAAATCAGCATGCTGGTTCTCACACGAAGGCAAGGCAACCAGCCAGAGTCTGGCACGCATGAAGGAGTGAGAGAGAAAGGGGTAGTTATGTGGGAGACTAAGTGTATCCCCTGTAGTTCAGTTGCATTCTTACATACTACAGGCATTTGTATGGTATTTGGGGAGAATGAGGTTTTGTTGTTTACTGTAAGTGGCTGTCTGTGAGTTATTATCTTCACTGTATTTGATTTTTGCTTGGTTTGTCATGGTGTGAGCGGTTGGTGAGAGACTTATCTCGAGAGAGCAGCACTCCAGCTGAGAGGTGCCCCTCCTCTTTCTAAGCTGACCCACTGTCCACACCTCAAACTGACACACAGTGGAGCTCAGAGCTCAGGCTATGTTCTCACACCTACATGAAGCCGAGTAGTGCTGCATCAGCAGAGCTCTCTATATTTAGTGCAGATTAGGAGGGTCAGTCTGATATACACCATGCCAGATTATAAAGACAAGATAACACTCACTGTGGGAACCAGATTATACAGTGGACACAGGTGTCATGAAAAGCTTTGTTTGGTTGCTGTTTCTCACAAAATTTATTGGTTTCTGCTATTTTCCATCTCTGCATTCACACATGAAGCAGATGATATTCAAACTGGCAATCTTCCAGGAATGAGCTGACATCTTTAACCTCTCTAGTTCAGCTAATATTAGTATTCAAATGTAAGAAAAAAAAAAAACAGCAACAACTATAATTGTATTAATTTTGAACAAAACCACTTAACATAAATAAAAATTATTGGCAATAAACCAATAATTTTGTGACTAGGGGTTGAGGCAGGATTTTAATATTGAACTATAAATTTACTATCAAATATGAGACTTATAGGTTTTAGCGTATATGTATAGGTATATGCAATACAATTCAATTTTGAAAACTTAACCAAAAATCTATTTAAACTATAATACATCAATAAACAATCAAACAAAAATGTAAACCAAACATAAAATAACAAATTCAGAAAAATATGAGTAAAAATAAATTAAAAATGTACCATCTGACTGACATGTCAGTGTGGCTGATAATTCAATAGACATATTGAAAAACATGTGTTAAAATATTTTACATTTATATTTTACAATACATTAGATTTTTACTGTCAAATATTGATATTGGCATTGAAATAAAATGCAGTCAGTAAAGGAAATCTTACATAGAGACACAGACATGCAGACGTACCATGATCCCTTCATCTAAAAAGTTCAGCTGTGTTGACTGTTGACAATACACATCTACATGTGCAAATCTTAACTGGCCATGTCCTTGCATGACAATAACAGTAGGGATGGGGGAGGGGCTGTTTGAATAATCAGCAGGGTTTCAAACTGGTAATTTAAAATGACAAACATCCTCACTGTGTCATGTAGCTGCAAACCAACAGAGAATCTGTGTATCAAAAGAGCTTTCCATTACTCCAGTGTTACTGAGGATCTACATGAGGTGTGTGTATGCGTGTGCGTGCTTGGAGGTGAACCATCGTTAACCTCAGTAACCAGAGAGAGTTCGGCGCCATAGGTCTGTGGTGAGGTAAAGGGTCAGAGGTTTAAGCCACTCGCGTCACCACAGCTCACCTTCAGGATCTCACCTCCGCTATGTGACTGCTCTCTGATTACACACTAATGCATAAGAGTCTGTGTATGTGTGAGTCATGCACCACATACAGAAAAAAAAACAGCAGCAGAACATGAGCTTTGCTGGACACATGCCTTCCCCATGCAGGCGAAAGAGAGTGTGCACCTGATGCACGGGAATGTGGCTTCAAAGGCTTAGCTGCGACATATCTTTTCACTGAGTGTTTATGACTGCGGTTACAATCATTTGATAAACGCCACACACGCTCTTCTCCCCCTGCCAGCGCCACCTCCGCTCCGTCAGGCCAGTTATCTGCTGGGTTTTGATGCTAATTTTAAGTGTGAAATATGTCCATTAAAGAGGACGTTGAGATACCAGGGTTCCAGTTTCAGTTGTTTCAGTAATCCAGCCTTGTCATCACACTGTATATAGATAAAACTCTTCATCCTGGCTCAGTTACAACCAGTAAATGGGTGACTAATGCTCTACTTTTGGGTTTAGAAAAAGGATGAGTGATGCTTTACAACATGTGTCCGTTTTGGGTTCTGAATGGCTTTTAAAGCGGTTCAGGTTCCTACTCTGGTTGTGTCAGAGACATGACTCATTTGGACTGTGCTGCTTACAGGATGAGGCATGAGGGTGTGTCACATTACGATGTCCCAGCAAGGGTCCTGGTAGCAGGACGATCAGTTTCACTAACTAGATGAACACTGTCAGATAGGAGAAAATTCACATTCCTTCTAATATAATCAGCTACAGTAGCATCTGTCTTTCTACTTCAAACCACCTCCCCTGCCTGAGTCTGTAATGTGCAACGATAAGGGCTCAATTATATTTCTTAAAGTTCTCATCCAGTATATTTTTGGCAGGGCTTGTATAATTATTTATATTTTTTTCCGGGATTCTTCTTGAATTTTTTGAATTAGTGTGACTTGTACAATCACAAGACTTTTGTGTTCTCCGCAGAGTTTCAGCTTAGGTCTTTGACACATGTTTGTCACACTTTGGTAATTACAAATCAGAAAAAGATAAGATTGTAAAGAACCAAACTAGTAGAAAAATAAACCATAATCCAAATATTGGACAAATTAAAATTCTGACTCAAAGACTGCACTAGAGGAAAGGATACAACCAAAGTAAATGGGATTCATCCACTGGGGTCTGTCTATGTTTGTATGAAATTTCATGGGAATCCATCCAATAAAGTAGTTGTTGAGCTATATCAGTCTTGACCAAAGTGGTAGACTGACTGACTGACCCAATGACATTACCATCCCTAGAACTACACTGCCAGCGTGGCTAAAAAACTGGATTCACAAAACTGTCAAATTAGTTAAACTGGGACTGCCCCCCGTAGCTGAATGGTAACTGCGCATGCGCTCCCCTTGTTTCACTTCACTGTACAACTGTACAATAAAGGCAAAAAAAAGCCAAAAGAAAAGAAGCAATGTATCACCAGTGAACAAGCAACATTTTGTCCCCATAGGGGGAACAACACAGCAATTAATCTAGTAGACATATACACAAGAGTAAACACATGAGTTAAAGTACATAGCAGTCAATCCAACAACTAATGATGAAACAAGGGCATTTGGAACGTAGATAAAAGATATCTGTCAATATTTACTTGGTTACATATCTGACGAAACAGAGGAAGTAACAGTATCAGTTCAACTGCTATGAAACTGTGACAGTAGTGGTTGTTATAGCAACAGAATGTCAAGCTGAAACCAGCTGCCACTCAGAGAACAACAGGGATGCATATTGCCAATTAATGTGATGAACCCCACTGGCAGCCACAGTGAGTGAATGTTTAAATCTACACAGCAGTGAGTTGAGTAGCAGTTTAGATGCTTAAGATGGGAGTACTGAAGAATAGGCATAACTCATAACTTTTCTCTTGAAATACAATCTTACTTTTTTTCCACAAGATGTTAGGTATAGATATAATTGATGGGAATTTTGTTTTTTTTCTCCACAGGCTTAAATCTGGGTGTGTTTGGGTTTTTTCTGTTTGTTTGATTGCCAGGTCTCGCAGTGCACAATGCTGCATATTTGAACAAGCTCGACCTGACTCCATCCTGTTGCTGAAATGTGGATTTTGTGTCTCCAAACAAATGTGAGGAGACTGAAACATTGTGGTTTCAAGCTTTAAAACAAACCTTTAGAAACTAATGGGTGACGTTACAGACACTATTGTTATTTATGTCTCTATATTTCTACAGTCTGTGATTGAAGCATGAGAAAACATTATGTAAACCCAGGATGTTGTTGTTGCTACTGGTCCCAGTGATGAGCGGTAAGTTAAAGACAGAACCCTTATCCTGAGACAGAAGAACCAAAAGAAATAGAAGGAGGCAAGGGAGGAGGGGTTGGGGGCCTTAGTGGAGAAAACTTCATTTTTATGACTGTGGGAATCAATGTCTCTGCCTTCTCTCTCAATGAGTTTTTCCATCCTCTCTGTTTTCTTCACCCAGCGTCTCACCGTCATCTGTGGTCCACGCCTCGTCTTGTAGGATTAATAGCCTCATAAATTTCTGATTCTCCCTTTAGACGCCTGCACACAGAGAGATTTAGGAGAGATGGCCTCTGTGTGTGTGTGTAATCGTATGAACCCACTAGTGATTGATTTTTGTGAGTGAATGTGTGCCCCTGTGTGAACTCGAGTGCATGCGATGCGTATGTGTGTGTGTATAAAGGCATGTTTGTACATGAACCTGTGAACATGTGCAAGTGTATCTATGTGTGATTTCATGCCTGAGTACAAAATAGTCTTTATTCATAGAGTTTATGAATCCAATATGTGCTGTTTGTATGTGCATGTGTGTAAAAACTATAATTTAGTCATTTGTACTTGAATTATGGTACACAATGTGTGATGTGGTAACAAGCCTTTTAATACATGCAGTTATTTGCTTGCTGTTAATGACAACTGTTTGCAGATTGTGGCGCAAGTCTGCAAGGCAGCAAATTTGAACTTTAAAGAAGCAAGCATGTGTATATGTGGGTATGAGCGTGACTGATAAGCTAGTTTCAACGGGGCAAGGGCAAGGAGAGGAAAGCAGTGGCAGGTGTCCAGCCAGAACAGTAGAGGAAAACAAAACTCAGACTTTGACATACGGGTACAAAAACAACCATATTGTACAAATAAAGGATGAGTGACTGGTTATATAAAGGTGAATTGGTATGAATGTGAATACCTGCAGACACCTACCTGGCACCAGAATCACTAGTTAAACAAAGGACATGTATTGTGTGTGTGCAGATAGGTGATGACTGATGTCTCCTGTGCATTTGTGAATGTCTGTATCGATGATGTCAACGATGCGGTAATGGAGCAAAGTCAGACTGAAGCCAAAGAGAGATGACAGAAGAAAAACACTAACACAGCTCAGTGTGATGATTGTGACTGAATAACATTTGTGGATGGCGCTCCAGTATTATGAAGACAATAAGACAAGTCTTTGCCAATTAAAACTAAATCTTCTTAGAGCATGAAGACTTCCTTCTCTTTCCATTTCATACTTTGGTCAAAAGCCTGACTGTTACACTCTTTAAGCATGTCACAAAAATAAGACATTTGGTGAGCATGCAAACAGGTAGGCTCATATGGAGGTGAGGTGTGTAAACAGTTTGGTAAAGTAGCACATCTGAGCAGATAGAGAGGGCCTTTCAGGCAGGTATGTTTAAATACAGTAGCGCTACTGTTGTTTGCAGAGGGCTAACACGGAGCACAGGGAGCGTCTGTCTAAGTCTGACCTACAGTGGACTCAAGGTGCCCCATCAAAGAAGACCTGGCTACTGAGGAATCTAGCCCAAGAAGAGTTCCCGTGTGTGCACTGCAGGTGTGCAAGTTTGTGGGAGTGTGTGGACATTAAATAGAGTCTCACTCCAACGCAGTCTGAAATATTTCGCTCTGTAGCCCTGGACCTCGGCAATCTATTGCTAGAGATTTATATCACTGGATTCATAGCATCCCAAAACATTATGATTCCTTCTCATGGGAGTACATTTAAAAAGTGAAGAATGCAGCCTGCTCCTTGTACATCACATAAAAGACGCTTATCTTATTGACTTGGAACTTATTAATCAATTTGTTTTATAACTTATTTAAGATTCTATGAATCATCTTTTTTTCAGATTCCAGAAATACTCTCTGGATGCTAACGAGGACAACAATCACTTATCTACATGAGTCAATGCTATGATGCTATGTCTCTTTGATAGCCACATTTTAGTACATGATAAGTCTTCTGTCTCTCAGTTGCTTGTGCACAATCCACAGATCCCCAGATAGTGCGCCGTACATCTGGAAGGCTACATTATCTAAAGAATTTGTCTGTCTGCGTTGTGTATGTGGGCATCTTAACAATGCTGTCTCAGTACCCAGTGTGCTGGCCTGAATGTTTTGACCTAAAGCAAGGGTCAAACTTATTACATCATCATACACAATACCCGTCCATTCATTCACGCCCACTCTGGGTACAGCCAGGTCATAAATTTCAGTTCTGGAAACGTTCCGGTTCGCATAAAATAAGGAATGTTTCCGCAGTCAATGTTTTCTGCCAGAGTGAGGCAAGTATGCAGTGTGATGTTCAGTTGAGTAATGTTCACACTAATTATTTTTGAAGTAGCGCTGCCACTCAGTGGTGTTTAGAGAAACTGCAGACTACAAGGATCGTACTCATTTTCCAGTTATCCTTGTGATACAACATTTAGGCACCCAAGAGAGATAACATTCTATGAACCAATTAAAATTTTAAGACAAAACATCTTAATTACCAAGTCAGTTGAGTTGTGATATTACCTGTAAGGGTCTGCCATCTTCCGACCCAATCATATTCCTCCATTCCATCAGCGATCGCTGCAGAGCGTCCAATCCTGTCTCCCAGAGCCGGACGTACCCACCCATATCCACTGTGACCACACCTCCAGACCCGAGAGCAGCCATTAGCACGTCAGACTCTGACACCTTAGATAACCAGTTGGTGTAAGGCGACACAGTCATTGACCTGCCAGGTACGACAATGGAGAGAGTCGAGACACAGTCATATACAGAAATCATCAAAAGGGCATCGATACTTTCGCTGGGTGTAACATTTAAATTATCTTTGTGTAAATCAAAATCAAAATCAGATGTCATCTTATGTCAGAGGGTTTTGACCTTAAATGTGTGTGTCAGCAAACTGTTCTTTTTTTAAAATCTTGGCTTAAGTGGTCAAAAAAAGACTCAGGCGGCACAAAGATGCAAGAAGAATTTAAAAAAAGGCAAAAATCATCAAAGACAAGACACAAAGCACAGGACAGGAAACAAAATGCTGCTTTTCTTTAACAATACAAGCAGGAACATAAAATTTATATTTTCTGCTTGCACAATAATTATGAATTCTTTATGAATTGTGAGAACTACTGCATGTAGGATAAGTGTAAAGGCTGAATTATACACATTTCATTGTTTGGTGACACATAAGAATAAAATAAGACCAAAACAAAGAATAGTTTTAAAGAAGTATGCAAGTTTAAAAGGATATTGGTCAAACATATAAAGACCATTAATTACTTGTTTACATTTGGTTCAAAGCTGTTTCTGACCACTAGCTGGTGCTAGAGCATGCAAAAATCCAGTTATTGTTCTCAAAGTATTTCAGAGAGAGATAGTGCAAAATATTGTTTGTTGTGTTTACCTTGGAACAGGAACATATTTGACTTTTTTAGAGTTCAGATCAGTCACTTCCAGGTAAGCTGCTGTCATTGGAGGTGTGACATCTGAGTGACAAACGAGAAAACTTCTTTACAGTGGGGCCACAATGAATAAATTCCCTGATTCACACACAAGTGGAACAAAAAAGAGATTTTCTATGTTCTAAACAAGACATATGTGATTTGATCTCTGACCTTTGGGATAGACCTCCTTCAGGGGCACCTTGTTGGGTGGAAGGGCCCGGACCACCTGATTGGCTGAGAGCAGACTGACACAATTATCTCGTTTGGGCGTGGTGGACCGAAGCCCACTTCTGAAGAATGTCTGAGCCCCACTCTCACCACTCTTCATCACTGATAAGTCAACAGGCCTTTTAAAGCTGTACACCTCATTAGGAGACTAGACAAGAAAAGAAATCAAGGAAAATATCACTGCTTACATACAGCATCAAGCACATAGTTGTATAATCAAGCTGTGCGTACATTAATATTCTATCAGTTCAGCTCTAGTACCCACACTAAAGTAACTCATTCAACCAACCTCTCATGCATTCGTTCATTTCCTCCCATTTAATTTTTTCCACGCATACATTAAGCTGAGGGCAGGGACATGCTGAATGGGTTGCCACTCCAATGCATGGTTAACCCAGATATATGGACCCTCACACTTATATGTATGCTCATATAGAGTCTTTGATCCACCTGACTTGCATTGTTGGTACAGTAAAATAGATAAAGGGAGAACAGCCAAACTCCATAACAAAAAGCATAAATTATATCCCTTTATGCTACACAGCAACAGGGTTGCAACACTAAATCACCTCGCCATCCCGCAAGTACAGCTTCCTGAAACCTGCACTATGTAATTTGGTGAAGTCAAAGTGGAAAATAACATTTTGTTTGAACAACTTCGGTAACACTGAAAACATTTTATATGATACCACTGAGCTGCAAACTCCTCATATTTGACCTAACACAGAAGAAACTACATTAGTGGAAATATCAGACACATTTACATGAAAATGTTGTCCAGTGCAACTTTAGCGTTACATGATAATAACATATTTAAAAAACAATTTACACACATTAACCAACAATGTTCACAATGTCTTCTTTTCACTCACCATGAGGTCTGGGAAGCCTACAATGACTTGTGCGAAGCAGCTGGGATCTGCCATTATACGATTAGGGGAAACGATCTTCTGGTCAAGAGCGGCACTCAGGTTCTCATTGGGAAGCTGGTCACATGACAGCATCTGGGGGATGGACAGTTCGGCTGGTAGCCGACAAGGGCATGACAGAATAGACAAAAAGAAAAAAAAAAAAAAAGGAGATGAAAAGGATTGAAACTCTTCTGTTAACGTACCAAAATTTGCACTTGTGGAAAGAGTTTCAAAGTGTATTATAGAGGTGTACTTCATGTGACTACACTAGCTGAATCTCTCACATGAAGTACACCTCTACAATACAATTTGGAGCTCTTTCCATAAGTGCAATATATTTTTTATACAGTATATTAGTTAGAGAACAGTCCACGGTGTCCAGTTAGAAAACGAGAGGTCCACTAAGTTATTACCTTTTGGTGACTGCTTCAGTCTAGATAGTGGACATTACTCATGACTTCACATTTCGTTGTCACTAATGGTGTTGAGGAGTGGCATGAATGTTTAATATTGATTGAGACATGACTGGTTCACACATTAGCTAAGAGGTCTTGTCAAGGCAGACATATGGTTGGCTGAGGGCCCCGGCCTATTTGTCTATATGTGTGTCTACCTGATTTTGTTAATGGGCTGTAGTAAGTAATGCAGAGCAGCAGGATAGAACATAATAGCCCTATTAACCTTTGTTTACAGCTGTGAGATATCCTTACTGTTATATATACCTGAGCTGACTCCATGCCCTGAGCTGACGGAGTCCTCACTGATGCTGTGGAGCTGACAAACTCCAGAGTCTTCAGCTGCCATATGCATGGGTTTGGTCAGCAGGAACTTCCTATTCAATGACATATAGAGTATGTCTCGTTACCACTGAAATCAAAGATTTAGACCCTGAGAGAGACTTGAAATCTGCCACGTACTTGTTGGTGTTGCTCTCCAGCAGGAGCCAACGATCCTCTGCTACAAGGAAGACAGATTTCAAGTTGATGGGGAGGGAGATGGAGTGAACGCGGCCCTCGAGTACATCCAGCACCTCCAGCTGGTTGCTGCAGTCGTAAACAAACACAAACAAAAGCACACGGCTCAGCGATTAATACCACCATAACACTGAGATTATGCTGTTTAGCAGTGTTGTGGATAATCTAGTTTAGGGTATCTTACCCATCCTCCTTATAGAAGAGGAGCCAGTTTTTGTGGGAGAAGTCACGGCACATTTTATACCCTCCCTACAAAAAACAATCAATATGCACCACACATTAACTTCAGACAAAATGTTACACTAGTTCTAGTTCATCTCCAAAAACAAATGTTTATTAGTTAGAAAAGAAATAACATGTCTAGTCTATGTCTTGAATTAACAGTGGAGATGATCCCTGAGCATTCGGGAGCCACAAGCCAATTCACATTCCTCTCTGGAGACTTTGAGACCTCTGACCTGTTGTTCCTTACTGCCCCACCAGTTCGAGGCCCTGGTGGAAGGCTGATCGCTGTCCTGAGACAACATGAGCCTCCGCACAGCGCCTGTGACCATGTCCAAATGGAGCACCGTGTTACTCTGGCAGAGAGACAGACCGAAAAAGAGAGAGAATGAGATTTACAGAATAAGAATACCCTCCAGTTACTAGTATCAAAATCACAGACACAGAAATGCTGTTCACATACATTTGACTTTTTTATTGTTTGGACAGTGACTAGTCAATATCGTGGGCTTTGTTCTCTGGATTTTTCTTTTTTTACACCAGTGCTAGAGCAGTCTGTGTCAGAGCTGGGATGCTTTCTCAGACATTTCTCATGCTCGCAGAAATATCCTTATTGCTCGTCTTGTTACCACGTCTTCACCCACCTCTCCTTAGTTTGCAAATGGGCATTTCTTTTAGCAGAACCAGAAAGCCGAATCTATATTTTGGCACATATCTCTATCGCTGAATAATAATTTATATACTATAATAATTTGGACTCAAGCTTGAGTATGGCAAGTGTCAAAATGTCGTTTATGTACATAGAGAATAAGGACTTGTAATAAGACCGGCCATTATTGTAAATAAGAATCTGTTCTTAATGTCTTGCCTGGTAAAATAAAGGTTAAATAAAAAAGAATCATAACTCAATAACTTGAAATATAGCCACAAGCGGTGAGAAGCACATAATTTGACATACATGTATTCTACATCTTTTAAAGATCCACAAGAACCAACGTGTGTGTGTGCGTATGTGTGTGTGAACAAAGTTCACAACAGACAGCCGGCAGAAACAGGAGGATGAATACACCAAGGTTGCCAACCTGGATTCGAACAGGTGACCTCACAGTCACAGGGCATGTGTCTAGGCCACTGGACCATCAGGACAACACAGCTGTTGTTGACAGCAATTGCAATATTGCAAGAAATATTGTGCTGGTGGTCAGTGTGTCATAGTGAATTTGGAAAAGGTGAGTTATCTTAACAGCCTCTTATGCCTTTAACAACAGTCAACAGCAGAGGGAGTCAGGAGTTGTGAGAGGAGGAGTGACAATTAGCACAGGTTTTATGGCTTCTGAGCGAGAATAATAAATCTTATAATCATAATAACTTTATACACCCAACAGAGGGTGCTCTTCTCCAGGTGAAACTCTGGATCTTAGTACTGATGTCCTGTTAGCTGTTACTACTCTGAGCAGTGTCTCTGCTAACCGTCCACTTCACTGCAAGTTAATTTGATTCAATTTAGATAGACATATTGACTGTATATGCTTATGCATTTGTGTGCTTCCTTTATTCATATCAGATAAGCAGTAAGATATCAGTGTGTGTGTGTGTATATACAGTGTGTGTTGGGTGAACTGTGCAAAGGCTTTTATTTGTGACGCACCAGGCTTCATCTTCAATTGAGTTTTATGAGAAGGAGCCACAGGGGAGCTGGCCTCGGCCCCGGCAGCCCTGCTTCACACTAATGGTTTCCTTATGGCCTCCCATTCCTGACATACACACTACTGTACTGTAGACTGGTTGAGCTATTCAGAGAAGGCAAACCCCATTTCCTGATTCTAAACATACAACTGCCTTTGGAGAGCATGTACATGTGTGAGCACATGTGTATTTTCTGCATGTGGATTTGTCTTTTGACAGGCCAGAGTGTTTCACTCAGGTTTTCTATGTGTCAAGGAGTGTGATGTTTATGTAATGATGTCTTTGAGTTTCTCTTAGTATTTTGTATTATTAGATCTATGTGTGCATGTATCTGTGTGAATTCTTGCAAGAACCTGCACTCGTGTGTGCACATGTGTATGTACGTGTGCTGGTTTTCCTGATTTCCCTGCAAGGCCAGTGACCTGTGAGTGAACTTTAAGTTGTCTGGACCTCTTCATTTTTAGACGTAACATGATCCATCACAGTGGTATTTTTAGAAGTCCTCCTCTTGCCTAATATGCACCAGCTGGAGAAATAGCTAACATGCATTGTTCTTGTCTTACGCGCTCCTGTCGTAGGCCAGGGTCTTATGGGGTAAGAGAGATTCAACAGCAAACAACGACTAACCACCAACCATTTTAAGACACTCTAACAGACTTGAAGCACGGTTATTTTAAAACTGTGAGGAATCTGTGGTTGTCCTCAGAAAAAAAGCTTAAATGCCAGTGTTGAACGTTATATGTCATAGTGGTCAGTCAGCAACGACAGCAGAGACATGAAACTATCTGGAAATAGATTTTGATTTATTTCTGAATGTTGACAGTGTGTGAGTGTAAGGTGTGTTTAGTATGTCATACTCCCACCTCTTACATTTTGCGGTACCACATTGTTTGTGTATATCATGTTCATGCTTACGAAAAGATAATAACGGCCATTATCACATTCCTCTCAACAATAAATCTGCGAGTGTTTGTTTTCTTTTCAGTTCATTTTGCAGAGTGTGATTACTTGTTTTATCCTGAGTTCTCTCCGCTGTAATAAAGTTACCCTGTGCTGTTTTTGACCACCTGTGGCGCTGTAGAGCAATGTTTTAATGAATGACTTATTGAGCCCTATTTTAATCGTGCGAGCGTAACGACAAGCACAGCGTGGTAGGTCTCGGGCGCACAGACGGTGTGGGTGTATCCATGTGCACCTGCTATTTTGGTTCATGTATGTGCAGCAGTGCAAAGTGCAATATAGATCAGCGTGTGTGGTGATTATTAAATACTCTCTCAGCCAGTCACATCACTGCTCTCATAGCTCTGAAACAGCTGAGCCAATCACAGTTCAGCATGATAACAGCTCAACAAATGTCTGGATGGTTCAGAGCACCATAGCATGAACATACATTACCACAAATCTGCAGCTAATTATCCATAATTCCAATGTATTTCACCTGGTCACATAGTTTAGTAATTAACGTTACACAACAGCGTTTGCGCTGCAACGTATTTCAAGAGTAAAACATGAGACGTTACTTTTGCTGAAAAGAAAGTTGGATGATGTGTGATGTGTGTAGAGGTGTGTGTAGTGATACTGTAGCAGCCTGGTATCGTTTCAGACGATTTAATGAAGGTAAACACAGTAAACAGCCATGTGTCACAGCACTGCGCTCTGGAGTGACACTTCTGTAATCGGAGGCTGCAGATTTACCAACATATCAGTCCTGCTGTCTTCAGATGTTGCAGTGATTTAATGAACTGGAGGAGAAGCTTTTCATACAGTATAAACAGCTGTGGACAACAGATACTGTAAGAATCACCCACATTCATTTAGATCAATGCAGACTGATTTACTGATGTTCCTGCTTTAACCACATTAGACATTATCTTCTGTGTAGATTTTGGTTTGAGAGTGTTAAATTGTAATAACTTTTTTATATTTCAAGTATTAATCCGTTATTTCACCATGTTTACAGCAAGTCTTTAGTTTGCCTTTGTTGATAAAATCACAAAAAGCAGCAGCAGACTGACTTTGCACCAGAAACAGACGTAGCTCTGAGACATCTGTTTTCAGCGCAACGTCTAGGACCAAATTTCAACCAAAATACATCAATTCGCTTTGCGCTGCTTCATTTGAATGAACCTCCCACCAGTTTGCACCTCTCCTCCCATCTGTGCACCATGCGCTCTGCGCTGGTCACCAAAATACCACACAGATGGGTACAGTTTCAAGGTCAGGAAAATACCAAACAGTCAGAGTGCTGCTTGCACTGGTTGTTGTGCCTCCACGAAAATAGAGTCTATTATGTTGTTTGCCTCTCTGTTCTGTACTATTTTTTCAAAGCTGTTAAAGCATTAATATACACTGAATCTGGAAAATTCTATCAGTAGTGTGAAGATGGAAAGATAAAAACTCTAAATGATATTTTTGGGGTTAAAACAGGAGCTAGACACCCTCTCCTGGTTTGGAACTTTAACCGCTGCTACAAAGCTGACTCCATCCCGTTTGATGATGTCATAGGGAAGAGCAGTAGCCTGACTTAAGTGTGCAAAAAATATTAATGTCCACAACTAATGTAAGCCAGATTCCGTTCTGTGTGGGGGTGCTACTAAGATATCATTGCACCATGACACTGCTTATCCACCCCACTTGAGTTTTAAATAGGCAGTTTCCTTACTCAGAATACACAGCACATTTTTCCATGGGGATTCATAAAAACATCAATGAATCTAATCAGTGTGATCATGTAGTCATAAAAGCTCGTCTCGTGTGTGTGTGTGTGTGTATGTGTGGTGCAGGTATTCCTCATGTTGTGGGGACATAGTCATGTTGTGAGAAAATCACCTTATGGGAACAAAAAGCAATTCCCTTTAACATAAATCATTAATTTTAGGGTGAAGACTTGGTTTAAATGTAAATTTAGGGTTATGTTAAGGTTAGGGTTAGGGTTAGGCATTTGGCGGTTATAGTTAACGTTAAATGAATGTAAGTCAATGTAACGTCCTCTGAAGTGATGTAAACACAACTGTGTGTGTGTGTGTGGGTGCGTGCATGCGCCAACCTGCTCCTCATGTAGCACCACTTGTCCATCCAGGGGACTTCCAAGGGGAGCAATGGTGACAAAGGGCTGCCAGACGCCACTGATGGTCCTGGGGAAGACGTCGTAAAGCTCCATGCACTGGATTGTCTCCCCGCGCTCCTTCATAGAGTACAGGGACACTGGGTTGCACGTGGCCACGTATAGCACATCTGCAAGATAAAAACAGATGTTATGTAGTACTGTAATTCATTCTGTGATGCACGTCTGTCTACATATCCAGCTGTTACTGTGTATTAATAATACATATTCCAGGACATTGTTACTAGTAGCAACCACCACTGGCACAGTTACATCATAGCTGTTTGCCCGCTGTTATATCAGATCTGTGTCCATGCCAATATCAACAGGTATCTTGTATCTACTCTCCAAATGCCCTTGTTGGAGCATTGTGTGTATATATTTAATTTCTTGTAACTATTTTGTGAAAATTTGAGATATGAAATTAATTATTTTCTGTGATCAGTTTAGTTCTGATCACGCTTGCTGTTACTCATGTGGACTCTACTGTATTTATATGTAGTGTTATACTAGATTAATTACTGTGTATTTAATTAAGTCTGTTGCACACACTGTATGCAACAGACTTAATGTTGTACTTTGCTTCTTTCTGGTATGGGGATGAATAACAAATTCGACAGTTACTCTAAAAATTGTGTGAATCCAGTTTTCTTGCTAATCTTCTAATTGACATTTACCTTTGTCCTAACTCTTGTTTATGGTATCTCATCTTTTTCTGGTTTGTAGTCTCTATCATTGAATTTGTTGTGATTAATCCAACACACATAGTTTTCGCAGTTCCACGTCATTTTCCAGTAAAAACTTCAAAGAGTAATTCCCTTTCTTTAACCTTTACTGGAAGTGTGTTTAATTTGCTGCAAAGCCGTGCACCTACACGAGGCCAGAAGATTTCATGTGAACGAAATGTCTGTTTTAATATTCCTCCTGTCTATCTCATCCTTGGATCTTAGATCATTCCATTGTTACAGACTTCATCCATTGGATCCTCTAATATGTCCCTAAATGACCACAAAAACGTGAGACCAGAGACCTCAGAATTTATTGTGTGACAGTGATGGTAGTGTGTGTGTGTGTGTGTGTGTGTGTGTGTGTACCGTCTCTGGTGATGACATCGCAGATGATGTTGACTTCATTCATGGGAATCTGCCAGTGGGCTTTCTCTTCGCTGAAACTCAAAGCCCTGCTTTCCTGTCTATTGCAAGGGTAACTCTGAACACGCAGAAACACAGGGCCCTGGGAAGACACAACAAACTGAAACCATACACACACTCGCAAAGTTTGTGCACAACACTGTTGTTTAATGTTTACGGCTCAGGTTGTGTGTAACTGTGTTACACAGGGTCACAAGGCTGTTTGTTAATGTTCTATTTTTTTCCCCCCCAACTACTGAAGGTACACAAGATGCAGTTATGCCAAACTGACACTACACATAAAACTCCTAACATGGCTTTAAAGTGATACTTGGGGCCACCCCCATAGTCCACTGGTTAAGGCATATACCACATAACCGCAATATCCACAGACCCTTGTTGCATATAACACTCTCTCTACCATCTTTCATGTCTCTCTGCACTTTAGACTGTCAAATAAAGGCAAAAAATGTCACAAAAGTTACACTCAAAGAAATGTCTTGAGTGTCAAACATGAATGAATGCACTTCTGAACTTGAGAGATGGCTGATTGATTGCTTCTTTGTACCGAACAGCAGCTGTGGTCAGTTTGAATTCATGTCAGTTACGATGGATTGCGAAGATGAAAAGCTCCCACGACAGACACAAAGAATCAAAAAGCCCATAGAAGTCTCAAATTTCTAAAGCATACTGCACTTCTCACAAGTGCATCCATATGATCAGCACTATATATTCCGTGCAGGCATAGTTTCTAGTTTTGCAACAATATGGCAAATGCACAGATTTTGGTGGAGGTTCTGCACTTAAAGCAGCATAACCGGATAACAAGGAAGCAGTGTATTTTAGCAAAATCACTGCTTTGTTTGATTGGTTGTAATATGATGGGTATATCGGCATGAATGGACAACAGAGAAGTGGGTTTGTGCAGGAGAGGTTTGGGAAGTTTCTAGAGATGTTTTGATATTTTTTTATACACTATGAAAAAACGGTCAGGAGGTGATCACAGCAACTCTCCTCTAGGAAAGTCTCCTTTTAAACCTACAAGTAATTCACTTTTGAAGTACTGTTCCTTAGCCCATACACACACCGTTGTATCTGCTGTGTTGGTGAGCTTTAAAGTGTGTTTCCCTTGTGTGTTTACCTTGATATCTATGGGGTGAGTCTCAGTGGGACAGAGCAGTTTGCGGCGAGCGTTCCCACCTTGGTTTATTGTCCAGTACCCTGTCATCTTGACTTCTGGCAGGGGCAACCTAAAGGTTAAAGTTCACATTGTGACAACTGCATTAAGACCTGACAAACTGTGAATTGCAGAGCTGTGATTGTGAGCGTGTGTTTTTGACGACGCATGTTCTTGGACACATCTTGCTGTTTTCTGATTCATTATGATTCTGATTCATTATGGAAAACACTGTCACCATTTCACATTCCCAGTATAATTACAATTAACTCATTTTATGAAGGGCTGAACACAGTCACCACAAAATTATTTCAGATGAAAGCTGTATTCTGTTGTGAGGAGGATTCTTTGGAAACAAAGGCTTTACTTTGATCCCAATGTCTCATGAGAGGGTGGAGCCAATATATTGTATGTGGGTATATGTCTGTGTGTGTGTGTGTGTCCCTGCTCGGCTTGTTGTGTCTGACCATATGTTTACTGCTCTTCCCATGAATCATAGCTGGATTATGGCCACAGTCTTATTGGCTGCAGGTGGAGTGAAGATGCAACACAACCACAAAAGACAGAAATTCTAAGGAAATAGAAGTTTTGGAGGATGGACAGTCCTCTAACCATAAATATGTCTATGAATGGAAAAGCAATAAGACCCATAAGAAACTGTTTTCCATGTCCAAAATTGGAAATCAAGAGACAAAATATTTGCTTTTATGCACACAAGATGTTGTGGGTAAAAAACAACTACTTGTTTATAATCTGTTCAAGATGGGCGTTAAATCACTTAAGCATGGATCCCAGAAGATACAGAACTGTTAAAAAAAACTCACTGTCCTCGGATGATGTATGTACAGACACAATGGAACAGACAATCTTTACAGTTACGTAATTGTTCAAGGAAAATACTTGTTTCTTCCCCGTTTGGTTCTCAAGATTTGACTTGAGAGATTTGTGAAACTGAATTTATGAATATAATAAATCAGAATAAAACCACAGGAGACAGAAGAAACAAATATTTTCCTTTATTTAAAAGACAAAGCTGTACATAATGAGACAATGTAGTGGATATCATCTTTCCTTTGTAGGAAAGGCGACGTAATGTAAATGATCTAGACAGCCGTTAATTTCACACTTTAGGAAGCAGTGAGGCGACTTCATGGAAGCCTCAATGTTTACACCAGTCTGAAATCAATCATAGGCCTCAAGTATTATCATCTCAAGCATTTCAAGATTTCATTTCTAAAAGTTATACATACACTAAAATCAGTGAATGGTGTCATGAGGTACATTCTCAGGCAGAAGGAACCACTGATCTCAGAGAGACCACTTTCTGCTGGAGGTTCTTTGAAAGTCAGTTTTAATAGTCATATCAAGAACCTTTCATCAGAATGAAGCCACTTCAGAAGAACAGTTTTGGAAAACTTTGGAAGGTGAAAATACTGATCCAAGTTATGTATTTTGTTAACTTTAATTTAAAAAATGTCTTAACCTTCATTTTATCATTTTATTCTAACAGGAACATCATAATGGCATGAGAAAAAACAAGGCTTTGTAAATAAAACTGAAATTCAACTAAAACAATTTTTTCTGTTTATGCAGTTTAAATTAAGTGTTTAAGCTGTTTTTTTATCTAACTAGTGCAATGCTTTCTTAAAATTAATTCATACTGTCCATTAATATATTATATTTTATTGTTTGGTTACTTGTGCAAATATTTTCAAAAAATGAGTTAAAAATGACACATGGTTTGTTGTGCAGTATCTAAAATGATGCTGAAAACCCAAAGATCTTCTATCTGTAGATTTTGATGAATTTTAAGTCAGGCTGCAACTAACGATTATTCCCCTTATCGATTAATCTGTTGATTATTTTTCCAATTAATCAATTTGTCTATAAAATGTCGGAAATTAGTGAAAAATTACCCTTATAATTTTAAAGAGTGAAAGATGACTCTTCAAATGTCTTGTTTTGTCCGACCAACATTCCAAAACCCAAAGATATTCAGTTTATTACAACTGAATAAAAGCCTTTACCGAATTTCGGTTCATCCTGTCAATATCAGTAGTAAAATGGACTGGAAGCCCCTTAGCTCAGCTGTGTTGGAGAGGTGACTGGAGAGGTAGGCTGTCAAGTAATGCCCATGTCATCTAGTGTCCGTCGCACTAGTCTAACTGCTTTCTGACTGGCTTCTTTAACTACATGACAGTCTGACAAGAGACCCGAGTGAGGTGAACGGTGTGTCGGGTATGGTAGGTGCCTGTGGTGTATGTTTGTGTGTGTGTGATCCTAGCGACTTGTGCTCCTGATGCCTTACTCCTTAGCCAGTGTGACAGAGCTGGGCTTGGCTCCAATGGGAATCCCGTGCTTGTGCAGCGCTTCGATCAGAACCTCTCTCATGTCTTTGTTGTAAGAGTCAAAGTCGAAGACATTTCGCACCACGTTGGCCAAACCCTCGTCAGGGAATTTCTGTTGGAAGGTAAAGTGTAGTAGGAGATAGAGAGAGGGAGGAAGAAGTAAAAGAGAAGGGGGGAGGGGGGGGGGTGATGAAAGAAGCAAAGGGTCATTGGAAAAAAGAAGAAAGAAAAAGACAGTAAGGAAAAATGGGGGAGGGGGGGTGATGGAAAAGAGAGACGAGACAGAGGAGAGAGACGGGGGAATAGTGAGAGGAATGAAAGGGAGATGAGCAAAAGGGATAAAAGAGCAGGGAGGATGGCAAGTAGGAAGAAGAATAGGAAAAAGCAGAGAAGATGGAGTGAAGAGGGTCAGAGAATGAGAGAAAGTTAATATAATTTACAATTCTTCAGGGGTCAATGCAAGGACACACAGTCTAGAATAAGACACGCTATCTGAAAGGTGATTTATCTCTAGACTCCAACCACAACACTGACAGATGGGTGCAAACAAGAGATTCTCTCTCTCTCTCTCTCTCTCTCTCTCTCGCTCAGGCTTTTTATATCACACACTGTGTTTGTGATATAATTACAGACAGATACAAGTTATATTGCCTCAATAAATTTTCTGAATTGTGTGTAACTATGGTGATACAGGGAGATACTGTAAGCAAAAGCTGAGGCAGAGGCCTCTGAGTTTTTGGTTCCTCATGCAAGTTGCAGAGGTTCTTAAAATGCTCTTAGCCTCTGAGTGTTTAGGAGTCACCTGTTAATCTATGATCATGTCTAATAGTGTCTTCAGTTGATGATGCTTTTGGGAAAAACACCTATTAAAAAGGTAGAGTCAGTCATTCTGGAGAAAGATTGTAAATATTTGAACTAAACACCCAAACAAATACACCCCAAAATAGTTTACATGTTGGCTCCACAGGAAGAAATTGACAGTGTTTGTATTTATTGATTCACTGATATGGTTAATAAGTTGAAAACGCATATACAGCAGGATATTTGTGTGATTTAAACAGCTGCCTGCTCAGGTTACGCTTCACTAAACGTGACAGAAACAGACTTAAACCATTAAAAAAATGTGAAGGGTTTCCTTGAGACTGTCTGTCCGATTCAGTGTGGATTGATACATTAAATAAAATGGAAGCGTATCTGTACTATGAGAAAACACTTTCTATGTGGATTTGGCCACAGCTTCTCTCTCTCCAGTTCGCCAGCCCTCCCCCACCATTCAACTGGTGCTGGAGACGGGAGACTGTCATGTCCTCACAGAGACGGCTGCTCTGATGACTTCCTGCTGTCCTGTGCACAAACGCCCCCTGCTGCTGATTGGCTAGAGTAGTGTTGTGTGGCTCGCTCCGTGCTCTGCGCTCCGTGCACAAACACCAGGTTGTTTTCCAGCACACACACAGCAGGGACAGCTAGCGGACCAGGAGGAGATATTCGCTGAACTTGACAAAAGATGTATTGGATTAGAATCGCTGACTCTACCTTTAAGCTTAAGAAGGTTGGTAAAGTGAATTTTACAATCATCTTAGCCTAAAAATGCTTTTGGGAATTGAGGTCCAGGTTATTTCAAGACACTAATCTGGGCTTTTACTTAGAACAAACATTTATTATTTTTGACAATTTTGTCACAAGTATAAACTGGGTGTTGTTTGTGTATACAAGATACCTGAGTTACAGTACTGATACATTTTTAGATACATCACTTTGAGTGATTTAAAGAACTATCTGATCAGAGAAGTAAACATTATGAATCTGACCAGACTGTTATTGATACTCTGGGCTATGGACACAACTTGGTCGCTATCAAAAGAGCACTGAGGTTTGACACCCTGCCCTGCTGCTGATTAATTGAAAAAAATTAACGCACATAATAGGTGCGGCCATAAATGAAATTTATGGTGTATGAATGTATACACTTTTTAAAAAGACACAATAATTTCAATGACTTATCAGCCCTGGGGTATTATCTGGACCATAATTGCACTCTCAGACCTACATATTACAATGTATTTACACTGTTAGGCCTATAAATTGCTGTACAATCAATAATCCCAACTGGTTACAACTAAAACATAGATTGAAGGAGCATCAGGCTGTATTGGAATGGATTCCTGGCTAACACAAAGGTGCAATTATGACCAAACGTGAACTGGTAATTAGAACCAACATCGGCTATTGCCTCAAAACAAGCAATTTAGACTTCCATGAAATGATCCTGTATCTGTCCCACTCCTGCAGATGTCAATAGTGGTGGTGATTGATGACAGAACAGGCTGGCCAGTGGGGAAATCAACCATAAGGGCTTGTCCCTGTGCACTGAATTATTGATCCCAATTTCCCTCCTCTCTAAGACCTGTTCTTCTGGTCTCCCATGTTTTTTCTGCCCTTCACTCAGGACTAAATAATGTGTACATTTCTAAAGAACTCAAAGCACAAGGAGAGAGGGGGGGACGTGACATAAAATGCAGACAAAATAAGCGTGTGTGTGTACTGCGGCATGCGGCCGTTCACACAAACAAAATTGTTTTTTTCTTTCCCTGGTGATGGTACTGCCAGAGTAAGTGTAAACAGCAGCCTACAGGTGATTATGAAAGAGAAGGAGAGGAAGGTGAAATGAAGTCTGAGTAACCTCCACATTTCTCCTAGCAGGCAGGAGATGGAGAAGTGAGTAGACACAACTACAGTGGCAAAACGATAAAATTGCATTAAAATTATGGGAACCATGGTATCATGTGTATCTAACTAATGAAAATAAGGAGTTATTATAGTTGATGGATAATTTCATACCGAGTAAGGAGTACGAGAATCACATTCAGCATGAGATATGTTGCTTTGATGATGTAAAGACTCCCAAACAACACGGATGTGAAACATGACCATAATTACTCTCAGCTATCTGCTATGGATGTTTTGTGGTACACATCTGTGGGTTCTGAATAATGAGGGAAGTGGCTGGATAAATGGTGAAATGGGTGGGTGGAGGGAGAGAAAAGCAGAGATGAAGCAGATGAGGGGGCACTTTGTAACCCAAATGGCACACAGCAAGAAATTCTTTGGGAGCACAGATAATGTGATGTATGACAAACGATGTGTTTTTCTGTTTCTATCATGACCCTAGATGAATTATTTTTCTATTGCTCAATGTCTCTCTCTGCATCCATCTCTCAACCTCTCTCTCTTTAAGTCACAGACCTTTCATTTAAGATAACTGTGGCCAATATTGTGAGATTATGTGTGTTCATGTGTGTGTGTGTATCTTGTCGGTCCAGGCTGAGGAGGGAGCACCGTCTCCCCTCTCTGTCACAGCTGTGTTATGAGGACACCTTCTTGCATTATTTAAGCTTCTAGCAGTGCAGGATTAAGGTCACGATGTCTTTATGAATTATTGATAAGAAATAGTCTCAGACAAAACCCCAAGAAATAAAAAAGCAAAAGAAGTGTTTATCGGTTGTACAGCAGAGTATCGTATGTGTGTGCTGTTGTCTTCTTACTTGGAGGTGTTTGACTATGTTGACCACCTCTCGGGTGGAATAGGGGTAAGTGATGGTGCCCTGGTCGGCCATGGATCTCAGCTCTCCGAAGGCGGCCACGAGCTTCTGCAGGGTAGCATCAGGGACGTCGGGGCCGTACTGCTTTAGCATAGCCAGCTCTGCCTGGGGTTTTGGATTGTCCACCGCATGGCAGCTGAAGATGTCACCTACACAACAATAACTAGTCATCCTTCTTATAGTGATACATGCTCACTTTCTTGTAGCTTTAGTAACGTAATATTGGCTTCTCTCTCTATATATGGTCATAATACTCTTTACAAAAGGACTTTGTCATTAATTAAAATAGAAAATTGCTGGTCCTCTGTAGTAGGACGTGGATGTTGTGCATGCGTGTGTACCTAGAGCTCCGAAAAAGTCGTTGCCGAGGAAGGGAAAGCCGGGTCGGTTAGCTAAAACAAGCATTCTGAAGTCTGGGTGCATGACAATGGTGTTCGTCCTCCCCTCGGCTTCAAGTGGATCTTTGGAAAAGACACAGTTCTAGTTAGATAGTGGCACACAAACACACCAACACAAGCGCTCCTTCTTCCCGTTTCTGCCTCTACCTTATTTTTAATTTGTAATGTTTTGATTTGATTTGTGTGAGTGACACACACCTCACACACATCTCTGCTGTCCTGAAAGCATCGGGGCTGTCTCAAGTTTGTGTTTATGAAGTCTCAGCACTGTGTTTACATTCCTCTGGGAGGAAGAGCCTCTCAGGAATGGAGAAGCTGCCGGCAACTAGTGTGATTACAGTACCTGAGACTACACGGAAAAACGACACATTTACGGTGCAGCATGCTCCAAATTCTACTGGTACCTGTCCATAAAGGCTTTTATCATAAGCCTCATTTAGTGGCCTGCATCTATTGTCTTACACATGTTTGTCTTTTAGGACATCCAATCCTCAACTAGTCCATGAATGGTCCTGCTTCTGTCGGCACACCGTATCTGGGACATGTCAATGTGTTCAACCCTGCATGACTGCATGTACGTGTAAATGTGTGTGTGTGTTTGTACCTGAGATGATTCGGCGTCCATCCGCCAGAATCATCTCTCCGCTCTCCACAAGGGTTTTGAGGATGCAGGTGACGTTAGTGGGAGCTTTGTCGGCCTCGTCGATCACTAATATGTGTCCCATCTTCACTGCCTTCACCTGCACACACACATCAACACAGTAACATCTTTTTTTTTGCCGTGACTGAGGTGCTAATTCATTTCACTGATACAAAACTCAGCAGACATGTTGATTATTTTGACTGAACAATGAGAAAACTGATTAACTCTGCCAGTACAGGCACTAACCAATAACTGAACTTACATATGAGACTTTACTCCCTTATAATCTATTTTAGAGAACAATTGATATGATGTTTGGTGGCTCTCCATCAGTTAACAAGAGGAAACAATATGCACATTTTAAAGACCGTCACAGTTGTTGTGCCATTTTGGAAACCTGTCCTGTCTTGTCTCTCCATCTGGCTTTTTGTTTCAATAATGAAGCCGCATTCTCAGATCTCAGCAATTTCCTTAAGTAAGTAAGTACAACGTTATTACAGATGCCAAACTTATGTAAATAAATTCCAGACACGGTACACCGAAGGCCAGATTTACTAAAGCTCTTTCCTCGTTGCAAATGCATTCAAGGGAGGATCGTACAAATAATAAGAGGAGTCATGTTAACAGAGGTAGATTATGTATTCCGCTGGATTTACTACGGTCAATCAGTGTGCAGCAGTCAGTTTTGTATGGAAAATTCTTTGTCTCTGAAGACCAGGCTTAACATAGCATAAATGGGATTTACTAAAGCCACAAGGAAAACTGTAGTGGGAAAAGAAACGTGCATTAAAATCTAGACTTGTATATAACTTAAAAAAAGATCATTTGAAAGAAAAATAAACCAATTATTATATTTTTAAGGAGCATATTATCTGATTAGTGTAAAGCAAATAGTGGACGAGGAGTTTCGGTTTGTGTTCATAAAACCCCTATGAGCTGGTCTTCACTTGTAACATGCACCTCGGAGGGCTGTCCCTGTGGTCCAGGAGCTGACTGCCTGCGTGATGAGCTGCCGTCTCAGTAAATCGACGCTGAATACATGCAGATTGCCGATGAAGACTCAATGAAAACCACTGCGCACATTTGCGCAATGCCATTTTCTTAGTAAATCTGGCCCCCGAGTGACCGGAGCAAATGAAACCAATCTGTTTACATGTGTGCCTGTCTTAGTCTGGCTGCTGTGGAGTCAGTTGAATATTCTGTATACTCAGTGAAGACAGCCACAGCAAGCAGCATGGGCCACACATTCACAGGATTTGTAAATTGCCTTCTAACTAAAATCTGCTCCAAAATAAATTGTTAAATTTCATCACCCCGCATGTACTAGACAGTTCAATTTTTTAAATTTGACAAAACGTGAACACTGATAGGGAGACGTGGGTATACTGAGATCAGCAGTGTGGGTTGCTGAAGTACAATTTCAAAGCTCCTCCTGTCATTTATACATGAATGTCTCACCAAGTCCATTTACAAAAAAACTAAGTGGCTGAACACACTATGACTGACTGTGACTGATATGAAAAGCCATGTTTTCTCAGTTTCCTCCTTTAATCCTCCGTATGTAAGGACAATGATCCTGTACAAGTGACTACAAAAGAAGTGTGCGTGTTACTAACTGACCAGAGGTGAGTCCTCGTACATGATGATGCCATCTCGGACTGAGGGCTGCAAGGTCAGAGTCTGGACTGTCGTATCCCTGGCGGGGGAGAAAACAGGGTTACACACAAACACACACACAGGCAAAATGACTGTAGATATTCATACAGAAAATCGTATCAAATTGCAGTTTTTCTTTCATTTATATAGTGTTAAAACATACATTTCTTTCTAATGAACTCTGACATCAGTGTTTCTCTTTAAATAGTTTATAATACTCCAAAATAGCTATAATAGTATAATAATGCAACTATAAAAATCTGATTTTCAACTGTTTATGTCTAAAACAACCATAAGTGATGATTTTAAAAATAATAAGCTCTATTTGTACTTTGTTGTTATGGTCTCACAAGTCTTTAGTCCAGTAGTTCTTTACCTGAATACCATTTGATCACCAAAGATGCAGGCCAGTATAAAAGGGCGTCAGTAACGCTGTATTAGAGTCAAACAGGCCAAACAACTAAAAAATAACATTGAATCTTCTCCCCAACAACTTTGACTCTCCAGGGACTTTCCAAAATTATCCCTCCCTCTTTCTCTGAACATTTCATACTTCAAACACCCCCCTCCAGCACCTACCAAGCCTCCCCCGCCCCTCACCCTCTCTCTCTCTCTCCTCGATACCTCACAGTCTGACCCAGGAGCTGTCCTAGTTTCCTTCCTGGATAGCTGCATCTCTCTTGCTTTTCTGAGCCACATCTCTGTAGGCTTTCAGTCACAGGCTCGCGAAAGCCACATGCACAGATCTTCCTGCCGCTGCCCTGGTCTAATATTAGCTGCTGCTACAGTCGCTAACCAGGCCACCCCTGATGCTCAGCTCCACTTCGACTTTCACAAGACTTTGACAAACTACACGGACACAGCGAGAGGTTGTACCTACATGTGGATGCGCTGTTAGTCTCATTACCCACTGCAAAGAGATTGAATCTGCCACTCATGTATGATTTCACTTTATCTTCCTTGTGTTACTTCAGTGATTACATTTATTGGCATATTGTTGACTATATCCCATCACATAGTCATCGGCATGCAAAACATTTCTCTGTTATTAATGCCATGATCAATACAAGGCCTCAGATTGATCTAAACTACACTCAACAGCAAGGCTGATTTCACGGGACACAACGCATTGATCTATGGATGAGCAACTCTGACCTAATTTTCCTCAGGTGCGTGAGTATTTATAGAAGCTGTGAATGAGTTAACAAGGACTTCTTCACTTGCTTATTCTTTAATAGGGGCGTGTTAAGCCCTTGTTCTGGTGAAGGACGGCCTAATTTACAGGGGACTAAAATACTTTTTGACACCTTTAGATGGAAATATAGCTGCCTTTAATAGGGAAACATATGTGATTATTCCTCCCTAAAATCATCATAATTTATAGATGATACAGGTGACTGATGTAGAGGCAGATATCCTTTTAGGGAGCATATCGTGTATCCAGTGTTAACTCATGCAGTGTTAAAATACTATGAAGGATTGACTCCTACACTGTCAAACTTTACTGCTAAAAAAAGAAAATCTTGTTACTATCACTACTTGCCAATTATCTTTCTTATCTATAGACATGAATACATAGATTGGACGCATATAAGCAGCTGAGTGACTGAAATAGCGAATGGAAAAGAACCTATTATGCTCTTTTAGAGGAAGATATTCAGAGAGGGTTTGAGATGATGGCCAAGAAATGAAAAAGTCGGACAAGCCTACTAAACAAAAGATTGTTTAGTGGAGCTAGGCATATACTTGTCTCTTAAGGGGTTCCTGCAGAAGCTCAAAACAGGATCATAAAAGACAATAAAGACCACAGTTGACTGACAGTTCTTCCTAATTTGCCTACTCTTCATGGCTCTAGGCGCAGAGGGAAAGTAAACAGATACATGCTCAAAAGCCAGTGGATTAAATTCTCTAGTTCCTCAACTCATAGTGGGGGAAAAACTTATTTTGGCAAAACACGTTTACACTTTGAACCTACAATCATAACACATTTCTCCTCACCTGTGGAGTTGCAGGTATTCTCTGGGCCGGTTCAGAAGGTGCAGGAACCGGTCCACTATTTTATTCTTACCCACACCCTACAGAGGGATATGAAAATAAAACAATTACACAATTAAATGAAATGCAACCTAATACATCAACATGTTTCAGTTGACATAGACTGTCAAGAGAATTGAAGAGGTGTCTATTCCATCTGCAGAGAGGCAGCGCTGAGAGGGAGAGCTGAGTGTGTCCCCTAGTTTTGATGGTGCTACGCTCTGACAGGGGCTGTTCTCTGGGACTCCCACTGGCTTCCCACAGTGCCTGACTCTCCAGGATGACTGGTGAGTCTCTCGGCCAGTCTGTCAGACATCCAGTAAGCCACTCTGACAGCTCCTAATGTCTCAGCTTCACCCATGCATGGTCATGCACTCAGATTTGCAAATAGATTCACCCACTCTCTCTCTGTCTCTCTCTCTCTCTCTCTCTCACGAGCACACACACACACACACACACGCATAAACATTATTGCAAAAATACCACCTCCTCCAGACTGCCAGTACACCATGTCCACTTCTCTCCCTCCTCCCCCTTCCTCCTCCATTTAACCCTGCCCATTACGACCAGACTGGGGGCACAGAGCGTCCCCAAGGAAGTGCTCCTTGCTTCCTTTTGCTCAGAGCGAGCTGAGAGTGACATCAAGGTTCAGGGAGGCCTGTTTCATAACTCATCCCTTCATGCTCAAGCAGGGCTGACATGTCTGGTCTACTTCACTACTTCTCCACTGTGGCAAAAACACTATACACCCACCTGTCCAAGCACAAGTCTCACCTCTGTTTTATATTTTATATGACACCAGAATTTGACATACAGTATATTACAGGATCATAACTGGACCGCTATGGACAAAAGGCTCTTTAGACCCAGTGATTGGTTGCAACAAGGGCCTTTTCTGAGCACAGGAGAAGTTTAAGTAAAGCAAGAAATTACAGTAAAATCTGGTGATAATTCACTCACCTGGTTGCCCACCAAGAGGAGGTGCTCTCCTAATAGAAAGTCTTTCAACATGTCCTCCATCACCATCATATGCTGCAGAGACATTTAAACAGACAAACGTTCACATTAAGTAGCTCATTTGTTAGAAGTTGTTCATGGAGCTCAGATGGGCATCGTATTAAACTGCTTTTCCCATACGAACATTCTGAAAAAAGTAATGTGTTCCCCGTTCGTATGGAGGTACTTTTGTGTCAATATTATGCAATCAAACAGAATAGGTTTGTAATCAAAAAATAGATTTGAGAGCAAGACTATTGACACTGCAATCAAAAAATGTTTTACTGCGAGTAAAATAAATTTGTGATTAAAATGCAAATCAAAAACTTTTGTTTGCAAATCCAAAAGTTTTGCTTGCTGTTGAGCTGAATCTTGTGGGCGGGACCTATGCTGAAAGATTTAAGACATGTCTCTATTGGCCAGTTACAATCGGAGTGACAGCTTGGCAACATCCACAGTTAGTAAACGAGAGAGGGAGTTTTGAAGTCCAAATCGATCGAGACCGGCCAATAGAGATGTGTCTTACAGCTTTCAGCATAGGTCCCGCCTACGAGACTCAGCTCAACAGCAAACAAAACTTTTGGATTTGCAAACAAAACTTTTGATTTGCATTTTAATCACAAATTTATTTTACTTGCGATAAAACATTTTTTGATTGCAGTGTCAATAGTTTTGCTTTCAAACCTATTTGATTACAGACCTATTCTGTTTGATTGCATAATAAAGACACAAAAGTATCTCCATACATTTGGAAATAAAATTCGGCTTAAAAACACAAGTGTTTGTGTAAAAATTTCCGGGTTTGCTTTCTCCTCCCCTCTGCTTTTTTACAACTGTGCTTCAACTCTGAAGACAGAAAACAGGTCATTCAAAAGTAGGGCATCCTCCTTGCTCACATCCTATCTCATCCACTCTTATTCCATTCTCCAAAACAAGCAGGCAGAGAAAAAAAGGGCAGAATGAGGACAGAGGAATAGAGAGTGGGAAAGAGATAAATCTGGGTCACATAGCGTCATCAGTATTGCCAGAGGATGTCAGTGTCATTTATTTAGCTGGTTCCTCTCTGGGCACGCTGTGGTTAAGTCACACACAGCTGTCAATAAGATGGGGATCAGACACATGTGACGGTGACTCCGAAGTTTATATATGTTTCACCTGTTAAATCTAAGATATACCTCTACTCTATAAACCTGCTGTCAACTAAATTAAACTAAAATAAATGTATGTAGCTGAGCAGAACAGTAACTGATAACTACCAAGACTTCAGTCTGGTAGTTCTTTTACATATGGCTGTCAATGAAAGGGGGGGCACAAAGCTAGTACATAAAGTCAGATAGGAATTATGTTGATACTAGAGATAAAAAAACATGATAGAGAAAACAAAATATTGGATAGCAGAACTTGAAGATAAAAGAGGAGTCCATTTATCTGTCCCGGCTACTGTTGAGAAATTGATTCCGATTACGGCCGCACTCCTCCTGTCTCTTTAATGAAAGCAAATTGTCTGTAATCTCTGCCAGCACGGAGGCGGTTGGTGCAGTTAAACAGTGCACATCAACAGTGACAGAAGTAGGACTGAGAAGACTGAAGAAACCTGGAGTTCTGCCCATTTCACGCCTACAGTATTCACATCTGGACAATCACTGCAGAGAGCAGCTGTGACTTTTTGTTGACTGAAAGTTAAACCCCATCATATCCAACTTTATAGATATACTGTATCTACCAAATAAATCAGGAACAGTTTTTTTCCTGCTGCACGGACCGAGACACAAAATACCGAAGAGAATTAAAGTGAGTTTGCAAACCATCAATAACAGGATTCAGGGGTCAGTTACAGTGTACTGGGGCAGATTGCACTGCCAGACCAGGACTGAGATTAGCATCTCTGAGACTCCAGTGTATCTCAAAAGGGCCTAGCAGGAACAATAAAGAGCTTGGCTTTGGGTAATATCAGCTAATACCAGAACTAAAAGCAAAATCCTTCGTAATGAAATAATGTCTTACAGTACAACAAGGACAGAGCGATATTAATAACAACAAGAGGGATGACGCTAAAGGGAAAAAGAAAGGATCAGAGTTGCCTTTTTATTGGAATATGACCGGATTTGAATGAACAATGCTCTGAATATTGTGTTGTGAAGAATACATAGTGCTCTTTCTCAGTTTGAGAGGAAAAAAAAATAGCTGAGATTATTCTTTATTGTTTCTAATCCAGCTTTTTGCCTTTATGTGATTAAAATGCGGGTCATGTCCTGGAAATAAACATTTTGCCGGCCCTCCTCTACAATCGCACAAGGCCTTGGTAAAATGTTTTCATGTATCTCACTAAGTATATTTGACTGTAAGTAAGTGTTTAATTACCTGGGGATTATCATAGAAGAGCACATCTGGAACCTTCATTTTCTCGTTGGGGTTGTAGATGGGAGCGGACACATTGCCAATAGTCAATATACCATCCTTTACCATACCTAGAGAAATACAGGAAAGGCAGTCGTCACTGTGTGTGTGTGTGTGTGTGTTTGTGTGTGTGTGTGTGTGTGTGTGTGTGTGTGTGTGTGCAGGTTTGAACATTCTCTGCTGTCCGTTCTTGAGAGTCTTGAGATTTGAGCTAATGACCTACTACAATTACCTGCTTCTTTAACCTCTGGAAGTGTGAGTCCCCATTCATAAGTTAATCTACAGTACATTCATTCTTTAGCACAATATCTGACACTGCCAACCACCTTATAAAACTGCAGCTTTTAAGATCGACCTGATGAAACAAAACTGGAGAGAGGTTTAGACTGACGATCCTGATAGAGCTTACCATGTGTTTGTGGCGACATTAACACATCTATTAGATAAACGCATCTATTTAATAAAGTGCAGCGGGAAACAAAAACATCTGGATAAGCCATGGATCACTAAAGGGCTACAAAATGCATTCAAAAAGGAAAATACACTCTACAAGGAATTTATAAAGTATAGGATACAAGAGAAAGGAATATAGTATAAGACATATAAAAATAAAGTGATACGCTTAGTGAGATATCATGTTAAATTCAATTTTCATACTACAGAGGAGAGCTCTACGAACTGTACATCAAACAGATTATAATGAACCAACCAACAAACTATTAATTAACTCTCATGCTTTAAAATTCAGTGATCTGGTTGACTTTAAAACTGCATAAATAATGTACAAAGTAAAAAATAACTTGCTTCCTAACTATCTAAGTAACATGCTTAAAATCAGAGAGAGTCAGTATGGACTCAGGGGAATATGTATGTTTAAAAAAGACAAGGGCTGGGACAAATATGAAGAATAGATGTATAACTGTTAAAGGTGTTAATTTATGGAATAACTCTAACAGGGAATTAAAAATGTGAAGTACACTTTGTGAATAAAAAATAACAGTAAACAAATATAAAACTGAGGTATGAACATAAAGGTGAAAGAAATGTTTGATCTTGTATTTTGGGACTATTGTTCTGGATTGTTTGGTTTGGATTGGAAAGGGCAGGCATAATAGACTGAAGCTTCAGCCTGCACCTTTTCGGTCAATAACGTTTCTCTCTTAATTTGTTAGATGTAATTTGTTATGATTTATCTATGTATATGTGCATTCTTTTGTAACACTGTTAAAATAAGGAGCGAAATACAAAAAAAATAGAAGGAACAACAGCAGAATGTGTTGGTTAAATATGTATTGTATGACTAAAAGATGTTTCAGTTCAGTGTATCCAACGATTTTCCTGCATTGTTTTTTTTTTTTTAAACATTTTTACATATTCTAATAGTGACATACTCTAACATATTGAAAGTGTTCTTGACTGATTGTGATAATCATTTGAAAATCATTACTGGTTCTCTGGAAAACATCCATTTTATCTGTAATCATACTGATTGCATGCATAACTCAGATGAGAGTCTTGTTTCTGACGAAGGCTAGGGTGATTGTGTTATTCTTATTTTTCAGAAACAGAAATTATGTTGGTCTGAATGATTTCTTTTCTTCGAGGACAGCTCAGTCATACTCTCCATCTGCAGCTTTTAGACAAAACATTTGTCTGTGCTGCATTTGTTTACAGTCAGAGGTGGAAAATCGATATGTGTAATAGAGCTACAGTAACAAACCGGCGTGTAAAAAAAAACATTGACACCTGCAGTAAAGAAAAGTGGTTGGTTGACCACAGTTACCAGAAATATTTACTCATGTATGAAAGCACTTTTATGCAGATTTTTAGTTTTCGTTTTTAATTACTAGAAGTGAGAAACCCTGAGTTCTGACTCATAACTGAACACAAGGTTTATACTGTAATACTGAAACTGAATCAGTGGGTGATATCATCGAAACCTCTGTCTGAGCCAAAACAGCAGCAAAACTCTGTTTACTCTATGAAATGTATTAGAAAAACTGAGTAATTGAATAAATGTTAGCTAAGTGACTGGAACTCACAGCTGTAGTCATTAGTGTGTTCAGCAGGATCTGGTGCGTCTTGTATGGAGCAGTTGGCGAGGCTTTTCTGGAGTGAGGCGCGGGCCAGGCTGGGAAGGAACCTAAAACACACACACACACACACACACACACACACACACACACACACACTTAATAACTGGTGTACACAATGATATACTGTAGCTTAAAACTTCCCTTTTGGTATAGCACTTAAATGAAAAATGAAGTGCAAAGTGCTAAAGAATCCAACACACAGAAAAAAGGAGTATAGTAATTTGGGTATGAGTTTGTGTGTGTGTGTGTGTGTGTGTGTACCTTGAGAGACAAGCCTTATTGACAGCGTGAGCGATGCTCTCCTCGGGGTACTGAGAGAGACGGCGACAGATCCTCAACAGCTGTCTGGTAGAGAGAGAAGAGGCCAGAGACTGTGCCTGGAGACACACACCGTACACAAATACATTTCTTAAATCGCAGTGACACACATAAACAAACTGGTTAAAGCACACACACACACACTCACACACACACACACACACACACACACACACACACACACTTACCGTGGGGTCGTTTGTCTTGCGGAGACTGTGTGTGAGGTGCAATAGCTGCTCTGCTGCTTCCTTTGGCACATTAGGAGTCTGGAAAGAGAGAAACAAAAAAAAACAACTGATGAAGATGATGGTATTTAGAGAAGGAGAGAAATGGATTAGAACTACAGAAACCTTTATCTAGAATGGCTTCTTTTTCCAGTCGATACATAAACGTGATGTTTTTTGCAAAGCTTTTACAAAACATAAAATAAAACAACAAATCGCCATCGTCTTGGTGGTTAAGATCCTAAAACTGCAACTTTTCCTGCAGTATTCACCTCCTCTTCCTCCCTGTGGTCTCTGTGTCTCTATACTGTCATACTATTAAATTAAAGGTAAAAATGCCTTCTTTTCAAAACCTGAAATAACAACAAATCAACACCACAGCCTTCTTGAGTGAAATCAAATCTACGTTTGAGCCAGATGAACTTTTAACAACCAGAACTGAAAATACAACAGAGCAGCTTCGCTACGTTCAACCTGACAACTAATTGAAGGAGAAGTGTGTTTGTGCTGTCGGAGTACTTGACACCTGACGCCAGCTAATGCATCAAGGGCATCAAATCATGTAACTTAACGACACTTTAATGACCCAATGAATGGCCGAGCAATGTCTGTATTTCACTTTGCCTTTACTTGTTTGTGAGTTGCCAACAAGCTATTTAACATGACACATCAGTCCAAAGTTACTGCTCTAACAGAGAAACACAGAACGCAGCATCACTGCCAAATCACAATTATAGTTTGGAAAAACTTTCTTGTTGCTGAGCTCCAAAAAAAGCTGACGAGTCCTGGACTAAATCTTGTTTGTCAACTCTGTTTGTTTTGTACTGTGTCCTGGCTCAAACAAGCGCCGCATATAAATATCATTTTTCTTCCCCATTTGTATTAAGTTCCTTGGAATGTCTTTTGTGCAAAAACGTACCAGATGAACGCGATTCTCCTGTAATAGCTCCCGCGTTGTTGAACACTACACAGACGTTCCCTCAGATCTAACTAGTCAATAACACATAAAAGTCGACAGCGGTTTTTATCCGTATTTGGAAGCTTTCATGTCTGATAAAACGACTTCAAAACCAGCAGGAATCAGGAAATAGAGATGATCAAATTAAAGAAACAGTGGGGAAGCAAATAACTGTTAATGGCACTGAGATATTTATTAATGAATTTGCTTTCCGGGTTTCCAGTATATAATAACATAATGGTGCCATCTCAGATAAATGCATCCATTTAAACAGAACTAAAGCAAATATGATCAGCTGTACTGCATAGAAAACAGTTCTAAGTTGTAAAACATACAATTTCAGTGTATTTCATTCAATTGGAGCAATTCATCAGAATGATACCTGCACCAACATATGAGTGAGTGTGTGTTTGTGTGTCTCACCAGTCCCTGTATGAGGCCGATCTCCTCCGCTTTAGCCAGCGGAGTTACAGAGTGGTAGAGGAACATAGTGAGCAACTCTGGGCCCAACCACTGCTGACCTCTGCTATTGCTGCTGCTTGTGTTGGCACCTACAACGGGAGGCTCTGCAAGGGCCAGCACTCTGAAAGATGGGTGAACGGGGAAGATTGACCTGAAAATACACACACACAGGCACGCACACACGCACACACACACACATACCGGATAAGATTCACACAGTTGAACATTTGTTCAGTCATGTTCAAGCAGAGTTGGAGTGCAGGTGCACATGGTGTTTGTCACGGATGTGCGTGTGCGTGTGTGTGTGTGTGTGTGTGTGTGTGTGTGTGTGTGTGTGTGTATGTCCCACCCAATCAATGTCAGGGACAAGAGCATGACTTTTGACAGCTGGCTGTGTAATCCTCTGATTCAAGAGGACAGCAAAGTCCGTGTCTATCACCCCACAGAGACACCCACACAGCAGCAGGATATATTTACTCTTTCGTGGGCGGAAGCGGGCGCTGAGCATCATCATCATCAAGAGATGAGTGCGTGGGAAGACATTTAACTTAACCAAGCGCTGTATTCCCTTATACATTCAAATGTGTTACAAAATAAAAGGTACGTTGGAGTTTAGTTTGTCTCTCTCTCTCACTTCCTCTCTCCTTTACTCCCTATATTAAGCCTCCTAATGTAGTAAATTTAATTTGAACACCAAGAACATTAAACAAAATAGCCATCCCTTATCCAAATCTGGTAAATGGTAACAATTTCACTGCTGTTCTCAACTCATGCATGTGATTTCTATCTGTTGCTATGGGAAACAACATTAACTATCAGGGGACCAGGGACACAATCCACAACATTTTAATCTACTGCCTTAAGCAAAACTGGGATAAATGTGTCTTTTTTTGTCATGCTGGATGTGGAAGAATGATTTGCAATAGGAAACACTGTTGCGGGCGGGAGTGATCGGAATCTCAGCGGGAGCAGGATGATGCATCTCCGGCAGTGAGTAGAAATGGTCGGAAATCCTACAGGAGCGCGATAGAAACTACAGTCCTGTGAGGACCTTTAACCCACAAACACACAGGCCAGTAGAGACAAGAGGTAGTTCATGTGGTCCCAAACACACATTCATATGCATATGTGTGTGTATATATACATATGGTACAAATTCTGTTGCCTAGCAACTTGCTGGTTCTTTCCTTTCCATTTCTGACTTTGTCATTCCTATGTTTGCTTCACTGGGAATCTTAAATTTTGAACTGGATATTGACAGAGAAATTGAAACCTGTACTGTAATGCACAATAAAAAACCTGGTGGACACATAAACACACACACATAAATGTGCACACGCGCACACACACACACACACGCGCACACACACACACACACTGTGTCTGAACCACAGGAGTGGAGGAAGAGGAAGTGGGTTTATTTAAACCCAGACGCCCCACCACAAACATCCTTCCTGCCAGGTTAGGTGGGTTTTAAGACGTGCACACAAACCTGCATGGACACAGACACACACACACACACACACACACACACACTTCATGAGTCAATACATTACCAAAAAATACGGGGGACAGTTACGGTCGAAACCAAAAACGGCTTTCCGCATACAGTACATAAATACCAAGTGATAAAAGGCTGTGTCATAGTTTTGTAAAGCATGAAGCAGTGTTTTTGGTGTCTGATACGTCTTCAAACACGTGGATCTATTACTCAAACTGTCTCTGAAATTGAGACAAACCTACCAACAAATGCAGACTCGTGTATTTTTTTAACACCTGACAGGAGGCTCAGAAAAAGTTGGATGATATGAATACTGACCAAGAAGGGTGATATAAGATTCAGTGTAAACATAAGCATTACTCTTTTCCATTTATTACTATTTGCCTTTACTGTATTTTCTTAACCCGTCCTTCTCTCTACCTCTAGATACTTTGAAGTGTGAGAGAGTTGTAAATGGCATTACTGTCCTCTGTACAAGTGAGATACTTTGCCTTCAAAAGATGACAGCTACGCAAATATCAATGTCACTCTCTTGCCATATCTTGGTTTAATTCCCTCTTTACTCTCTGCCTCCCTCTCCATTTGTCTCTCACCCTTTCTTTGAGTCTTTCTTCCTGTCATGGTGCTAATCCTGAATGTAGTTATTGTTGTCTTTGAAAAGCAGGGGACTACATCTGTCATGTTTTTACAATTGATGCAAATTCTGCCTCAGAAATGCTCCTGATATTTCCTAACCCACAATTACCTGTGTGCTGACCTGTGTGTGTGTGTGTGTGTGTGTGTGTGTGTAAATACCTCTCTTGCAGTTGCTCATCACTGAACTGCAGCTGTTCCTTCAGTGTCTGGTATCTGTCCCACCTCAGCAACCTGGTGCCATCGTACAGATCCAGCTCCCTGTCATGAAGTAACCTGGGACGCAAAACACAGAGGAATGAGCTGAGAAGTGTGTATGTATGTGTGTGACGTGTGCGTGTGTCTGTATTTTTCATTTACAACACTGGCTCAGTTCAGTCCTGAAAGGCAACAGTATGAAATCTTTAAAAGTAAATTATATTCACTTAAATGAGCAGCAGTACAGAATTACATAATTTTTAATAATGGAATTTGTATATTTTAGGAATCTGAAGTACCTGGAGAGCACAGCCAAGGTTCCCAGGTTGACCCTGTGTATACCGTCCAGCAGCAGCAGCTTGCCCTCGATGGCAGCAGTTACCAGTGGAGACGGCCGCCATGCTGTGTCTCCGTTAGGGAGAGTGTACCTCTGCTGGAGAAGGTCCCTGGCTGTCATGTCCTGGAAGTGAAAGAGAAAGGCGTGGAGGGAGAGATGGGTGGGATGAAGACAAAGAGGAAAGAGTAAAAGATATGAGGTATGAGTGGGGGGGTGGGAGAGCATAGTGAACAGAAAAGAAGAGTGGACAGAAAAAGAAGCAAAGAGGGGAACAAATGAACATAAGGGACAAAGTTAGGGGACGTGAAGTGACTGAGAGAAATGTAGGAAGTGGTTGACCATCACATAGTGAAACTGTATACAGCAAGTAGAGATTTGCTTACAATCCTAAACTAGATTTCTAGTTTCTCCTCCTTTGGCTACATCCTCACTCCCCATTCATGATCTGGCCTGGCTGCTTTATTTGATATCTTTGCTTTACAGATAACAGTTACTGGCATATTTCTGTGCCAGGGAAAACGTCTGTGGAGCAAGACTGTCATATCCACTATCACGCTACCGTGTCATGGCAGAGACAGAGGGTAGAGGAAGGAAGACAAGCGGAGTTGCACAATTTGTTCCAGGTAGTGACTACTGAACTGCTAACTGTTCCACAGCAAGAAGACATTCTGCATTAGTCAAAGACAGGTTCTATATTTTCCATTATATTCTATCATGAAGTATAATGAATTATGTGTAAAACGAAGTGCCATTATACCAGCAAACAGCAGGCATGATCAATTAAGGTACTAGATAGATGGACAGCCTTCTTTAGTCACAACAAAGAGGCCAGGAAGCAGCAGAGGCTAAGAGGAAGTCATTCGTCCACGCTCCTCCGTCATTCATAATTTCTGAGCATCATTAATGGAGTGACTGCTGATAGAGCGCCTGGTCTCCTCGGCCACAGGGACAAATCATTCCCTGTTTCTGGTAACCTACCAACATCATGACTGCTTGCCTGCCTGCCTGCCTGCCTGTCTATCTCCTTCAAATGCAAGTAGACCTGATCAGAAAAACATGTTTAGTTTGTCACCTTAGCGAAGAGCAGCAAGAAACGATATGCCCACACACTGTGCAACTGACGAGATGTGCCAGTTACACATCCTGGATTTTCACCAGTAGGTATAAGATGATTTATTCCATGCTGCATTCTACCCACTTACAGTATATTAAGCTTTTCAGACTCCACTACCCCTCCACTACTCAAACAGATTTTTTTTTAAAATTTGGCAGGCTTACTTGAGCTACCCTTTCTAGATGGTTCTCTGAAACTGAAATGAGAGTGGACTATGTTCACCTTAAGAATATGGAGAGAAATGCAGTCCTCATTTAGGCTATCCAGCTCAATCTCTCCTCTGACAAGATTTGAAAGAAAGATTTGAAAGAAACTGATTTCTCCTCCCTAAAAGTGACTTTTTTTTTTTTTTACGATTGAGTCATTTTCTAGTAAAACACAAAGACTGGGACAAAATTGTAAGTATCACGGGACCAGAGAAATTCTTGATAAATTCACAGTTGGGGAATGATGAGGGAAAGGTAATCTCTAGCTTATATCAGGAATTTTTACTTATGAACCCAAAGAACTCAGTACAGATTAAAGAAAGATGGGAGGCTGAGATGCAGCAAGAGATATCAAGGGAGGATTGGAAGGTAATATGCTCTGAAGCACTCTTGCTAACCAGCTCAAACACATGGAGGGAATTGAAATGGAAAGTTATTGCCAGATATTTTCGAACACCACAGATAATGGCAAAGATGGGCCCGACAGACACTAACAAATGCAGGAGATATTGTGGAGCACAAATAGGCAATCATATCCAAATATTCTGGTCGTGCTCTAAACTAAGACCATTCTGGGAAGAAGTATATCGAGCTCTTAGAGAGGTATTCCACGCTGACATCCCTCAAGACCCACGGATCGCTTTACTGGAGTAAAACCTGAAGGCATAGAGGGAAGAGCTGCAAATTACTTACTGCAGATCTTACTAGCGGCAGCAATGAAATATATTATAATTAAATGGTTAAAGCCTGAGCCATGCATGTACAATTTGTAGACCCAAATGATCTGAGATATCTATGAGATGAAGCAGATAACCTCCTCTCAAACGTTACAAAAGAATACATTTGATAAGAGATGGAGTCCTAGAATAAGTTTATCAATGCAGTGATAACCTCAACTCATCTATCTCTCTATAACCACTAGGAGATAGATATGTAGATGTATCCTTATTTATTTGTTATGGATCCAATTGTTTAGTATCTTTGTGGGTTTTTTTAAATTTTATTTTTATTTTAACCTAATGTTACCATTTCATTTATTTATTTGTTTATTTATTTATGTTTCACTTATTCCTTCCAAAACTGTTATGGATAATATGATTTCACTGAGAATAAAAATAGAGTTCTAAAAAAAATGTTTTAAAAATTAAATTAAAATGTAAAAATTGGCAGGCTGGTTATGACTTAACTACAAACTAACTCTCCAGTGACCCCTGCTTGTTTAAGTGAAACAGTAATAGAAAATTAGCCTCTTCTTATGTCCGCCGACGGCACGAGTTTTGATTCTGTTTTCCAAATTATTTTAGAGGTTATATGTCTCCTGTTGAGAAAGCATTCTCTCCAACATGCCCCGTCCTTTGGCCAATTATGTGACAATCATTTGTTAATTTTTAGCTCCAACTAGTTGAAAACCTAGCAAGAGGTAAAAGGTGTGAATATGTCCACGTATACTTGGATAAATATCTACATAATACTACTACTAATACTATAGGCATAAAATGTTATGTTTGCCTCTGGTCCCCTGTGTTCAGTTAACAATGGAAACTACTATTCTGAAATAAATTTAATTTTCTGTGGAACATCAATAACTTGATTATGTCTCATTTTTCTTGTTTTGTTTTTAGTGGATTTCACTTTTTTCAACTGTAGGACACACACACACATGCATACACCATCAGATATTATATTTAGATTCCACTCTAGCCTTACATGTCACTTTGTTTTCCAAAAATGGGATTTTCAGAGCTGACACGATGAATTGCCCGGCAAAGGATTCCGCAATTCCCGCAGCACAAGTCACCCCTGACCTCAGCCGGCTAAAAATAGCTGCACATTGATGCATTAATACATAAGACTTCAGCACACCCGTTTCCTGCACAATCATCACCCGGCTAACTACAACACACAGAATCACACACACAAACACACACGGAGAGGTTTTACAAAGTTTTTCATTCATAAACACGTATATACGTCTTCTCTCTATCTTCCAGTCACTGTCATTTTGTGGTGGGCTGAATTGCAGGTAATGGCAACCAGATGTTGGGTCTTTTAGCCAAATTGCTGCTCTAATTCTACATAAACTTTATCTATCCAACTACTGTATATCTTTCCTTGCATTACATTTACAATGTTACAATTCATTTAGCTTTTATCCAGAGAGACATACATCTGAGAGTTGATACAACACAAGCAAGGATCTAGTCAGGAGAGAACAATGCAAGTAGCCTATGTGCTATAAAGTTTGAGACTGATAGGACATAGGTGCCAACAGGCAGTGCATAGAGTGCATAGACGCAGTGTTTTTTTTCAGTCCATCAAGTGTGGAGGTGTTTGTGAAAGAGCTGGCTCTTTTTTTTGGGGTCTTTTTTTCACATTTGTGAGATGTTTGCTTATATAAACTCAAGAGTTAGAATTGAAAGATGAAAGATGAATTGGGATAGTGTAAAAATGTCTTAAACCACAGATTTCACGACTCTATAATCAATAATTTTAATCTCCTTGTGGTTAAAAAGTGATAAGTGTGACTAAGAGTGAAGATAATCATGATAAAAGAGAACCATTTTCCTCTAATGAAACAGTTTTGATTTAAGAAGGTCTCCTTTCATAAACATAACCCTTCCCTAATCTGTGCAGTCGAGTTGGTTGAAACCTCCTTTATGACATCAGAGGTCACAAAATATGTGAGTCTCTGCCAGTGATTTTTTCCCCTAACATGATTAAGGCATATTTGACACATGCGTTTTTTTTAAGTCACAGAGCTGGAGTGCTTGTTCTTGATGGTCACATATAAATGCAAAACACATTAAGGAAGCGTGGACTGCAAATGTAGCTACTGGAAGTGAAATAAGGATAATGTAAGAAAGAAATACTGTTGCTTATTTGTTACTGTGTAGGTCAAAAGAGGGACAGTCTCACTAGTTATTTTAGGGCTTTGACAGCAAACGAGACCCTCTGTCTGTTCATTTCACTCCATTTCAAAACATTTGGAATCTTTTCTTCACTAGTTTTTATTTACCTGGTAGAGCATGACTGGCTCTGTGCTGTAACCCAGCATCTCAGCAAACTCTCTGGCAATCACTGACTTTCCACAACCCTGGAAAATACAAAATGATTGTTATTAGAACCAGAGATAACTTTCACGATATGTACTGCATGTGTGTATACATTTTGGGTTAACTACCTTGGCTCCTATCACACATATGTCCTTAACCATGTGTGACTGCATCATTTCAGCCATCAGCTTAGAGTGGCTCGGGGTACTGATGAAGTTGGGGCTACTGTTGGGTGGTCGCGGCTCCTTGGTGCCTGCTGGGACCTGGAGTTCGATGATAGGTAAGATAATTATATAAAAGTTGTGGCATGATATTCCTTTAAACAAAACAAAAATCAAGATTCAAAGATTTATCAGCTTTATTGACACAATGTGATCACGTCTTGGAACAAAATATATGTTCCAACAACTTAATGAGTCACATGGCACAGCTTATTATAAGCTTGTTATATTATGAGAAAAAACAGCTTCAAAGATATTGACAATGCTGACTGGTCAATCTTATGCGGAAAGTCAGATTATCATAAGTCATTAAAAAAAAACAATAATAATGCAATGGTGTGATTTTTGTCTTGCTTTACTTCTCTGTAATTTATTTCCTTTATTTATCTATTTCACAGAACTAAAAACTTTGACATTTTTAACAGTGGCTTTCAGCAGGCATGAGTGCTTTATGTCCTTAAAGCTCCAATCCATGACCAAAACAGAGCAACCATCACCCCACACAGGATTGTAGTTGGTCCACATACTACAAGATCGGGCCTTTAGTTTTACATGAATGCAGTCAGTCTACTGGTACCTGAAAGGTGATGTCCTTGTCCGCAATACGTAATGTGACATCTGCATGGCCCTCAACATCCTTTGTCTTAGACACGCTCAGGACGGCGCTGGGAGTTGACTCACGATGACCATCCAGAAGCTCAAATCTCTATGAAAGTACAGAGTGTGTGAAGGGCGTTAATGAGTTTGATTGATGTATCTTATCTCAGATTCAGACCAAAGTGAGGTAAGATAATCTTAAGCCTCAAAACTGATAAAACAACAAGCATGCACATTAGACGGAACCATTTACAGATGCCAGACGACGTTATGATGGTTCCTGACTTACACTGAGTACACCCTCCACAGCATTGCGCCCGTCTTTGCCTAAGATATTGTTGTAGGGGTAAAGTCTCTGGACTAGCTGCTGGGAGGACAGCATGGGGAAAACATTCTGAAACAACACAGAAGACAGGTATTAGACACTATTGAGACCCACCAAGGTCTTTTTTTTGTTTAATTCTGGGCTGTCATTTCTCTTTCTCTCGCTTTAATGCGTCTGCTGGTGCTGACTTCTCACCAGCACATAGAGGGCAGGAAGCAGGTTGTCCACAGGGAAGTCAGGAAGGCCGAGGTTGGACGATTCCTGGGAGCACAGCGTAGTGGCGAGCGACAGCAGCTGGGACACCCTGACACACAGGATTCAACAGAGTATAGCCTCTTAAAAACCAAATGAGACTTAGCGTGACTAGAAAGGATACTCACAAGTCAAACAAGTCATTTAAAAACGGCTTAGCTTCAGTAAGTGTGTATTTCTTAGGTACCTTTCTGCAGCTACATTTGGTCCTGCTGTGTACAACAGCTCCAACTGGTCCTGAAAAAGAGGTTTTGAAAAAAAATTGGAAACAGAGAAAAAGATAAGAGCCATGATTTATGTTCGGAAACATTGAGATTTAATGTTGAAATCTGTTAACTAAGAGCGGAGAAACAGTTTTGAGTGGTACCCTAATTAACGTTCATAAAATGTAGTTGCAATCTGAAAATGAGACCAACTGCATAAAATATGAAATCTTAATTAAATGTATCCAATAAGTAGTAGTTCCAATAAATGCTTTTTTTCACATTTTAGAAATAGGATCATAAGGGGAAAAAAAGTTAGCTGGTCTCCCCTTTTGCCAAGTCCCCCTCTCTCATTATTGAGACCTTTTGTTAGCGGGACATTTTTGGCCTTATATAATCTGTAAATTCCTGGACTAACCTTGAATGGTAGGTAATAGATGTCTCTGGCCTGGAAGCGAGAGCGGAGAGGGGGATCCAATGGGTTGCCTTTGTACTTGGGAACAGGAAGACCAAGAGCGATGACCCGAAAGTCCTCACTTACACGGATAATCTTCCAGCTGTCCAGCTCCTCTTTGGTGTGCTCCTGCAAAGCATCAAGACATAAAACACTCCAGTCTTTTTCTGTTGACTATAACTAAGCAAATCCTTGTTTTATATTAAATGCATTTTTCTATAAACGGCTGCATGCACACAGCTCTTTACATGTATTAAATACAGACTTCAGATGTCACAGAGTACATTCATGGCAACAGCGATTTCTTCATCTAAACACAAAAGGAGGAGCCCTGTAGGAGTAGTGTGAAAATTCACTGCTTAAGTGTGATATTCAGATATTCAGGAACAGCCCCATTAACATAACCTGACGCGCCAGATGGTTTGTTACACAGAACCATCTGAGAAGTCATCCATGGAAACTGTTTGGAAAGGGCAGGCACTTTCAAAAAATACTTGGCAGGTGATTGGATGAACCATCTGTCCATCACCGTCTTATCTTGTGAGGCAGCTGGATTTGCGACGCTGACTGACACAAGCGCATAACTTGAAGCCTGACAAGATGGATTCTCGTGTGATCTTGTGATTTCGCGAAACCAGCTGCTTCGCAAGGTAACCATTACCAGCCATGATCATGAAATAAGAATTATCTTCTTAAATGTAAACCATATTAACTGGATGAGACCCAGATACAGAGGAGTGAAGATTGTCACCATTAGCTGTTGTTGTCTTCAGAAAGAAAAACCACTAATCAATATGTTTGATTTCTAAACCAGAAGAGTTTGATTGAGAACGCCTTCGAGACCTTCAAACCTACAAGTTTGTTTAACATATTCCAGTGAATGTATGGCTCTGACCTGCAGCAGCTTGTCATAACGCTCGGCTGACATCAGGAAGCGTCCGTCCTCCAGCTGCATCTCTCTGTTCTCCAGCAGGTTGTTAAGGACAGGTAGAACATTTCTTTCCGCCTTCTCCAGACCCTCCAGGACCAGGACTCGACCTTCTGTTGCCGCCCTTACAGCACACTAAGGACAAACAGAGATAAATCAGTGAACTCAGTCAATACTTCAGAAATAATTAAGGATGTGGGGTAAGACGTTGGTATCAGGAAATAGGTCATTTCAGGGCTAAATCCTACCAGTACAATTAGTTCAACCTCAGGTCAGATCTGCTGCTCCATTGTCCCGTACGACCTCTGACTCTGTGTAAATGTGACCAGTCCATGACTACAAGCATTTAAACAAAGAGCATCAGTTCTTACTGCCCATGCTCTAATGACAATATAAGCTTGCCATAAAGCCTTTCCTGAGGATGTCCTCAGCTTATTGTGTTCAGAGCATCCTCCGAACTACTCAGAACCAAGCTTCAAAACACTCTCAGCTGTTTTAGGAAGGCCTATTTTCTACCACCAAATGTGGGATGAAACTTAGTTCTACTTGACAGCATATGTGTGTGTGTGTGCATACATGCCTGTGTGTGCATGTAAGTGTGTGTGTGTAAACGCACACTTCTGCAGAAATCAAAAAGCACATCTGACGTCAAGAGGCAGGAAACTTTAGCTGTCTGGGTGGACCGCAGAGCGAGTGGCCATATAATTAGGTTAACATGTAAATACGCGGCAGGTTGTGTGGGAAGCAAAGTCATAAAACTATAGTGAGGACCAGATGCTCTATATTTAACTCTTGATCCATTTTCGGCACCAACACTGTAATCAGATAATTGTTAGAAATGTGAGTGACGCAGGATGGCGAGAGAGACGGGGAGGCACAGACAAGCCTTGTGTTCATTCTGACACTAAAAAAGAACAACATCCCACCAGATATGGAGAAGATTTTAGCCAACACATACTGTAGGTCTGCAGTCTACAGTACATACAGGCTTTTAATCTCTTGCACAATCTCTGTGCTGTATGTAACATTGAATTGTCATTCCTCGATGCACACCCTGCCTGTACTAGTCAAAATGCTTCTGCATCCAATGAACCTCGAAACACAAATCCTTTCTACTGTACGTTTTGTGGTGAGTTCTGGGCCATGAAATATTAAATAAAACACAACCGGCATAGGAAAGATATAAAACAGAGTTTAAATTATCAACATTTTTAAAACTGCATAATCTAGCATAGCATATAAGAAAAAACTCAACCCACTTTTATGGCTGATATCTACATCTTCTTCACAAAAGTGCAAGTTCGCCATGAGTTTTGGGTCACCTGCTGTCATCTATCCCAGGTGTTCAGGAGAATTGTTCTGTTCCACTGGCTTGGTATAAATACCTCAGCAGACAGTCAACAGGTTTTTTTTCTTTGTGTCTAATTTGAAATCACACTGATTCTGTTTTTACATCCCCAATGTGCAGTTTTGTGTTAATTCAGCATTACCTATGCTGGTGACGCTTTCTTGTTTGTTTCGATGTTTAATCACAGCTTTGTGCACAGTGTACTTTGTCCTTACATAGTTTGTGTGTTTACTTGATACATGCTAACCACAGATAACCTGCAAATTACATTCAATTTATGTATTTAACTTTAAAAGAATGATTAGTTGGATTTGCATCGGTTTCAGTTCAAACTCAGTTTTAGAGATTGCTGTAACAGAGTCTTATATGCAGTGTGGGTTTGAGCTAAGCTGCCTTATATAAGAGTCTGCTAACTGGAGAGTGATGATTGGAGAAGTCAAAAAGACAACAATACTGCGATTACATCCTTGTGACTCCATCCTTAATATTAACTTGGAGGTGGGGCTTGGACTGAGGGAGGAAGGGAAAAAGAGAAAGAGAGCGAAGGAGGGGGGAGAAAAAGAGAGAGTAAGCACAGGGACTGACCCAATAAGTCTGAATATAGGGCTCCAAATCAGCACAGAGCCCTGAGGAATACTTGGATGTTCTAGTTAACACACAAACACCTCCTACGATACCAAACTATTCTCAACGAGAAAAGCTTGCTAATTTGCACCCACACATCTTCAATCCCTAACTCAAAATAATTGTCACATGCAGTAATGTGAACATATACCCACTAATTACACCCACAGGAACATATTAACACAAGCAAAAATCAACATCTCCTAGAAGTTTTATCCAATACACCGACTCACAAACCGGCACATGCCTTGCACACAGACACGAGCCCTGCCCACATCTCTAGACAGCACAAAATCCTATGAGATCTGAGGAAGACCAGAAATAAGCAGTCTCTTCACACCCATTAGTACCATAAATAATGCTGTATCTATTCAGCTGTTTCCATGGAAACAATGCACACCTGTTTTCATTTTGATGAGAAGGTGGGAGGCACATGAGCCTCGGGGAGTTGAAGGGGTTGACTAGCTTTGCTTGTTGTCAGCAACAGGGAATGCATCACCCAGCCCTGGTAGATACTGTACATTACTGTGTTAAAAAAGGTCGGTATTGGCCGATCAGATCAGGCACTGGAGGTTTCCCTCGAGAGAAAACTAGTATTATTGCCCTGTCGCAAGGCATGAACACACACATGACGACTGATGATGTGTGTGTTTTAATATCACTCCCTATAACAGTATATAATGAATTTCTATTGTATTGGTTGCTGTTCTGATGAACATTTGGACACTGTTGACTACACAATTTCAAAACAGCGCTTGATTATGTGGTCACATAACAGCTTTCTGGAGTTAGGCAAGTCATAGTGTAATGAATCATAAAAAATAATTAACTGTATGAAGTCTTCACAGAGGAGTCACAACATGGAAAACACAGCTGTAGCTAATGACCTATGTTGTTATGTTAAGTATTAACTTATGTTATGTAAGATATTATAGAAAGCATTGATAACGGAAATATTGTTGTGAGTCCCAACCTAAACAAACGTACCCTTATTCATTTTATTAGTTGCAGCTGTGTGACACCTGAAAAGAGTCTGCTGGTGATTTCTGCTGTCACTTCAAAATGCGTTCTGTGAATAGGTCTTTTTCACGGCAGACATCTTGACATGTCAGAGTAGGAAAAGCACAGGTGTTACTAATAACATTAAAGATGACTCTGTTCTATTCAACCGTCCCAGTAAGCCATGACAGTGTGACAGTGAACCAGCATGCACAATACCAGGACCCTGAAACTGAAGCAGCGAAATTGAATTCAATCATGGGTAATTTTGTTTTTTTACACCTGTGCTTTTCCAACTCTGACATGTCAAAATGTCTTCTGTGAAAAAGGCCAGTTGTGCATCGAGTTTATATTACATTCACACAATGTCAACAAAATGGGAAAACCTCCTGTTATTCCAAATTGGAAGTATTCACACATTATCCCAATGCAATGATGCAAATCAACAAACAACACGTTTGAAGACACTTGCTGTGTCCCAATTCCACAATACATATTCATTGTATACAGCATGTACCAGTGTTTCCCCCATATTGGTGCACCACGGCAGAATTATGAGCACCACTGCTAAAATTTCACATGATCATTAATATCAATGGGCTACTAATGATCACCCTACGAACAACCTATGTTACTGTGGAATTGTTTTGAGTCATTGACTAGTGCATCAAATCCCAGAATCCTCCCTCTCCTCAGCCTTCAAAGAACATCTACGTGAAAGGTACTGTTATAAGAGTAGCGTACATAGCTGCTTTAAGGAATAGGGCAGTGTGTAATGTGTGTGTATAGCGAGGGGCATAAAAGTGACGTGAATGCGAGTGGGGCAGAGGAAAAGGTTAACAGTAAGTTGTCAAGCTGGCGGTAAATGTACAGTACAGGTGACAGTGTCACTTGATAAATGCTGCAGCTTCTCAAGACCAAGAAAAGTCTCAACTGCTGGAAAAGTGAAGGGGGTTAGCCTAACCTGACTAGGCTCACTAAAGGCGGACAGACTTTTAAGGTGGACTAGCTATTCTCATTTTAGTGTCAATCTAAGCTGCTCCTTAACAGAGAATAGAGAAATGTCTGGCTGCATGCCTACCTGTTGAGAGGTGCAAATTAATAGCTAAGGATCTGCCCCCAAGTGCAGTGGCGATGATCCAAAGTGCAATGCCTATATGCCTATATTTGGCAGGCGCTCGAGCAGTGGTGTCAGGACTGCAATGTACTCCCATTTCAGTGCTCTATTGTGGATGTTTTGACATTCCTTCAGGAGCTACTAGATAAGGGTCTCTCCTTTTCCACAATTAAGGTCTATTTGGCAGCGATATCTGTCATGTTGGCTTTGATAGAGCAATGCCAGGCGCTCATCCTCTTACCATGCATTTCTTAAAAGTAGTCCACCGGCTCAAGCCTGAGGTTAAATCCAGCATCCCCTCCTGGGATTTGGCTTTGGTGCCTGAGGCTCTTTGTGGGCCTCCATTTGAGCCCATTGAGTCTGCAGATATGAAATTTCTCTCATACATAACTGCACAGCTTCTTGCTTTGACCTTCACAAAGCAGGTGGACAACATTCATGCTTTGTCTGTGCATCCCTCCTGTACCCAGTTCATTTCGGATGGCTCCAAGGTTACATCGCACCCAAATGCGGTGTATTTGCCTAACATTATCCCTACAGCCTATAGCTGTATGGCTTTTGAGCTCTTGAGCTTTTGTTCCCCTCCTTTAGCATCTGAGGAGCAGAGGAGGTTGCATTCCCTGTGTCCTGTGCATGTGCTACGCACCTACATAGACCGCACCCAGAGTGTGTGTTTATGTGACCAATTGTTTGTCTGTTCTGCTAATCCAGCCAAGGGCAAAGCCCTGTGTAAACTTCAGCTTTCTCACTGGATTGTAGAAGCTATCTCAATAGGTTACAACAGCAGAGTTCTTCCATTACCTCATGGTGTGGGGCACATTTGACCAGGGGCATGGCGACATCATGGGTTTTATTAAAGGGGTATCTGTGAGTGATATCTGTGCTGCAGCCAGTTGGTCATCGCCGCACACTTTTGTTTGGTTTTATCTTTGGATATAACAGCTCCTTTGGTGGCTCACTCTGTCCTGTCTGCTGGGTCTAAGAAGCAGTAGAGTGCTGGAGGTTTGACTCCTGCTCGGTGGCTGCTCTGTGGTGCGTGAATACATGTCCCATACTATACGTGTTGTACCGAGTGAACACTAGGTTGCCTCACTACGCAGCTGGCCAAGTGAAGAGCATCTATCAAACTGAAGGATGACTGTGGTGACAGATGTATATATGTGCAGGCAGGGCCTCACATACGTCACCTCAGATCATCTGCCTTAAAGGTGTGAATAGAGTTGTCTTCAGTCAGGTCGTGCGGGACATGATAGTCATAACATTTGTTTTGTCAAGTTTCAAGTGTTAAGACAATACATGCTGATAAGAATTGGTGCGTAGTATGGTACTGGGACATCGCTAATGACTCAGACACATGTGCAGCTAGAACTAACTTTGTAGTACTGTAAAATAAATCATGTTTCCATTCTTTTGAAGGCTGTCACTGTAATTTTTTTTTCCAAGCACCACATTGCCAGCCACACAACATCTAATTAAGGTGCACAAAAACCCGATTATCTTGTTATTGGAAGCTGCAAACCACTTTTATGGCTAATATCTACGGTGAGATCTTCATGAAAGTGCAAGTTCGTCATGATTTTTGGGTCACCTGCAGTCATCCATCCCAGGTGTTCTGTGTAACTGTTCTGGTCCACATGCCAAATGTGCACTTTTGTATAAATTTAGCATTACCTATGCTGGTGATGCTCTCTCGATTGTAATGATGTAATCACAGGTTTATGCACAACTTTGAGGACTGTTGTCCTTAAATAGGACAAAGACACACATTTAGAGGTGATGTGTGGTGTGAGAATAACGATGCAGACAATTATAATCAATATGAAAGGCATTTGTGTTATTCTGGAGGTCTATGTCTTTAGACATCTTCATAAAGGCAGAGGCATTGGCCTTTATAATAAAATTGCACTGTGATATATGATTTTCAGTAATGCTTCTCCCTAATGGACTCTGCCATCCATTTCAGTAGAAGAAAGATCACAGTGAGTGATTAAATTAGAAAAATCTGCCAGAGCCAAACAAAACTGCTACATCAGCAGGGTTTCAATTGCACTGTCACAAATATAGGTCCCCTTACTCTTGATTAAACTATAAAAACCACTCAGAAAGTGATGGCTGTGGTGTAATGCAAGATACAGGCAAGTATATGCAGTACAGGCACATTTTTTTTCAGTGAGCAGAGAATAGCACCGCTGCATTTACAAAGTCTGACAATGAGAGAACATATTGATAGTGTAACGCCTTCTTCAGTTACCACTGTACTAATAAAAAAAAAGAGGAGTGACACTCCCTTCCAGATTCAGTCTAATTATAAGAAACTCAAACTAATTAGCTGTGAGTTTTCCTGTTCCAGAAGACCAAATTTGTGAGTGGAGGATAAATGTGCTGAGAATAAATCATTAAAAATAACTTCAACGTGTTTCCATGGAGTTGATGTTTGAACTGTTATGCAACTGGTTTATTTTTTTACACAGATGCAGCCATGTGCTAATTAGTTGTGGATAATGACATGATTGAGTAAATGTTAATTATCACAGCTTATCATCATTTGTCTCTGCTGGCTCCTTGAAGCCCAATGACATGGTCTAATGATCAGGCTTATGTGGATTTTGTTTTTTTCATAATCGTTTTTCAGTGCCCCTGAGAAATGAATGGAGCTGAATGGAAAACAGAAAGTTCTCGTTAGATAAACCAGCCTTGATAATGAGGAACTGCTGGTCTCCATGGTTACTTGACTTAAAAAGTCAACATAGTGTGGGTGTGTACGATTTCATGAAGCTTGAATGATCAAAAAGTGGCATGGAAAGGAACAAAATGGAATGGTAAGGGAGGGCACCACTATTTTAAGTGTTGCTGTGACTCTACAATTTGTGTTTGTGTGCTTCAGTGACAGAAGAGGGAGAATGAGCGCACAATTTATTGTTCCACCTTTGCTGTTGAGTTCATAGGACTTGGTTTTACAATCCAGTATTGTAATCAGCAATCATTCCTTGAATGGGGGTAGGGGTAAACTCTTCACTGGGGTCATCAGGTGGGCACTAGAGCCCTGCATGAAACTGTTTTCTTCATCCTGCTCCTGCCCGCTCCCGCTGGATTTCTGACCATCACTCCCCGCTCCTGCAATGTGTGTGCCTACTCCCACCCGCAAACATTCTAACCATTAACATTGCATTGATTTTGTGTCTTCTCCCATCCTGCAGGAAAGACATGTTATTTAACTGTGTAGTATTAATAAAGAGATGTATACCTGTGATAACATAGCAAAATTATGTTCTAGTGCATAATTACATCATACTAGTGCAATAATTACAGCTATTCTAGTGCAATAAGTACGCCTGTTCTATGGCAAAATTAAATTGTATTTATTTATTTTAGCCTTCTTATTATTTTAGAACATGTGTTGTTGGCTGTGGTTGTTTTATTCTGTTTCGTTTCCCTGTGTCTTTAAACGCACTGATCAGGAGTAGCGCTCCTAATGATGATGGAATGCAACTTAACACAAGCTTACAACTCCTCTGTTACCTTCTAAATGAGTACAAAAGTAGTAATAACCTGCAGTATTGCAATATTTTTTTTATATTTTTTGTTTATTTATTCAGGGGAATTCCCAATGAGAGCAATGTTCTCTTTTTCAGGAACGCCTTGATCACATTCACACAGTTACACATTCATACCTGGAAGCTGCCCAGTACAACCTCAGTCTGATCTGCCAGCAACTGAACAGCTCCACTGGAACAGTTGGGGTGCCTCAAGGGCACTTCAGTGATGGTAATGAGGGCAATGAGGGTAATGAGGCAAGTGCTGCTTCTTCACTTTCTCCACCCAGATTTATCCTTCCAGTCCAGGGGATTGAACCGGTGACCCTCCGGTCATAAGCTCGCTTCTCTAACCTTTAGGCCACCACTGCCCCTTAATATGCATGCATTGTTTGGTGTTTCTTTCCTTTGCTCATTCAGGTGAAGTTGGCAGGTTGCAGCAGCCGGTGGTGGGCACTCATGAGTGTGTGTGTGTGTATGTATGTGAGCTGCAGCAGGTAGTGGTGTCAGGGAGCACCAGGAGGAGCGCTGACTGAGCACAGCAAAATTAAAACCACTCCCGCAAGATTTGCATTAGGTCCCGTGGGATCCATGGGATCCCAATCACAATGCAGTCCTCTAGTGAGCACCCAATAGAACTTCAGGAGGATTAGCTGAGTCCAGGTTTCTTCTGTCAATGATTCAGTCCTGTTTATGCAGACTGTAAATCATAACCAGCAGAGGGGGGTAGGGGTAAAAGCTTCACTGTAGTTATCAGGTGGGCACCTTCCTTCCTTGGTGTTTCATTGATAGGCCCACAACACCTCCTGAGGGCTCAATGGCGAAACGTGGCATCCCAGGTGCAACCCCCTCCACTTTTACCCTTCCTACTGGCTGGCGGTCATCTTGCTGACCAGTTCTTGTCCTTTCTTTTCAGCCAGAGCCAGTTATTTCACTAAGCAGCCTCTGCCAGTGATTTGATAGTCTGTCCTCAGATCCCCACCAGCCTGGTGTTGAAATGGCCACAAAACACCTGCGGCCGACCTCCACAGTGAGTATCAGTGTTCTCCAGCCCTTTTGTTCTGCTTCAGTTGTTAGATTGGAGTACTTCAGCTCTTTGCGTTCATACGCTTCACCAACTGAGACTGGTTGTAATGATCTCTGGTGGAAAGGTGAGCTTCTGGTCTAGATTAGCCTTCATCTTCCAATCCTGGGCTGTATTTAGTAGGCTTGATTATTTTCTTGCAGTTGACCTTTTTGGTATCTTTCCTGCTAGTACAGAGGCCATTGTATTTGAGAAGTCAGGGGTTGGGGGAGGGAGGGCATTGTTGTTAGTCTTCCTTTCTTCCAACACTAGTGCCAATTGGTGAAGGACCTGGTTGTGCCCCCAGGTGTACCGTCTTTGTGTGAGGCTAGCCGTTGGGTATGTGCCATAGGGTTGCTGATATTTGGCATTATGGGTATTCTCCAAGGCGACTGGTTCAAGTTCTTGGGACTGGGAAGAACATCATAGGTGACTCTTCCAGGCAAGCTCCCGGTGTTCAAGGTTTTCCCATCCATTGGCCCTGTTATGCCTGTGAATCTCACAGCACATTGTTTTGTTTCCTCCTGCTGCCATAACTCTTTTACCAAAAGTCCTCTCTTCTGGGCAGGTGTTGTTCTGTGCCATGTGGCTTTACTTGTGCCAAGCCCAAAACCACCTCTTCTAAGCTGCACTTGGCCCACAATACCTCCATGCCTGCTGCACCGCCTCAGATGAGTTCCACTTTCTGCCTGCTGCCACTCTGGGAGCTGCTGCCCATATTGTGGTGTCCTGAGTTTCTGTCATGGTTATGTCCAGCCTTACCTCGGAGGATTTGCATTTTTCAGTAAGGCTAGTGACAGTAGACAGTTCCAGAGCCCCATACTCATGCAAGCCGATACTGCTGAGGCATCGGGAGTCCAAGCCATTTCTTGATGTATGTACAGTGGAAACCGCTTATAGTGATCATGGTTACAGTGATCAACCGTTTATATGGATCAAAAAACTTGGACAGAATCATTCCTATACAAATGCTGTTTAGATAATTTACTTATAGTAATCAAGTAGTCCTCTTACAATTTTAATTTTGGGTCTTGCCCAGCAGTCTCCAGCTTGACAAGGCAGGAGTGCAGCTTAGCTTGCCAGTTGAGTAGTTTGCTGATCAGGCTTTCAATGATTAGGAGTTCTGCCCTGAGCCCAGACAGCTCAGGATCCATCACCTTAGCTGTGGAAAACGCAGCCTCTCATGTGGATAACTCTCAACTGCCTTTCAGACACTGCCTTGGATTTTTGACAACCAGCAGCTGTAATCCAGCAATTAGGTAAACTGTTAGCTCCATTTAGCCACTAGCTCCGCTAGCCGTAAGCTCTGCCAGCCATGCTGTGGTGTCCACACGGCAGCTGTCAGCAGCTCAAACTGCCCGGATCAGGCCCAGCACGTTATCAAGGGGGTAAAACTGTAGATCAGTTTAAAAGACTTAAAAGTCATTAAAAACCAACCTTCATTTCCTATATTCGGTGAGAAATATCAAGAATTATAATCAGAGTTTGGCAAGAAACCAGATCACTGTCCAATTTGTTGTATTCAACTAGAAATTAGCCATAAACCTAATATCTGCACACGTGTTGTGGGACTGAATGGGATTTGTTCTTACTTTCTCCAGTTCTCCTTATTGTCCTGCATTTATTCAAACTGGCCTTTGTGAAGCCAATGCAGTAGTGACTTAAACCTACATTCTCTCAAATGGCCAGCAGGGGGCGACTCTACTGGTTGCAAAAAGAGGTCCGATTGTATGGAAGTCTACGAGAAAATGACCCTACTTCTCACTTCATTTATTACCTCAGTAAACACTTTCCTGTTCTCAAACACTAGTTTCAAGTCTTCTTCAATACAGCATGACTTTCATTTTGTAAATTATGGTCCCATTTAGAGTAAAATAAACGATAAAGCAGGGTATGCTTTAGGGTGTGGCTACCTTGTGATTGACAAGTTGCTACCACGGTGACAAGGTTGATTATGCAATGTAACCATGACATAACCCCAGATTCACAGAGTATAGGCATAGCAGCCGCTATTTCACACTGTGTTTTCAGTTCATGAAGGTTAATTGTAACATTTTAGGCGCCCAAAAAAGTCTTGTTCAGTGTTTGGTTGTACTGAAAGACCTTCTAAGGAGTCGGATGTTCAGTTTTTCCAGTAAGTGCATTTTGCTTTAATGGTTATAGCCTGTTTTTTGCTTGCGAAAATTAGCATTAGCATTATCACAGTTAACCATAGACTGTAAATGCACCGCTCTAATCAAGCTAGCAGCTAGCGCTAGGGTCAGCTCCACCCTCTCGTCTAAATATGGTCACTTCTGGTTCCAAAAATCAAAGATGGCGATGGTCAAATCCAAGATGTCCAAGAGAAATCACCAAACTCTAGGCTTCAAAACAGGAGTCCACAAACCAATGGGTGAGGTCACAGTGGCTACGTCCCTTCATTTTTTACAGTCTACAGTCTCGCCTCATAGTACCTAATGTTTGTATTTTGTGTTTTTAAGTTATGTTGTTGCTTATGTTTTATTGTTTGTTTCTTTTATTGTATCTTATATTGTACTATTTTTATGTTTTGTTTTGGGTTTTTTTTAACAATTTTACTCATGTGAACATTGATTCACTAGCGTGCCAAGTAACCTGATTGGTCTGGAAAAGACATATTTTACGCTACATGGGGCTAATTACTGACCTGGTTTGTTAAAAAGTATAATTAACAAGAAAAACTATATCCACTGAGAGGATTTACCTGGTCTATGTAGAAGGCCGTCCCTGAGCGGATCTCTCTCCTCTGTTTCAGGTCAGTCTCTGTGGTGTCCCTGGACAGAGCTACATACTCAACTTCCCGTTTGGTCAACTCCTGTTCAACAACAAGGGACAAACATGGTTTCACACAGTTCTTCAAAAGCCCCTGCACCATTCTCAGGTTTCAGTTGTACAATAATTTTACAAGTATTTTTCAAACCAATTTTATGAACTAAAACAATAATAAGACGTCCAGTTATGTTGATATGTTGACTCTCAAATATTAATTATTTTTATCCTGTAACAGCTCAGGTAAATTTGTCTCATGAAACAATCCAGTGCCCATCTCTATAACAGCGTCACTGTCAATTCACAGCATACATTTTTGTACAATTTGATGTTTATACAACTCTATCTACATATTGCAGTTACAAACTATTTCATTTATATTGGAGATTGGGTTGGAAATCCAAAGAATTGACCTAATTTGATAAGTGATACTTGTCAGTACATAAATTAAAGCTTCAATGCATTTTTTTCAAGTTCAAGTTTTTTGACATGCTGCCATTATGGAGTTTTGTCCTGTGTGTGTGTTATTGGTGTACTCACAAGGTACTGCATAGCTATGGATCGTCTCAGGGGTCCCGGTGGACCAATGAGAAACACATCCTGACCCAAAAGGTCTTTCTGCATAATCCATCGTAGATGCTGGGCCACAGTCTGGGGTAGGGAGTCTGAAACTAGGACACCCAAACAACACAAGATTAAACTAAAATTTAACCACTTGTTTTCTACCTCACATTTTACCCACTTTTATTTCATCTATAGTCCCTGTCTTCCTCTTATTTCATGCAAACATGCATATTATTGTCCAGACAGACACCAAGAAATATTTACATACTGTGTTTGACAGGAACAAGTTCTGGATTCCGAGGTGTTTTGAGTTTGTATGAGATATCTCCAATCTTCACTGTGTCACCTGCAAAAACACAGGGTAAACAATACATGAGCAGGTCTTTCACAGACAGCAATAAGAAGGACAGTTCAAGTTAAACTTTGAAAACCGCTGAAGGCTGTTTGACAACACATAATGTTGTTTTGAATAAGATTATAAATTCCTTTAATTCTACTCTATAATAGACCCATTTTACAGCAGATATTTAGACTTGTCAAAGCATGAAAAACACAGGTGGAATAAATAAAATTAGTAATGGCTGCACCCATTTAGGTGAACCAGTTCCAGGGCTCTGGTATTGTGCATGCTCACTCACTGACATGACTTACTGAGACAATTAAATGAATGGAGGCATTGTTAATTTTATTATTTATAGCTGTGCTTTTCCTGCTTTGACAAGTCAAAATGCGTGTCATGAAGAGGGTCAATAGACGGTGGTTTCTAAGGGAAAATGAGCTTCAAATCCAAAAATGCTACAAATGCATTTTGTTTCCACTTTTGTATGTGTTTTAGTATTTGTTGCATTTCTCTTAATGTTTGTGTTTTCACTTTTATATGTGTTTTAAAGTTTGTATTGTTTTTTTGGATTTGCATTACATTTCCTTAATGTTTGTGCTGCTGCTTTTGTATGTTTTATGTCCTTAGGGGCAACCGTATCTGTAGGCCTTTTTCACAGCAGACATTTTGACATGTCACAGTAGGAAAAGCACAGGTGTAAAAATTTAAATTAATGATTTAATTTTAATCAGGTTTCTGGTATTGTGCATGCTGGTTGACTGTCACACTGTCATGGCTTAGGACATAAGCACAGTACTGGGATACAACGCAGCCTATGTTAATGTCACCTGTGCTTTTCCTACCATGACAAGTCAAACTGTCTGCTAAGCTGTGACGTGTAAGTAACACATGCTTGCTCTTTTTATGTGACCCAAGAAAATATGAAAAAACATTATAGCATTATTAATATGAATAAAGATGAATGGCCAGAATGTAACGTTTAATTAAGAAAGGTTTGAATCATTTAATAATTGTTTCATATTTATTCACTCTATTATCTGCCCAAGATCTTCCTCTTTGGTAATGTTTTGGATCATTTTGTAAAAAAAACAAACAAATAAAACAAACATTATAACACATCTTTAATGAAATCCTTAAGAAGTAAAATGAAACACAAAAGTATAGTTTACATTTTCTATTACCCTGTCATTAGCAAGTGCCTTCATCATTTCAAGTGTTAATTGCAAGAAAGAAAAACAAAAAAACACAAAATATTGTATTATATGTATATACACTCACCGGCCACTTCATTAGGCACACCTGTGCAATCTAATGCATTATATTGCATTAAATTGCAAAGTGTTCCTAATATTTTGCCCCCCCCCCCCCCCCCCCCCCCCCCCCATGCATGTTAATGGAGTGGACAAAATATTGGGAACACCATTCAAAATAATTTAGTCTAGTACACCGCCACCCACGGGAAAATCTATTTTAATTGGAGGGGAACATTATTCGAAGGGGTCACAGCCGTAAACACAACACCTGTTGGAATGTTGATCACATAGCAACCACGCATATTCACTAGTGTCCAAAAGATATTAAAACGACTGATATTAATGGCTAATTATTTATCTAGCTAGCTATTGCCACCGAAAATGCACAGACCTATTTCTTAAATCGTTATTTACCTGAGGACGTGTTGAGAAGTTTGACCTCATGTGTTCTCCACATCCAGCCGTCTCTTCCCAGAACAGCACCCAGAATATTCCGCACCCTTCTCGCAGCGACAGCTGCTGCTGTGCCGCTACATAATATCTGAGAGTGCATACTTAAACTATGCCATCCAAAACGTAACACTATTGTAAAATAAAAGTTCACAGGCTTCTTAGCAAGCTATGTCAATGACCTATCTTATCCCCATTTCATAATATGTCAGCTCATTTTGTGGTAGCCGGAAGATAATAAAAGAGGGACAAACTGGTCCGGAGCTAAAGTCTTCCGTAGAGGTATCATGTTTGTTGACACGTACTCCGACAGTTCCGACATAGTATTTTATAGCATTAATAATGCGAATATTTGTATATCAGTAGTAGCGCCACTTTCACCAGGCAAAAAAATTCTCCAATGACTGTTAAAAGTAGCCATATTATTTAGCCATTTGATATGTGATTTTGTTAATCATAACTTTTTGGCTTCAAAAGCCTGTAAGTTCAGGAATAATGTTCACACAGAAGGCTATTAGTTAAGAATACTAAGAAGAACATATTTTTGTTCATAATGTGTCAGTGTATGTTTGCATTTGTATTTTTCTCTGTGTTTGTGTAGTATGTAGGCCTATGTGTATTTTCAGGTGTCTTTCACAAACACTTGGTTTTCTCTCCAAGATGGTGTTAATATTTATATGTTTTAAATTGTACATTTAAATTGTGACTTAAATTGTTTTATTGTATTGCCATGGCTCACCTATCTGTTTCTGTCTGTCCCCACCTTCGCTCAGTGCATCAATTATGCTTTAAATATGGTCTGAATCCAAAACACAAACATAATTTTTATTAATCTAATCATTTCTAAAATTGTACAAAAGAATTAAATGCACAATACCAGTCAAAGGTTTGGACACACTAAAGTTTTGACCTGTACGGTATACATATTAATTTATTAATCATTAGAATTGGACCTCTTCATGATACAAAGCTTAAGTCACAATTTTCTAAATTGACATACCCAATGAAAAAATCAAGTCAAGTTGTCAATTTATTTAGGCTGTAGAGAAAAACAACAACGGTTGAACAAAGTGCTTTATAGAGAGACAACAATTACAATCAATTAAAACACAATAAATACAGTTCATTTGGGATTTTTGTTTTGTATTGTTCATTTTTTGTTTGTATTTCTTTTATGTTACAGAAAAAACATATATATATATATATATATATATATATATATATATATATATATATATATAAACCTTCTGTTTACTTCTTTTACCCTTCTCTTAGTATTTAATACTATAATCTATAATACTATACATTTATCTCAAAATATTCTCAAATATTATGTTTACAATTATAAGGTACTTGTACTTTATTTGCCACTATATTACCACTCCATTCCACTTCTTGCACTTGGAGGGATTCAGTCTCTTCTATTTCAAATGGAAACATTGTACTAATCATTCTACTACATTCATCAAACAGTGTGTTAGTTACTTCAGAGATTCAGATTTTACATAGGAAAAACATATGATCAACAAACACATTATGATGAATCATTGTAGATTAAACTATAGGCTGCAGCAGTATATAAAGCTGTTGAAATGAGCTCCAGGCCTACAAATTACTGCTAATATTTTTACTTAATGCACAAATTTGGATGTAGGGATCTTGAGTATTGTGTGAAATTAATAGTTTCACTTTAGTAAAGGTTTTTAGTACCTGTTCTACCACTAGCAATACATCCTCAACTAGACAAAGGGTGGAGATAAGGGACCAGGCAGGGAGGCACCCTGAGTTTGTCGGGGGCACCCAAATTAAATCCGCCCCTGAATACCAAGATGAATGACGTCATTTACATTAAACACACACATACACACATTCCTCACGCGCACGTGCACATACATATATATGCATACATATAGCCAACACACACGCTGGAGTTGTGCGCGTGCCCTCCCGTCGCACCGTGACAAACCGTGCCGAGCCACGCGCGTTTGACATTTATCACGTGGAGCGCCGTTAAAGCGTCGTAAAACGGGGCGAGAAGAGCAGGAGGAGAGCGGTGGAAGTGGAGGGAGGACACGGCGAGTTAAATCACTTCTGTTCAATGCGCGTATGAGTGGTGTGAGGGCAGCGAGCGAGTTCCTCCACCTTACCCCGACTCGTTTCTTTTCTCCCCGGAGCGGACAGAGAGGTCTGGGACTATGGAGGATGTCTACCATTACACCCGCAGCCCTGCCTGGGAGGAACTGGTTAGTAAAATTCTACACAGGAGACTTTCTTTTTTTTTAATCACTTCGTTTCTCGTGCTCATTGCGAGTTTATACTGATCTTGTCTCTCTCACTTTGGCGGCGTTTCATCTTCTATAGCCTGTTATTTCCTATCATATAGACTATGTAAGCGTTTGCCGTGATTTATAAAGACTGCCGTCAAGGTTTCATGGTGGGTCCTCTTACATTTTTTGAGTTATGTTTTTCTTCTTCTAAAAACAAGCCCAAAGGCACTGACAATGTTTAAGTATGATACATTAATAAGTCTAAATTAGCCTCTTCCGTTTTCTTAAATGTTGTGGACAATAGTCTTCTTCGTGGTTGCATTTATTCTCACATGAGAGAGTACTTCTCTTCTCTTCTCTTCTCTTCTCTTCTCTTCTCTTCTCTTCTCTTCTCTTCTCTTCTTCTCGTTCAGTTCATATTAGGACTGGAAGGAAATCTTGTCGAAATAACATTTTTCATGTTTTTGGTGAAACAAAATCCAACAAGCCAACCGTCTTGCCCTGCACAGCACCTTGTATTCCTAATATTTCTATATGCACGTACATATAGGCTACCATATATTATAGGCCTATCACTAGCCTACAGTGTACATGGGAATAGGTTATGACTAGGTAGTAATGTAACCTTTTTGTGGATTACAACCATTGTGCCCAATATTTCATTATGTTCTTATAACCACTCAATTGGAGACCTTTAAGAGTGCAGCTTTAATGATTTATTGTAATATTAATTCTAGTGGTTGTTGTCTAGAAGTTCGGGTTTGACTAAAACAGAGACCAGAGTAGTTTGGTTGGGCTTATTTTTTTACTTTTGTGGCACCGATTGGAGGTGCTTGTGTGAAACAGCCGCTAGGGTCTGCCATGCCACGGACATGTCCACCGGTTTGCGGAGTGGATGAGGCGGTCTCTAGCCTCAGTCTGGACTGGCAGTGCAGGCTGGAGCCATATCCATCAGCCAAGCAGGGACTGGGGAGGGGGGTTTTATACGCTGTGGAGCCCATCCCCACTGTGCCGCGACATGCTACATCCCCTATGCGTTTACCAGCCCACACATACTCCAGAAAACGCAGCCGTCTTTATCATAGAGAGTGTGAGATGACAGCGAGGAGAGACGCTTCCCAGCCGCTGTGCAGCTCTCGCCTCCAGGAGAGGAAGGGAGCGGCGGACCGGGCGAAGGCTAACCCCGACTGGTTTTATCCCTCCCCTCGACAGGAGCCGGAGAAAGGACCGGCGTCCGCGGCGGGGATCCATGCCCATGTGGTGGGTGCTGTCGCCGGCTCCGGCGCTGCGGACGAGTCCTCTGACAGCGAAGCAGAGCAGGAAGGCCCCCAGAAACTCATCCGGAAAGTGTCCACCTCAGGGCAGATCAGGAGCAAGGTAAGACACCCCTGTCTCTTTGTCTTTGTGTGACTTGGATATCTTGATTTTGACGGTTAGATGTTGTTCATGTGTTGACTGGTATTAGACTGTCGGGTAGCTGGATGGCTTGTTGATGAGGACACTCTTTCGACTTGATTATCAGTGGGCTGAGTGGGCTACTGAGGTGTCTCTGAGCAAGGCATTGATTCACTAAAGCAGCCTCAAACTGCTGATTTGTATCTAACCTGCAATCTGACCTGCCTGCTGGCCTGGTAATTTAAAAGAGATGCGTGTTGTGGGCATTATGGACCGTTATAGGTCCGGATGTTATTTATCCAAAGTACCAGTGAAGCACACTGGCTTTGCACTGAATGTCTATATGCAGCACAAGACTATGAATTCAGGGCTCTTGCAGACTGGTATGTTTCCCGCGAATCTATTATATTTTTACCTGTTGCTCGGAGCTACATAAAAACAAAACTCTTCTGCACAAGTTTGAAATTGTATGAAAATCATTTCACACAATTTGCAGAAATCTGTTGAGCTTTGAGCTAAAGGTGCACCTCAATTTATTTATTTTATTTGTGTGTATCTGTGATCAAACTAACAGTGTTTTAGTTCAACAGGTGTTTGTATCAGTTTTCATTCATTATTTCCTGCAACACACAACATTGTTTTGTCTTAAATTTCATTCTCTCCATCACAATAATCCCAATTTGATTTTGTTTTTATATAACTTAATTGTAATGTCATTTTAGACATGACAAGATGTAATTTACTTGCTTTATACAGGGGATATCAGCTTAGAAAATAAACTGGGTTCCACAAATAAAATAACCATCGCTGCACCGCTGTGTTTTACTAGTAAGTAAGTGGATGCTGTGCTAATTCTTTCCTCTGACACCTTAGCTTTCCTGGCCCTCTTATCTTTTACACTGTAAATGAGTGCTGTCCTCCCACACCAATGAATCCACTTAATTATTGACTGCTCCACTCCACCCCACCTACATTATTCAGCATTGGGATGTATTTAAAGATGCGGGGCACAGGAATGTCTCTCCATACCTTTCTTATGCAAATTCACCCACCGGTGAGTGTGGTGCTACCTGGAGGACATGTTGCAGGGCTGCAACAAACATTATATTCATTTAATTAATTAGCAACTTTTTAATTGAGTGTCTAGAAAATGTCAAAAATGTATGACTTAAAAAAAAAAATTAATTGCACATTTTGTCCGATCAGCAGTCAAAAAAAGCAAGCAAATCTTCACATCTGAGGATTTGAAAAGCTGAAACTGACACATGTTTAGATCTTTAATTTGATACATAATAAACAATTTATCAAACTTGTGATAGATTTATTTACTGTCTGTTAACTAGTAATTACAACACGATTATGTTGCACTCAATCAACACCCAGTCCAAAGGGTGATAAAAATAGACAGTATAAGTGTAAACACAGATCCAGCTGATGACTGTCCCTCATCAGCTGATGTTTGTTGAGATTTCCTGAAGGACTGTTCATCATAAGTGGATTTTTCCATGCACACAGTTACTCCTCACTCACCTGTTGCCTCTGAAGTTGAAGCAGGAGTTTTAAAAGTGGGTGAAAGTCAAGTTGATGTGAGTCATGATGTACACAATGACTTCAGTAATGCACACTGAGGGGATGTTAATTGCATTGGCAGGCAGAGAGCCCAGATACAGTTAACCCAATCTGTTCTGCCGTGCTATATACGGCAGGCTACATGTCACACTAGAGAGTCAGTTCTTCCTGCTATAACAATGGTTTAAAGCATATACTGTAATTGTATCGGTGTGCTTAGCATGTTGACATTGTGCTAACAAAGGTCTCCGAGTTGTTGTCGTGTGGGTCAGTGGGTTTTCTCTCTGTGAGTGTGTGTGTGTGTGCATGCTGAGAGTTACTAATGGATCATGCAGGCACTGACTCACTGAGTGTTGTTCCACTGGGTTGTTTGCTCAGCTCTGGACTGTGTGTGCATGCGTGTTGGTGCACATGCATGTGTACACTTGCCCATCACATTGTCTATGTCCATCCCTCTTCGTCCACTATCTCTCTGGTTCTTTGGTTGCCACAGACAACCACATCTTTCGTCCCTTATTGGCTGACTCCATGGCAATGCTGCCTGTAAGACAGCTGGTTTGGTTGAAGGGGCACATATGCCACAGTAGGTTTCATCCACTATCCTCTCAGATATGTCCTCTCTGTGTTTTCATTTGGTTTAGATTTTGGTTGAATTACTAGAAAAACATCAGTAAATCAAAACAGACAAGGACAAGCATGCAAATCCGCAGATTGTTTTGCAGATGTTCAACTTAACAACTAATTTAATAAAGCACGGAACCTTTAAAAAAGCTTTTTTTTTCCATGGAAGAAACTAAATAAAAACTGCCAATGGGGGCTGGTTGTTGTAAATGTCTGTATGGATAATTATCTTGAAATTGAGCAGAATTAGGGATGCTACTTTATGAGCTGAGACGATGATTTCACAACATCTCATCAAATTCTTGAAATATCTTCTTTGCAAAAAAAAAAAAAAAACAAATGTAAGAAAATTAGATCTTGAAACTCTGTCATTTGTTAACATGGGTATTGATTGCATTGATTGTCTTGACTCTGGCAGATACATTACATGAGGCAACTGAGTGATTACTTCCATTTGTAGCTAACTGCTCCGTTTATCCTCTTGATGTCAACTATTTCTGATAGCCACTTATAAACCCATCATGGAAAATCAATATATTGGCAGCTGTGAATAGTTGTTGTTGTTGTTGTTGAACGGTCTGCTGCTGCAGTGATGAAGTGTTGGGTATCATTTTTCCCTGCCTGCTGTTCTGAGAGCTCTCCTGTCAGCCATAAAGTAATGGGATTTGACCGCACATTGAGGGAATTTGATACTCCATCATATGGGCATTAATGTTCTCTTCCTTTCTTATGTAGTGAAAGCAGCTACTTATATTGTTGTTAATGCATTTGTAGCCATTAAACTAGTTAATTGCAATAAACACAAAACATATCTGGTGGAGTCAGACTACATATTTCTCAAAATTGTGAGTTTTTTTCATAGTCTAGCCTCTCTTGTGTCCTGTCATCTCCACTCCCAGCCCACCTCTCTTTCTTTTCAGGGTGTTCTGTTGCAGCTGAAGAGAGCTTATAAAATTGTGACTAATACTGTAGCTGTGTGATTGAAAGCAGAGCTAATGGCATGCCAGAGCCTGCTGCAGCTGCAGCTGCTGCTGCTGTAAAGGGGACTGGGATTGCTCCACAAACCTGACATAGAATAATCCAGATCAGATAGAAAATGGAGTTAGGCGGAGTTTGGGATGAGGCGTTATAGAGAATATTCATCTTCAGTGTTTCCATATGTTGGGAAAAGGAGGCACACTGAGATTTAATTCTTTTGGGAAGTAATCTTTAGACCTTTAGGATAAATACAATTAGGATTAGATCTGGACAGAGTTGGTGGATATCCACTCATTGATTTTTGTCTATTTACATTAATTTGCTCTTTGTTAAAATATCCATATGCAGGGCTCCCAAATGGGCCAGCATAAATGGGAGAACATGTACCTAAAGCTTCCTCCAAGTGTTGCGTTTTTTGTGATTTTGCCACTCACCTTTATAGTTAAAAGTTACATTTAAATTTTAATGATGTGATGATGATAGCTTTACACGAGATAATTCTCTAGATAAAGGAATCCCCACTTCTAATTGTGTTGAAATGGTCTCACCTATTAATGTGCCAGTTGGTCTGTATCTCATGCTCTCACTTACAGAAATAGTAACTGTACATTATGTACCATAATCCAATGTAGCACTGAAGCAATGTGAAGTTGTCCAAAGCTGTAGCTGAATCTAATTGAAGTAATTGTGTGTAAATTGCTGGCCTCAACATCATCACTTAACATCCCCTGTACCCACTTGACACATGTATAACTACCCATATATGTGGTCCGGTTGCACAAAGGAGATCACAGACAAGGGAATTACCCCTTCCCAGCTACTGGATTGTAATTTTCCCATCACCATGGTGAAACTTTAGCATGTGGTGGGAGTAGGAGGAGGAAGGGTAGAGAGTTACAATTACACCCAACAGAGAGGACAATATGTGAAGACAGCTACAGGAGATGGTGGAGGAACTGAGGAAGGAATGGAGAGAGAAAAGTCAGAAATGGAGAAATTCAGCGCTGGTCTCTAAAAGACTCGATTGTTCTGGCTCCACAGGCACTGCAGTCTTACTCAGGAATGACAAATGAGTCGGTAATGGAGGTATAACAGAGCCTAACTGCAAGGAATGATTCCTCAGACAGTAGTTTTCTCTCAGCAGCCAGTCAGCATCTGCTAAAACGAAGGACAGATAAGTAAGCAGTCTTCTTTATGGGCTGACCAATTACAGCTGAAGCAGTTTAGTCTTATTGGTCATGAGTTTAAATATTCAGACAGGGTTAGGTTGTCTTCGGTCGGGCTGAGATGTCCTTCTTTGTGTACTGTGAATGTGTGCATGAATGTGTGTTTATATAGGTGCAAAAACATGCGTATGTGTGTGTTATCCAAGACTCCTGCAAGACTCTGTTTTAAAAAGAACTCGCAATATTGGCAGGACACAGAAAGAGATCAGAGATGAGATCTTTCTCTGAGGCCTAGTGAAAGAAAGACTCACACACGCACATTCCCTCAGCAGCGGTGTCACTGGAGGCCTCTCTCCTTGTAGGCATTCATAGCGTTACACTGGTTTATATGCACAAAAAGTGCCAGAAATTGTTGTGTAAGTTTCAAATCCTGTTTACTCTCTCCCCTCCACACACCTGGTCGATCACTGAGTGAAGTGAGCGCGAATGTCAAATTGTTGATTTCAGAAAGTTACAGAAATTGTCGGACGCAGCCTCCCCAGTTCCGACATTGGAAAGGTGTAGGGGGAGGGGGTATGAAACGCCGTTCGACCATCTGACAAGCACTTTTGTTCAAGTACATTGGCGTCTTCACTTCCCTGTTTCTGAAGCTCTGATCTGGAGCAACAGAATTAGAAACTGTCACTCTAAGAAGACTCTGGAGTAAAAGCCTCGGAAGGTGACGTTGATGTGTTTAGGACTGGTATCAGCAACCCTGTACGTCTCGTATGCTTGCCATTTTAAGAATATTTAACCTTTGCTCTTTGCATTAAAACACTTTGAAAACAATTACACTATCTGGAGAAAGAGGAGGAAAGTCAAGCTTTTTTTAATAAGATTAATTAGATAGTAACCTAAGTGAGTCCCCTAAAGGGACTAGTAATCGTTTTAGAACACAGTGCTCTAGAGCTTTAAGGTAAGAGAGAGGGGCTATACCATCAGTAAAAGGAGTCTATTGTTGACTCTGGTTAGGCCAAGCTTAGGTTCATAGATGGTCAGGTCCTGCATGAACCAGCTATGTGAGTAAGCTGTTTGACTGACTGTTTGTCTGGGTATCGTCAAAGGCAGGACGTAGGCCTGCTCCGCTCACTTCATTTAGCCTTTCAGGGAGCTCTTGCTCTTATCCACCAACCACAGCTGCTGGATTCATTTGAACTGCCTGTGCCTTTGTCCATTGTATAAGCGTGTGTGTGTGTGTGCGTGTGTGTGCTGTTCAGAGTCTGTGTGTGTCACCCTGTCGGTGGCCAGTCAGAGTGTGGGTGCTACATGGCGCTCAGGTTACTCATTCCTCTCTGGCACAGGACTTGCTCTCTGTCTCACAATTTAGCAGAAGAGAGGAGCCGTGCACAGAGGCAAGCAGCAGGACTATTTATAGATCACTTCTGGCCTACTTGGCAACAGGAAGGAGATGAAGACAAGGAAAGGAACTATGGAGGCCAAGGAGGGACAAAATAGAAAATAGAACATCCAACTACTAGAGCAAAGTCACTTCTGCTGCTCCGGCTGGGCAGAGATAATTAAAGTTCCACTTTTTGACTTTGAGTCTGAAAGTTTTCTGGTCTGACATTTAAATGCAAGACAAAACTTCTATGAAAGCTTGACTGCTTTAAGATGTAGTAGTTGTCCTTCCAAACAAAGTTGTGAGGAGTTTGCTCAAGATTCAGTCAAACTCAACAGATTGCACCGAAGCCAACACTGCACACTATAGATGGTGAAGATAGGAATATATATTAAGACTATGTGGTTGTTAGTATACTAATACTGCTCATATGGTGCCGTGTAATGACTCAGCTCTCCAGCTTAGTACACAGCACTGTTTGCCACTCTGTGTATCTCTGTGTGTTTGTCTCAATCAGTCATGAGATGTTCATTAAGCTTCTCAGTCATCAATGAGCTCTCCCTCTTCTGGCTGGATTAGCCGTCCAAGTAGCTGATTGGGTAGCCTATCATGTGTGTATGCTTACATGAGTGTGCAGGAGTTTGCATGTCAAGAGTGGTATTGCGAGGAAAAGCCATGAACAACACTTCGCTTGTGTTTCCTCAAAACGAGATCCTGTTCCAATGAGAAACTGCTGAATGCACCTCTTCACCTTCAGGATTCTTCGGTAGCCCAAGGACTCTAAATGAGGAGATGACTTCATCTGCCATACCCGTGTTTCAGTCCCACTTTGATCGTAGTCGAAGTCGAGCAGCTAAGGCCTTATAGGGAAGTCAGCATTGAGGTATTTCACCTTAATCCACCGCAGGAATTCAGTCGTACTTATGGAAGGGGAAGTAGGGAATTAACATAGGTAGACAGCTGTTTCAGAGTGTCCTCTTCCTGTTGTGTTTTCGTCCCCGCTGTCATCTTTTCTGACAAACAGACAACACCACGGAACTTTACAAGAAGATTTGTGTTCATACTGGCCTTTTAACTTGTAATTCCTTCAGTTATAGTGAGTTTAAACAAGTCCTTACTTTTGAATTACTTTTAAATCCCCTCCAGGACCCATCTGTATGTCACTTTTAAAAATACTGGTAACTGGGAGTACCACTCAGACTGTTACAACAGTTCCTGTATAACATTTTCTCTTGTTGTGGACAGAGCTCTCTAAAATCTGATAAAATTACTGAAGTGACATCACTTGTGAAACCCTGACATGGGCTTGGAAACTACACATTTTCAACATATTGCCTGAGCTTCAAACTAGGGTAATAGAGTTTGAAAGATGTGAGCATTTACCAGTGTGGAAGGATCTAATGAAAGGTGCTATCAAGTTGCACAGTGGAAAGTGTAGGACGCAGTGTTTTTGGTGCTTGACTCATACTGGAGACTACAAGTCAGGATACTTCAGTCTCTGTGGCTTTTGTTTGGGCTTTTTTTTTTGTTTTTCAAAAAATATATCTCTCGTAAATCCCCCAACTTTGTGAAAGTGCTTCGCTGGAGTGCTGTTTTTCAGCTTTGTTGCTAAAATAACACATTCCGTACTTAGATTTAGTGGTAGCCACGCAGATAGATTTTGCTTTCATTTTGGTTTCAGATTTGAGGTCTGACCCTGAGAGTTTCACCACTGCCCCAACGGATGGATCAGTAAATTCAGTTGTTGCTCACAGCACTGAACAATGAGATGTAAAGAAATATTCACTGCAACATGTCTCTTTAGAAACAATGTCAAGACTCAGATCTCAGTGTGAACAGGTTTCTTAGGAACAACTATTTGCAGAAGAAATAGAAATATGTAGACTAGAGCTGTGACCAACAAGTTTGATTCTTCTGTTAATTGTTTTCTTGATTAATCACTCACAGGAAATAGTGAAAAATTCCCATGACCATTTCCCAGAGCCCGAAGTGATGCCTTCAACTTCCTTGTGACACTCAACCAACAGTCCAAAATGTAAAGATATTTAGTTTCACATATAACAAAAGAAATCAGCAAATCCTCACATTGTAGAAGCTGGAACCAGAAAATGTTTGGCATTTTTGCTTAATACATGACTAAAATGATTAATCAATTATCAAATATATCAACTAATCCATTCATTTGGCTAACTGTTGTCTAAAACCTTGACAAATAGCCTAAAAGTAAATCTGCCATGTCTGAATGTCTTGACACCACTAGAGGTAAACTGAATGAACCACTCCTCTCAGTCCCAACAAATACAGCTCTCTTGATCATATATAACAATATAATGATCTCCCATTATGGTTTTATATGTGCCTCCTTCATCCAGTGCAACATGCCAGTGTATGTGTGTGTGTGTGTGTGTGTGTGTATCCACAGTGAGCCTGTAGTCTACAGCAGTGTTTTCTGTGTTTAAGTTGACACAGCTGGTGGGCAGGATGTCAGCTTCAGGCCTCTGTCTCTGTTTGTAATTCTCCCCTTAGAGAGCAGCCTTCCTTTGCTATAAATAGCCTCTGCATGTGTGTGTATGTGTGTGTGTGTGTGTGTGTGTGTGTGTGTGTGTGTGTGTGTGTGTGTGTGTGTGTGTGTGTGCCCCACCTCACCTCCGTGTGCCCAGAGTGAATGATGTTCGTCCACACAGCATTTCCATCTGTGTGCGTTAGTGTGTGTTTTATCTTTTCCATGTCCACTGTTCCATGTCTCACTGTATTTGCTCTGTATGTCCACTCCGCGTTTGTGTGTGTTAATGTGTACAAGATGATGGCGGTCATAATGATGATGAGTGTGTGTGTACTGTGTGGCACACGGAGAGATGGTTTGATTTGATGTGACACACACACACACACACACACACACACACACATGCACACACACACTGGTTCTATAGGAGACAGGAAGATCTAATTTCTCGCTGTCTTTCTATCTTTCCATCGTGGAGTTTCTTAAATGTTCCAATCCATTTTCACCCTCCCATCTGTTCCATCTTAGCCTTATCATCCCTGTCTCTCACCCTATGGTATACCACTTTTTTCCTCTCCACCTCCTCATGTTGCCGTGCTCTCGAAACCACAATGAAATGTTCCCGGTGTGTGGAGTAAGAATGCGGTGATGTGAGTTTCTTTTAAGCTTCTCAAACTTGTACATCGGAAGACATATCTGTGTGTTTAGCTGAGTTTCTTTAAGATCAGCAGATGGCCAAAAGGCAGCACAAGCAGTCAATGAGATGTCGTCCCTGCCCTTTTTTCTTTTTTTTTCCTTCTTTCACTTTTCTTTCTTTCTCTCCTTCTACATCCCTCGTTCTTTTTTCTCTGGCTCAAAGGATGGGGTTGAGTGAGAGCAATGTGTTTATAGCTCTTCAGAGAAATGAGGGGTTGTGTGTGTGTGTGTAATGGGTTTCCTTTCTTCTCCACTTTTTGGCCAATTCCTTGTCTCCCATGCATAAAATTGGTGCTCAGATTCACACACGCATAAACAGCGCACACTTTTTATCTTGACAGTTTCCTGTAGATAAATACAAGAGGGTGTTCTGCATCTGAGGGCGAGATGCAGCGTATGAGCTGGAGATTGAAGCTTTGTGTTATTTTATGACGGAACCTTTCACTGATATGAGGCTCCATAAAACTGTTTTTTTTATTTTTTTATTTTTGTTTTCTCCCTCCAGACGAGTATAAAGGAAGGATTGTTGCTGAAACAGACCAGCTCGTTCCAGAGGTGGAAAAAGCGCTACTTCAAACTGAGAGGCCGAACTCTCTACTACGCCAAAGATGCCAAGGTACGCCTACAGAGTGTATCGCAGTGTATGCCAGGTTAAAGTCTATAAACTGATTTAGATGGAAAAGCTCAAGTTGCCAAACTGCCATGATCCTCAATTTCTGCCCTGTAATCCCACAAATGAATTGCTTTAGTGTCTAGAGACAATCCATCTTCTGCACAGCAGCTCACTCTTAAAGCCTGATACTTTCATATACTGATTTTACTAACCCATCAAATCTAGTTTGATATTTATATACTTTATTTTTATGTCCTTAATCAGTTAAATTGATTTACCATCATCTTAATTTCTTTTCCCTTCAACAAAGGCTTTACTTTCACCTCTGTTTCTTTTTATGTACATCTCTTTTACTACCTTTGAACTTCTCACTGTTGTTGACATCTCTTTACCCTTTGCTTCTAACCTCCCTGGTCTGTAACGTCTGTGTGTGTGTGTGTGCGTGTGCGTGTGTGTGTGTCTGCACACGCACTAGTCTGGCAGTGCCCTGGCACGCTGGCAGGAGCGGGCGCTGCGCAGAGTGTCCAGGAGTCGCGTGTGCTGGCGAGTTCTGTCCGTGTGCTGGACGGGCGCACAGCGCTCCCCCCCACCTCTGGGTGCCAGCGGATCTGAGGAAGGCCTAGTGAGAATCCGGGTCAGCACAGCACAGCCAGGGGGCCAGACCACCACAACAGCCCAACCATTCGCCCCTTACCCACTCACCTGTACATGTTAGTGCTGCATTCATGCCATAAGGTGCTACTGAGTCACGACAGGTTCAGTGTCCTCTAATCTGAATCTAAATCTCATGGTTTCAAATTATGATTCATCATTAAAGGTAAAGGAAATGAAGCTCTTTCAACAAAGTCCATGCTTTCCATTGACAAGTGCTTCTCAGTAGAGGAGGTTAGCTTTTGTTCACCGCCTCTACTAAATAAGTCCAGAACTTATTTATTACCATATGACATGAATGCATTACATATTATATAAGTATAATCCCAGGTTGGGCAGCAAAACACATGTGTCACTGTGACTGTAAGGTCATCTCTGCATCAATTTATCTTATTTTCCTCAGTGAGGCTTGTGGCTTTCATTGTTTTACACTGTGTCTTGCCTGTCCTTCCTGCAGCTTACTGTCTCTATATGGCCACGCTGGAAGTATAAGAAAAAAATAAATAAACTAAGAGACATTTATACTTTGTAGTCTTGGTTGTGTGTTATGGTAAGGATTAGTCATTTACTGTATAATTGGAACATTACAAGTGTAATTCTGTCCTGGCCAGAAAGTGACGTTAGCTTCTCTTTATATACATACAGTATAAGTTCCCATTCCTCACTTGTCCATCCACTCTGGTGTCTCCAAGGTGGCCTGGCTGGCTGTGCTGCCCTGTGCTTAAGAAGCCTGACCTCCTCATTGATCCATCACGGAGGCTACATCTCAGCATTGCACTTTGTCCTAGTAGCTGCTCTCTTCTCCTCTTTGTCCTGATTTAAGGACACAAAACAGTTAAAGATAGTAATTTACAACATAACAGCATGCAATAACCACACGGTCCGGTGTTAAAAGAAAGAAAGGGTGAAAGGAGAGAGAGAGGAGGAGAGATGTGTAGGTAGTAGAAAGGAGGCTTGTTGAGGTTGCTGAGATGCAGCCGCTGAGCTAAGCTCTGGATCTATGGGTAACAGAGGGTCTGGACGCTTGTCTTTGTCCACCATTCACTGTCGGCTTTCATTACAGCTTCCCTCAAGACAGTTGTGCCCACATGTACTCAAGTTTGTGTGTGTGTGTGTGTGTTGGAATGGTGGTGTGGTGAGTGAGCGATGGAGGAGGAGTGGTTCAAAAGAACGAAAGCAATCACACACATATAGCACACACACGTGATGCAATGGTATAGTAGCCAAGAGTGCTGTAACAAGGGGGCAGTATTTGTGTTGGCATGCCATTCATACTTAGGCCCTCTTGGCAGACACTCCATACACACATTCACACACACTTGTAGGCATATGTGGAAATGCCGAGACACATGCTCCCACCACACACACATATGCGCATGGGCACACACACATACACACACACACACACACACAGTAAGCGTTGGCTGGTGTCCCTCTCCAGCCAGGCTTAGGGAAAGCATCGTTAACTGGGCATTCCCTCTGACAGCTGCAGAAGCCCTCTCTTCCCACACACACACCCACACACACACACACACACATACACACACACACACACACACACACACACACACACACACACATACACACACACAGTCAGAGGGCATTCCTTTGACGGCATCAGCTTTTGGCCTGCGGCTCTTTAAGAGCTCAGCTGTGTGCCTTACGCATCACAGCTCTGTTAGGATATCATGTTCCTGTTTGTAGACTCTGGCTCTCCTTTCTGTCTGTCTGCTGGCTCCATTGGATAGAGATGGCTCCAGCTCTACCGCCACATAGAAATTCAATAAAACATATTAGCATTCACTGTCATGTTGTTTTCGCACTATTCTCATTTAGGAATCAAAACAAAGGAAATACAGAGGGAAAGCCACAGCGTAGATTTGTAGTGCTGTTGTGTTGTGGTGAAGTGCATTTCCTGGCAGATGGAACAAACTGAGTTATCCTCAAGAGGAGCAGACAAATTGGACTCATTGTTCTTGATCTGAACGTTTCTGAGCAATCAGTTTCCCATCTACACTGTCTTAACCCCTTCAGACACATCCATTGTAATGGACATCAAATATTTATGGGGCTCAGCCAATAAAAATACATTTTTTAAAGATTTGACTGCTGTCAAGTGACTAAGTAGACTCAACTAAGCGTTAAATGTCAAGTTCTGACTCATTGTATGAGCTAACAGATTAAGGCATGACATAAGACAAAGATGGTAGACAAAACAGGACATGGAGTGAGAAATGTTTGCAGCTTTTAAACATAAATTTCTATCAATGTAGACCTTGTTTCTTTTGTTTCTTTGTAGTAGATGTAATATTTCTGTCCTAAATTTACCATGTTCAAAGTTCATTTTAAGAGTTTTTTCTCAATCTCAATGGACATCACATCTAGAACAACATAAACAGGACTGGTGACAATATTAATTTGATGTTTTATTAAACTGATGCCATAATATTTCAATTTTAGAGAATACAGTGAGAGGAGTTTAATTTGTCGTAAAAGACGATCTTAAAGAAATTGAGTACTGCATTAAAACAACCAAATACTAGAAAAATCCACAGTAACTTTTCAATTATTTTCAAACTGTCTCAGTTTTGGTGTCCATTGTAGTAGACATAAAAAAAACTTAATGAAGACATGAGCTGACATGTTGATTCAGACTCATGTATGCATGAGTGGAAAGTAATTGGTCTGAAGAGGTTAATAATGACAGTCTCTTTCAGAATGACAATGCTCTTTATGAGGGGAGTTTATTTCCTCATCCTCATCAAAAATAAACCTCTAAACGGACTGCTAAATTTAGATCTGTTTATCCATAACGTAACGCCCTCCATGACATGCGTGGGTCAGAACCTCAGCAAAAGCTGAGAGCACATCTGTTGTTTCCTTTATTTTTCCTAAACCCTGCAATTCCTCCAGCTTCCTTTTACATTGTCTCATTTTCAGTAAATTATAGGATATAAATCATACTCATTTAGTGCCATTTTCCAGTCTTAAGAAGTATTTTGGAAGTCTTGCATTATCTGAAGCTCAAAAAATGTATGTAACTGCAAAACAATAGTGTGGGTTACGATTTTAATATGAAATATGTACATTTTTGTTTAGATGGGGTTTAATTACTGCCCTTTCATGTCTTTCACGACTCTTGCCTTAGCTTCCATTTAATACTGAGAGGTTTCATCTGCCCATTCTAGGTCTGCTTTGCTGTGGCCATGACAAGACATTTCTCTCACAGCCAGTCACCGTTCTCTTCATTAGTAAACAAGTTACAATAAGTTAAGTACAACCCTACGTTGCAAATATTGTCCAAAGTCTCATTCTCTTGTTCTCTTTTGTGCCCTCTGTCTTTCTGTCCACCTTTTTGTGGACTTTCCTCTTTTCTCTCACCTCCTCTTTTCTGCAGTCCCTTATCTTTGACGAGGTGGACCTATCAGATGCCAGCGTTGCAGAGTCCAGCACAAAGAATGTCAACAACAGCTTCACAGTGAGTGCATCTTGCTGTCTTAACACCCACACACAAACACACTGGGTGGCGGGTGGGAGTGGAGGAGAGGGTGGGGTGGGGGGGGATCACAGGCAGAGGCACGTGTTAAGCAATGAGACTGTGTGTGTCACAGCATGTCTTTGGTGAGTAACATTATGTATGCAGTCTAGATCCCCATATTGCCATAGTGATAGTGTCATTTTATGATAACTGAAATACATTCAGATCCTGGATCATCATGGAAATTAGAATTTATTTCTGTCATGATTGCATCTTTTGGTCAGTTTTAGGTTGGATGACTGACCAATAGATGCCATCTTGATTTACTAAAGTCATTGTGAGTTGTCAGTTGAATTCATGGCTTTGTTTTCTGATTACAGTTGATTTAAAGCTACAGTATGTACATTTTCTCATATATTTAGTTGAACTATAAACTATGCTCCAAAGCATATCTTAATGTGGATAGTTGTTGTCAAAGGCTTCTGTAACACAGGCTCATTGAACAGCCTGGCAGCAATACAGAGATATTCCCTTCTCAATTTTTTAAGTTAGCCTCGCCTCTCTAACCAATCAGAGAAGGCCAAAGTCAAGGGAGGGAGCTCACAGGTATCAATCAATACAAGAATGCACTTCTTGTCTACTACTCCTCTCATACTGAAGCTCTAGGCTAGCATTACCTGCTGGAAGACATCACTATGGCTTACACACTGGCTCCCAGTATCTGCTTTAGTCGAATGGAAGCGCTCCTTTACTTCCAGTCCCCATAGAGAAAGCAACACATCAGGTGTGTGCGATCACGAGGATGTAGGTGGAGGGCTGGGCGGGTGGCAATGGAGTAGTGAGAGGGAGAGGAGGGAGGAGTGGAGTGGTTTGTGCTTGAGTCTCATATAAAGATGGATGAAGCAAGGTGTGACGTCACCCGTTGGTTTGCACTGGAGCCGACTAATGATAGCTACTTTAGCTAAATTGTGGTAACAGGGCATGTATCTTACTCAAGTAACATTTCACTTACTGAAAAATTGCGACAATAATCCGACTCAGTGCGAGTCCCAGAGCCAGGGAGAGCAGCAGGCGAGCGAACTGTCAATCACAGCTGTCAATCAACGCCCACACTGCAGAAATCAAAATTACTATAAGTCTTCAAATCCTATAAACAGAGCAATAATTTCCAAATGACCACCAGCACACTTATTAGAGACCATAATGACTCACTGAAAAAATGATTGACTTAGGATTTCTAGAGAGAAGTTGTCACTTTTTGAATTGGATTCAACTGGTGCATGGGATTTTCTGGTACTTCAGCGTTGGCTTCATCCTCAAGCCGTGGTAGTTGCTGCTTGGTCTCATGCTAGCACTAGCTTGGTTTCCAGAACTTGCATATAGTAGCTTTAATGAACGGCATCGAAATCTGAGTGTCACTCCATTTTTGTGATACTTACATTTTTACTGCCCCTATTGGAGAGCAAAATGTACGTCCAAAGTTGATTCAGTGTTTCTGCAGCCCTCTGATTGACATCGTGTCCTAATCTTAGCACTAAATCAAGTCCCAGGGATGATCTAAGCTGGTTTATGCATGTTTTTTAAAAATGTCATCGTTATTCCATGGAGTTCCTATTAATTACGTATTGACGGCAGATACTTATGTTTCTTAATGAACAGTAGTCTGCATTCAGTCACAGTGGATAGCACTCACAGCCATTACGCATGCAGCTGGAGATCCATCAGGGCTTACAAGAAACAGGATTCGCCCTTCAAGGATAATGATTCACCTAGCATATTGTACACCTAAAAATATCAGTCCTAATTATATTAAGATGTTTTAATACATTTCCCAGCATGCACTGTATGTTTTCTTTCACATGCTGCGCATAGCACATCTACCAGGAGAGAATGAGTGATGTTACTATGAATGGATGCTTGTTCAGGAAAAGAATGAGCAGCTGAGCTGGATGAGTGTGTGTGGGAGGTGGAGGCAAATGAACATGAGTATTACGAGCAGCGAGGATGCAAACAGACAGTGAAAGAGCTAGTAGTGCCCTGTCCTTTCTATAAATGTCTCTCCTCTCCCTGGGTGTTTCTATAATAAGAAACAAGGGGGAGGAGGAGGTAGGCAGGAGAACAGTGCCCAGAGGAGAGCATGCAGCTATTTTTAGCAATGCCTTGAAATGCTTCACTGACTGCCTGGGATGGCTTAACGTCTGCCAGATTCATAAATAAGATTAAATGTGCCTGTTGCGTGTGTGTACAGTTGTGACTGTATGCGTGTGTTTGATGCAGAGTTAATAAACAAGCTGAGTTATAAAGGTCTGGAGCTCAACATGTCCTTATGAGCATCAGCATGTCACAGAGATGGTGAGAGGAAGGTGAAGGAGAGGAGATGATGATGAAAGAGGAAAGACAGGAGCGAGTGAGGGAGAGGATGAGCAAAGGAGATACAAACAGTTGAGACATGTATACTCAGATGGAGGTGAAATAAAAGGAATGACAGGAATACAGCAGATTACATATATGATTGATGGGGAATGACAGCAGAACAGTTTAAAATGACAAAGGAAAAGACACAGCAAGGTACCGCACTAGAGGAAATCCTGGAGTGATGTCACACCGTCACTGACTGCACTTGCACACATACTCCCGGGGGGAAAAGAGAAGGAGAGGGGCAGAGCGAGATTGAAGCACAAGCGAGCACTGAGAGTCGGGAGAGGAAAGACGGATGCACATGAAAAGAGGGAGAGTGGAGAGGAAACAAAGACAAGACAGATGGGACTGAGCGGGAAGGAGCGGTGAAACACAAAACCGAAGGTAACGCGACCTGCTGAATGGTAATTCACCTGCAGCAGCTACACACACACATGCAAATCTTTGGAATGTGCATCAACCCAGACACAGTCACGCACACCGACAGGGGGAGACCAGGCTTCATCGGACAGGTTATGTGATCATGAGCGAGAGAGAGAGAGAGGGAGAGGAGAGGGGGGGTGAAACAGAGGGAGAGAAAGAGGGAGAGAGAAAGATCACTGCAGTGGAGGCATTGCAGAGCTTTGCTCCCACTCTGCGGAGTATTTTCCAGTCTCTGTCTGTGTGTCTGTCTGTCCCGCTGGGTCTGTCTGTGTGTCTGTTTGTTGGTCGGTCCTCTGAGGATGAGTGATGCTGCTGGTGTCCTCTATGCAGGTTGGTGTTACTTTGAGTGATATGATGCTTTGAACGAGCTCATGCCAGGACTAAGATGCATAGCGATGCATGCTCATTTGTGTTCGGAGCTCTGCAGATGTCTGCCCTGAGTGGTTAGCGTGCATGCATGTGTTTTCTCCTTTAGAAAGAATGGGACCTACCAGCAACATAGGGAATACTTTAATGCCACTAGACTTTATTATTATTATTTATTATCTCACTCTTACTGCTTTTTCGGTCCTTGTCACTTAACAAGGTATATGTGGCATCATGTTATTATTTGTTTATGTAACAGGTGCAATACAAATACACACCGTTACATAGAAAAAAGAAATGCAACAGCTGTAATGTATAAAGAGCAGTTCTGATTAGTTATATAGGTGTGAAATTGTTATGTGTGTGTTTATTTGTGTATGTATATGTAGGCGTACATATATGTGATCAATGGATCCATTCATCGCTCACATCTTTGTTGTTGTTTGAGCCATTGTTTCGCTCTCACATAGGAAAGGAGCCCGTGTGAATATAGGATGAGGCAGTGTCGCTGTAGAGCGGAGCGGGAGCACCTTGAAGTCCACGTGAGGGAGAGCTCAGCCCACCCCGAACCCAGAAATCATTACAAATTCAGCAGGGACGCACCGCCTCTCTCACTGACTCACTCACGCTTATTGGATTGGCTCGGTTATTACTGCTCACTTTAAATCCATGACATGAATCTGATGGAAATTCAGTTCAGCTTTGAATTGTGCACTTGTATCAGTGGTACATCAGTGCTCTGATTTGTTGTGTAGTTAATAAGTGTTAATGTGAAGCTGCAGACAATTACTGTGTGTGTGAGTGTGTGTATGTGCGTGTGTGTTATAGGGACCGAGCAGATGTGACTGTTCCGTTCCACCTCCTCTGCTGTTGTGCTGCAGGTCCCAGTGGATAGAGTACCTGTGCTGTACCGCTGTAGCCAATCATGTGCCTTTGCTTGTGTGTGTGTGTGTGTGTATGTGTAAAAACAGTGACAGGTGTCCCTCATTACCAGTTAGTTGTTGATGGTTTCCTCTCTCCAAAAAAATCACAACTAATGAGACTTCCGATTAAATGTTCCCATAACTTTCAGATGTAGGTGCTGAGTAACTTGTTGTCATTTGTCACACACACTCATCTGATATATACAGATCTGAAGGTCAGTCATGGAGAGAGATTTTCCATACTTGAGGGATGCCTAGAGCCATTTTTGGAAACGGCTGTCCCTGTTTCCCCTGGCAACCAATCTTATTACTACCCCGTTACAAAGACATGTAGACATAGGACACAAGCAGAAAGACAGGATGATCTATGTCCAAAGGGATCAATTTGCCCATGTGCATGCATATATGCACACACACACACACACACACACGTACACACGCGCACACACATGCGCATGCACACTAATCCTCGCAGTTCCTGGTAGAAGCCTGTATTGTGATTTACGGTTGAGAAAAACATACAATTCTCTGAAGAGAGAGAAAGCAAGAGCAGAGAGGAAGACAACAGACTTGCTGTTGGGTTACAAGGTGAAAGATTATTACAGTAATGGTTGATTGGTTGAGACTTCAATATGTACAGGAAACCCACAACATACAAGCAGCTGAATAAACTCTCTCTCACACACACCCTCACTAATTTGGGAGTCGTTGTCTCCACTTATATAATAAAGGAGGAAGAATGCTGATGTGATTAGCTTTAATATCAAGCGAGGGCAAGGAAAGGACAAATATCACACACAAAACAACACCCACACACTCGTCATACGCACAAGCAGAGTTCACAGGGACATGACATGTTTTTTCTTGGCATGTTGTTTTTAGGACTCAGGAGTAACCTGATATTGATTAGAGGTCTTGGAATGGATTGATTACAGGAGTGATTGATCAGGAAACTGTTTTTTTTTTTTGTAATTTTTTATATGTATTTATTTGAAAGGGGGTGGGGACAATGCTGATTGATACCCGGAAAGAAAGAACTATAAATGAGAGTTTAATCCGTTGAATTTATTTGTTTAATTCGTTGTCCAGATGTTAAAATGGAAAGATGCTATACACCAAACAGATCAGCTTCCACTCCCCAGTTTCATCTCACTTAAATCTGCAACTAACAATTATTTTCATCATTGCTTAAACTGTCAAATACTTTTTTCAATCAATCATTGAGTAAAAGTATAAAATGTCAGAAAATAATTTAAAATGTCCATCTTTGAAGGGAGGCAGCATGTTACCAGACTCTGATGTTAAAATGGCATATTTTCTGCATAATTTCCTAGCTTTTGAAATAGTAAAATATGCTGTAAATACTGCTTTTTGTTGTCACATATTTAATTATTTATAAAAAAAAAAAAAAGTAACCATATAACCAGATGCATAATTGCACCCTTGTGTGCACCGAACACATTATTTACATTTTTAGCTCTGCTGGGGCGACTGAACTGTCATCTGCTGTGTATTTGTTCTCTTTGGGAGAATATTGTTTCATCTAAGTTGATGCCCAGTTTTCACAACTCTCAGCCTGTTGCCGCTTTGCATTTTCACACCTCTAACACTGGTGCCTTCTTATGTAACAGACTCCCATTGAAAATTACTTACATCCTGCTGCTCCTTGTCTCTTTACAGCTGCATATGTGAGGTGAGAGGACAGGAGTCAAGCCAGCTGTATAACTATGTAGCCTATACTACATTATATACTGTATGTGTGTATGATCCTTATCATATTCAAAGGGAACATGTCAGAAGAGGTAAAATAAAACTACTTCCTTAAAGCTGACCCCACCGTTTGAATTTGGAGGCAATCATTTATCTGTTTAATAATGCACATATGTCATGTTCTACCAGAGCTTTGTTTGTTGGTAACATGTGCCTAAATACCAGATGGTTAGCTAGCTACAGTAGTAAGCTGTGTTGCAGCAGATGTATCTTAAACACCCCAACACACACACACACACACACACACACACACACACACACCCATGCACAGTAATGTTGGTGTGTGTTTTGCACCTGCTGTTTTCCACACCTTATAAAAGCCTCAGGTGCTGCTAGTCTGAACAGGCCTCTGTGCTGAACAGAAAGAGGGAATGATGTGGAGGAGAATGAAATAATCCTTTGAAAAACTGACTTACTTCACCACTAAATCATTCAGGAAAAGGAAAATACAGTTTTTTTTTCACCGTTTCACTCCACATTTCTTTGACTGATAACTGTGTGTTTAGTGTACAGGATGTGTAAACTGGGCTGTTACTCATTCATCCAATTATTGCCAAAATGGGCGTAATTCAAGAACAGAATGAAATAAATAAAGAACACAACAAATGGTGTGCAGCACTCAGAGAAACAGACCGTATAAAGGGAAGTTCATTATAGTTCAAGCTTTTCACATCTTCATTCACAAAAATGAATGCAAAATTCAGTAATACCTGCATATAAAAGGAGATATTTATTACTACCAGTCTACTACTCTACTGTCCCCTCATGAGGTGCTGATTAATCAAACAGCTTTTGCCACATTGAGATCAAATTTAAACAGGTAGCCACAGCTTCTGATTTATCATTGCTAAGGAAAATGCATCTGAAATGTAACATCCGGGAAAAGCAGGTGTAAAATCTAAGGCAGTCACAAACTGTTGCCAGACGACTTTGTCTGTACTCACAAATAGTTCATATTAGGAAAATACTTCAGCAACAGCTGTAAACAATATTGCAGCAAAATATAAAAGACTTTAGAAAAACTCTCTGTTCACACCATAACAGTAGACAGAAGACCAACAGTGCAGCAGCCTTTTATATTCAACACATTTTTATGTGTTCATTTGTGTTTCCTTTGCCTTCTGCTTGAATATGTATTTTTATAGTGTACTTTTAGCAGCTCAGTCCAGTCGAGTGTGATGTGATTGAAGCAGTCAATTAAATACATATTAAAGAGACCTGTTTGATTACTGTACTGCAATAATCTAACTTGATTTGTTTTATGCCTCTCGGAGGCCTTTTTGTTGCGCTGATAATGTTATTTAACTAATATTTCCTCCATGTTTTTTTGTTCCTGTTGAAGAGAGGCTGTAGTTCAAAAAGTGTCTTGTGCAGTCAAGTGTCTTCAGCAGGCTTGTGCAAATCGTATTCTAAACAGCCCAGCATTGAATCTCTCCTCTACATCTACATGTACATCTACATCATGTAAAAATGTACTTACAAAAAACTTTACCCTGACAGTTATTTGTGACAGGCTTATTAAATATCCTTCAAAGTGTTGAACTCGATTAAGCACGCAATATTTTCACAGTGATGTCATTGGCGGTTCAAACAAATCATGTCAACAAGCAAATTCAGAGAACATTTAAAAAACATTTTCATCATGTTGCATGAATCTGTGTTAACATGTTTGGTAACCTGTGGAAGAGTTTAATTAATGATGAATAGCTTTTCTCACAGAGGAAAAGGAGCATCAGCATCACTGCTAATACATGAATAATGATTAGTGTGATATTTCCATCTGTGTGTGTGTGTGTGTGTGTGTGTGTGTGTGTGTCTCTATTCACTTCTGTTACTAAGATGAAGAGAGATAACATAAGGACACGGTGAGTTAGAAAGAGATGGAGAGAAAGAAGAGATGAGGGAGCATGAATAAGTGATGGGGTGTTGAAAGGGTGCTGTATGTCTGTAGGGTTATCTACAGGGAGACTGTCCTTTAAACACACATACACACACACGCACACACACACATACACAGAGGACAAGAGAGGGGGAGGCGATGGGGGAGAGAAGCTCTTAGCCTTTACTGAGGCGCTTCGCCTGTCAGCACATATCTGCCTCAAAGCAGCATGAAAAGCTAAGAGCGAGAGAAAGAGAGGGTTGAGAGGGAAACAAATGGTGGAGTGAAGGAAAAGACTAACTGAAGAAGGTGTTAGGGGATGAGTGAGTGAGAGTTAATGAGAGAGAGAGAGAGAGAGAGAGAGAGAGGAAGAGAGAGGGAGGGGGCTTCTCATCATTTCTCTTCCTTAAAGACAGAGCCGATTGCTCTCTCCTCTCAGTGGCACCGCAGGCTGAGGAGGAAAGCACTGGAAACCTTCATCTCTCACTCTCTCTGTCTCTCTCTCTCTCTCTCTCTCTAGCTACAGTATCTGTCTCACTCTCTCACCCGTGCACATATCCCTCACTCTCCCCACAGGTGATCACTCCGTTCCGTAGGCTCATCCTCTGTGCCGAGAACAGGAAAGAGATGGAGGACTGGATCAGTTCGCTTAAGTCCGTCCAGTCCAGAGAGCATTACGAGGTAAGAGCCCTTTTGCAAATTAAAAGATAGACAGATCCATGCAAGTTTGTGTGTGTGTGTGTGTGTGTGTGTGTGTGTATGTGTGTGTGTGTGTGTGTGTGTTTATATGTGTGTGGAGAGCATAACCAGACAGAGATGGAGAGTGATAAGAGATAGTGCAGCAGGAACAATAGATCTATGATTAGGCGTATCCTTTTTTGAAAACAGAAATGTTGCTTTTTTCTCCCAAATAGTCCTGCAAGAAGATGTTCTTATACAGTGATAGTGTAGCATAGTTACAAAAGGTTTCACTAGCAGTATATCTAGTCTTGTGGTGAGACCAGATGGGTGTGTATAGTGGGAATAAGATTTGCATGTTGTGTAGCATGATGTACAATAATAGAAGCCATTAACTTCAGATTCAGAGCTCCAGAGCACCAGCACACAGGCACAAGCACGCATGGATGCACAAATACAGTCACAGGTGCTCGACTCTACAGTCAAGAGATACACACACAGTCGAGAAGACATGCACACAGTTTAAACACAACTCACACTCATGCTGACTGTCATAAAGCATGTTTGATTTAGTTTGATTTTGGGGACTCTAATGACTCACTAGATAACAACAGGGAGCGATGGTGTCCGCTGTCCACTCAGTTACCACAACACCCTTTTGATTCTCGTCTTTGTTCTCCAAGACATTGCTTCTGGAATCTGGAAAACATTTATGGCGATGACGATATATGTGCAACTGTGACATTTTTTTTTACACAAAATAGACCCGTAAATGTTGAAGAAGAGTCTAAATCTGGGCTATGTGTTGACAGTGACAGGTTGTGGCGAGCCCAGGGAGAAGGGGAGTGCAGGAGGAAAGCAGTACTGCATGTTAATAGCTTTGATTTGGGAGGGAAATCTTATATAAGACCCCATCCCTCACCCCCTTACTGCACTGCAATGCAGTAGCACCCCCAGAGCTCACTCACCACAGGATACACACATATGTACACGTGAATGCGCACACAACCCTGCCAAGATGTCAGTACAACAGCATTTAATTACTGTGCTCTGTTATGTATCACGCTAAGAATCTGAGTGTTTATAAGCACCTGTTACAAGTCTACTTATGAAACACGAGCTGTATCCAGGGCTGCGCCAACTACTGCAGACGCAACGCCCACACTTGTACAGTACACTACTCACATTAGCTTGCACTCCACGGTGGCTCTCCATACACTTGTGTGTATAGAAGCATCCAATTTTCCTGACCAGGTGTCACTTTTGTAAAGTCGTAGAGCAGCAGAGTCACACTAATGACTGGTGGAGCCAGTGGAGGGTTTCCCCTGTGGAGCTGTATTCTTTCCTTATGTCAGGCAGTTTCCCAGGTAGTGTCATCATGAGAAACAGAATGAGATTTATTATTAAGTTTTCACACAGGAATTTGTCTTGGTGTAATGGTGCATTACAATCAAAAAATAGAAGCTAAGAGAAAAAAAACAAGTATCTATAAAAAGTGATAAAAATACAACTACCACAAAAGACAGGTGGTATAAATATATAAACAAAGTTTCATGATAAAGAATAAGTAAAAAAAAAAAAAGTTTTATGTGAAGAGAGCTGTAGAGTTATAATGTACAAGATATTGACTGGGAATGTGTAAATGTTCAAACTGTGAAGCTCTTCTATAGCAGTAAGACCAGACGTTAAAAGAAGGTGAATTATTGTTATTATAAGGGAGAACTTATACACAAGGAATGAATGAACTGAGACTGAAAATGTGTTGATTTGTGTCTGCTGCTAGAAACAGGTAGACATGTGCTGCATGTTCTGTTTTTATCTTTCATGACGTTAAACTGAGTAAAGACTTGAGAGAAACAACAGCCAGTAAGAGTAATATGCAGTAATTAATCTCATTTGTAATAAAACCTACAGTAGATACGACACTGTATACTTTGTTATCATTATGATGATGTAGTGCACTGTGCTTGCCTTTCTGTGACTGTCATCCCAGTGCTGCCAACCTGTTTTAACCTCTCCTTTGCCAGACGGCACAGTTTAATGTGGAACATTTCTCAGGGATGCACAACTGGTACGCCTGCTCCCATGCACGGCCCACCTTTTGCAACGTCTGTAAAGATAGCTTGTCTGGGGTCACGTCTCACGGCCTCTCCTGTGAAGGTAAGTACACACAGACACAAGCGTGACATATGCTTACTGTCAGTATACACACACTTTTTTTCTTACATAACACCCTTTAATCTGTGGCCTTTTGAAGCAGCCCATACTCATTTCTACATCTCATTACCGGCATGCAGATGAACTTCCTACTCTCAGTATACTGTAGCATTGCAACAAATCATTTGGAACTACAACCCTGTTAATCGACAGACCTATAGTTCCTTCAGTGAGGTGTATGACTAGGTTGTGTAAGGACCTGTGAGTCGCTGAAGTGAGAAAACTCTTTGTTTGAATGTCCAAGTGGAGCAGGTTGGATATGCTGGAGCCAGCATGAGTCTTTGAAATGTGAAATATGTTGTTTATGTCATACTGACTCAAGTTATCAGAACGTCTCTCCATTCACCCATCATGAAAGAAATTGTTCGTGTGAATGACACCACATCTCCTCACCCCATCTGTGAAGGAACAGTGAAGTGGGGTGTTAAGGGGAAGGGGCCATGGGAGGTTGACACTATTTTTTGCTTTCCTTTAGCTTGTGTGAAGTGTCAGCGACAGATAGCAGGTCTTAATGAGCACCATCTGCATATCGTCCCGTTCTAATTTGCGAGTGTGAGCGTACGTACTGTATGTGTGCGCACGTCTTAGCCCACGTGTGTGGATACGTGTGTGCTGGTTTAGCTGTGTGTGTGTGTGTGTGTGTGTGTCTGTGTGAGGGCAGTAAGAGCCTCTCCACTCAGTGCTCATTATCCACTACAATGAGGCCCTCTCATATCCAGATCAGAAAGCAAAAGAAAGAGCCATAGAGAGATGCAGAGAGAGAGAGAAAAGACCAACTCATTAGAGCAGCATCTAACTCCTCTGATCTAAATCAACTTATTCCCATCCACACACACACACACACACACACACATACACACACACACACACTTTTAACCAATAGGAAATGCAATTGAGGTCGCAGAGCTTCATCAAAACATGGGAGTCAGAGTTTACAGTGGACACAAGGTAGTTAATTGAGCTCCGTATTGGTTTCATAGCCGTTCACTCGCACTTTCTTTTCAACGTAGATTCATTTTTTTCACTGTTAATAATTTAGCACTCGGATTAAGTTATAGATCCACATTGAGCACAGAAGTTGTTCAATCTCATAGGAACTGATAGATGACTACAGGCAAATGACAGACAGTGAGAAGGGGAGGATCACCCATGAGAGTCACAGAAACGGTAGGCTACGTGATAATGGTAGAAAGAGGGAGAGAAAGAAAGAGGAAGAAAAAAGAAAAACAGAAAACAGAAGACAGGAAGTGAGTGTCTATTAAACGTCGAGAGCAGGCAGCCAAACAGTTTCACTGCAATCAGCGCAGCTTAAATTTCCCTTCGATTTCCTGCGCAGGACAGTCGGTGGGGATTGATTTGTGCTACCTAGCCACAAACACACACACAAACACACACACACACACACACACAGACAAACTCCTCTGCCTTTCTGTCTCTATTTCATGAAACACATACACACAATGTTTTGTTCCAGTCTGGTTTGTGAATGCTCAGGGTATGGTCTGGCCATTAACAGGCAGTGGTATCATGTCCTCTGTATTCTCTTAATGTTCTGCTAATGCTCTCTAACAGCATTTAGCGGTAGACTAGATTGAAACATCGATTGTTGCTCCCGGATATGACTTTGACTGAGTTTGTATATCTGTAGATTAATGACAAGATGTGTGTGTGTGTGTGTGTGTGTGTGTGTGTGTATGAGCAAGGGTGGGGTGGCTGGAAGCAAAGTTCCCTGGAGTACAGACATTATTCATGAGTCTGCTAAGTGCTTTATCCCTAATGGAGAAGGCGAGAGCAATCTCTCTCTGCCTATACATCTTCATTGGAAATATTAATGCTACAGTGTATTTACATTTTACTTGTGCTTCTTATTCAGAGCAACCTACATCAAGTACATTAAAGTCGAATGTGTAACTGCTTCTCCTGGAGCGCATACTCCTCGACAAGATACAGCATTAAAGTTTTAAAAGTCACTTCAACTGAGGTTCAGCAGGAGCCTTTTCTTGTCTTTGTTTAAGAGAAATATTAATTGCTACTTTAGCCATTTGTCAGTTAGTTAGACGTTAAAGCTTAACACAAGGACTGGAAGGGAAACAGCTTGCACCACTAAAGCTCACTAATGTTGTATCTCATTTCTTTAACCTGTACAAAAACTGAACAAATGACAATAACAAGAGGTGCCATATGTATTTTTTTTTATACCTTTGGACACAACCAGGCCAGATGTTTCCCTCCGCTCCCATTCTTTATGCTAAACCCAGCTCACCGTCTCCTGCTCCAGTTCCATATTTTAACGACAGATATGAGAGCGGTATTGTGTCATATTATCAGACAGTACAGCAGGTATCTTGTAACATAGAGCCGGATCAACCAGTCCTGTGTGGTGCTCAGGTCTTTCTTAGCCTGACTTCCTGCTGCTGCTGGATTGAGATAAATAGATTGAGACTTGTGATGTGGAGCTTAGTCCTCACGCCTTCCTTTTATCTGTCAGATACATAAGTGCAGAACAGGCTTAGGGAGGTTAGTAATTACACCTACTGACATCTCATTAGGGCTTGATTCATTAGAACACTGTACTTTGCGGGGTGTGTCTGTTTCTGAATCATGCATCAGTGTCCAGTGTGGAAAAAAAATCTATAGAAATGACATTTTGCATTTCGAGCACAGTTAGCCTGAGAACTTCTAACATGGACCTCTTAATTACCCCTATTATTATTGTTTCTGTTATTTCTGTCCCTCATACAATTAAGATATTATTTATTTTAAAATGAAACACTATTCTGTTCAGTTCAAAAGAAAATAGAACAAGTTCATAACCATTTACTGTAATATGATTAATGTTCTATTCTCATCATTCTTCAGCTGTATCCATCTAATGCAGCACTAAAATATGAAGCTGCTGAGTGCGGCTGTAAAAGGTTGGAAAACATTGTCAGACTGACAGATGTGTGTCTGTTTGTGTTTTTCAGTGTGCAAATTCAAAGCCCACAAACGCTGCGCTGTCAGAGCCACTAACAACTGTAAATGGACGACCCTGGCTTCCATAGGGAAAGATATTATTGAAGATGAGGATGGGGTAAGTTTGTGTGTGTGAAATAATTCAGTTGTTTATTTATTCTTCTGAAAATAACTTCTTTATTAAAAGGCATTCATGTGTGTCAGAGTTTCCCCCCACTGTTACACATTATGTCACTATGCCTTTAGGAACTGCTGACTAGTGTAAGAACTTTGTTAGTCTTGTTTTCTTGTTTGTTACCTTTGATGGTTAAAATTATGTTTTCAAGGCTTTTCCTCAAGCAAAGAAACAGGAAATACTGAATCACAATACTTGTATTGTTTGCCCAAAACAAAAGGCTTGTTTTAATTAAAGATATTGAATATTGATACAGAACTGCAGCCACCAGCTGCTGAATCCCGTTGTGTTTAAGCGTGTGTGCTTCGACATGGCTTTTTCATACACATGGATTTATCAGCGGAGAAAGGGGAGAAATTTCCCAGTGGGAATAGAGAAAATTATTCCTATTAGACATTACAGATAAAAGTAGATAGCTCAAAGTCTTTCCCATTTCTTGAACTTTGTGTGTGTGGAACCTACAGATTGCTATGCCTCACCAGTGGTTGGAAGGAAACCTGCCTGTCAGTGCCAAGTGTGCCGTGTGTGATAAGACATGTGGCAGCGTACTGAGACTGCAGGACTGGCGCTGCCTCTGGTGCAAAGCTATGGTGAGACATCTGTCACATATGCATAAACGTAATGAAAATGCTTAATTTGCCCCTTGCGAAATTACATTGGCATTTAAACATGATGAAAATTATACAAGTAGCTGATGATTTGAATCAGGACATTTAAACAACAAAAAGCATAATCTCAGCATTGAATGCAGCCTGATCATCTTTTATTTTAACATGACTGAACTGTGTTTTTTTTTTTGCAATTGCACAGTTAACATTAACACATGCTGGTTATATGTTTCTGACGGATGGAGGGAAGGACCAGAATGCTGTGGTAGTGTTTTCACTTAGCCAAGATCCATCCATCCATTTATTTTTGCTACTTATTGAGACACTTCTTCCAGCTCTGACTCTGGGAGAAAGTAATCTAGACTACCTTTCTAGCCTACTGCCACCATGACCCAGACCCTGATAATCAGCAAAAAATGGGTGTATGGTACTGGAACAATCCTTCACCTGCATACTTTCTGTCAGCGTCCTTCCATATTTCCTATTGACTAATTGATCCCAATGGATGACCTAAAAACTCAGCTCACTCAATTGCACATTACTATTGTATTTTGTATTGTTTTGGGCCATATTTTATGTTGTTTATATGTGGAAATGTGTGCATTTGAGTACAGTATGTGTTTGGATGTATAGATTTTATGCCATTTTATATTTGCAATATCAATATCATTAAACCTTTTTCAAAATTTTATTTCATTTTTTACTTTACTCACAGGGATAATGTACATTTACCAACATTACTGTAAATGTGCCAATGTTAGGCAGTTGTTGAATTATCCATGTATTATCCAAGGAACAATGAAGCAGACCTGTATAAGGCATCGTCCGCTCCTTTTAAATCACCATATATGAGGGGGATTTTTGGTCATCGCTGTTGTACGTCTATATGAGAGAAATAATAACAAAGTCTTGAATGTTGCATAAATGTTTCCATCATATTTGCTGTCGTTCTTCTAGGTGCACACAGCCTGTATGGACCTGTATCCTCGCAAGTGTCCTCTTGGTCAGTGCAAAGTCTCCATCATTCCCCCTACGGCGCTCAACAGCATCGACTCAGACGGTAGGCACCACACACACACACACACACGCACACACACACGCACACACACCTATGCAATCATGCTGACTCACTCAAAGGGTCAAAGGTTGATGCCAGACAGCACCTATGAGCAATCATTACATTTCAGAGGTAAATAAATGAGATTTCATCCCATTTGGTCGGCTGATGTCTTCTCGCTGAACTTTGATCTTCTACTCTGTCACATGGAAGGATGGTGGCAGGGAAGAGGAGCGTGATGATTCACTCTGGTGTGATCAACATCCATTCAGGCACACAATAATTCACACCCACACACACCCACACACACACACACACACACACACCTTTTCTCACTACCCACTTGACTTGGATGTGCTAGAAATGGAAAGACAACATTAATATTTCCCCGTCAAGTAATTGTTCTCAGCATCAAATCCATGCTTTCTTATTAGCTTCCTGCTTGTCATAACTGGTATTAGACAGAGGGACAGGGCACTGGCATGTGTTCCAGGAAACTGCCTGTTTCTTGTATAGCGAGATGGATAAAAATAGCCATATCTGACATGTCTATACACACCTTTATGAGTGCTAAAAATAGATCTGTGAAAAGAATTTGTGTGAGAAGAATTATGATAAGATGCCTCCCAACTTGCAGTGAAAATAGACACACTTACTCAACATGAAAGAACACAAGCAGACAGACATCACACAAGAAGAGCTCTGCAGATGGCTGCAAAGCACCTTGAGGCTCCCTTCAGGCTCTGTGTTCAACAAGAGGAGGGCAATAATATGTGTGTGTGTGTGTGTGTGTGTCTTTGTTCATATACGACGACTCTGTCTCTGTATTTAAGTCTGTCTCTACACATGTGTGTATGTGCGTGCGCCAGAGCCCACATTAAACCCATTCTAGATGGAAATCAGCACCTGCAAGACAGACTCAGATAAGCATGTGTGATTGGATTACTGTTGCCGAACTCAGCCTCACACACACACACACACAGAGTACACACACAGACCACTGAGTCTGTATAAAGCTGGCATCGACTAATTGGTAGATGGATAAAAGAGAGGCAGAGAGGCGGAGGATGGGGAATCCAGATGAAAGGGAGGAGGATAAGACAAGAGCAAACAAAAAAAAGGAAGATGGGCAAATGGAAAAAGGAGATACATTCTTTGTCTTTCTATCCGTCCTTCACTCTCTCTGCATCTCCTCACGTGCCAGGATACCGTCTGCCCAAATGCAGGCTGGGAAGAGGGGGAGTTTGGTTGTAATTGGCTGGGGGGCAGACTGTAGCACGTGCTGGAGCGTCGTGACTCCCCCCTTCCCTCCCTTTCTCTCTCCTTTTCTTCCTCTCAATCCATCCTTCACAGACAAGATGAGAGAGAGAGAGAAAAAAATCAAAGAGGGTAGAAAGAGAGATTAGAGAGCAAGAAGGAAGATGTGAAGAAGGATGCAAAGGGGAAAAGGAAAAGAGGGAGTGCCATGAGTAGATAGCAGTGTCACGCACTCAAGCTAATATGCACGAAGCTGTCAACACAGTGGGGGTGTACAGATTATGCTGTAAGCACTGAAACCTCTTGCTGCGTTACCTCCCCACCGATTAGTGTATATGTGCACGCATGTGTGTGTGTGTTTGTGTGTGTGTTGGCGCTCTATTACCAAGCATGTGCCATGTATTATTACGCTCAGTCTCACACACGCACTGAGACTTTGATGAGGTTGTTAAACGATGACAGAGTTGTTCCACGCCAGCCGCTGCTACTCTAGTTTGAGCTGTACCCCGGTTACTGGTTGTAGAGCGTTAAAGGGTTAGTTCACCCAAAACAGACAATTTTTTTTTTTTTTTCTATGTACCTTTAATGGTATCCAGCTGTGCAGGTTGTTTGCTTTTATTCACTGTGAATTACACTGCAGAGACTTTTGCTGCCACTCCAATAAAATGTAGCTGTATAGAATTATGTTTACAGGGCTCAAAGCATTAAACACGTGTTTCCTTTCTCCTTTTCTTTTTCCATTTCTCTTCAGGCTTCTGGAAGGCCACTTGTCCCCCATCATGTGCCAGCCCCCTCCTGGTCTTTGTCAACTCCAAAAGTGGAGACAACCAGGGTGTGAAATTCCTACGACGCTTCAAGCAGCTCCTCAACCCAGCTCAAGTCTTCGACCTGGTCAACGGCGGGCCGCACCTTGGGTGAGGAAAACAAATACAAACAAAGTCTGATGTGTACTGGCGCAATCATACACATAAAACATAAAATAAATATATGCATGCACTGTGCTTCATGAGCCGACAGAATAACCAAATAAGTGTGTGTGTGTGTCTTTGTCAGTTTGCGCCTGTTTCAGAAGTTCGACAACTTCCGGATTTTGGTGTGTGGAGGTGATGGCAGTGTGGGCTGGGTCCTCTCAGAGATTGACAAGCTCAATCTACACAAACAGGTAATACACAGCACTGTGGGTACACTGTGATGGCAACAACAATGGCAGTGCACATCACTTTTACTTAATCCTGTTTTAGAAACACATTACTGTCAGAAACATATTATCCACATTAATCTGTACATTCAAATGCAGAAATTACTAGAAGAGATTAAGTCGATAAAAATGATGTGTCTTTGGTCAGCGTGCCATTTCAGCTCTTTGCCTTTGCTCCTGGCCAGCTTGCATAAAGACACGCACACATTATGCACACACAGGCAGGCAGACAGGCACAGACTTCATTCAGAATGCAGCAGGCATGTATACCTTGATGCCAAATAAAACCCTTTGCATGTGTTGCAGTGCCAGCTGGGTGTTTTGCCCTTGGGCACGGGCAACGATCTGGCACGGGTGCTGGGCTGGGGCCCGTCATGTGACGACGACACCCAGCTGCCTCAGATCCTGGAGAAGCTGGAGAGAGCCAGCACCAAGATGCTGGACCGCTGGAGCATCATGACCTACGAGATTAAGATCCCACCCAAACACAGCTGCCCCACCACGCCTGAGGGAGCCGACGACTGCCAGGTACTCACAAGAGCTGACAGATATTCACATGCATCAGTAGACACCACTGAACCCAGCAGGGTTTCCAGACAGACAGATGAGAGTGGGCGGTAGTTTCTCAATCTTTCAAGTACTAATGAGAGAGATGGGAGAAGAGTTACTTGTTCATGTATTATTTTCTTGGTACCAACAAACAGTCATGCAAACTCGTTTTCTATGTTTTCTTTCCAGTTTCACATTTCAGCTTATGAAGATTCAGTAGCCGCTCACCTCACAAAGATCCTCAACTCTGAGCAGCACTCTGTGGTCATCTCCTCTGCCAAGTGAGTGACTCTAATGTAGCAGCAAGAGCACAAATAGCAGACAAAAAATGAATCTGTTATTTTGAACATGTCTGTGGTTTTACTGGGGATATTGCAGATGTGTACAACAGTACATTTCAGTAACTCAATGAAAGTATACAGAATGCACCTGCTTATAATGACATATTGGTGTGTTAAAATGACATGATGTATTGTAGAGCACAAGCTTATTATAAGGAGCACAGCTCTGAATGTTGAAATGGTGCAAAATTTATTTTTTTGGCCTTTTTCAAAGAAGAGCTGCAAGATACTGTATGTTAACAAGTTTATTTTTAACATTAAATAATGATATAGTAAGTAAAAATGAAAAATTTGAAAAGACAGCCCAAAACAGTGAAATCAGAATGATCTCTACAGATCAGTGCTTTGGTTCATCTCATGTTTTCATTGTTAAACATTATATTTTAATACACAATTTCTTTCTCCCTGTTTCTTAGGATCTTGTGCGAAACAGTGAAGGATTTTGTTGCCAAAGTGGGGAAAGCCTATGAAAAAAGCACAGAGAACGTCGACGAGTGTGACACTATGTCTCTCAAAGTAAGCCATGAGAACAAAGCCTTTAACATTCATCAGCCTGCGCTGAAAGGCGACTCCGCATATATTGAATTTCTACTAGTTCGCTGCTACAGCACTATATCTAGCCTTTGTTTGTGTCTCTTCTCCTCTGTGCCCACCAGTGTGCCATCCTAAATGAGAAACTGGACTCCCTCCTCCAGACCCTCAACACAGAGTGCCAGGCTCTACCTCTGCTTCCCCACTCTACTCCCCCTATTGTAGAGGAGGAGCAGGAGGAGGAGGAGGAGGAGGAAGAGGCCAGCGAGGAGAGCCTAACGGAGCTGAAGGAGAAGCTGGAGGAGGAGGAGACGGAGAAAGGAGGAGGTGGCTCCCCACACCAGCTGTTCAGAAGCAGGGAGCAGCTGATGCTCAGGGCCAACAGTCTGAAGAAAGCTGTGCGGCAGATTATAGAACAGGCTGAGAGAGGTACATACACACTGCGCTATTAAACCAGTTTACCTAAGTTTGTATGTGTTATTTATTGTATACATCATAGTAATAGTATAAAACTGAACTATTGAAATTATATGAGGAGTGGTATCATGAGGAAAAATGCAGAAATCAGTGCTTTTATAAATGCCCCAAGCCCTTATTTATCAATTCATCACTATTTATGAGATGCAACACACAGAAAGAGAAACTGGTAGACTATACTGTAGCATCCTGTATTGTCTTCATCGCTCCTGTGTTTCCTCTATTCAGTGGTGGATGAGCAGAACACCAATACAGAGGAGACGGACCTGCCATCTCCCCTAGAGTTCAGGAAGGACAGCGAGGAGGAGAACAGAGACAGTGAGAAGGATGAGGACACCAGGGAACTGGAAGCAGTCTCATGTGAGTTTAACACTGTGTGGTCTGGTCCCCTTCAAAATCTGTGACCTGCTTGAAAACCTTTTACCCTCTTGGCCCTGACTCATTTACGTCATGGGCCATTTCCAAAACACTTAACCTGTCCAGCCTTGCCTGTTTGATCTCCGAGTCTTCCACTTTGCCAGCTGGCATTGTTGTCAGTGGCTGTTACACCATCCACTTAAGAGTAATTTTGTTTAATTAGAGGTTGAGAAAAAGATCTCTAGAATCTGACTATGCCTCACCTAGTGGATGTGTTACAACACATTCCTTCCCTCTTTTCTCTGTTGAGAGAGAAAACATTGCAATTCACATAATTTATGCAAACATTAGGAAGATATAAAAACTAGTTGTGTTCTCCTTTTAATGGTAAATAAAAGAATAATGTTGAAGAATAATGTTCATTATTATCATTATATGTTGAGGTTAAAGTTGTAAAAACTTAAAGACTTTTCAAAGGAATGGATGCCAATAGGAAATCACACAGGATTTAAATGTTGCCACCTTGTGGATATTGAATTCCCTGCACCACAGTGAACCAGACTCATAGCTAATGGAAAAAAAAGTGCTGCTGACGCAAATCATGTTTCCTGTCATAAATAAACTCAAGGATTAGTGCTAAAAGTGCATGGAGAAGCCTGTTCTCCTGTGATATTCTACCTCCTGCACCAGGCTAAGCTGTTTATCTCTCTATCTTCAGTCTCCATTGAAGTCTGCAGCAATGGAGAACTCCTTTAATAATAAATTATGGTGCCTGTCGAAACTGGTGGCAGGGCCACTATAAAGTCTGTGTCTGTGTTTATATGTGTCTGAATGCGTGTTATGTGTGCAGCCTTTATATGTGGAAGCACATGCATGTTGTGTGTGTAAATGTCTGGTGTGCCTCTGTGTGAGTGTGTGTGCGTCTGTGTATTGGCCACAGGATGTGTTATTGTCTTAGGGGCAGAAGTTCTTCCTGTTTATCATGGGGCTGCTTCCTTCCTTCCACACATTTTCCAGCCATTGGAAGACTAGGAGGTATCAGTCAAACCCTCTGCCTTGTATCCTCTCCTTGTTTCCTCTGATTGCCTCCTTACTCCTTCCTGACCTGGACACAAATCAAAAAACACATTGAGTAAGTAGGGGATGTGAACAGAAGGGATTGTTATCAGTGGTTTGGTCCAAATTGGTCTTTTAAATAAATGTCAGCTTCCCAGTCTGCCCATCTCGCCTGTGTTTGTTTCCTCATAGATGATTTACATGATGTCAGTGTGAGCAAAGTTGTTATGGTCACTCCCCCTGGGTGTGAAACACGCAACGTTCAGAAGCTGTCATCATGCACTCACATGGAAAAATGTTTAACTGCTGGAAGCTAAAAAGAAGAGAAGCAACCTGAAGTGATTCTTACTGAGAGGATTTCCAAACGAGACATGTAATGAATTTAAAATAGTTTCCAAACCTGTCCACAGACAACCAGAATATATTATAAGTCCTCATGATTTGATTAGGCTGACAAATCCTGCTTAAACTAAAAAGTGTCTTCTTCACACATGTAAACTGTCGATGTAAACTAACTGGCTAACTAATCTACATAAATCTATTCAGATATCTGTTCAGTGTAATGTTTGTTCCACAGTGTCAGACTTCATACAAATATCACAAAACTCTTTGTCTGGCTATGTTTCAAAACAACAGACCGCTGACTGTTCACTTCTTAGCTTCTACTTTTTTGTTCCCCTCACAATATCGCAGCTGCCTCACTCATAGCAGCTGTACTCCCTGACGTCATTGTGAATATGAACCAAAAATGTCAAACAATTTTGAGTAGAGAAAAGGCCTAAAAAGTAATATGAGGTTTCTTCTCTGTGTGTCTAGCTGTAAAGAGTCCCTGTTCTCCTACGGAGAGGAGGGTGAGCCGCAGCACCCAGTCCTATGGCTCCTTCACCATCACCCCCTTCACCACCAGCAAGGAGAACCTCCCCGTACTTAACACACGCATCATCTGCCCTGGTAAACACACACAGGACAGTAACTGAACTTATCACATTGCAAAGCATGCAACAACTAATTTGCTGTCACCTGACCTTAAAGAAAAACACACAAGGACGAGATCATTCAGACATTTGAACTCAGCCTTGACAGATGTGTGTATATTTTGTGTGTGTGTGTGTGTGTGTAGGCTTGCGGGCAGGTCTGGCGGCCTCTATAGCTGGCAGCTCCATCATTAGCAAGATGCTGCTGGCTAACATCGACCCCTTTGGTGCCACTTCCTTCATCGACCCCGACCTTGACTCACTGTAAGAACCTGCTTCCATCTTTGTCGCTGTTTGTCTGTTTGAAAATCTTTTCCTACTCTTTCACAGTCTCTGTCCATTTATGTACAAATCTATATATATGTCCTTGATATACTTTATGTGTGTGTGTGTGTTCGTTTGAGCTTACTGACTGACTGTTTGTGTGGCTGTTCCTCCACCCAGAGAGGGCTACATGGAGAAGTGTGTGATGAACAACTACTTCGGAATTGGCCTTGATGCCAAGATCTCCCTGGAGTTCAATAACAAGCGAGAGGAGCATCCAGAGAAATGCAGGTGAGACACGCTCCTTTTATCCCCATCTCTGCAACTATCAAGCAAAAGTAACACACAACACTTTCTTTGAAATGACTGAAAACTGCTCAGTTTTTCCTCATTGGTATTTCACATTGTATTACTTACAGTGGGAAGTGTCCAAATTCAGAAATCACTGATATTTAGTTGGGTGATGTCCACATTCATTAGGAAAGCTAATATTGCTTATTTTCTGGTGTTCTGACTCTTAAAAAAGAAATACAATCACTGCAGACTACAATGTTCTATTAAGTGAGAAACACTAGTGTGTCAGGTTTTGGCTGCATTCAGTCCATCCATCTGTCCTCTGTTAACCAACCATCCAATACTTGTTTCTGACAGCCTGCACTCCTCCCAGATGTTCTTGTACCCATTTCCAGTCTTTTCAGTTAATGTCGCAACCCTGTCCTTTTTCACCGCACTGTTTATCTCACTGTCTGTCCCTTCATACCCAGGAGTCGCACCAAGAACATGATGTGGTATGGTGTTTTGGGCACGAAGGAGCTTCTGCAGAGAACCTACAAGAACTTGGAGCAGAAGGTCCAGCTAGAGGTGAGACAGGGAAGAACAGCAGGGCATAAGCTGTGCTGTATGTATAACTCACAAACCAAACTGCATCTTACATTCGCAAATTTCACTATTAGACTTTAGTCTAAAAAAAAAACATCTACCAGAAATCTATCGAGCCCGGTAGGTGGAAGCAGGAAAACAATCACCGAGCGGCAGGTAGTGATTTAGATGAGGATGTGACTCCCCTTTTCTCAACACCCTTGAACCTCTTGAAACAGTATTTAAACTAAGTGTTGTAGATGTAAGGTGAAGCATGATTCTGCAGCTGCTCGGCCAATTTCTCACCTCAAATTTATTCAGAAACTGATTTGGACTGCTCAAGAGATACAACGTTTCCAGGACACTTCTCCATTTTGAAAATCATAAATAACTAAAAATAACACCTCACGGCTGTATGCCTCCCCCAACCAGTCAAGTCCACAAGTCAACATCCATGTCTGTCCAGGCTCATAATATTTGTAGTGAAGACTTTGAAGGAACTTAATAAAAGGTTTTAAGTGTATTTTCCTTGTAAGTGTTCACGTTTGGCCAATAAAACTGATTCTGACAGAACACAAAGGTGTAGCCATGACAGTAGACAAAGCTTCAGATATGGATGTTGCTGCAAAGAAGCTGCAAATTCTAAAACAGGGATGCTTCACACACAGAAGATTTACACAATCACCACAGTTACAAAGTGAAGTATCCATATCAGTGAATCAGCATCCGACCAAATGTGAAATATGGTCACAAGCTCACCATCTGTACTTGAGTTATGGCGTTGAATAATGGCCAGAAAATAATTTTTGTAGAACATTATGATGTCACAGTGAAGTTGACCTTTGACCTTTCAGTTATAAAATGTCATCACTTCATCATTTTATCCTACTAGCAATTTGTGTGTCATAATTAGCATATGAATTGTTGAGTTATGGCCAAAAATGTGTTTTGTTAGGTCACAGTGACCTTTGACCTTTTACCACCAAAATCTAATCAATTCATCCCTGAGTCCAAGTGGACATTTATGCCAAATTTGAAGAAATTTCCTCAAGGCGTTCCTGAGATATCACGTTCAGAAGAATGGGACGGACAGATGGACGAATGTACGGACATAATGGAAAACGTACGGACAGACAACCTGAAATCATAATGCCTCTGGCCACGGCTGTCGCCGGCATGGAGGCATAAAAACCACTTACATCCCAGCAGATGGTGTATTCGTGTGGTCAGGTGTAGGAAGGCTGTCTGCCAATTGTTCAATTTTCACTCAGCTTGAAACCTCAGTGTGAGGAGTGAAATTGTCTGCTGGCTTTGTGAGGAAATTTAATTATAAACCCTGTACAAATTACACTGAAAAACCATATTGGACAGACTTTTTTCACCGTATTGAACAAGATTTTCAATACGGAGTTTCATTTTCAGGCAGCTATAATAAAATGAAGTAATATTGAACATTTACATGTTGATTTTAAGTAAAGGCATAGTAAATTAAGGTCGATAAAATAAGTCAAATACCAGGAATTGTGTAGTTTTAGCAAAGCAAAACACCTGGTTTTACATTGAAGATTGTCTGTCACAGTGTCCCACTTGTACTTGATTATTTGATGGTGTTCAATCAGAAATGATCTGTTTTTACAGCTTCATGGTTCTTTATGGTTCATGAAATCTGCAGACACTCATATCTCTCCTATAGACATATGTACTCTTCCAGTTTCTTACTGGTCCAGCTGAGCCCTGCTTGTGTTTTTATGTGTATTCCCAGTGTGACGGCCAGTACATCCCCCTGCCCAGCCTTCAGGGGATTGCGGTGTTAAACATTCCTAGCTATGCAGGCGGGACCAACTTCTGGGGAGGCACCAAGGAGGACGATGTGAGTACATGCATAGTACACTAGATGTTCACATTGAACACTGTGTAATGTTCCATCCTGCTGGACGTGCCCTCAGTAGAAACGAGCAACTCAGGTCACCTTTGGAGAGGAAAAGGGGTGTTTTCCTCCTCGGGCCCAGTGTCAGAACTTGGCCAGACTCCTGGAACAGGGCTCCACCTCTCTCTTTCTGTGTCTCACCCTTTCTCTCCCTTTTTTTTTTTCCTCTGCTGTTAACTATGGAAAGACAGCCTGGATCCTGGTTTAACATGACCCTGATAGCCTGGAGGTGCAGGGGGAGGGACAGTTAGAGAGATATTTGTGCTTGTTTGTTTAAGGCTCAGAGCACAAAGGCTGCTGAGGGATTAGAGTGTCAGTTTGCACACGCATACACAAACACACGCACACACACCCCCTTAGTGAGCCCCTGCAGAGGTTATCCTTGGACACACACATACAGTATGTGCATTGGATGTTATGTAACTGTTTTGCTGGAGAGGAGGAAACAGAAACAGAGAGAGGAGATTTAGTTAAACTTAGTCATCGGGGACACACTCAGAAACACAGCCATACATCACAATCATAGTTTCTCTTTGTATTGGAAAGATCTCCCAGTTTTGTGGTCTAATCATACATTTGATGGATTTGTTTGAAAACATACTTGAAATTTGCATTATTTATATCAAAAACTGACGATTAAGTCATATTGCTTGTGTGACAATCAACACGTTACCACCTTGACTTTAGACTCAAATGCAATGCAATACTCCTTTCTGAATGTGTTTTGGTTTCCATCTAGTGGCCGAGGCCTCGTACGACAACGCCTCTGATCATGTTCATTGATTATTTCATCTCCGAGTCGTCTGTCAGCTATCCAGCAATTTTTCTGCCTCTCTCTATGTACTTGGGCAGATGCTGACTCCTCATGGCTTTGACCTTTTCATGGGCAGTTTGCTGGCAGAGATCAATGTCAAACCTGTTGGGAGCCTCTTCTTTCTGAACAAATCATCTCTCAATCTTGCTTGAGCTAAACTGAGCTGACAGAGCAACCTGTTTCCTTTAAGGTTTTCACAAATAGAGACATGGATTTTCAAATTCTCCTTGTCAGAGTTACATTAAAAGATAAAGTTATGGTTATTCTATGTTGATCTTATTGTCAACAAATGTCATGAAAAGTATTATCTTATTCCTCGGTGCCATAGACCTTCACTGTTGTCCAAAAACTATTAAAACACATAAATTAGCTGCAGTGTTGCACTGGGTGACAAGTTCCTACTATACATTATGATGAACATGTGCACTTTAGTTTATTTTGACTCAATCCCAAACACACCATCCTGCTGCCGTAAATACTCACTAGAGCACCAAATGTTTGTTAATCTACAGCTTAAAATTGTCTCCAAGAGACTATTTATTCCTGTTTGAGTGTTTGCTAAAAATCCACAGTACCCATTAAAAAAAGCAAATGTATATTTATGTTGCTTTTTTAAAAAATTTTTTAGGTTTTATTAGCTTTGACACAGACTAATATATTGTTGGCTTTAATCTTCTCATGGCTTTTGTTGACAGTAAGATGTCATTACCTTGTCCCACAGATCTTCTGTGCACCGTCATTTGATGATAAGATCCTGGAAGTCGTGGCTGTGTTTGGAAGCATGCAGATGGCTGTGTCTCGAGTCATCAAACTGCAGCACCACCGCATAGCACAGGTGAGAACACACACTACAAACAATACAGTATGAGGGGAAAAAATACACATACATATAAAAATATATATATCTAATCTATGCCTTTTTGCCTGAATCAGTGTCGAACTGTGAAGATCACTATCCTGGGTGACGAGGGCGTTCCCATTCAGGTGGATGGTGAGGCCTGGATCCAACCGCCTGGAGTCATCAAGATCCAGCACAAGAACAGAGCTCAGATGCTCACCAGAGACAGGGTGAGATACATAAAAAGAGGAGGGGGGGGGGGGGGGGGGGTGAAGTGGAGGCTCAGTGAAGAGCAGTAGATGTCTGGAAAGTCTGGAGAATAAAAGGAACATGAGAGGAGAGGTTAAGCTTTGGGTGAGAGTTGTGCTTGTAGATGGATAAAGCTTTGCAAGAATTGCTTTACGGGATATATAGTTATCCTTTGTCTCCTTTTATTTTCCCTGCAGGCGTTTGAGAACACGTTGAAGTCATGGGAGGACAAGCTGAAGTATGATAAGCCTCCATTGCGGCCTCACCTTTACCCGCAGCAGTCTGTGGATCTGGCAACAGAGGAAGAGGCCACCCTGGTGCAGATGTGCGCCCGTGCTGCAGAGGAGCTTATTACAAGGTAAACATGCATGAATATCATGCCCCACTCTCTGGGTGAACAGGCTGTTAGATATACAGAATCGTGCCCTCTGATGTGCTCTGTCTAATCACAGGATATGTGAGGCTGCAAAGACCAATGGGCTTTTAGAGCAGGAGTTGGCTCATGCTGTCAATGCCGCATCTCACGCCATCAACAAAACACACCCGAAGTTCCCAGAGGTGAGCAAGAAGTCACATAACACACTGATCAACATCAGGGGTGTGTTTCTCTGTCATTTGCTTGACTCATGTTGTCTGAAGAAACACCCACACACCTCATTTCTGAGTCCACAGGAGCTGCCACTTTAGTTTAAACCAATTTGTTTTATCTTGTAAAACAAAAGATTAAAGATTACAGTACAAGTCACTATAACAGCAGTTTATGTTAAACCAGACAGACTGACACTGCAAACAGCTAACACTTATATATCTCAAAACCTTACTATTTCTCAAAACTATGATAAAATAAGTAGATCATGTTTAACTGTCAAAGGCAGAGGGAGCCTGCGATTACTCAACAAACTGAAAATGTCGATTTATAGCCGCCATGTACTAGTTGAAGCAGCACCATAAATATAGGCCTATGTATGTAAAGATTGTGTTCATAAAGCTGTCAGTAAAGTAGGCGGGTAACCCCTATGTGAACTCATGCAAACATTCAATCACACTCACAGCTATAAGCAATAGTCACAACAAAACATGTTCAAATACAAAATGTATATGTTAACACATTGTGTTAAAACCACCAAGTGTTGTTTATGGAAAGATAATATTATATAATCCATGTACTATAAATTCAAGAATTAAAAACTAAGGACAATATTTTCAATTGATTTTCTAAAGAAAGTGAAGAAATTGAATTTACAACAAAGGCCATTATTAGATGTGTGATGTCATTCTGCCGTCCTGTGAATCACCTTTGTGTTGATGTTAGCGTGTCAAAACATGCTACATTTTAGCTACAGTTCGACGTGTTTTGACAGAAAAGTCATTCCCTGAAAGCAACACTAGTTTAACTGAACTGGTTGTAAAACTGAAGCTAAGCTAGTCAAATGCTAATTGAGAAAAAAACAAACAAACAAACGCTGTTGTACGATGATGTAAGATTTGTAAGGTTTCCTAAATGACTCTTTTCTAAATGTGTCTCATCTCCAGAGTCTGACTAGGATCACAGCTATAGAGGTGGCCAGCACTGTCAAGGCTCTGTACTATGAGACTGAGTCTCTTCTGGTGGGCCGAGTCTCCCTGGTGAGTTATCATAGCTTTAACAGGGACTTTATCATTATTTATCTAATACCTTTTACTCTTTATTAATCATTGTTTAAACCATTTTGTGGTCTTAAAGGATAATTATCAATCTTATTCATTATGTTGCATTATGATTTTGGTTTGTGTTCTCCCCATTGTAGCAACTGGACCCACCAGAGGAGGAGCAGCTGTCCAACGCTCTGCAGAGTGTTGAGATGGAACTGGGCAAACTGGGAGAGATCCCCTGGCTCTACCATATACTGCAACCCAACGATGAAGAGGTAAGCATCTAGGACAACCTCTGGCACACACATGGATATGTGCACACACATATAGACACACCACTTTGTGTGTGATACGTCTATAAAGTAGATAACATTACCAACATTCTTTATTTATTAAAGGCTATCTGCACACATATACAGTATGTCTTTGGTGAAACATGGCTCCAGGTAACGGGAGAGCTGAGTAGCTAAATGAAAGGCTATAGGTTGACTGTGCTTATGTACCAGGACCACTCTCTGGGTTACGGCAAGAGGAACAGTCGCAGCGGCATGTTTCGCATAGTGCCCAAGTTCAAGAAGGAGAAGGCCGCCAAGAAGACGAGCCCTCAGTCAGGTAGGTTTTTGCCCAGTTTTCCCTCAGTAGTGAAAACAGTGGACAGACTGATTAAATCTGCACAGGATGGGGAATCAGTCCAGGTCTTTCCTGTCTGCCGTGGGGATTTAACAGGGAATCATTTACACTGCCAGCTCTGTCTGAAATGTAGTTACACTACACAATTGAAACCTTTTGATCTCCAAAGTGAAAGCATGAGCTGAGAGCTCAAACATTTCTGTGTTAGTAGAGGCTAAGAGAGATTTGATTTGTGAATCATGATGTAACATTTAAGTTGAGACAGTGTGAATGTGTTTTCTTTCTCTTAGCTTACATTTTAGGTTCAAACAAGAGCCTGCTAACTTTTGACTTCCCAGGCAAAAGTAGTTACATTAGATACATTTCTTCTTTCTTCAAATATATTTGATCACATACTCAGAACACTTCCACCACAGGCAGTCGGGATGATTTGTGTGAAGTGCTACCATCCTTTTTTCATTCATCGATACTGTATATCTGACCACAGTGTTTAAACTCTACACACCATCTCCTGCAACATTGTCAGACTCAGTTTAAGAAAAAGGATTGATGCAGCAGAACCAGAGCTATCGTCTTTTTTTAATCCATGCATTGTCCTTGTCAAAACCTGCTGATTGATTGAAGATTTAGGTTTGTTGCCTCGAACCTCAAGCAGGCTACAGAGATCTGGTAACCTCACTTATTGCTAATTCCATGCTTCAAGATTTTTTATTTTTTTTTACATTTTCAAACTTGTAGTCTTCAGCCCCAACTGACGCTGCTACAAGTGACATCAATTGAGAGAATTTGTCAGGATTTACACAGCTTCCTCTGGAGCCACAGAAGGCTTTATACAACTTTTTTTCACATCTGCACAACAGTTAAGTTCTCCTTCAAGGCAGAAAAAGAGATGAAGACATTTGTGAGCACATGTACGCACAGTCTCTCCCAGACACACACATGCAAAATATATAAACTTGGTTCTGCCAACAGTCACCATGGTTACCTGTCACCATGCCTCTTGATACCATCATGTCACAATATGCATAAAGGGGTTACTGCATTCTCATCTCCTTGTTGAAACCCAAAGAATGGGTGTGTGTTTGAGGTGTGACATCCCTCAGTCTGACCCTAACCATCAACTGGCACCCCCTCCCCTCCATTCATGCTCTCATCCAGCTGTCAACATGGCTTCAGAAGGCACAAAGTCAGGAGGAGAACAAGGCTGCACCAAGGAAAAGGTTGCAGGCACCAAATAAAAAATAAAAAATCTATATCAGATTTCTAATATGATGTTGCTCACTAGTGGATTATTGATAGGAATAATTAATAGGAATAGTAAGAAAGTCTTTAACAGTCCGATCAGGTGCGAAAGTGTAAGCCTTTCCTCTCACTGAGGGCTGGTTCCTGATTACCTGGGCTGTATTTCCTGCAGACTGCACAGGCTTATGCCTCCCTTTACCTTCTTCAGCTTCTGTGTTTTCTGATCTGGTTAACGGTATGCATGCCCCCAGCCTTCCTGGTACATCATTGGCCACCGCCTTGTTCCAACCAACCTTTGGCCTTTGTCAAACTTCTCCCTCCTCTGCTAGCTGCCGCCATCGCTCTCCTTCTTCCCTTCCTCTCCTCTCTGATGCTCATTCCCTTTTTTTTTTTTTTTACATCTTTTCCTTCAATGGTTTACCACAATTTGTGCCCCGTTGTGAGGTTGAGTGTATGATGACTTATTCACATCTGTGTGCTGTGAGAGAGAGCGAGGACAAGCAGTTGATTGAAGTGTGAGAGTGACAGTTTGTGGTGTATGTGCGTACCTGTGAGGCACTCTGAGCCTCTCTCTGCTCTGCTCTGTGTGTGTGCGCGCGTGTGTGTGTGTGTGTAGTCGAGAGATGGGGCACAGAGGAGGTGGGAATCTGGCTGGAACAGCTGAGTCTAGGGGAGTACAGAGACACCTTCATCCGACACGACATCCGAGGCTCCGAGCTGCTGCACCTGGAGAGGAGGGACCTGAAGGTACACACACTCGCACCTGTTACCACACCTCGATCTCTCAATGAATCTGTGTGAACCATCTCCTCTGACCCGCAATCAACTCTTTCTCTGTTCTATTTCTTATGTTCTTCAACCTGTTAGATGTCTCCCTGTTTTGCCACCTCTCGTGCTGCGCTGCATCGCTCTGCTTGGCTTTTACTATCTGATCGTTGCTTGGTGAAAAAGACTTGCTGTAACCCACTAACACTGTATCTGCTGAGAGGGAAAGCCTACAGGGTAGCGATGGGCTGGGACGTGATTGAGCAAACTGAGCTGGGCTGGTTTGAGTGGTAGTGAAAAATCAGGCAGTGAGTTTAAGTGTCATATTTAAACTGGCTCAGCTCAGGTTGTATGGAGTTGGTTTCAGGTGTTTTTACACAAATGTACAAAAAAGCACAGATCACACTTCCACACCTGTTTATTTTATTTCGCTCTGAAGTGTGGGACATTTCATTCCTTCATTATCAAAAGTTGTATACAGTACCGTCGTTGCTGTGGAAACGACGTTGCCACGCTTTCTGATGTGCAAAAGGATAATAGAGAGAAAAACATGAGCATGAGCACAACTGAAGAGAGCATGAAAGGCTGCAAAGAAGTAAAATGAGCATCTCTCCCTAGTAAATAAAAGGATCACTGCTGTGAGGAATTTCATCTCCTGTTCTCTTGCTAAAAATGCAAGAATTTCATTAATGATTTCATCAAGACGTGCAAATCTTGTTGGAGTACAGATTGCATTCAGATTGCAACACAGACTGTTCCACTGGCGCTGACCTCAGGCTGCCTCGTTCAGGTGGACAAAGGGCAAGTTCGCAACTGGGTTCGAAAAACAATTTTCGTTACTCAAATTTTCAATGAACCACTTCAAGAGTCCATGAAAGCGCCCTTCATGGATCACAAAACAATGTGTATGCAAATTGTGGTGTAAATACAGTTTACACATCCCTACAAATTACAAATCCATCAGTCGATGAGAAAGCAGCATTGCTATGAAATTCAGAAATCAGAGCCTGACTGATGCTGCGTTTTAGAGGCTGGTAATATAAATATTTGATAGTTCAAAAAGCATATTGGTCACAAAAATGTTTGTACTTAGCAGAACAGTTTTCAGTTGAAAAATAAACTTGTCAGTGCTCTCTGGTGGACAATCTATGTAATGGAGACACTGTTTCTGTACTGCAATTTCTTGTTGGTAGACATGCAGGATGTGCTGATATGATATATCTGTAAAGAGCTAATATTAGCTAATACCCAGCATTGTGGTCAGTTAAAGAAGTCTTTTTCTTACAAACATCACTGCACAACAAACAGGATGCCTTTGTGTAATGACAACTGACAACTCATGTCATTGTCTTAGACTTTGCCTCATTTGTCCAATTAGCTGTGTTGGTTTTATTATAATGGTTAAAAATTCAGCTGAAACAATTAGTCGATTAATTGATTAGTTGATTGACTCAAAATCAAATCAGTTTTGATAAAATAAATAAATAAAATAAAACTGCGAACCTATGCTTCAATTGATAATGAAAAGAATCATTAGTTGCAGTCCTACATAAAACTGTCCACAAAAGTTGTGGTATTGAGTTGTGGTATTGAGCAGACTGTCATCAGATTAGCGATTTTATTACACAAGTTTATGAGTCGTGAGCGTTGCACAGCAGCATTGAAGGTGGTGACGTATTGGAAAAAGTTGAGAGTTCCATGAAAAGTCATAAGGAAACTGAAATTTCTCTAATCAGTTTCTCTATTAGCACAGATATCTTTTTACTGGAAGCACTGGGTTACCAGAGCAACTGCACGTGTCATCTTTTTTTCAATGAGTCCGGCAAAAGTAGTGTGGTGTCACATTTCTTGTAAAATAGAGGAAGGGTTGTGGCTGTGATCACAAACATAATGTGGTGGAGCAGAATCATGTAACAATTTGTGTTTTGTTGTGATTTGAGTGGAAACAAGAATTTGTTATAGAAAACAAAACAAAAGCAATTGCCTATTTAAAAAGATTAAACAGGCAACTGTTTCATTCTCAGTTTATCAGGTTGTCATTGTTGCATGTAAACACAGTCAAATCTAACTTCATGAAATCTTAAAGATCCCCTCCAGACATGTTTTAAGACATAAAAAGACTCTCTGAGTAATGTAATTATTTGTGTTATATTCAGTGTTAAAAAGTTCAATTACCACATTATAAATTCTTAAAATTATATTTTCCCCTCCTCCCTCATTGAAAGAATCTATGAATATGCAAATATTTTTATTTCTAAAGTTTAATCGCTGGACACAAGATGTCTTGAGGTTAACGTATGGAGAAATGCTTCCCACAAGTCTCTTCGTTTGCGACATTTTTTTCTACCTTGCTGACAAGCTGATGTTGGCTCGTCTTGCATGTCAGTTTAACAGCCGCCCGGCTTGAACATGTACAAATGTATTTGAGAAGTTCACATTTTGAGTAAAGAATGAGAGGAAAGTAGTTAAATCCTACTACTAGAGTTTGTTTCGTAGTTTGCTGACGTGGCCTCCTGAGTGGCTGGAAGTCGGCCGTGTCGCACATGGGGCTCATCAGGAGGGGGGCCTTAAAGAGAGGAACAAAAACAGACTATTTCAGACAGAGGCTGAACTGAGGGACTGTGTAAAGGGTCAGTATGAGTTAAATAAGGACTTTTTTAAACCCTAAATCGTGATAAGATATTCGGGTAGAGCCCTATAAAATATAGACCTGGAAATGTGCGTGATACGTCCCTTTAAAGAGAAACTTAATGCCAGGCTGAAAAGCAGTGTTTTACTGCCATCTCTGGTTAAAAGATTACACCCAGCATTACTGACGGGTGTGGTCAGACGGTGTTATACCTGTAAACACACTCAACAGTGATGTCACAGTGTACTGACACAGCCTGTAGTACACTTCTACATTACTGCAGAAAGGTGAGAAGTTAAACCACTAGAGGTCAGCAAAAAGGCAAGCAAGCCAAAGGAAACTGGACTTACTTTTATATTCTTAAACCAAAACAGAGATAAATAGAGCCTTGTGAATGTATTATGGCTATTACGCACACATACACACACTGGTTTTACACACTGGAAACATACAGTCGCTGTTCAACTTTATGGATTAGAAGACGACAGCAGCAACAGTAAATGGAAATCAAAAAGCACATCATGATGTAAGATGACCAAGTGGTGTAGTCTTGATGAATAACTGCAGGTTTTTGAATGGTTGATACAATTCAAAATTCCCCTAAAGACCAATATTTGGTTATAATGTTTTACTTGCAGCTTACTGTCACTATGTTTTTAATGTGTTTGTCTTCTTGTCCCTCTTCAGGATCTGGGGATATCGAAAGTGGGTCATATGAAGAGAATTCTCCAGGGAACTAAAGATCTGGCCAAGGCCTCCATGGTTGACCTTTAACCCAGAAGCAGATGCTTCTTGAGAGGGGAAACAAACATTCCCCTCACATCGGTGGAGGAGTTTGAGAGCACCATAGGCAGTGAAGGAGAAGATAGGTATTCAAGGAGAGTCGGAGTATATCGCTTGGCTGAGAAAGCCTTTGTGGTGTAGTGAACAAGATACAATTAGCGTGTTTGTTTGTGCTTTGGTGCCAAAATGACAGTCAAGAAAGCTGATGAAAGTACAAAAGGAAGTCATGGATCTTCACAAAAAGCCATTTCTTAGTTAATATCCATTCATAGCACACAATCAGGTATGCAACTAACCATACGGTTGACAGTTGACTGGCTGTCTGACTTGTCATAACAAACTAGTAGCAAAACCAGGACTTCCATGAGTGTCCCCTTAGGGATTTAGTCTCAGTTCAGTTCAGTAGTGTGAAAAAATGAGATGTTTGCTGGATCTCTGCCTCACATTACAGAGCTAAAGCAGCCTCCAGGTTTCAGTAGCGCTGCTGTTCAGTGGAGACAGAAAAGATAAACTTGTAACATCACAGTTTAGGTGGTGATATGGAAGGTGTGGTGTTTGAAAACAGTGGGATACTGTCGCATGCTATGCTTGCTCAACTTTAGATATGTTTAATTGCATGATTAGTGTCTTGATTTTTTTTTTTTTTTTGGTGTGTGTGTGTGTGTGTGCAAAATAACACTTGAACAAGTTTTACATGACTTAAGTATTATGATGCCATTTGTTACTACTGAAAGCATCCTTTTTGGTTTAAATCAAACTCTTTTTCTAGCTTTAACTTATTTTGTTTGCATGATAATGACGTGTCAAAGATCTGTGTCAAGTGCCATATCTTTAGTCATTTAGCGTAAAATGTGCTTTATTGGTAGACATCATAAGAATTGTTTTAAAAATTGTTGATGAGGTATGACTACATGGAATTAATATCCGTACCAAAGTGAATGTCTAAGAAAACGTGATCATTTGATGACAACTCTTTATTTAGTAAGCCAGTAGGTCTTAGGTTTGAATTCCATTAAACATGGGAGAAAGATTAGTATTAGTCAGGAAGAGAGTTAAATTGTTGGTCTAAAGCCAACCACATATACTGTAGGGTCGTCTTTTTTAAGGAATACTTACAGTAAAAGGCACTTTTTACTTCTTGCTTTTTGCAAGTGCAAATCCTCATATCATTACATAGAATTAACGGTTCACCTCAACTTTTTAACTTTTGGCAATTTAACACAGTATTTAACACTAACGAGAATAGGCTAGATATCGGTTTTGAATATGTAATAGAGCAGTTGATCTGCAGCCTGCATAGCATTGTTGAAGTGCAGCTTTCTTTCCCCTTCAAATTACAAGTGAGATGTTGATAGAACACTACTTTTTCTTGTTAGTTTCTTTAAAACTGGTGGCATTACAGGGTATATTTCTATATGTGATGCTAAGTTTGTATATATATATGCACTGTATATACAGTATACCATTGTATGCAAACAATGTTTGTAAGTGTTGTAGTCTAATGCATTTGTAGATTGCTGACATGGCATGCATTGTCAACAGCTAACACATTTGATTGTGTATATTACACCATAACAATTGTGTATTGTTGATTTGGTTCTAATCTCTTGTACATGATAATGCTGTTGTATTCTAATGATGGTGCAATATTTTATCTCTTGTTTTGATACAGTCTCTGCAGCTTTCTGACATGATGTTTTTCAGTGGGGAAAAAAAAAAACCTTGAAAGATTTTTTTTTTTTTTGTACATGTACTCCTCTTCAAGGTTTGAGGATCAGATTTTAGAAATTAGACCCATAGACAGACTGCTTTTTCTTACGGACTACAAAATATCTTCCAGCGGTTCACTAGTTTGTAGTTTTTGCTCCTCTGTGCTTCCAAGATGATACACTAAAGTTAGGACTGTGTAAATGAATGAGTAGAATGGGCAGACATGACTGTTATGTTAATATGTAACATGTTTCACAATGTATTTGTGTGTGTGCGCGCGTTTGGGTGTGTGTACTACAACAGTGGCATATTGTACCTTATCATTACCATTGCCAACTAAATTGACCATGTAATATCCAATCTGATAATTTAGTTTTTCCCCTGTTGAGAATAATTTATTGCTTGTGTGTTGGTTTTAATTCTGCCTTTTACCCCCTGAGAGTCATTTGCCTTCAGTTTAAAAGCTTTTTGTTTTACTGAATATTGAGCACTAAAATTTACACTTTACAAGTTTTCATCCGTCACCTTTCATCCCAGTATCCCAGTACTATGTTATAGTACAATGTAAGTGATTTCAGGGACTCAGTACAGGTTAGTCATGTATTGTCCCTAACATACCACCAGAGGGTGATCCATCACATCTCACATCTCTACCATCCCTGAGTCACGATGTGAAACAGCATTATTTTACAATTGTTTATGCCGACAATCACCTGTGTCAGACTATTTTACACAGAATAGTGTTGCACATTGGCATGCAAGATAAAACTTTTATCGCATATTGTTAATCCTGCAACTGATAGCCAAAGATAAGTGTTAGTCACTATAAACCACAGATGTGTAAACATCAGAGATTTTCCCCCATTTTATTGCACCCTGAAGATCATTTAGTCTCATGGACAGAACAATGCCTTGTATTCATGTAGTAGATCCACATCATCTCTTTGATGACAGTTGACCTTTGGCTAGCCAGAAAATCTGGGTCTACTGCAGGTTTTGTCTAAGTTGAAGCCTTTTTTATGAGTATGTGCTTTAATTGGAGCAGTTTAATAGAACTGTACACTGCCTTGTTTTTGCAGTCAAGTTTAGCCTCACGTCCATTTGATCCCCATCACGCCAGTCACTGAACTGAATTCACTGACACTGTTGCAGTTCTTGAGCTGTGTCTGTCTGTGTTTATGCTATCTGTGTGTCCAAAGTGTCTGCCAGGTTCTGTCAGTCTCAAGTGTTTTGGCCCCAGACTTCAAGGCAAGAGAATGCTTGATCTTTCCATGCAAAGTGGAAGTTGCCACCTTTCTCCCTTGCCGTGTTTTCCAGTGGTCTGTAAATAATGCTGCAAACTGCCTGGTTTTCAAAAACCAACGAAACCCATGCAAGGATCTCTAAAAGACAGGATAACATATAGTCTTTGACATGGTTCCTAAAGTGATGGGAGTAAAGTGAGTTTCATTTGTTTACATTATGTTTACAATGGCACAGTTTTAATTTTTAAGAATATATATGTAGGTATAAACAATATTTGCATATTTATTGCCTAAGGTTAAATGATATGATGTGTATTGTGTTTTCACATTTTGAATATAATGTTACAGTCGTCACCTGTATTACTATCTGGATGATTTTGGTAAAGTAGTTGATAATTTTTATGACTACTAAGTGACTGTTTTCTGTGCCTTTTTATGGTTAGAATGCATGGTTAACTATTTATTACAATTTGGAGTCACCAAGATGTGTATTTTTGTATTCTGAATAAATAAATGGTTCAGCTTTTGTTGTACATTTTTAAGGTGCCTTAAAACAGGCTACCTATTCATATCTCTCTTCTTCAATAAAACCAAATACATATGCAGTGTGTTTGTGCCTCATTTTGCTTTAATGCTGTGCTATGAAATTTAAAATAGCTTCAGGGAATAAAATGTGTTCCAGTTGATTATGTATACATATATATATATATATATATATTTAGCTTTCCTAATGTGCCATAAGATAAATCACTTTGGGCAAACAAATTATGTGTGGCATTTCAAAGTTTCACAACCAAAAGTTGAATAACTACATTGTGACTCAAGACTGTGGGCCATCTGTGACATTTGAAGTTTTACTGGAACATTCAAATCCCTAAGGAGAATTTCTCTCCACATCCTCTCTTCTGACGAAAATCTCTCATCCACTTTCATTCTAGTCTCGCCATAGCCCTTTTACCATAAGCTAACTCCCCGTACTTCAAGTGCTTTCTCGTCAATGTTTTTTTCGTCATCATATTCAATCTACGGTAACATGTTCTTTTTCTTTTTGTTTTATTGGACTGCTCTCTTTCACCTCTTTCACCTCTGATTCATAAGCTGTTGGGAGTCTCCTAAATGTCCCTGAGAAGCAAAAACCCAATGATGAATCACATGGAATACATCTAAGTTACATATATCGTGGCTGTTGATGTGCCCACAGTTGGCTAAAGTTTCCAGGATTAGCAAATAATTTTATGTTCAAATGAATAGAGCAGACTTGAATTATTTTGAAATGCATTGGTCAAGACAAGCAATCTGAACTGGGAACATCAGCAATGTTGAGGAAATGACAAAACACTGTATGGGAAACCATTTCAACATTTTTTGAGAGAATTTTTTAAATTATTTTTTAAACAACAACAGACAAGGGACAAAAAAGGAATCATAAAAGTAAAACAAATACAATACTGCCTATAAACTATATAATATCATCCCATTAACCCCATCCACACCAACCCTCCTCTCAGGCTCCTCTGGGCAAAACAATACAAACTACTGGTAACATATAGTAAGAATTCATAGCACATTAACAATTCATACTGACAGTTCATATCAAAACATGATCAACTAAAATGGAAACATGAAAAAAAAATCTCAACAGGGGGCACTTACGTCTCTATACATAAAATTTCCTTCCTAGAGATAAGAATGATCCATTTCTGCCAACGAAACTTCTATTTCTTCTCTTTTAAGAACCTGCACTAAGGGATCCCAAATTAAAACCATTTTGATTTTTAGTCTTTGGCTTGACTTATTAACCCTTTAATGCTCTCATTTCTCATTAGCTTTGGGCAATAACAACAATTGGCCCCACAGTTTTTAATTATGAGTCTTTACCAAATGGTGGTTTAAAAAAAAAAGTTTGTTTTTTTTAAATTTGCAGTACCATCTATTTTTTTTTTTGGCCTGACATACTATATGTCAATTAACTGCTGTAAGTGTGTGGCTCAGTCAGGTTGTGTTAAGTAACACAAAATTTAAAACAGCATTACAACTCAAAATGTGGCCAACCAAATAGTTGAGCAAAGCAGTAAAAGAGCAATCAATCAAACAAAAATTGCTCAATGGGAATGATGATTCTTATTGTAGCGTTAATAGTTTTATAGAAAATAAAAGTGAGTTTACTTTCCATTTTCTCTACACATACAAATGCAAGAGCTTTCCTCTTTCCGGTTGTCTATTTTCACCTTATTTCTATAGCAATTAATTTATGACACATGAGGTTTCTTTTCATTTCTTGAGAGGCGGTTTTAACTGAATGTGTTGGCATGACATCAGTTTGTTAATGTGCCTGCAGTTTGATTGTTCTGTCTTCGACAGTGCGAGTGCGACACATATTGCTTTCTCGGAGTGCGATTGGTGCTGCCTCAAACACTCTTGTTTTCATGGGAAGAACGGTAAAGCTGAGGAAATGGGAGTTAGATTCATTTTTGGGAATCGGTAAAATCGATCGTAAGACGGTAAAGTGAATCTACCTTCATGATTTCGTCCAGTGTACATTCAGGGCGGGGCTTAGTCTTGAGAAGAATCAAGTTAACTGCCACAAAAGTCCCAAGCTCTGAAAATAGCTTGAACAAACTATCCTGTCTCGATCAGTTTAATCTTTTAAACTGATGGAGTGTGGTGCCACTGAGGGGTCTTTGTGTTTTTTCTGTTCTATCTGTTTTTAATTGTTTATTTGTTTTTATTTCTTGTATGACCTTTTATTCCTATTTTTATTAATATTATTATTGTTTTCATTCTCTATTATACAGCTCTATTATTTATTTTATTGTGATAATTTTACATCACTGTCTCCTTGGTTTTTATTGTAGGCTATATAAAGCACTTTGTAAACTTTGTTTTAAGAAAAGTGCTATACAAGTAAAGTTATTATTATTATCTGTGATGAACACTGTACATGTTGCCATTTTCTGGTCAGGGTCTGGTACAGCATTTATTAGGTTTAGCAGCCATAGATCCTCTCCACATTTAGTTGTAAAAATGAAGTAATCAAGAATAGGAGATAGGAGACCGAGACGGGTGAATCAATGATTCCCTTCAGCAACATTAACATCTTTTTTTTAAAACTTCATTAACAACACAGTAATATAATACAAATAATAGTACAGGGAGTATTGGAGAAAAATCACAAAAACACAAGCAGAAATAAAGTTATACGGTGTAAGAATATAAATAATACAGACATTAAGAGGGTGAATAAACAATATTGCAAATTAACTTAAATCATCTGACAGTGCTGTCCACAATGTTTCTCAGGAGATGAGAAAGCAACTTTAACGTCAGCAAGAAGAGTTCGAAACGGGCGAATCGTCCACGAGTCGCGCATTCAAACACAGCGGCTACCGTCAGCGCTGCTGGAGTCCGTCACTGAGCGGTGAGGTAAAAACGACTTGATAAAAGCAAATAACGATGTTTAGAATAACCCTGCAAATGACATCAGAGTGCTGTTGGTTTGGTATTTGAATCTACGTTACCGTTAGCTTGGTGGCTAGGTGCTAGCTAACGACACTGAGGTGACATCACAGACCGAGCCGACCGCGGCCTGGTTCTGCTGCTAGCCCGGTGATTGACAGCCTGTCAACTAGCAAGGTGGCTTATTTCATTTTGGACGACAGTCGTCTTATCTCTTCCGATGGGTTTTATTAGCAACGTACATGTCTGGAGAATTTGAGGCGGCAAGCCAACTAATTAGCAACCGCTTGTTAATTTTGGTAACGACTGCAGCAGAGAGCTGAGTGACCGTGAACCAACATCAGCATCCACAGTGTGGCCTGCGAGCAGCCCACAAGCTGTGTTAACATTAGCCAGCTATTCTTCCTCCAAACAGCCTTTGGTAATGTTGACAGGCAGTTGACATCTTTAGCGCATATTATTTGTAGTTAGCAAATGCGCAAACCATTCATTGTTATTTAGAAGTTGTCAACGTCAACAAGTCAGATGTGTTTTGATGTTGCTGTTTCCAGTACCAGTCATGATGCAACAGACAACATATTTGACTGTTTGGTTGCAGACAATGCTAGCTTTTGCTCTTTTTCTTTGAGTGTTTCAGCTGTGGTCAGAGAGAACACCACAGTGGTGGCATTTAAAGGGAAAGTCCACCCTAAAAATGAATTTACATCATGCTGTTCCAGTAGTTGTTTGTTGAACAGCAAAGTTAGTATCTACAAACACTGCTCAAAGTCAGAGGCTCAAATGTATGACATCATTGGGTGATATTTTGTTGATGGTTCACTGACAGTCAGTTTATTGTAGTGACTTTTATTTCAAGACAATAATTTGTTCTGTTATTCTCTGTGAAGTAGAGCATTATAGATTAATCGTTTGGTCTGTGAAATGTTGTAAATAGTGAAACCCATCGCAATTTCCTGAAGTGCAAGGTGATGTCATCAAATTGTTTTGTGATCAGCAGTCCAAAACTTCAAGATATTTAATTTGCTATCACAAAGAACAGGAAATCAGCAAATTCTCACAATAGGAAATGCACAGGTGTAAATAATAAATGACGGTTGAATCACATTTAGCTCCTTCACTGTAACTAAATGGGACACACGAATAGCTAAAGTCGTTAACCATTGTTAATGTTATAAATAACACCTGTGCTTTTCCTACTATGACAAGTGAAGTCAGAATGTCTGCTGTGAAAAAGGCTTGTTGAGAAGCTGGAACCAGGGAATCTTTGCTTGAAAAATTACTTGAATGATTAATCGATTATCAACATAGTTGCAGAATATTCATGTCTGTTTATCAGCTAATCACTTTATCGACTAATCATTTCTTCTGTGGAGCATCCCCAGCTCTGAGATTTGTCTCTAGATGCAGTCAGCACCACATTTTCATTTTCTAGTTTGTTGTCAGCTTAAGACATTATAGAAATAAATTCTGTTTTAGATTGCATATTCCCTTTAATGTTATTTTCACTTGTCTGCCCCACTGATATCACTTGACCCAAAGTCACCTGTGCCTCATTAGAGAATGTGAGTTTTTCTCATGTTCTTTTTGTGTCTCTCTCTCTCTCTCTCTCTCTCTCAGTCTGTGTTTATCTATCCTTCCGGCCACCCACACTCAGAAATGCTCAGAAATTGGCCCACAGCAGCTCCCAACCAAATAAGATTTTAGTCTACACAGTTTCTGCCCTTGACAGGTTGTTTTGCTGTCTCCCTCCTAAGATGATCACAAACACTCCCCAGAATCCTTTGATTGGATCTGCTTAGCTCCAGCACATTTTCTGTGTGAACGGTGATAATTAGTTTTATGATTCAGCCCATGAGGATTTGTTTAAGCCAAAACGTAGTTACACTTAATTGCAGTTTTTCCCTGACATGAGTAATACTAAATACATATGGAATTATGTGGCCACATTATTAGCATAAAGTGGTGATGTAAGCCTATTACGTTGATTATCTCATGCTGTAACACTCACTGCTAAAGCAGTGAAATAAACATGAAACATCCCAGGCTTAAAAAACAGACTTTGCCATCTATCTCATGTTGTTCATCTCTGTTTGAGATAGTCACAGCTATAATAGACGTCATTGTGCCTGCATCCCTTGTGAGTGAATTGGGATGCACTGCATAGTTGTGGTTAGGCAGCAGTGGCTGGCTGTGTTGTTTTTGCACAGCCCACCAAAGCACCCGTGAGAAGCCAGGAGGTCCTGGATCACCAGAGGAAGCCAGTGGCATGTACTCTACCCCTCTGGTTCTCAGGATGCAAGATGGGCTGATCAATAGGACCGCCTGCTTGCGTCTAGACTCAACTAGCTGCTTTGGACGATACCTCAAAGGAGAGGCTTGGATTTCTTGGGAAACTTTTCCTTCTTGTACACTGTAAATATTTTGCCTCCTTTACCCGCTCTCTCATGCTGCTTACTAAGTGTGTTTCCCCTGCTCAGTGCACACACCCCTGCTCTCTTGCCTTGCTGTTTGATCTTTGATGCAGGCCTGGCTGTTTAAAAGAATATCAAAGAAGGATGGCCTACTATAGCTTAACCTCACCAGCAGGACAAGTCCAGGCCTACTTTTAAGAGCTTGATTCACACGGGTTTAAAGAAAGCTTTGGTATGGTTGTACAGTCTTAAAATTGTAGTGCACAAACCAGAACATTAATTGTATTACCTGTCATTACGTCTGTATTAAAATGTCTCTAATATGCGTCACTGGTTTGAGTCTGTGTCTGAATCGATAACGTTATGGCTCAAGTAATCCTGTTTTGGCAAGTAGGTGTGTAATGGTAGATAGAGACATGGTGTGATATGTCTTTGTTTACTAATAGCCCTGATAGTGTCACTGCTTTGTCATGTGATTGTTGCTGTGGTTGAGGGTGAGGCAGCTGAGTAGCACATAAGAGCGAATACAGTCTCACATTAACAACACTTTTACTTGCTGAAGACTGTTGACGGAATTAAAGAGAGAATCTCGAAAAAAAGGATCAGTCACGGGTCTGAAAGGGATGATGTAACTGTGAATTTCTGTCCTCTTCTTAGTTTGCTCATTTAAGCAGTTAAACCTTACTCTCTGAATGTCTTCGCCACGCCACGCACTTTATCAACCTCTATTTTTCCTTCTCCCCCGGCACCTTTCTATTTACAGGTGAACGGCCAGTCAGCCAGCCAGCTCTCTGTTGCAATGGATGCCTGTGCCCGTATTAGAGGAGCCCCACTAAGGTCCAGGGCCTCAGTCCGGAAAGAGGTCTGTCTACAGGGATTCTTTATGCCTGCCATCACATCTGACATTTATTTATTACCCGGACAATTGCACCTGATATCAAAAAGCAATTTTTTGAAAGACAAAGTGAAATCAGATTTAGCTTGCACAAAGCAATGACTTCTGCATTTTCCTTCCGCATGTTATGTTGATGTTATGTTAAAAAGCAAAAGATCTGGTCTTGCCTGTTTGTCCGGTATTCATTAAGTATAATATACAGTATTTATATGAACTCTTTGATCATGTGCTTGTTGTTGCTGTTACTTCAGTCTCTAATGTGGTGAGGCCAGTTCAGATCTTCAATTTGTTTTTGAATATCAGACTGAATATAATCTGATTACCCACAATCCATGTGAAGGTCATGTGTAAAGGCAGGCAGATGCACTAAATACAGTTCTTTTTCTCAGTTATCTTTCATGCACGCTACGGTGAAGGACAAGCGCATACACATTGGTTTCTCATTAGGTTTGTTGGATGAACATATGCTTAGTGAAAAATACCCTGCGTGTGTGTTTGCAGACTGTGCGTGACAGCGGGGCGCAGTGTGTGAAGAACCTCTTTAGGAACAAAAAGGAGCTATGCAGCATTGGCTTAGAGCTCCCAGCCAGAGACACCACGAGACTGACAGAGGTTTGTCACACACTGACATCAGCGCAAACATATACAAAGCTTAATTAATGCCAAATCAAGAGATATTAATATTGACCATTGATTGTGCTCTTTCAGATTCATTTTGTGTGTCTGCCTGGTCAGTGTGAAGGGGAAGATGTCGCTCAACAGGTATGTTTTCATAATTGCATTATGGGTAAAGATAAAACACTGAAAGAATACAAATCCAGTCTTGATTTGGAAGTGATGGACACTGGGTCCGTTTAGAAGTGGTAACATAGAATAATTTGCCTTTGTTTTCTCGGTAGTTCTTGTAGTTAACCAGTTGAGCTCAAAGCTAACATGCGTCATCTTCCTCCTCAGGCTTTGTCATCCCTTCCAGCTGGGCTGTGTGAGCTACTCAGGTCCCTCCACGTTCACGGCCTCAAGAATGACGAAGTTCTGCTGCTCAAAGACACCCGCAGGCTGGCAGATCACAAGGATGCCGGGCCTCAGGTGGGTGTCAGACCTTTCATATTGAAGGAATGTGTTTGATCATCATGTTGAGTAAAGCAAAAAGTGGGCAGAAAGCAGGGAAGTGAGCGGGGTGAATAAGAGGAAGTAGTTTTTCTGTGCACTGCAGTTGGTTCCTTTAAAAAAAAAAAAAAAAAAAAGAGAAAAATGCACAAGTGGCTTGAAAGAAGTACTTAAGATAAAGCTTTTTTCCATAACATTCTGTCGCAGTAATTTTCTTGGAAAGGCTATCTTTATCTTGAAGCCAGGACAATTTTGGAGAATCATCTAGAAATAAGATACTTTACACCAGAAACATTGAATACACAATTGAATACTTTAATTACATACTGTTATATTTGATATAGATATAAAATGTAAATTACTTTTTAAGTGTGACATTTTTGTTACGTGTTCCTAAAATTCTTGTTGCTGTTGATGAAATTGTTTTCCCATTTCATGGCCTTGTCTGTCCCTGCGTGTAAACTAGACGTACTGAGTCTTTCTCACGCTTTAGAAGAATCACAGGTGGGACAGATAGACCAAGTTGTTGTCTTTTCAGCCCACGACTGTAACCTTGTCCTTCCTGGTCCTGTGGGTTCACAGGCCTTGCAGCTCACTCTGTGGTTTTGTTGTCCACTGCAGACGGTGAGACCTCCCACCTCTCTACATTACAGAGTGCCAAGTGATTTTGCATTCTGCATATGCAACATATCAACTTGCAGTCAAAGTGCAGACATAACAACCCACTTCCGACCCTCTTTCCTCCCTCCTGTAAGATCAGAATAAGAAAATTTCCCATGTGAATTATTTTTATTTTCAAAAGCCATGATCTTTTAAATTATCAGCTGGGCTTGTTTCCAAGTGATGCAGGACATTGTCACTTTGACAGTTGTATAGACTCTGCTTTCCTGTCGCTGTGACCAGTTAACCAGACTTCTACCAGTCTGTATTTCTCTTTGCCTTCTCTTCCTTCCTTTTTATTTTTCTCGCTTTCTGTCTTACTATGCTGTTTCCCTCTGCCTGCAGTGTTGGTTAAAGGCTGTGTGTGTGCTGAGGCACAACCCCAGCACTAGCGTCTACCCTCAGGCCACTGTAGCATCATTAGTGGGCTTGCTTGGGTGCTACGTGGCAGGAGTCCGCTATGCTTTGGAGCTACAGGCTCTTCAGAGGGGAACAGCTGAGTCCAGCCAGCCAGAGGAAGATGACACCAACCAGTCTGTCTCATCAATCGAGGATGACTTTGTCACAGCCCTGGAGCATCTTGAGGAGGACGACACAGGAGACAATTCCTGTAGGTTTAACATATAATGTGTAGTGGCATTTAGTAGCTTCAAGGCTCTTATGCAGAGAGAGAGAGAGAGTCTTGTGACCCCATCAGTTCAATAGAGATATTTTTGAAAAATACAAAATGTAGACATGAATTTAAAAGCCCTTTGTTTTTATACAGTCATAATTTATGCATTATTAATTAAATAAAAGTGGCAGGAATTTAATATCAGCACACCGTTAGATGGCAATAATAAGTTATGTTCTAGTTGGGTTACACTTTTTCCTCTACCTTTTGTATAATTATGGCAAAATGGATGAACTGATTTGTTTGTAGCCAGATTTCTTTTTGGATAACTTTTTGTAACGTTTATCTTTTATCCCCTCTTTGTATGTATTTTACATAATCGGTTTTCTCCCATCTCTCTATGTCCACAGCTTCCTATCGCCATTTTAAAAAACGTGATGTGGCATCACAGACAGTCCCAGCCCACAAGAGACGGAAGGAATTATCAGGCTCCCGCATTATCATAAGCTCGTCTTCGAAGAAGTATTCGGCCAAGCATAGGTCAGGTCCAGATGTATCTGTGACAGTGCAGAGATCATCAGGCATGGAAACCCAGTGGACCTACTGCAGTCCCGGCGCCCGTCTCCCCTCACCTTCGATTCATGTCAGTGAATCTGAGGAGTCCGACTGCTCCAGCCCCAGCCCAATCATTTTCCTGGATGAGGTGGGCTACCAGAAGAGCCTGCTGGCTAAGCTGGACATCCCCCAGGTGCCTGGGGGCCCCAGAGAGCGAGTTGAAGATTCAGACTCTGAAGTCAGTGAATTCTTTGACAGTTTTGACCAGTTTGATGACCTGGAGGAGCTGAGCTCAGAGAGCTGCACTCTCACACTGCCTCTGGATGCCATCAGTGCCCCAACCACACAGAAGAAGTCCGCTGAGTCCAGCACCAGTGGGTCAGCATCCAAATATGTTTCTAGAGGCTGCTCGACAAAGGGTATGAATCCTCACCGCTTTGACCAACCCACTCTCCCAGCCAATGTGAAAAAACCCACTCCTCTAAAACCAGGTTCTCCCTACTCACTCCACTCAGAGGTGCCTGACTCCCCTCGACCAGTGCAGACCCCCTCTGAGGACAATGGTGGCCCACTCTTCAGTCCCATCAGCTCCTCGGCCTTCAGCCCCCTGGTGGACTCTAGTGGAACACTGGAATACTTCTGGAAGAAAGATGAAGATGGACAGGACAGCTCAGAGCTACGTAAACCTCAAGATCTCTGTTCTTTATATAAGACTTATTCAGACTTTGCCAGCAGCCTGTCGAAAGAAATTCTGGGGTCTGTGTGTGGCTACCAGTCTGCCGTTGACATTAGTGACAACAAGAATCTTAGCTGTGTCTGCCACAAGGAATTCAAGAACCCGTCGGGCTACCTGATGAAGCTCTCAGAAATCCAAGAGACTGTAACAGTGGCCAAGCTGCAGAAGAAGTCCCAGTCTCTGAAAGATGGCATTCAGAGGTTTGCCACCGACCTTGTGGAAATGAGTCTGGGCAGCGCTTTGCGAGACCTCCAAAAAGGTGTATCCTCCTGTACCACTACCCTCTGTCACCTAGCTGCCAGGCTCACCTCTTCAGTGTTTCAGATGGCCTTCCATGAAATTGGCATGCGCCACGCCTATGTGTTGAAGGAACGAGCAATCAATGGGTTAGCTGGCTTCCTAGTCGGGGAGGCTGTGTCTGGGGCGCTGAAAGAGTTCCTGACAGTGAAGAAACAGATTTTCCACAACACAGTGACACGTTTTGCGGCTGATCTGGCTGAAGAGCTGGTGTTTGAAGGCATAATGGAAGTGTGTCAGTTCTCCCACCCCTCAACCCCTCGCACCCCTAGTGATTGGTCCTTTGGCCATGAGGAAGAGGAAGAAGAGGAGGTTGTTTCCTCCTATGCTTCAGACTTGTCTGAGTCCGTTATCCAGGAGGCCTTCATAGAGCTCTCTCAGGCTGATGTTGCCTTCACTAGCCAAGCGGCTATCAGTGTGTCTCTGGACAACATCTGTTATGTCAGTGCAGAGAACACCAGCACTCACACCTGCAGTACCTTTGCTAACCAGCAGATTTTCAGTGCCAGCTCAGCTGCAGTGGTCCCAGGGCCCTCAGGAGAGGATGCTACCTGCACGGTGAAGAAAGCTCTGTTTACTGTGTCAGGCATGGCCAGCTGTATTCCTGTGCCCCAAGCGGGACAAGCCCTCTCCCACGTCCAGGATCCTGAGGAGACCTGCCAGAATAAGTCTAGCTTGCCAGATACCTCACAGGTCAGCTCCAAAAGAGCAGCAGTATCTTCCTCCGATAACACCACATCTACACAACCTCACCTTTACAGCCATGGAACTCAGACCCCCATAGGAGGAGAGGACTCCTCCCAAGGAAAGTCATCATTCCAAAACTTCTCTGGCAACATGGTGGATATGATCGTAACTGAGGCTTGTGAGCTAATAACCGCTTCTAAGATGAAGAAGAGTTTTGGTGAATGTGCTGGTTTCCTTACGAAGACGATCGGAAGCCAAAGGGGCTCTTCTTCTAAGCAGGATACGGTTGATTATGAGGCTCCAGATTCCCCTTCAAAGCAGGGAGCTGATAGAGAGAGTTTCAGATATGACTCTAGAGATTCTGGGTATGATAGGAAGGGCGTCTTTGTTGAGCAAGTAACAGACCTCAGCATCCCTCACATTTCCTTTCAGACAGGCTCTCAAAGCCAAGGGAGAACCAGCTGTGAGTTGGAGCCCCGGACCCGAGGTGTGGCTGAAACACATCCTGTGATAATGGATACTCTTGATGTGCCAGGTACAGAGATGGGTGGACAAAGGAGGATATCTGTTCCTGGGGATGACTCGGCTCCAAGCTCCGGGCAAAAATCTGGTGGGACTCCTGGCACCCCTCCTTCCACCCCTCAGCAGCCCAGTGAGGTGTCTAAAGAGAAACAGATAAAACAGTTCTCAAAGAAGCTGAAAAGCAAGCTGGCCAAGGAGTTTTCCCCTGCTACCCCGCCTCCAACCCCTCACGATCAGCCCGAGCCAGGCCCAGGGCCAAAAGACATCAGCCCTGAGGCAGACAAGGCTGAGTTCATGCTCAAACTGATGAGGTCTCTTTCTGAGGAGGCAGATGGCAATGAGGATGAAGAGGAGGAAGAATTGGCAGAAGAGGGTGGTGTTGGTGGCACTAACAGATGTTTAGAGACAGGAGGTGGCCGGCATGAATTGAACCAGATGTCCGCTCGCAGAATGTCTAACAAGGAAGCTCTCCATTATGCTGAGCGGTTGGCTTGTCACATTGTCTCCATGGCAACAGAGATGGACACCCTGGGAGTAGCAGAGGAGGAGGGAGAGATGAGCAAGGGCAGCGAGAGGAGGAGAGACAGCGTGGCTCAGTTCTCAGAGCAAACCCTGAACACCTTATGGGTGTATGCGGGGGAGGTGGCGGGAGAGGTCATCAATGACGTGAAGAGAATGGTGAGCTCCGCACAGCAGTGTCCATATCACAGGGCTCTCAGAAGAAGAAGCTTGGACAGGTCTATCTCTGAATGTTTGCATTACCACCACCAGCACCAGTCTCAAACCAGTACAGACCAGAACAGAGACTGGAGAGTAGGGAGACTGGCTGAGCAGTGGTCTAACGACCTGATTGCCTCTGTCTTGCGGTCTCCCACCTCCACTTCAAGCACCATCTCCAGCTCCAGCTCCGGTCTGTCCTCGGAGTATCCCAGCTGTGAGAGTGTGACAGATGAATATGCTGGCTACCTCATCAGGGTGCTAAAAAAGGAGGGAGGCAGTAGGGAGTTGGTCCTAGATCAGTATGCCAGCCGTTTGGCTTACCGCTCCATAAAACAAGGCTTGGCTCATGCCAGTCGCAAGATCAAACAGAAATCCTCGAGCACCCGCCTTCACTCCTCAAAGTCCCTGCCAGATGAATGGAAGGCTTCCAGTAGTGAGGCCTCATCACCCAAGGACAGAGCAGAGTCAGTGGCTTGTCCCCCAAGTGATGATGCTCAGTGTTGTTGCAAGGACTCTGAAGAGCAGGGCCAGAGGGAGTACATGGATCTGGTCAACTTTGCAGAGTCCTTAGCATACAACATCACCTGTGATGTCACACGCAAGCTTCATCTTTCCTCTGTGCGACTGCCGAAGTCTCTCACTGACCCATGTCTTTACAAGAAATCCAAACTTGAAAACATGGCAGAGAATCTCATCAGGAACTCCTTCTCCTGCCCTCTGTTGTCCAAGGAGGGTAAGAGCAGGCATTACCACAGCACTGGAAGCCTGTATGATGGAGGCTACAGCAGTAGGGTGATGCAGGTCATCGAGCATTATGCCAGGAAAATAGTTGATGACACTCTGAAGATGAGCCTGGCTTCAGTTGGACATTCATCCCGGGACCACCAGAGGGCCCAAGGCCAGGACAGACACTCTCACACCCAGAGGTTGTCTGAGGGAACAGCACTGAGTCAAGCCCTAGGGGAGAGGACGTGCCGTTACTGTCAGGTCCAGGAGTGCCCCTACTGCACCAAACTTAGCAGGCACCACCACCAGCCTGTATTACAGAGGAGGAAAAGGGGGCAGGAATGTCAGACAAGGGCTGAGCGGCTCTCCGGCCTAGAGATCCCCAAGATCCATATTGACCTGGACCACAGGGCAGCGTTCGCGGAGGAGATGGTCTCAATGGCAATGGAGACAGCTAAACGTGAGCTAAGCAACACCAGCCTTAATGCCGACAGTGGCATCGGCCATGATGGAACCAGCTACGCAGAGAGCCTAACTGCTGAGATCATGACCTCAGCCCTGTCCAACATCTGCCAGGCTGCCAACATCAGGTACACACACCAAAATTCACACCAGCGGTAGCTTTTTATTCACATTCTGACTGTCAATATGTTCCTCTCATCATTGTGCAAACTTATCATTTAAGCAGGTTTGTTTAATTGTAGAGATACACCGATTGCAATTTTCTCGACCGATTCCGATTTCCTTTTTTTCCTGCTGATTCTGAGTTTGGCCGATTCCATTTTGGTTTCTTTTTAAGAACTATAATTGACAGCATACACGAACATTTTTATAACTTTTCTTGAATGGAAAATTCAATTGTATGTTCATAATAAAACATCGTTCATATAAAACATAAAACATGAACACAGTATTTGGTTTTCTAACTATATGATGAATTTTTAAGTTCGTTGAAGTCAACTCAAAGTAAAATACTGATAAAATATTCGTCAGTGGTATAGATGAACCCTGTTGGGTACCACATAGTACCTTCCCACCCTGTTTTTCACCTATAATATTTTGTAATTACCTAAAAATTATTTCTTTTAGTGTAATCAAAAAGGACTTTACTTATATAGCAAATATCAACTCTCATGTCACGGTGTACAGGTTTTTCACTCTGCTCTACTTATTTGGTCATCATATCTATATTAATATTTATCAGCTGTATTAATTCAAATGTACTATTTTATATTTTCCCCTACAGATTGAAACACACAGCAGGATTCATGTCAATGTCAAATAATGAGAAATAGGTTAAATTAAATATAATATAAACAAAAACGGCAGCAGTATTAACAGCAGAGCCACACTTCAGTTGATTTTGAATAAAACATTAATGTCAGACTTTTCTTTAAAAGGTAAAATCACCTGGTTTCAGATAAAATGTGTGTAAACAGCTGAACACGTCCCGGCGTGTAAACTCCATATCTATATCTATATCTATATAGACCGACTCACCATCTATCCCATCTTGAGCAGACCCAGGATGGTCCGGGTGTAGCCTGTGTTCAGGCCGCTGTCTGAGCCCTGCCTGTTGGTGGTTGTGATGATAAAATGGGTAAATTAAACAAAGTAAAAACTGCAGCAGACATCCTGTAACATTTCCAGTCGACGGTGAGTCTCTGCTGCTCTCAATCTGACATATGAGACTGATCGCAGCTGGTCACCAGTTGTGGCCGATCAGCTGAAAACCGTCCGTTTTCGATCAGTGGCTGATCGATCGGTGCATCTCTATTTGATTGCCTTTTTATTGATTGGTCAATCAAATGAAAAACTGGTCCTTTTAAAGCTGCTAGAATTTTACATTTGCTTCTCGCCTAAACTTTACCATTTTATTACAAAGAGAAGATTGTCCTCATTAATTTAATCTGGAAAATTCGCATAAATTCTGAAACTCTCACCTGTTTATGTCCTTCCATCTCCTTGTGCATGTAGCTCTCCAGGCAGGGAAGCCACTGAGTCCACCGTGTCCCAGCAGTTGAGTGTGGGAGATGACAGTCTGGGCAGCTGGTCTAACCTGAGCTTTGAGGATGAGCATCTAGATGACAACAGCAGCTTCCTCCACCTCAGTGACAGGTATACAACCACTACCTATCTTCACCCAAACAGTATATCGCATACCAAATATCCAGTAACTTGTAGAATACACTGATGCTCTTACCTTTAGTCCCAATATTGTGCTGAAGTAATAAGTAATAAACACCATTGCACATTATCAGACATGTAACTAACTTATCTGATGAATATAGATATATTGGTGTAGGCGTGTAATCAATCAAAAGTAGGAAGAATTTTTCAAGCCTGCGCTTTTTGTGTTTTCCCAGTGTTTCCCAGAAACACAAGTGTTTTGATTTGATGACAGCTGCTGTTGCCGTCATCTCACAGGAGTCAGGGTTTTCCAACAGAAAAGCAACAACAGGTGGCAAATGTTACTGTCTCAGCCACATATCACACTGTGTTGCTATATTTGGTGTTTGCTTTACATTTGAACAAACTAATTTCAGGTTTATAAAATACTTTTCAAGAAAACATAGGATATAAGCGAAAATTAAAATTGAATTTAGACAGCGGCACATGTTAGGATCTAACATGCAGATTAGTGCAGAAACACGCTTTCATTGCTGGTGTTGAGTCTGTTTTTTCGCAGGAGTCTCCGATGGTTGAGTCTAGATGGCAGGTTTCCCAAGGTCAGCACATGGCACAGTGTATGGTTTGGGAGTCTCACTTAGACTTCACCGCCAAGAAGCAATTTTCTATGATTTTCCCAAATATTGCGTTATATTTGAACTGTCTAATGGATATGTTGTTAAAGACTTTGTGTAGCAGTCTGTGCAGCCAAGTGCTTCGGACAAAGTTTGTGAAATACACCACAAGGATGAGGACCAAGTAGTAGTTGTGACAGATTTGGCCTTGTCCACTCAGATGGACATGACCACTGTGTATGTGTATGCAGACAGAGACAGAGAGAGAGAGCGAGCGAGAGTGGGAACGAGTGAGTGAGTCTGAGTATCAGCCCTCTCAATGACATGGTCCCACACAAGTCTCCGGTCTCTGGGAAATATGCTGTTGACATTTCTGGCAAAGGTTACTATCTCTATGGAAGCAAAACTGACAACATTTTAGATTCTTTCCCAAGATACTGAAAGAACACAGTGTTAGCAGCTAGTTATTTTGGCCATCAGGGCCAAGTTAATGTATCATAATATTTTCTAAAGGTGTGTCTTTGAGTGCTCTCTACACTTCAGGGTCTGTTTCTACAGGAACAAAGTCTGCCATGTGTAATTCATTCGACTCTCTTCAAAAAGCTGCTGCAGTCATATCCGCTCAGCAGATGAAATAACGGAAGAAAACAAAACACCTTCAAAAGCTTATCGAGACACTGAGCATGTTGATTGATTAAATGAACAAGCTCTCACCATGTGTCATCCACTCAAACCACAGGGAGAAAGCTTTACCTTAGGTAATGCAGATTAATGGAGTTATTTTTAGATATGAGAAATGTTCTTGCCTTCAGCCTCACTGTGGGTGCTGCACGCCACACTGTACAGGTTCCAGCCAGCAGGCTAATCATTGACTAATTACAAAGAGAGTGTGTTGTTGTGCTTCTGTTGCCAGCTGGTTGTCCTGGTGGAACCCACAGGATTAACGGGCTTATGCGAGGACAAGAATGTAATGATCTCACATCTTAGGCCTTTAGCAACAAATTGTCTCGATCAACATTACAGATGATTGAGTGGGATTTATGATGGAAAAATCTGCATCATTTGGAGAATCCTCCTCTGTTTTGAACCTCATCTGACATTTAGGCTGCATTCACAGGTTGTGCGGAGGTGTGGGTGTGTTTATTTGTGCTTTAGAATGTAACCACTATGAAACAATCAGAAAATGTTTTATTTCGCTGATTCACTGCTTTGTTCTTGCTACCGCCGCTCCCTCTCTTCATTCACTCTCTAGCTCGCTCCACCGACGCTGCGCTCTCTCTCGCTCATGCCCTCAGCCCGCTCACGCTCTCTCCCTCTTTTATTCTTGTCTTTTTAAAAATGAGTCAGAAAGCTGACAGAAAAGTCAACAAGTAAACAAGGTTCTTCTTCCCGTGGGCGTCTTCGGCCCGATCGCCCGGCTTTCGTGATTGGCCACTGCTGTGCAGTGTGATGTTGGATTGCGTTGGACGGAGTTGGATTGCAAAAGTTCATTCTGGTTCAACTTCTTGCCGGACGACCGCTGTGGTTTTTTGCTGAACCCCATGCGGTCCCCACTACCGCAGCCTAAACACACTACCCCCATTCAAATTAATGGGAGGGCTGCCGTTTTTTCCTGCATTGCTGGATTTGGTGTGAATGTGGCCTTAAAGGATGAGTCCAAATGCCAGAAATATTCATCAGTCTGAGTTTGATACTGTTTTCTTTGTTTGTTTTTTTGAAGCCACATGATAACTGCAGTCAATATGGCGGATGTGATGAAACTGTTTATTATATCCTGATCTTTGCTTAGCTCTCATGTGAAAATGTCCTTCTTAGCAGATAGCCACTGTCAGTATTATAGTGGTGTGTTACCTGCCTTCTCTCTCCAGCAGCAATGGGAACAGCAGTAGCTGGAGCAGTCTGGGTCTGGAGGGGGAGGCGTGTGAGGAGCGCATGTCATTCTCCCCCTCTGACAGGTCGGTCAGCAACTGGTTCACATGGCTAAGATTCTGAAATGCCCCGTAAGACCTGGAGGTTCATCTAGAATGGAACAAAGAAATAGTTGTAGATTTTACTATGAAGCCAAAATGAAGTAAGGAAGCGTGTTACAGATCCATCAGTGGAAAATCTCGGCACTGAATTGGAATCAGAGAATTGCTTCATCATATGAAAGTGATTTACAACATTGTTCAATGGTATTTTGATTTATACTTTGTCTCATACTAGGAACCACCAGCTCTAAATATACAGTAATCTTAGACTTTTGGGCCCTACTGTAAATAGGCTTGACATGGCATATGCTTCTAGATGCTAATGTCAGCATGCAATGTATTGCTAAGTTTTACTGGGTCTGCCTTACTTGCATGTAATTAATTTGGTTGCTTAACAGGATAATTTGTAGTGTTACCATATTTTAGGGGTTCTTGTCCTCTTTGCATTAATGCTATTGAACAGTGTAAACCCTCCAGTAGGTCCAGATAAAGTGCTACTGCCTTCAGTCTTTCAGGTTTGACGTTAAAGGCCCCCATTTATTAAAAAAAAAGAAGCACTGCAGCATTGACAAATTTAATCTGTACTGCCAGCCATTTATAAACATACCATTGTTTTCTTGGGCTGGTGAATATATATGCATTTTTTCCATCCAAGCAGCCACTTGTTTCAATGTAGTACTATTAATCAACATGTTAATCATTCACTCATAGGAAACTTCAATATCTTCTCAGGTTTAGACTCAGATATTGTACAGTGATCTTTAACTTCAGTCTCTTTAATGCATCAGATTTTAGATACATAAAATCAGGATATGCCAGAAATTCATTTATCACCTTGTTTACAGACAGATTAAATAAATGTATCCCCAAGGGGGGAAAAAATCTTAAATGCAAATATAGCCAGAAGTGTCAGTGGATGGAGGCCAAGCACAAAGGGCAGTCTTCAACGTAATATGACCTTCAGAAGAATATGAAAACATGCCACACGCATAATTGGAAAGTTTGAATTGGCCATCTGGGGATTTGAGCCTTTGCATCCTCAGACAAGGTGACTTTCTGACTGCGCCACTGGGGAGACATGGTTTCCACACACCTTCTTACAACTTGAGGGAGTGACATCACATGTGCCAGACTGGGGTACTTTTGTCTGTTTAAACTTAAAACGCTTGCAGTAGTCAAAATGTTGGTGAGCAAATTCTGAAAAAATCACACACCATTCTGCTGGTTTTGGGTGTATTGTCAGATATTTTGGTGAAATTTATTTAAAAATTAGATGAAATTAAAAATCAAAATACAAGTTACAGCAAGATATTGACTATCACTGTGGACTCACCATTTGACTGATCTGAACATCTTTTGAAACACTTGATATCTACCATCTACAGATTATCTATTTCAATTTTGGTAGCATATAAATGAAGACTTGTGGAGATATAGATGTTAATTGATTTTGCATATTTTGAAAATTATTACCAAATCAATCAATCAAATCATCATTACCAAATTTTATGCATAGACTTGAGTCATCAACTTAGTTTGTGCAAACCAAATTTCGTACGAATCAATGCAGCCTATTACGAGATATAAACTTTCACATTTGTGGCGCCCCCTAGTGTCAGAGTATCCTATGACTCTGTAGCAAAGCTCAGAACTAGCATCCTAACATGCACCAAGTTTGGTTACAATCGCTTAAGCCACTTTTGATTTATGAGTGTTAATGTAAAATTGAATGTAAAGTCACAGTTTTAAAAATGTATAATTTCAAAACAGTTTTTCGAAAAATTCGAAAAACTACTTTTTTCCGGCTCAGTCCAGATATGCTGTGTACCAAGTTTGATGGTTTGTACAAAATTCAAAATGGCAGAAAATCTAAATGCAAATAGGTGTGGCTTATATGGATAGATAAAGAAAAACTAAAATAAATAAATAGATAAAAATTGTTTCTGAGACTTACGATTCAAAAGTTATAGGCAAAAAAGTAATATTTGTTGTTATAGTGCCACCATTGGGCCAATCGGTATAATTTGTTGTGGGTGAGATTTCCAATTTATCTGCCAAGTTTGGGAACTGTAGATGTTACGGTTTCTGATACCCATACTTTTAGGGCACAAGAAGAAGACGAAGAATCCCAACAAACATAATAGGGTTCCAGCAGCTTTGCTGCTTGGACCCCTAAAAATAATCAAAAATGCAAAATCAACATGGCACATGAATTCAGTGCTGTTTGTCAGCTGACCCCCAGTTCTCAGAAGTCAAAGCTTTCCACAGAAATCTGAATGGACCAGCAGGACAACTCACAGCATGATCAGCACTGACAAAATACAAACAAAATATGCTTTTGTAGTGGAGATGAAATCTCAAGCAATGATATCGATACTGGTCTAACAACTGAAAACAGCAGTTCCCTAGAACGTAGCAAAACTGTTACAAAGTTCTCGGAAAAGGGCTAGAGCTTGCAAAACTACTGATATGGTCCTTTTGTTTTAACCCTTTACTGTCCAAAGAGAAATGCCACTGTACAGAAAGAGAAAAAAAAATGTCTACACTGAACAGTAACATAAACCCAAATCCACATCTATGTGAAGCAGTGTACAGGACTGGTGATCTGCTATTAGCTTGTCTGTAGTGTTGCTCAACATAGAGTACAACACAGTATGATTGGACTATATGACATATAAATGGTATACCATGGTCTTGTGGTATATATAACAAAAGATATACTATGAGACTACATGAATTTGTCATATTTTTGCAATGTTTATACTGTGTTTATACAGTGGTAGCTATCTGTTTAATATCTCAGTGTATCAGGCCATTGTAGGCAATGTTGCAAGTCAGTCAGCTAGACAGCAATATTGGATTTTTATGGTTTTCCATCAAAGTGATGAAGTACCTTGATTTTTCTGGTCTTTTATTCACTATATTAGACAAAAAAGGAAATTTCTGTCTGTTTTTTGCAGAAAATGCATTTTATCATGATATAAATCAATACGATAATAACTATGTATATAGCACTACTCAAAAATAAAGTTACAAGTGCTCTACAGTAAAAACTAAAAAGTAAATAAAAACTAAAACAGGACCCTAAAGCAGGAAGTCTTGTCACTCTTAGTGACAAAGTGATATTTTGGAACCATTAGCAGGGCCCTGCTACAGGATCTCATATTGCTCTATAAAATCACAGTGATGGGGCATGTCTACACATCACTCACAGGGTGACATCACCTGACACAGAGGATGAGCTAATAGAAGATGACCAGCTCAGTGCTCGCCATTAGGTGGCAGGTTTCTCACAGATTTAAGTTTTGTGGTTTAGTTTCTTCTAAACATGACAATTAGAAATAGGGGAAAACAACCAAAGTGGCTCCATATACAGTCAAATAGGCTGCATTAGTCAAAGCTACAGTATGTCAGATGGGTTTAAAACATTTTTGATAAAATATACTACCGAGGCAAACTTGCTATAAGCTGCTGGCTAATGTTGTCCACTGGTGGGTTCGTACTCTTCTAGCACAGATGTTAACAGCAGTAGATGATAGTTAAAACTAAATGTATACTTGTATTGTCTGTAATGCATGAGTTTGTAGTTGTGGCTGTCCTGTCTCTCTTAGTTCTTAGTCCTCCTCATGACAAAGTCATTGCTGCTTCATGATCCTATTCATAAAAACACTGAATGTGAGAAGCTTTCCCTAGACATCCTCCTGCTGCAAAGAAAATGATATCCTTATATCATATTGAGCAGAGTCTTAGTGTCTGTAGCCGTGGGCTGTGTCAACAAGACTGTGATTAACAATCTTATAAAATGGAGAAATGACTGTTTACCTGTTGGCACGTCACACAGCAAATATTTGCACAGTTGACATAATGGATATTGAGTAGATTTTCAGGATGGAAAAATCAACTTTCACACTGATCAAGATGTACTCTTAGTCATTGTGTCTTAACTGACAAAATACATTAAGCAGACAAGTAAATTTACTGGAATATATAAAAACATTGACTGGAAATATGCAGCATAGTTTCCTCAATCTGTCTAAGATGTCAGGATTGCTTTGATTGCAGTGCTTGTGGCTTGTGATATCCTGCTATGCTTATTTCAAAGTCTGTCTGTATGCATGCCGTTAGCTTTTGCATGCTTATTGTGATTTGTATTTACTTTAATGCAGTCTCATCTGCCTCGCTATTTCTCCCTTCTCACTAACCTGCGTGTTATTTCTCATCCAACAGTGACAATACAGAGGACAAGGAGACTGAGGTCAAAGAGGAATCCAGTGGTAAGAATCTTTTACTCTCTGCAATTTTACCTTTTAATAGGTTAGTGGTAATGCTGGGTTTTTCTTATTCAATAACAGCTATTGTGAACAAAAAGATCTTAAAATGACCGATTTTGGCAAAACAAAACAAAAAAAAAAATCCAAAGCAGACAGTTTAACTTAACACACTTTTGGCAGCAAAGGGAAATGGGGAAAAGACAGAGCCCTCTCCTAATTTGAGGTCTTGCTCTCTCCACTCCTTAAGATTCAGAACAGTTGGTCTTGATTCTGGCTGTGTGTGTGTGTGTGTGTGTGTGTGTGTGTGTGTGTGTGTGTGAGAGAGAGACTGTCTGAGTGTGTCGTAGCCGGGGATTTTACCACCCCCATATTCTGCCACACTAATGCTCATTCATCCTCTCCACTCCCTCCACAGACACTCATTCTGCCTTATGTGCGTGTGTGTGTGTGTGTGTGTGTGTGTGTGTTTGTGTGTGTGTGTGTGTGTCAGACCAGAGCAGCCCCCACTGGGGGGGGGGGGGGTGCTCCTCCTAGGTCTGTTGGAGTGTGGGAACCCAGGAATGAGCAGAACAGGGCTGGGGGAGCAAATGACTGCAATGCAATTTTATTCATATTGCCCAATATCAAAAATCACAAATTTACCTCAAGAGGCTTTACAATCTGTACAGCGTTTGACACGCCCTATCCTTACACCCTCAATTCAGGTAAGAAAAAACTCCTCAAAAAATAAAAACTGTAAAAACAAAACAAAAACAAAAACAAAAGAAACCTCAGGAAGAGTAAGGAGGAGGGATCTCCATTCAGGACAAACAGGAATACAGTAGATGTTTGTACAGAATAAGCCAAAATAGCAAAATTACAATATGGAAAATCTGGATGACAATATTATAGATAGATTGTAATCTCACAAATAAGAATGTGCATTCAGGAGGAAGTTGAAAAACTTCCAGATGCCACCAAACTGGTAGGACCTGAGTCACTGCATTTAATTAGGCCAAGAGTTGAAATATAGCGAGAGAAAAGCAGTGGACTAAGAACAGATCCCTGGGGGATTCCATATTTCACATGAGAACATTTAACTGGAGAAGAGGAGAAACACTAATGTGCAACTTACGCATCTTATCAATGTTGAGAAGCGCCAGAATGACGTCTGTAAAAAAGGAAAAACAGCTGGAAGCAGTCAGTAGAAATCTATGAAAGATTAATGACTAATGATTAATCATGAATTAACTACGTTTCTCTGTGCTGCAGGGACTCTCTGTGTAGACAGGACTCAGGTACAGGCCTCCAGGACTGCACTGGTCATAGTGAACTCAGATGTCAGGGACCTCTGGCATGGCCCCCAGTACGTGACCCTCGACCCTCAGCTCAGGAGCATGCTGCAGTGGGTGGCAGCCTCCATGGCCGACATCCCTCAGATCCAACTGAGTCCTGACAGAGAGCTCCAGCAGGTGATCATGAATGTATTCATTAACCACCTCCTCAAACAAAGGTTATATTGTGTTTTTTTGTTATTTAACATAAGACCTGCCTAAACTAAGCCAGATTGTTTCAATGAAAGAAGTCATTCTTTCCATGGTTGTTGATGTTGGATGAAGTTGGCTTTGCTGTAGGGTTGGGTATCGTTTTGATTCTGCTTATCGATTGCAGTTGTTATTGATTCCCAGTTTCAGTTCCAATATGGTAAAAAAAAAAAAGAGATCACTTGTTTAGATAACAAAAATATCTTTATTCTTTTAACCATTTACTTTGACTTTTACTGTTTCATTAAAATAAGTCAACTTAAAGTCTTTTTAATTGAACATTCACAAAGTAAATACATACAATAAAAACGCATGATCCAGTCAGAACATACATTTTCTTGTGGATGCTGTGGTGTTTGATACTCCTTAGTTTTCTCTTTAGTCATCTTTCCCTTTATTGCCAATGACACATGGGCTAGGACACTGTAAGACATCAAACACTTAACATTCTCACAGATCGACGTCGTGCTGCCTTAAATATTTGGTCAAATTTGATGTGCAACCTGATTTACAGCTAATCAGCTTCCGACATGCATTGCACTTTGCCAGGTCATTTTCATTAATAAAGTGAAGCCACACTTTTGAGTGTTTACCGCAGTCCATCTTTCACTACTGTTGTGACGTTAGCCATGCCTGCTCGTATGTAAACAAATCAACACACTTGCATTGATGCATGACCTAGACAGATCCTGGCAGATAGCCACGTCCTCGCAGATATGTAGCCTTTGTTTGCAATAATAAAGGATTAACAGACAAGCAGAACCGAAATTCAAATTCTTTAACGGGTACGCAGCACTTGGCATTTTCCCAACCCTACTTTGCTGTGGAGACAAACAGCTGGACACCACCAGCTGTTGCAAATGTCAAGTTAAAAAAGTTGTATAATAATTATAGCGACCCATTTGTAAAATGTCCTGATATTTCTTGCTTTCCTGTACAGTGAATAGATTAATCCTGGTTTCCCTGCTAGAAAAATTGCTCTTTAATTTTCATGCTAAGTTGATAAGCTATCATAAGATATCAGTTTGGTGAAAATGCTGTAGTGAATTATAACTATGTGCCATTTCAGCTCCCAGCAGTGGTCCAAAGGCTTCGGGAGAGGAAGTGGAGGGTGGGAGAGCTGCTGCACATCCTGCTGCGTTACTGTGAAGAGAGTCAGTCACATAGTCACTCTCAGCCCAGAGAGGAGGCACTCCAGGCGGATAGAGAATGTCACCGCATCCCCCTCTTCCAGTGGCTCCTGGAGCACGCCTAGGCCCTCTCCTCTCCTGTCCTCTCCTCTCCTCTCCTCTTTTCTCCTCTGTTCTCCTCTCCCCTCCTCTCCTCTCCTCTCCTCTCCTCTCCCCTCCCCTGTTCTCCTCTGTTCTCCTCTCCCCTCCTCTCCTCCCCTCTCCTCCCTTCCAAACAGGGCTTGCAAACTCCACGTCCCATAGAGGGCGCCATACAAATCAGCTGATCTTACTTACACTCATGAATGTGGGCGGTGTGTGTTTTGCATTGCATGCTGCAATCAAGAGTACTTCTGTTGTATTTTGTTTTTCTTTCCACCTTCTGTTTTATTGTTGCAGTTTTATGATTTATCGGGCTGCATATATCACATGTTGATTTAGTGAGCTGTCTCCTTCGCCCACCTTCACTTCTGAACACCTTGATACCATTGTGCTTGAGCTACAGAAAGAAAAGGACCAGAGAGAGAAAGAGAGAGAGAGAGAGAGAGAGAGAGAGTGACCCACCCCATGTGTTGCAGGCAGAGACAGAAAAGCAGCGAGTTGAGAGAAAGAGAATGTGTTTTTTGTTAGGGAATCCCCATAGCTGCTGGGCGGATGATGTCATCAAACCCACAGCTCACCTCTGTGGTGGTGTTTCCACATATTAAGAAAGCAACTGTGCGCACGCATACACAACACACCACACCTTGCATTATCAGTGCTAGAAGGAATCTATGATGCACTGACACAAACCAGTTAGTCCCCATAGTGTTCTATTATTGTATTAAATCACTCCGAATTACTGTACTAGCTATTCAGTTTGCTCCAGTGAAGTGTTTCTCTGGAGCACTAAATGAGTTAAATGCTGTTGTAATGACTTATTATATTTGACAGATATGCTGCCATACACAGAGACTGACAAAACACTATTAAAGTTGTAAAACCCATATCTATATATTTTAGTAAATCATACTACACTGTAATTTAGTGTTGATGATCAAACAGGCCATTTGTTTGGCAATAGAGTGATGAATACTGCTCGAAGAAGTTGCCTCTTGCCAGTATTGGTATTCCTGTTTTATCTAATACTGTAACAATGCTTGCCTAGCAACAATCTCCATGGTTATCAAACTTAGTAAAATACCTAGAGTGGATGATGTTTACTAGGGTGGTCGATATTTAGAAAAAGTATATTTTTTGAAGATAGAGTATGTCTAATCAGACATGAAATGCTGCTCAAAGCTATGAAAGAAGCCATGATCTTGGCTTCATGTTGCCAAACATTGCTCATACGATGACTCTCCTCCCCTGCAGTCAGTAGTATGTGTTCTGTCTGTGTCAGTGGCCTTTGTCCAGCTCGTGGAAGATCCAGTGACGCAGATCGTGGATCTGTTAGTAATAGTAATTGGAGGTCTGCATCTCCAAAACCACAAGCTTAACAGCAACTGCATAGCTCAACCCTGGAATCACACATTCTGTCACCCACGCTCCACAGTCACCTTGTGGAGTGAAGGAGTCTGAATACCACAACTTCCACAAAATACGCCCCCCTCCTCTCACACACGCCCTCGTTACTCACCAGCCCCATGTGTACGTCTACACGCACAGCACTACCAGCTACTTGCTGAGATGCACTTTTTTTTTTTTTTTTTTTTTTTTGATTTAGCACAGGAGAATTTGGGCATTTCCAGCCCTGCCCTCAGACCTCTCCTGGTCGCCTTTGTGAATTTATGCCCATCATGGACGGCCTGCTCTGCTGCCAGTCGAGTTCAACTGCAGCGAGTTAACGTACATGCACAACACCCAAAACCCCCCATGCCCCTCCCCCAAAGAAAGATTATTGGGATACATTTTGATGTTTGTATTTATTTATTATTCTTGTTTTAATGAGGGACCTAAAGGATGAGATGATGCTGCGCGGTCCTCAAATTTCCTATCAGGACTTTCCTTCTTGAGTTTGAAACACTGTAACCACAGCCTTGCATCTGTTGCTATAAAGTAAGTGTCGGTGGTGTTCACCTGCATGGCTGAATCTTCATTGACTTTTTTAAGCTCAACATTCTTCTTCTTAATGTACCGGCCTACACTAATTGAGCTGCAGTGATTCGTCTGTGTCCACACTGCCTAACAGTATGCTATAGGCCTCTGCAGATGCCTTGTCTGTTCCTGCTTAAATCTCTAGGCTGCCAAATGGTCATATAATCTTAAAGGTGTTTGTCCTGTTTGATTTGTTTACATGCAAAAATGAATATATCACAAAATCCACTCTTAAAAAAAAAAAAGAAGTGATACCCATGTTATGCCTACTATTGAGAATAATAGTAGAAAAGAAGAAAGTGAAGTATTAACCTGAGAAGTGAGGGAGAGTTTATATCCTGGTTTACATTAAAGGAATGTATTAAGAGTCACAGGCTTGACACATGAAGAGAGCGCATCGCAGTGTACAAATTCTCTCCCAGTGTGAATGTTTTAGTCGTTGAAGTAGGACTCCCCCCCCCCCCAGTGCCCATACCTCTCATTTACTTTCTTTATCTACTTTACATTCCTGTGCATCCCAGATGACCTATATTGTTGTGTTTGTGAAAGCTGGATGTGTACCTGCAAAGACTCGACTCCATTTAGAAGCAGATTTGTTTTGCTACTGTTGTTCCCAGTGTTACTTTCTGACTCTCTCTGACCACAGCCAGGAGAAGAAAAAAAAAAAAGAAAAGAAAAAAAAAAAAAGATGTACCTCACATCCACTCACTTCTGTATTTTTTCCTGCTTCCTTGTAAAATCCTGCCAAATAAAGATATTTAATAAATAATGTACATGTAAGTTATATAATAGTGAGTTCACTACTTGTTCTCCCTAGTGGCATTGCTGAATAGTTTACACAGTCTAAGCTTGAGGTCAAAACTCTAAATTTGTTTATGTTGAAGCTTGGTGTGACAATAAAGCTTTTTCATGTGCTCTTATATTTTTGTCTGCTTTAAATCAAGAAATCACAGTCTTATACCATGCTAAATATTGTTTTACTTTGTCAATTTCACAGAAATCAACTTAGTTTTCCTTTTACCTTTTGCTCAATACAAAAAAAATGATTGGCTTTGCAGAATATTATACATTTTGTTATATATATGATAAATAGATTAATATATTAACAGAAAATATAATTGAAAATAACATTAAAGTCCCCTCCACTCAATATGTGATATTTATTGTTACTTAACTTTGAGCTTGACTGCAGAGTGTGACACTAAAAGGCTTCTTACATGTTAAGCTGTTGAAGGAGGAAAGTTTCTCTGTGCTCACCTTAAATCTCAGTTTAAGACGTGGCCTTGGAGCAGGATTTGTGACATCACAGTTAATTCAGAGCCAGTTGTGGTCCAGTACGCAGCTCACACGAGTGTGATGTGGAAACCTGAAGCCTCCAGTGCACAAACACTGAGAATGGACTTTACAGTGAAGTAGGAGACATCTTGTGTCCAACAGTTTGAAATGAAAAATATTTGCATATTCAAAGATTGAGGATTTTTCAAGGAGGAAGATGGAGCAGTCGTTTTTAAGGATTCTAATGAGGTAATTGAACTTATGTGGAAAAACATCAAAGACACATTATTCAAAGCAGAATATATCTGAAAAATATGTCTGGAGGGAATCTTTAATCATTTAAGTCTTATCAAGCAAAGATGTCAAACACTCACTGGTCCTGTCCTTTAAAGATGTGCAGCTTTTCTATATTGGATATTTTTGGACATTTTGCAGTATATTCTTCAGTGATGGAAAGTAACAAGTACATTTACTCAAGTACTGTCCAATTAACAGTTATGAGGTACTTGTACTTTCTTGGAATATTTCTATTCTACGCTACACTTTATCAGCTGCACTACATTTCAGAGTCAAACTGGTTACTTTGCAGGTTAAGATTTTACATTATATATTAAACTGAGTTGTTAAACTGAGCTCCACTTCAACCAGCTGCAACATTCAAGACAACATTTAAGCTTAAATGTTAATACATCAAAAATAATAATATAACACTCTGAACGGGCTGACAATGAATGTTATATTTTGCAGATAATACTTGCAGGACTTTAACTTATAATGGAGTATTTTTACACTGTGATGTTACTACTTCACTAAGAATTCAAGTACTTCTCTCAGCACTTATATCCATACACTTCACTGACAGTAATAAAAAATAATTGTCTTAGATCAGTAATGAAAGTAATCCTTAGCAACAACCAGTGTTTACCTCACTGCAACATAAACTACACATCAAAGTCAGTCTTACTGTCAGTAAAATACCTTGAGGATTTTGCTCTTTGATGAACGCCCTCTCTCTCTTTTCTACTTGTAAATCCTGATTTATGGTGGATTTCCCAGTGATAACAGCCTGCTGTTAACTACAGAGATTCCTCCAAACCTATTAAAATGCTGTCACTTTACTAGCCTTGGCTGGCCCGCCTCTCCACTGTTACCTGTGCTGCAGGTGCCAAAGGAAACAGAAGGGATGTGTATCAAAGATGGTCTCAACAACAGTGCTACAGTCCTCAGTTAAGGCTCAATACAGCTGCACAAAACAGCCATTGTTGCTGTGTGATTAGACCGTGCCACACATGCTCAAATATATAATTAGGTAATGTTTCGCTACAATGGCCAGTACCTGTCAGCATACAATGTTCTGTGCGGCGAATGAATGGAGGTGTCTGTCTGACGTGGAGGAAGAGAAAAGAAGAAAGAGAGAGGGAGGAGGGAAGGTGGGAATACCTAATTGCAGGCTGTATAGTGATACAGGAGGCAAGGAATGTGCCTGACAAGCACATCTCTGATCTTTTGAGCGGCTGGAGGCCTGCTGACAGACAACAAGAGGCTCCCAGACCAGCCATACAAGGATATGGTTGGCTCAGCTTGTGGGTGACCTGACTGAGTGACGTCATTTCCAGCAGGCTTCAAATTAGGGGATATGCGGGGGTGTGTGGAGATCTAAATCTACGCAGATTATTGTCCCCTCTTTGTGAGAAGGAAAGAAGAGTGGGCCTACTGCAAAATGGCAAAGTTGAGATTTCCTGCTTCCTGTTCCTGAGAGACATAACAAATCTTGATCCTGTACTCAACCTGGAACATTTGTTCCTTAGTTCAAAGATTCAAAGTTGACTTGGCCACCTCAGAGTTTTATCAAACAACCTGAGGAGCCCTGGAAGAAAAAAAGCAGCGTAATGACACGTATTATTATTAGGTATCTCATTCCTTTCCAGTTTATCACATTTTCAGTCATGCCAGGGATTATTATCAGGGCTGGTTCAGTATAATCAGTATGTGCACACCCAGGGGTCTAGCATGCCAGTGGGGCCTGTATGTGCAAAAAATAAAAAATAAAAATACATTGGGAAAGTCCCATTACTAACTACTGTGGGCACAAACCAAACAACATTTCAGCATGTACATGTTTTCTGTTTACTGAATGAAGTGAAAAAATAGGTGAAAAAAATGATGCTGATGAAATGAGCTGTGATTGGTTTATTGATTGTCTCATGAAGTTATTTCACAGAAATAAATGTTTTGCTCCCTTCACCTACAAGAAATTCAAAAAATACTGTTTTTTCCATAAAAAAGTTAAATTACCTGGTGATAAATCCTTAAAATCATATTTCCTCTTCTTGTGGACTATATAGAAGTTTTATAGGTTGTGAAGAGGAAAAAAAGAATCCCACCGCAAGGTCTTCTCCCTTTCAACCACATCACACGGGCTTTATAAGCTGATGGAGTTTGCTAAGTTGTCATGATGATTGATCTGTTCATATTCAAGCTCAGTAGCTGTTATGGTTTCATCCATAACATTTAAAGGATTTTTTCGTCTATGTTGGCTCAAAAGTCAGACATGAAAGTTCATTCTTGACATTGGAAGTAGTAGTTTTACAAAACCATTCCAACACACGGTCCACCGACAGAGTTTTTGACTGTCCCACACAAAAAAAGAAACCAATAATAGACAGCGCCAAGGCTCTATTACAGGTTGAGGCCCTGTAAGTCTACCAAAAAACAACCAATCGTACACTAACTCAAACAGAACGTCATACTCTACAACCATATAACGGCGACATATACAGTAACAGGACATAATATTTTTAAGAGATTTCTTCAATTTTACAAAACAAAAACTCATATTATTACAAATTTAGGTTGACAAATGCAGCAGCTTGCAATTTTGTGAGCGGGTTAGGGGTTAGGGTTGAACACAGACCTCTCAATCCGGCAATAAATATTATCCTATTATCCTATTGCTTCAAAACATCATTACGATTGTTTCCTATCATTACGTGAAGTTATTTCCTTTTCTTCTTAAAAGCGGTAGTACTCAAGAAAATGTTATCAGTGCATGTCCAGCATATTGTGAGAAAGCATTACCACGATTGAGTGGTTGAGTGACACAGACCAACCGTTATTTAGAGTGCGTCAATTGATACTTTAGATGGCCACAGCAGAGTGAGTAGCCAGGATGAGATTCTTGCTAAAACATGACCACGGAAACCCTAATTGAAGATTGCAACAGCTTCACAGAAGTGACGCCACAGGAATGTCACTCAGACACAACAGCATATAGATGCTTTTATTAATCTGTTCTAACATGCATATGAACACACGCACATACACACATACCCACAGACACACACACACACACACACACACACACGGACACACACATGCGCGCACGCTCACACACATTGTCCCGTCGAGCAATGTATAGCAGTTATTGTGCAGAAAATCATCAGTCAGCAATATAGACAGACAGACAGGAGCCCAATAGCATACCACCCTCAGTCTGCTCCAAAGTAGTGTGGGATGATGTCTCTCCAACACACACACACACACACACACACACACACACACACACACACACACACACACACGCTCTGACATCAGATAGGCAGGGTCCTGGCTTGGTGCATCCCCCGCTGCCTCCCCCGACCGTGTCGACTTGTGAGTCACTGACATCACTTCCCTCCCAACAGCAACAAACGGCTGGGTTGTTGGGAGAGTCCACTGGATGGGGGGAGAGGAGGAGGTTGTTTGAGTCAGGTCCATGGAATCCATGATATACTGTACAGTGCTTTGTGTCGGAAAGGGGAAAACCAGCTACATCATCCCCACTAGGCTTTTGTTTACTCCCGCCTGCAGAAAATCTCCTTTGTTTTGTTTTTTTGTTCTTCTCCTCCTGATGCATCTGCTCTTTCTTTCGTCACCACAGGCTAATAGGTGTGAGCAGTTAATGAGCCGAGGGGCTGAATCACAGAGGTGGGTCTGAGGTCATGCTGGATGACCTGCTGTGCTCTAGCATGCAATGCAATGAGGCACTTCTACAGTTTCTGACATAAAAACTAATACAAAAATTAATTTTCCTCTGGAAGTTGTGATCAGTTGTTTTTAGGCGGAGGTTGTGATCCTGCAGTCCAAAAACCTCACGATCCAACTGTAATACTGAAAGGTTTATGGAGTGGAAAATCTAATCATTCAAGTGTTTTAGCAAGTTGGAAAACTGAGAGTTTTTTTTTTTTTTTTTACTTTTTGCTTTGGGTCCAACTTTCCTCTCCCTCCGGATTTAAGAAAGAAGGAAGTGCTTGAGGGATTGCTCGAGTCATTTTACATTTACTCAATTCCACCACCTGCACCTTATAAGGGATTTGAAATGATTGACTCTTAGTTCATAAATTTGTTGACGCTGAGCAACTTTATGAGCAACTTATATGTCACCCTTTTATGTCTAGGACAGTGGTTGCCGACATGTTTTGTTTTACGCAACCCCACAGCCCTGTCATATGAGCTCAGGTTCCCTTCATTGGATTCATCACCAGCTGTCATCCTCCTAAATGAGTTCATTTGAAATGATTTTAAACTGCATGATATTTAACACTAATTATATATAAGTAACTATTTTTCGCACAATTGAAGTGTCTGTGTTTCAACCAGTTATACATTGCTCTTAGCAAATCATTACAACCATTTATCCATTAGCTAACCATTTCAACTTTTATATATTACTATTAGCTAACTATTTCAACTGTTTATCCATGATTACTGTAACTGTTTTGACCATCTTACTACTGATTGCTAACTATTTCAGCTGTTTTAGTAACCCTTTATCAATACTGTTAACTGACTATTTATCTATTATCTATTATATTTATTTATTACTTTCAGCTGTTCTTTTCAATCCTTTATCCATTACTTTTTGTTGAAGCTAGCTTTATATTAACTATTTCTCAGTATGTAACTGTCTATTTTAGCTGTAGCCCTTACTTTTAACTAGTGTTAACTATTGAAACTATTTGTTCATTACTTACTACGAACTATCTAGTTGCTATTTCAACTGTTTATCCATTCAAGGTTAAGCTATCTATAAGACTCATTTATCCATTACTGTTAAATGTCTATCCATTATTACTGTAATTACGTTCTGTTGTCTATTTCAGTCATTTATCCACTACTTTTAACTGTTTCAACTGTTTATCCATTAATTGAAGTAAGTAAGTAAGTACGCACGTAAGTACTGTTTAGACTTCTCTGATTGCTTGCTAACTATTTTTTATGCTCTCTATAGCAGTGGTTCTCAAAGTGGGTTCCAGGAACCCTCAGAGATCCTTGAGGGTGTTCCAGGGGGTCCCCAGCAAAAAGGGAATTGTTTATTTTCACTATTATTCCATCTATAAGTAACACAATGACAGAATGTATGGCTGTTTTGGTCATGGGTTTCATACAATTTCTGTAATAAAACATCTAAAAGCAAAAATCTTATCAGATGGGGGACCCTGGGAGAAAATCTCATCAAATGAGGTCTGTAGTCAAATCTGTGTCAGTTTAGGGGTCCTTGACATAAAAAAAAGTTTGAGAACTACTGTTTATAGGGTGACTTTGTGTAATGTAGGACACGGTCAAATGTGGGGCAGCTCAAGTATCTCTTCTTGTAACAAATGCTAATGAATGGGACTGCTGTCAAGATAAACCTGGTCAGGAAATTGAATCACACATGTGATGTCATACTTTGGGGCGGGGAAGCTTCCAACAGGAAGTTCTTGTTGTGAAGTCAAAGGTTAGTGGCAAAGGATTTAGACTAATGGGATATAAATCTGTCATAAATAAAGCAATGTTTCCGATTGCTGTCAAATTGTGTTTATAATATATTGATGTATCGAAATATGCTCTATTATGGTGAAAACATGTGTCATATTTTTTTATTTCAGTCAATTTTTCATCATCCCACTTTAGAAAATGTGGTTTGAAATTTGGGACAGCATGGTTTAACTAGCGTGGACCAGTCGTATACATTCTTAAATTGGTGAAATATGCATTTAAGCACATACAAATTATATAATTACTAATATTAATACATATTACATACTATAATACATTACTATACTATTTGTAACAGTAAAAATCTGAAATGACCAAACATGGGCATGCACTTTGGCCTTAAGTGTTTCTGATCAGAGTTTTTTATTGTATGAATTAAGGTGATTTAGACTTTTCATTGAGGGTCCCAGATTTCAGCCTGAACTGTCCCACATTAGGAAAGACACATAATCTGGGACAGTTTGGCACAAGGAACAATTTTATATTTGCCATTTCTTCTCTGAGTGTGATATCTGCATTCTCTTTTCTGATATGAATAGTAAACACTTTGGGGATTTCAGAAGGGTATTGGGTGCAGATATTATGTATTGGCTTCAAATCGAAACATATTGCTAAAGTGCCGATTGCAAAAATTGTCCCACATTACTCTAATTCACCTTATGTTGATTTTTAAAAAAATCATAATTTCTATGTTTTCAAATCAGTTAAGCTGTCAGTCTTACCACATACACCCTGGCAACGCTGGGGAAGTACCACGGGTTGGGAATCACTGCTGTTGAAACATATTAGATATCCCGTCATGTTTTCGCTGATGTCATGGTAACAGAAGTTGTGGTGGACTTTCTTAATCCTGTTGACTTTATGAGTGAGGTCGGGACAAAAGAAAGATTCCACGGAGTCACCACCGGAGTTAGAAACACTCGTCTTTCAAAACGTGAGCAGAACACTGCCCATGACATGTCCCTGCTATTGTCTGTTTGTTTCTAGGAGTGACCACATTGATACTGTAACTGTGAGTGAGTGTGTGCGTATGTGTGTGTGAAAGTCGAGCAGCAGGCATGGACAGTAACACCTCAACTCCCGGGACAATTAACTCAGACCCTGGCACAATGAAATTTATCAGCGTGGGAGCGAAGGGATGGAGACAATGATGATGGAGAGAGAGGGGAAGTAACAAGAGATAAGAGTTTGTGTCCGAGAGAACAGCTGAGTCATTTCGAAATTTTGAGTGTTTATCTGAAAATGATTGGAGGAGTGCAGAATGAGTGGACCTTGGGTGGAGGGGAAATATCTTAGTCAAGAGGGGCTGCTCGTGTTTCCCAAACCAACAGTTCTGTTTTGACTCTTTGGTGATTGAAAACAGCCGTCGGAGCCTGGTGTGGACCTGGTAACGTGGTAAATAATATTAGGTATTATCTGTGAACATGGGTAGTGATCCTGTGACTCACAAAAACAACAAGCATCCCTCAGCTAATGCGTACAACACACCGTTGTTCCCACCCTGGAGGAACAGAAAACAGAGTTAGGCTTTCACTGTTTAATTTAAGACAAGGTTGCTTCACCCTCTGTTGTGTCTCTGCTCATCTCTACTTCTCTATTGACTCTGGCGTGTGCGTTTGGGTTTGATAGATAGCACTTGAATGAGGAAACATCTTGACAAATCAATGACCTCAGGGCACTTCCTCCACATCCACACCCACCTTGACGATGACAGTGTGAGTGTGGTCTGTGTCTTCAGGCTCGGGCTTAGCTACTTTGATGTAACCACAGAGAGGAAGCGGAGGTCAAGTCTGGGAGATCCTGACATGACCGTCTAAAGTGGAGTCGTCTCCTGCTGATGTCATGGCCGGTCCTGCCCTGGTGTTTTTCCTTTTCCTCCACCTCCTTCTCTTCCCAGCCCGGTTCGATGGCAGTCAAACTGGCAATGGATTTCCTTTTGTAGGAATAAATGCTTCACAAGAGAGATGTGGTTTGGAAATTAATGAAGCACAAGAGGTCATCCAAGACTAGTGTTGGGTATCGTTTGAATTTTACCAATTCTGATTCTGATTTTGCTTATTGATTCCCAGTTTCAGTTCTAATATGGTAAAAAAAAAAAAAGTGGTTAAATGTTTAGATGACAAAATATCTTTATCCTTTTAAACGTTAAGTTTACTTTGACTTTTATTGTTTCATTAAAATAAGTCAAAGTCTTTTAACTGAACGTTCACAAAGTAAATACATACAATAAAAACATATGATCCAGAACATATATTTTCTTGTGGATGCTGTGGTATTTGTTACTCACCAGTTTTCTCTTTGGTCATCTTTCCCTTTATTGCCGAAGAAAAAGGTGTGTCGCGGCTTGGAGGTGCTAGCGCTGGTTAACGACACACTTGGATTAGAAGACTGACGAGCAAGACATCAAACACTTCACATTCTTTCAGATTGACACTGTGCTGCCTTAAATGTTTGGTCACATTTGAAGTGCAACTTGACTCGCAGCTAATGAACTTCTCACATGCATGCCTTGTCGTTTTCTTTAATAAAGTGTAGCCACACTTCTGAGCTTTTACCACGGTCCATATGTCACTACTGTTGTGATGTTAGCCATGCATGCTTGTATGTAAACAAATCAACATGCTGTTGCGTTGATGCATAACCTAGACAGATCCTGGCAGATAGCCACGTCCTTGCAGATATGTAGCCTTTGTTTGTAATAATAAAGGTTTATAGTGTTTAGGAACCGATAAACAGAACCGAAATTCAAATTCTTTAACGGGTACCCAGTTCTTGGCATTTCGGATTTGGTTCTAATTTGGAACCGGTTTTCCGTTCCCAACCCTTTCCAAGACATCTAAACTACAGAGCATGCTTCACTGATTTGCTCATGTGCGCCTCACCAGCCAAAACCCCACCCTGCTTCTTTGATCTTCAAACAGTAGGCTGACATCTATCATACAATCCCATTAAAAGTCTGTAATCAAACCCGGTCCAGGTAACTGTACCTGACGCAATTAGAGGCCAGCCATGATGTGGAACATATAGCGTGGGTTTGCTTTAGCTATTTTGTTGCATCACTGGCAAACCTTTTAATTCCCACTGTTACCGAGATATGTAAGGATGAATCTGTTTTTTGTATTGACAGAGAACACTGTCTGCAATGTGATGTAAGACGGAGAGATGAGAGGAAGAAGGGACGCAGGGGAGCAAAGAGGAAGGAGCCGGGGGCGAGAGGATGTAGGAGCACCGGGGGAGTGCTGACAGACTGAGCGTTTAACTTTTGCCGAGCGTATTGAACTCTGAGTGGGGGAGCGACATGTGTGTTCACAAGGAAAGCTTGGCTCCCAATGACGGAGCAAAAGTCCATGTTTTCTGCAGCTGTGTGAGTCCAGCCAAGTGTGTACAGTACAAAGTCTGGCTTTATTTACTATGCAGGCAAGTGTTTGTCATATTCTGTATTTCCTTTTTTGTTTTTCTTTAATATCTTAAATAAATGTGTCTTGTGTACTGCTGTACTTTTTTATTCTTTTAACATCATTTCTTTGAAACTGCCTATTCGTATTAAGTATATTATCAAAAAAAAACTTTCTCAGGAGGCTCTGCATTTGCTGCAAGTGGTCTTCTTTCTCCAACAGGGGCTGCTGCTCAGACGGGCATCTTCTTCCTCTTTTTGCAGCCGCAGCCACCGCTCCCGAGGAAATCCGAGAAGCACCTTTAATACCGTAACAGTCAGATAATTACTTACATATAAATAATACATGGCGATGCGTGCCAACTGTGGTGGTGTCACTTGTCGTTTCACTGTGTTTCCCTCCACACAGTCCAGAAGTGCCTGCTTTGATAGTCTGCTCAGTGTTCACCCCAACTCTCCCACACTCTCCAATCCACACACATCAGCTGAAATAGGATCTGCCTAATGGTCTGGAATATCCCTGTTTGGGCTGATCATCACTCCAATTTTCTTTTCAAATGTGAAGTTTTGATAAAACCGCAGGCCGGTGTGATGTGACGGGAGAGGTGGAGGAGGAGGAGGGCAGTGGGGCGTAAACATTGGGGTTGCTATGGAGGCGGCAGTGTAAGAAGTTTTGTGCGAGAAGAAAGACAGTCAGGAAGGCAGAGTGTGTGTTTTATGGAAGACTTGGAGTGACCCTCTTACCACAGAGGATGTGGGACTGAGGGGAGAACGACAATTCGTTACTCTTCATGCTGTGAGGCTTTAAAGCAGCCTCTCAATCAGATAAAAGAGACCAATAACAGTGGAAAAATCCAGCCTTGTAATACCTTTGGTGTACGATGGCCTTTCTGTGCGTGAGGAAGCTTGAGAAGGCGTGTTATCATTTCAAAGTGCTCGGTTAATCAAACACTAATACAACAGCTGTGCCCAGAGTCCGTGCCATTGTACATTTATGCCAGGAAGAAGCACAACCATTTCCTCATATTTGGCTTCTCTAATTTATGCATCTCTACCCTTCTGGTTTCAAAACAGGCTGAATCCAGTGGAATCATGCTGGTTGCTTTGAAGCTGAAATAGCCATGGGCAGAACCAGACTGACCAAACGCTGCTCACTGTGACTCCACAGTCTGTCTCTGAACCTTGAACCTTCACCCCTGACCCGATACCTCAGACTGGATAAAGTGCTGACGTCATAGTTCATGGACAAGTGTGAGGTTGCAGAGTTTAGGGTCGGGGTGAGTGCGAGGGCATGGTTAACAAGGAATGCTCTTAAAAACCAAAGATAATCAGTTGCTCATAACAAAGCAAGAGTTGGCCAGTGGCAAAGGTAAACACCCTGTCTCAAGTTTAATCTTCGCATGCAGCTATATGGGCACTTTTGTATTTCTCTCTCTCTCTCTCTTCTACTTTCCCTCTCTTCACCCGTTCTCTCTCATTCATGCTTCGCCTCTTTTTTCCCTCTTTTTCCCCTTTCTTCAGCTACAGGGCTTTTGGCTGTCTGTCATCATCTGAAGGAGCATCAGGTTCCACTCTCTGGCAGGCAGCACGTAGCTAAACACTGGGGCATGGAAACCATCCAAACACTCTTTCTCTCTCTCATACACACACATCTATGCACGCACATGCACGCTTGAGGATCCACCCAACGTGAATAAAAGTGTGATACAACCCAAACAAACACACGTTAACCTGAATACCGCCCAAACGTTGCCTCCGCTCCTCTCTGCCGCAGCACAGAGCTCCTGACTCCTGGAGGAAATAGCTGAGGGCACAGGAAACCCACAGCTAAACACAGGTTCTCACGGTGTCTCAACGACCCCTGACTGAGAGAAGAGCACTTCATAGCACCACATCCAACGTCAAGACCAGGCCATGGCTAGCCAAGCACAGGAGGTTGCCGGAGCCGTGACATGAGCTCAAAATGGAAAAATGGAAGGGAAAGATAAGGTCTACATCCTCGCTGGGCGCTCTCAGAAACGAAGGTCAGGAGACACGTCTGTCTGAGCAGAGACTCCAGTCCTTGTGTTTCAGAAGCAAAATATCAACAGAGGCAGTTCTATACAAGCGTGGTAAAAATGAGAGTAATAGTAAAGAGGGAATGTGGTCACACTACAACATAACCAAAATCATGTGTGTGGTTTTATGAAGTTAGAAAGCCCATAATGATGGAGTATTAAATGATTGTAGCGCCATGAGGTTTGATGGTTTGAGGGGGGGCGGGCGCATATAAAAAGCCAGCTTTCTCCCATGAACTCCTCTGGCACCCAGAAATTTGCTTGGATTTCGCAAGCTCACCCAACCTACTACAACCACCCCTCCTTTCCATTGTCACTGCTTCTGCCTAAAATAACTCCTGTTCCTGAAGGAGGTTCATTTTCTGCTGGGTTTTCAAATACTACGCTGTTGTTCTGCTGGCAGTGGGAAAACAGGAGAGGTTAGGGAGGTCACTCTCTGGGCTAACAGGAGCCGCTGCCATGTTTAGATGCTGCAACAGCCGCGATGTGGGACCGCTGGACCGTCTGTGGACACTCAGCCTTAATGAGGTGGTCCAGTACTACCATGTGACAATACCTTATTGTGCATGTTTTTGGAGAGTGCACATGTAAGCGGATTATAATAGGAGATGAGAGGGAATTAATAGTATCAACTTGTGTTTGCTTTTCACTTTTTTTTTATAGCACGAAGCCGATGCTGTGACCCAGAGTTCAAGTTCACTTTATTTGCCATTTGCACAGGTACAGAAAACAAACACACTGGAATTCTTGCATTAGTTTTCTCGGTCACTTAAACCTTCATTTATCAGTTAACGATGGATCAAATGACTGCGTGTAATGTGAAAGGTGACAAACCCACATATAATTATCACCTGACTCTGCAGTTCCCCTCAGTTCCACAGAGCGCTTTAGCATCTTTCAGCTCATTGTTTTGATTTTACGGCCTGCAACTTTACTTTTTTGGTTCTTTCTCACCGTTTCTCGTTTCTAGCTGCAGCAGGCAGCTGTTTTTAGCGAAAAAGCTCGGTTAGAATGACATACTGTGCCAGCCCACTACCAAACTACAGGTAGAAAAAGTTAGAACTAGATGGCAAACAGTTAAAGAACCGAACCAGTTGTTTCCCTCAGAAATTAGCGGAGACCAAAACAGAGCTTGAAGGAGAAAGAATATTTGTTTGGTTGCCAAAACCATGTCTCCAAATGAGTGAGAATGTTGTTCTCTGGCTGCTGACAGATTTATAGATGTGTCAACTAGCAACTGATTGCCAACACATTTGCCATCATCTTTATGTGGTGATTGAGTGTGTGTCAATGTTGTGTTTACAGTTTGTTCCGCTGCCCCTAAGTAGAAAAAAATTAATTAGTACTGCTTTAAAGAAAAAAAAGAGAAAGAAAGGTTGAGAACAAAAGGGAGATAGAAGAAATAAAAAGTTACATAAATTATACTGTATACCTGGCAGCTAGCGTGTGTATGTGTGTGTATACTCAAGGACTTCATCATGTACGTGGGTGAACACAGAATTCACTGTTATGACTTTTCATTTACAGCGAAAAAACACAATACTTCGCTTAATCTACGTCATCACAACGCCGAGATGTCTCATCACGCTAGAAGAAAGTTTTTGTTTATTGTTCAACACTTCAGGTAATCTTGGTTATTAATAACTCAACTAAAAGGTGTAACTTTGCGAAACAATGGGCTGATATTTCATCCCTTCGTAAGACTGTGGTGAGATTTGGCTTCTTGACTCTGACTCATGAAAATAACCTTAAATGAAGGTGAGAGGAAATGACATCTGTCTGTTCTTGTAGGAAGGCCTGTTAATTAAGTTTGTGGCTAGACAAACACACACGTTATATGACTCATAATGATGTTTTTTCAGTTTTGCATTGGTTTCTTTGCTTGCTGTAATAGTGGAAATCCAGATTACATGTGGGGTTTTTTTGCTGAAGATTAACACAGTAAATGTAGCAATTCTTTTCTAACTGCATAGACTTTTGGAAAAAACAAAGGAATACCTGTTTGAAAGAATGTCTTCTTTGTCGTGAGCAAATCACTGAGAGAGATGATTTCCTCTTTGGAGAGCACCACTGATGTCCAAATAGACTGGCTGGAAGGATGTGCTCGTATTACAAAATGTCAGATTGGCCCTGTGATGGTAACTGTAGGTAAACAGATGGTTTCAGGGGAAAAACCTCAAAGGTGTTTTTTTATATCAGATTTTATATTTATATTTTTAATTGAGTAATTTTCCCTACAAGTCATACTATCTCTATCTGGGTGATATTTAAGTGAGGTTAATAACAAAACAATGGGTTGAAATGAATATTCTAGATGAGTATGAATTTGAATTATATATATTAAAGGAACATTTAATATTTTGGGAAATATGCACCGGTGCTTTGTTTTGCTCCTGATGAAAGTTTGAGGACCAAAAGTGAGTACAAGTGATTGACAGTGTGCAGGATTTTTTGATCCTTTCATAGGAAACAGGGTTGAAATAAACATGACTTGAAATTAGTCCCTAACTTCCAGTCAGTAACAACCATTGATTGCACCATTTAAGGATGGTGGCACAATTTTGGTGGCATGATGGCTTGTAAAGACAATGTAACAATGTTTATCCAGGAGCCAAACTCAGATGTGCCACAAAACCACCAAATACTCTAGAAAATGCCATACTAAACTTAACAAGAAGTGAATGCAAGGGTGGGTTGATATACTTCTTCTTTTCTTCATCAGTTAACCGTCCAGCTGTTGCAGTCTCAACGAACTGGAGGACTGCCAGGGACTTTTTGTCATATCCACAACATTACAAAGGGATGTGATAAATGCATGAATAAACGCTTCCATGTAACGGATTTCATGCGTTGAAAGAAATTAGAGGTCATCAGTCACGCAGGTCCTGGGTGCAACTTCAGCAACACGACATTGCTACATTGCATGACGATATTACAGACTAATGCATCAAGTTGGCCTATAATTAGTGAATTACATGTAAACTAATGACCAAACAGGACTCAAAGTTCCATTGACTATGGAGTTCTAATGTGCCTAAGCTGCCACCAGGAATATTAAGAGTTATTAGTGGCAAACAAAAGGAGTAAATAATTATATTTCAAATTGTCAGCATATTGACCTATAGTCTTATTACATACTGTAATATGCATGACTTCACATCACGAAGGTTTAAAGTCTCCCTGCACTCAAAAATGTGTCTTGCTTACTGTTAATATTTCATTGTGCACACTGATGTGTGTACAGAGTTTGACACTAAAAGGCTGTTTTCACATTAATCTGTTGAAAGGGAAGTTTCTACCTAAAAGTATTTACCCTAAATCAGTGTTTAAGACATGTACATAAGATTTTGAGACATCATGGTTAGTTTTGATGTCACAAAACGTATCAGAAGTCAGTCAAAATCAATGATCCAATATGCAACTGACTCCAGTGTGATGTGAGCACTTGAAACCTCCAGTTCACCCCTACCTCAGTGAAGTAGGAGACATCTTGTGTCCAGTCGTTGAACTTTTGAAACGAAGAATATTTGCATATTCATCGACTCTGGATTTATTTCCAATGAGGGAGAAAGAGTGGATGTGCTTTTAATAATTTGTATGTGGTTCACACAAAAATTGAACTTTTGTGGGAAAAATCACATTTTCAAATTATAACTCAAAGCAGAGTATTTTTATGTCTTTATGTGCCTGATTATTCATTCATTAAGTAAAATGTGAATGTAAATTGCCATATAAAAAACATAAATGAGTTTCATCAATATGAAATTTATTTTGTTCATGAAAATAACTGTTTCCAATTTATTCATTAAAATTCTGATTTTAAACTAATTTAGTGAATGAAATCATTTATTTTGTCTAATTTTCTGTATAATAAAGTGTTTTTCTTACTGACCTAAATAATTTTTGTGTGTGTTCATAGGTGTGTAAACTAATGACTGACTTTATTCCCATACTTCACTCCATCCCTGCTGTGTTGAACATTCAGCCTCAGTGCAGCGTGTGAGAGGGGGTGTGGACGCGCAGAAGGGGTGGATCACGTGTTAATGTGTTTCTCTAAAGAGCCTCTGGAGCCATAAAGGGCTCGCTTTACCTGTCGTGCGCTCAGGCCGAACTGGTTGCCAGTCTTGTCGAAGTCTTTTCCTTCGATCTATTTGCGCGCCGGGCGAACACTCTGATTGGCTACAGAGGGAAACCAGCTCCGTCAGCCCACCCACCGCTGATTATAGGGACTCTTGCAGACTCAGTTTCCTTCCTTGCATTGAGTCTGGGACCTGGCCCCGGGTCTGAACGGCACACACAGAGCGCGCATCATGGCAGCTACCCACAGCGACTACAGAGGCTACCTGCGGAACACCGTCGACATGGAGGCAGGGCAGCACCGCTTCCACCAGGTGCAGCACTCGGAGCCCACTTACCGGCCGCTCCTATTCGGGACCCTCGCTGTTATGGGATTGCTTCAGGTGGCTTCCAGCGTGGCGATCTTATTACACCTCACAGGTTACCTGCAAGAGGTAGGCTCAATACGACACTGCGTGATCTGGTTTGGTGTGGTTTCTGATTGCCAGTGCGCAGTGAGAACGCTTTGCAAAGTCATTCAGCGCCGTCAGTATGTACGTTGGTTTACTCAAGCCTTGGTTCATTGTGCAAATATTTATCTACAAATATTGTCGACAATTCCCTACTAGGCAAGCGAGTTAACACAGAGCGTCAGTATTTGCGTAATTTAATAATGCCATAAAATGCCAGAAAAGTTTTCCAGCTCTATATAAAATTGGCAGCTTTTGTGCTCTTAGAAGTGAAGTAGGTGTAACTTTCAGAAGTTACAAAAAAAGAAGAGAAAAAAGCCTCAACATTTAGCCAGTTCTGCAGTTTTTGCGCGCAAAGGCACTCTTGGCTTCTCTTTGAAAGCGCTGCGCCTCGGCGGCAGGCAGTTAAAACACTTCTTTCCCTCGCTGTTAAAACAGTCTGACTGATAGATAGCATCTCAAGAACCCCTGCTTAAATTTTCCACGGAGATCAGTTGTTTCAGCGAGATATTTTCCAGCTCGATTCAAAGCGTGAATCCGTTTTGAAGTGATAACATCTTATGGTAGAGGCTCCGCTGCAAATACAAATGTCAGTTTTGCAAGATGTCTTGTTTGCAAAATACAGATGTTTTCACTTGAGACTCCGTGGCTGCAATTTTTCATGCGCTTGTTTACATGCCATGTGGGGGCTATATTTGTAATTTATATGTGTCATGAGCTATAAACTTTTGAGCATAAGCAGAACGTTTTTCAAGGACATTGGAGGAGAGAGAAAGTCTGGTAAAGTTCAAGGAAGACTTTGGATGTTCTAACTTGCTGCTGGGCTGACAGTCTGAGATAAGACATTGACAAGTCAGAGATACTATCAAAATACATACTGTATATCTTCACATGGGCCACTGCTTTTTCTCACGTCGTCTTCGCCGTCTTGTAGCCTGCCTGTCTGTGTTCTTGTAAAATAACATGTCACTCTGCCACTATTGTTTTTGTTACTTTGTGGCGGTTTTGGAGTCGAATAATTGTCATGTTTCAACAAGCCAAGAGAGCAGACCACATCTTCGCTCTGTCAGGATGCTTTAAGTTCACCTGGAGAGCATCTGTCTCGCTCTTTTTCTCTTTGCCTCCGTCTTTTTCTCTGTGTTTGTGTGTTAAATTTCTTTGGCTTGTCTTTGGCATAAACACATCACAGTGCGGTAGTAGCTATGTGCTGGATGTGAGCCAGGAGAAAAAAGAAAATGAAAAGGAGGGAGGCAAAGGAGTAAAAACACCAGACAGAAGATCAGACCAGAAAGAGACAATTTTTGATTTCATGGCTGTTATAATATTTGTGTATTTGGGGTTGAGTTGATGATGTGATGATAGGGATGCAGGGTTGGATCTTAAGAAGTGAATAAAGTGTTCCTCGAGTGCCCAGCACCATGAGATGTCTTTTGGTTGGTCAGAATTAAAGCTGTGGGTTTTTGGATTAACACGCAGCCTATTCCGAAGTGGATGACAGCTGCATACGGTTACACTTTTAGCGTGAGTCATTGGTTGTGTGCCGACTGGAGTCTGGCAACGGACCATCATCTGCCCTCAACACCTGTATGACTTCCTGGAGATGGAGAGGAGAGCTGGAATCTGCACAGTGTCGTGCCTACGTAGGAATGTGCTGATGGGTGCAGGTTTAAAAACGCTGTTGTGATTCAAACATCAGGGCTACGGTTTTATTGTTGTTGTTGTGTTTTTTTGTGTGCCGAGCTGCGTGCATGCATGAAAGCCCATGTGGCAAATTTTTAATGCATAAACACATGCGGAGACAACAGCCCTGCAGTGTCCAAATCACTTTGACTTTCGCCTGCTGCGGTGGAATGCAATGACATGCGGAAAATAACTCAACCACCGCTCCCACACACACACACACACACACGCATACACACACACACTCATAAAAACATCCAAAGTGAAATGCTGCTTGTCTTCCTGTAAGTTTTGTAAAATACTCCTCCCACACACACACCTGTCAGGGCATCATTACACATAGTGCTTGTCAGAGATGGCGTAACTGTGCGATGTATTTATTTTTTCATGACCCCTCTAACCTCTGCACCTCTGTCTGTTTCTGTCTCCAGGTAGATTTGTCCACAGCCCCACATCGGCCCATAGAGGTGAGTTTGACCCCTGGCTGACCTCAGACAAGACAACAACACAACACACCCTCTGCCTGGAGCACAGTCCACTCAGACACATTGCATTATAACAGCTTTCCTTCCTGCTATTCATCCCTGTGGTCTTTAGTATCATCATAGCCAGACTACTCCTGTTATTGATTAATAATCATCAGGGATGATTGCAGATTAAAGATTTAAATGAAGTTGCTCTTATCAGTTGTTGACATGTTGTTACTAAAGAAAAATTCTGGGGAAACAAAATCAGAGATAACAGGGCTAAAGATAATGTCTTTAAGAATGTTTCAAAGCGTATCAGGTATTTTCTGTTGATGGTGTCAAGGCGGGAGTATTGTACTTGTAATAACGTGGTTATGTTTTTAAAAGCGGCAAAAAATAAATAAGATAATTATCTACAGTTTTGTACTGACAGTAGTCACGACTTCCCCATGGGTGTGTTTTCAGTGCATACCACAGCTTTTGTAAAGCCAGTACCAAACCATACAGTACTAAAGGTGGCCACAGAGGCTGATGAGAGGTCAGACCACAGTGGGAAAAAGACCTTTCTGCCCTTGATATAGGGTCAAAAAAGCTTGTCATGTAGGATTTTTCCACAAGTTTGATTAATCACTTACTAACTCTGTGCACAGAGAGTGGAGTGGACTAGTTTACTACACAAGCTATTAGTGAGTCATTCATTGGCGTCAGTGGTTGCAGAGTGTCCCTCTGATGAACAGCAGTAGCATGAGAGAGTTATAAAATAGGAATTCTTAATTGTTGAAGTCATATTTTTTTTCTAATCCCTCTTTGGAAGTCACCGCCCGTTTTTTGGCACAGGTTTCGCTGAGTGAAAGCAAAAACCATCCAGGAAGTAAAACAACACAGACTAAAAGGGCTGCTTTGCTTCACTAGTGTTTGGTTTCCCATAATGCTTAAATTTCCTTTGAAATTATGTATTTGTGTTTGCCCTGGGTATCCCTGGTGGAGTACTTACACAAACCACCCAGCCTGTCTTGGACTGAGTAGCCCATTGTGTCGTTAGCCGTCGGCTGTTTCCCATGGAGTGCAGGGAGACGTGCTGGGAGCTTTATGAGGTGTCAGGGTGACAGGTCCACTTGGCCCACGCTGTGTTTTGTTAGGGTCAGCCCTGATACTGCTGGTGCTCTCTGCTGACAGTCCAGGGGATTTATTCGAGAGCAAGTCTCTGTGGACAGCTGTCAGCTCCGCGCTTCGACTTTGCTTTGTACTCTTTGATGTGAGACAGGATGTGCAGGCCTGGCCTACACCGGGATGGGGCTGTGGTCAGTGCGATCACGGGTGTGGTGAGAACACATGAATCAGACACGGTTCATGATTTGAATGTTTACAGTCTGTGGAGATCTGTACAACTGTGTTAGAGGGAGATCTGACCGATGCAGTATGAAACACAAGAAGACAATCTACTTTGGTGGCCAGGCTTTGAGTGAGAGGACTTTTGTTTCAGTGTAGTGTCTCAGAAACCACTCATCACCATAATAGAGACGTTGAATGATGTACAGTATGCGGTGCGTAGTTAAAAGCCTGAAGTGAAGCCTGCATGCACTGTGGTATTGCAGGGCCAAACATGCCCGCCCTAGCTGGATATTTCAAGGCAGACATTTCTCCTTCATGTAGCAACTCCTGGTGCAGCGTGGTTGACACCGTGCCGCACTTTAATTCTAGATCACACGGCAGATCAGAAAGCTGCCAGAGTGCTGCCACTTTCTGGTTAAAGAGGTATGACGTGGTCTCACCACAAATCAAGATATATCCCACAATGTAGAGCCAATTGGGAGCGCGTTCACAATTACTTTGTAGCCTTGGCAAGACATTGTTTACCCCTGTCTCATTCCAAGACAGTGCGCTAAAAACATGTTTGTGCAGCAAATTGTTTTCCCGAGGACAGACAGTGCTAATCTTAGTTTAAGAGCTGTGCAAATTTGTCTGGACTTGGGTTGGGAATAAATACTTCACAGTAATATTAATACAGCACAGGTGCAGTGTTGCAAAATCGTGTTAATGGTGTTGGTGGGACCGGTTTATTTGGATTGTGCAGCAGTGTTTGCTCTAAGAGCCGCTGTGTGTGGTTTTTAAGTTGGTATGTTTAAAAATTCTATCCATTACAACACTTTCAATTTCCCCGTTTTTTTTTTTTAGTTTTTGGCTCGGAGGTAGGATGAGATGATATTGCCAACATACCTCCGATTACTGAATAAAAGGAAATTACGCTGATATGATAAAACAAGTTAAAACCCCTTCAGGACACGACACTTCATCAGTTGAGTCTATATGATTTATTCACTGACATATTTGTATGTATCTATTGCACAAATGAATAAATGCACAATTTAGCACGGGCTCATGTTGTACTAATTTCATAAACAGTTTCATCCAAATTTATGCCTTTGCTAAAATACCACATTGTGATGATTGTGTGATTGTAGGTAGATGCAGAGGCAGATATTTTCATCTCGTGCCAGATGTGTAAGACAGTTGGCATCTCCGGTGCAGTAACTGTTTACTTGCTTGGAAACCATGTTTTCCTTCAGTGTATATGCTCTGTCTTGCCTGACAGAGGACAGCCCATCTTAGACTGTGGATGGCGACATCATCAACCTTGAAATAGAATCAGCACTCTGGGTTGAATTCAGTCCAAATACTATTTGTGCCAAATCCGTGAGAAGTGCAATCTGTCTGAAAGGTTACACTCACCAGGAGGCCTCCCTGTCACAGCCTCTGGCCCCAAGTACAACCGCAGCTTTAATAAGAAGTTATAAGGCTAGCCAAAAAGGATGGATAACACACACAGACATGCAGTCTGTTCACCTCATACACTTACAGCTTTAGATACACACACACACACACAATTTCATACAAGTAGACAGTTATTTAAAGAGACAGCAGAACACAGTTGTGGCGAAATATGTCAAAATGGTATTGTTGCTGTAAGGAAAAGTTTGTGGGGGCACTGATACTGAGGTACTGATGTGGGTGCAAGTTTAAAATTGAGTAATTTCTCAGAGTAGGATATCACGTACACACACACACAAGCTTTCATCATCAATCAGTATTTGCTAAATTAGCTTTTCCTGTTCTCTACAGGAGGTGCAGACGGAGCCGGTGCTGAACGCTCTGAGAGACACGAGGAAAAAAGGACGATGCAAAACTCCAAAAGAGAGTCTGCCATCCGCTCATCTACCAATCAGAGCGCATCAAGAGTACTATAAGAGTGAGTCCAGTCGAATTAATGTCCTATTATTTTTGCACTAGTAAAACAGATCTGTCATTCTGGCTTTATTACATTTATTATTTAGCTATATGTATTGTATTGTATTAACATTATCAGGAGCCAGTTGCACCAGCTCTTTGTATGTTTAAACTTAGACTAGTTATGATGTAAGTGTTTACTAAGTGTAGAGTGACACATCAGTAAATTAAAATTAGTTGCATCACATAAACCAGTTCATACATGCAGTTTAGTTGTCACTTAATATTCACAGCCAGTAACTGCCAGGCGTAACTGATGCGCAGCTAACTGAACTATCAGACAAAACTAATGTTAGCTTGCTAATAAAGTATATGACCTGAGGTCATATGATCAACATATCTGAGCTGACATTTGATAAAATGCTGTTTAATAATAATAATGTAAACTGGGAATATTTGAAATTACATTTCACAAAAATAACACAGCATACCTCAAATTATATAAGATCAGACTAAATGACCAAATAACTTAACCGAACAATCTGCTAGCCAATCAGATATTTCCTAGTTGTTCTAAACTGCACAAACACTAACTCTGAAAAATACACATTTCTCCATTTTTGTACTTACAAGCAAAACAAAGTAAAACATTTACAAAGGATTAGCAGTCAAATGTAATATATCATTTGACCATTTTTGGAAATTACGCGACAGCTTGTGATGCTACAGTTATTTCCTGTTTACATTGTTGATTCTTTTGATTGGACAGCACTACAGATGTTTCCTAGCAACCAATTTTCACATAACTTAAGTCTTTACTGTCTAAGAAATATTTCTTACTTTTAAATGGCACAATCCAATTTAGTAAGTCACTGGTTTTAAACTAGATAGTAGTTACTGAGAACTTAGGAAGTACTTTAAGCACAAAGTAATGAATAGCTCATGCAATCCAATACTGGACTCCATTTTTTTAGTTTGGTTTGGTTTACTATAAACCAAAGAAAATGAGTGGATGAGCCAAAACTTCTGCTATTTTATGCTGCTCTTTTCGCCACGCAGAGGGTGAGCCGAAACCCATCACCATTGACTGGGACGAGTTGCACGGATACCTCCACAAGTTGCGCTACCAGAAGGGAAAACTGCAGGTGATGGAGTCTGGTTTCTACTATATTTATGCTAAGACCTGCTTCCGCTACTACAAGTACGTATCAGAGGACAGCAGTCAGACCGGGGTCCCACCAGTGGATGTTAGCAACACCCAGCTCATCCAGTACGTCTACCATGAGAGCATCAAACAGAACAGCAAAGCTGCAGTGCTGATGAAGACGGGCAGCACCATGCGCTGGAACATCACAAGCTATAACATGTACTGCGCCCAGCAGGGCCGAGGGGTGCGGCTGGATGATGGAGACTACTTGTTTGTCAATGTGTCCAATGCTTGGATGCTGGACCCAGAGGGAGAAGGGACGTATTTTGGGGCCATAAAGTTGGGTAACTGAAATTTTAATATGTGGGGAGCGGACATGCTACTGAACATTAATGCCAAAGAACCACTGATAGTGATTTATAATTGTTATTTGTCAACAAAGGTTTTTTTTTTATTGTACATGTGTTGTTTTGTTAATTGCTCTTCACCAAATAGCCTTGGAGTCATTTATGAGAAAAACATGTCTTGCCATTCAGTCCAACAAAACCACACACAGCTCTCAACTTTATCCAAAATAGCACTGGATTTCTTTTTAGGTATTGTGGTTTATATTTGAAATATTGAATACAGATTGCAACAGTTTAGACTAAAGCATAGAAATGTGTGTATGCACTAATTAAACTAACCACAAGGGAGCAACTAAGGGGGTAAGTCTGTTGGCAAAAAGTTTAGTGAGAAAAGATTTGTGTAAATGTCCACAAAGAACATTGCAGTTGATAGAGCATCTGATTGTACTTAGCAGATAATCACAGCATAAAAATAACAAGACTCCCAGGCCTTCCTCTGAACCACGACAGCGAATGCATAAATGTTTTCTTGAAAGGTTTTGTAAGTGTGAACAAGGCAGGCAATGAGGCATTCTAGCAGTAAGTAACTCATCAGTATAATTTGCAATAAGCAGTTAAATTGTGATTTATTTCACCCTCAAAATCTCTAAGGGACCATTGAAACTTAATATGAAAGATTCACTTTGACTCTGACATTGTTTTTTCAAGCAACATAGCCAGTTTAAAAAAAGAAGGTCACGTGTATGTTCCAAAAACTCATTTGTTATCCAGTTTTCTGTCTTGAGTGGCCTGCTTCATTGAAGGCATTTACACGACAATGTCATTTTAAATTAAGGAGGAAATGACATCTGTTTGTTATGTTTATGACAATCAACATGCAGTGCAGATAGCTGGACTGTCTGACCTTTAATGACATGAAAAGACTCTTGTCTTCTTTAACTAGAGGAGCCAAATTGAGTTTGGTTCATCTTTAACTTAAACTTTGTTTTTCATTTGGCTCTTCAGTGAGGTAAATGGGAATATGCACTAAATATTTATTTATTAGTTATAGAAGTACAGAGACAGGTCATTGTTAAAGTGACCTTTCGACTGTAAAAATCATTTATATTTTATGTCTGTATGACATTCATTATGCAGCACTTAGAGGAAATAGTAGACACGCTTTTGTTATTAAAACACAGGGGCTTCATTTTAAATTCCATATTTATGTATCTTGATTTTGACAATTCTGTGTGCACTTGCCTAGCCAAAAGCAATATGGATATATTGTTTCTTCTTCAAGATTGTAGCATACCTGTAAAATCTTCGTCTGATTTCATCTGATAGATTTTTTTCCCATTCAGTGTTCTTTTTTATTTATGTTTGTGTATGTTTTAATAAAAAAAACTACTTTTGTAACAGTGTTTCATGTGTATTGACATTACCTGATACTGTTGATTGCAGTGAGGAGCATTAAACTTCACAGGATTAGATCACAGCCACCTAGCATGGTAACCTGATGAGCAGGCCACCCTGACTGTAATATTATTGCGATGTGCAATTTGATAATCTGTACAATCTTTGTAAAATTCAACACCGTTATGGCCAAAGAGTGAAGTCACGTCATTCTTTATCCCGCTGCAACCCTCGTCAGAACAGCCCACCAACTTATTACAGAGATACTGTAGGTTGTATAGAGAAACCGCCCACTGTTGCTGCAGAGCTGCTAACTCACAGCAGATACTTGGACCACAGCACAGAGCGACCTACAGAATAAACAAGAAACAGACTGCATGGGGTGGGAATAACGACGAGAATTTCATTACTTAACTGTTATGTGTGTAAGAAATTTTGATCATTGTGGTGATGGGTCTCCCATGAAGCCCCACGGCGTGTGCGAGAAACTGTTTCAATGTTAGACCCGCAGCCAAACAATTCCTCTATTGTCTGTACTTGGGCGTTCACCAGCATATGGCCAGAGAATGGCTGGGGTTCACACGTTTGTGCTGTACGCTGGGACCTCACACGGCTTTCAGCTCATTGTTCAAACGTTACTGAGAGTTTGAAATAAAATCTGGGGTTTGAGAAGAAATACTTGGCTGAGGTGCATTTGGTGTGGATTAGTTTTCGAGTTTTGACATGATTCCCTGTGCCAGATTTTCTGTAGTGTACAGCACTGATGGAGCCGACTGCAAAAATTTATATGTAATTGACTTTAATGAAATGTCTTCCGAAGAGTCATCATTTTTAAAGGGGAAGTGTTCACTTCTGACAAAACACTGGTGCCTAAAAGAAAGCTTTTTATAGCTCAACTTATGCAAAACATAAACATAACTCACAAACAAAACTACAGAACAGTCAAGCTGTGGTGTCCATAGGGCCACTGTGTTTCAGATATAAATAGCTGAAGCCATAAGATTAAACAATGGACTTCCGTAGTGTGCCACCCTTTTTGAAGTGACCTGATTTCTCAATTCTTGGCACTGATCAGAAACCATTAAAATGTGTTGTGTCAGTAAACTATGGAAAGCTTGGCATCCACTGTACACCCACCCTGAACAACGTACACACACTCAACACATACAGTACAATCACATTCATCAAGTTTCACTTGCTTGCTACACTCTGTGGTACATAAAATAGGCCCATTTGGCAAAAGTGGAGAACTTACTGACTTATTTTACTACTCACATATGTAAAAACACAAGGCCATGGCAATGAAAAGCAGTGGTCCAGTCCGTCAAAGCAGGCATGGATTTTATACTACAGGATATAAAATAGATTGCTGACTTGTATTTTTACTCCTGCCTACAGGTCCTCAGATGTTCCATGATGATCTGTTGCAGACGAGCTCCAGTGGAACATATGTGCAACTTTACTCATGTCTTCTACTTATTCAAGATTGGTTTTATGGTGCTGCATCTCATTCAGACATTATTTCAGAGTCCGCTCCCTGTGGCTCAGCGAAGACGCTATTGAAACAAAAAGTCATGTGTTGGAAAATATATCAGGGTGTTTTCCCCCAATAAGCAGCACCAGAGGCATCAATATAGAAGTTAATGCCATTAGCAAACTGTGGGTGCTTAGCTTTATGAGGCTTTGTGGTTTGGAGGAAATGGAGCTCTGAGGAGTCAGTTTTACCAAGCAGCTGGAGGGCTTTGTTATTTGCAGTCAGGTTGCTTAGTGTTTCGCACGCTTACACACTCGTGCTATCAATGTATAAATTTGTGCCCACACACACCAACAAACTCACATGCATACACAACCATCCTAGCCAACGTGCATACACACACTCCTGTGCTGAGTCAGCGTGGCCAGCTATTTTCACAAGCTGGGCCCTCGCCCTTTGTCTTCACCCCAATATAGCTCAGATGTTTCAGGCTTTTGATGTCTGACGTTTTTACCACTTGGCTAATGCTAACATTAGTGTTATTAAAACAATAACAGAGTGAGATTTACAGGCTACGCTGCAGACACATGGGCGTGAGATAGCAGGAGGGTTATTACTGTAACCAGGCCTTGTCATCTCATGCATGAGCTGTCGGCAAAGAGTGTGTGCCAGACTGTCTATGTCTGTGTGAAAGTGTGTAGGTTGTCAGCTATCAAGAGGTTATTGAATCAAACACATTGGCAAATTAATAAGTCAACTTCAAGATATCCTAAAGGGTCAGTTGGTGTAGGTACATGTAATGTAACCAAACCCATATCTCTCTGTCTCGTCTTTTCTTTGTCTCCCATCTATCAAATATCAGTGAAGCAAAATACAAATAAAGATTTACATGAATGATTTATCCAGCTTTGAACATCATAGTGACTCCTTTGACCTTGTCCCCTTTTGACCTGTCTCCAGCACCATGGAGAGCACATCTCGAATGCGATTTTCAATGCCTAAAAAGTATTTCACGATGAAGAAGAGAAGTACTCCACAATCTTTTTTAGGGTAATTTATTTTACGGCAATCTCGAACGTTACCGGTTATTCAAGATTAAAACATTCTGAAATACACCCAAAATGGCCTGAGAATGTGATACTTTTCAGCTCAAAATGAAGTAATGAACATTTTCAACCATTGTAGCAAATATACCCTGTAGCACGCTTACATTTTTGTCGGGGTTATGTGGACTGGAACTAGGTTCCACAGTCCACTGATTGTCCCATCTGTTCCAGTGAGCTGCTCTGTGGCCAACAGATTAGACTGTGGTCATAATGGAAAACTTCCAGCTGGGAATATTTGTTGCTAACTGTTTGGAAGGGTCAGTCAAAAGAATTTGTAAAAATGTGTGTCCCCATATTAGTTATTATAATGAGCCGTGATTAGCAGCAACATTCATCAACCTTAAGTGCTGAAAAAAGCACATTATTACATTGCTTCTCATAAACAAACACATCATGATGTTAAGAAATACACAATAGTCACTCCACTTTTGGCACACTAGATGACCCAGGAAAGCCAGCTGAGTGATGAGCCAACAGCTGGCCATCAGTGCTGAAACCAAAAGAAATATGTCTCTTCAGGAAGATTTAGGAATATTTCAAGGAAAGTGAAGAAAATTATACCATAGCTGATCATAATGTTATTTAAATTTGCTTAAAACCAGTAGTTTTCAAACATTTTCTGTCATGACCCTGCTTTGGAAGACAAAATCCCCCATTTGGAGGCAACCATACATGTATTTGCATAGACATGCAAATATGTGGTCTGTAGAAAACACTGCCCTGCCAAAGGCTAAAACTGACTAAAAGCTGCAGAGATGAGTGTTAATTCTCAGTGCTACAGTGATTAGATTCAATGTTAATGTCAAAAATATCAAGTGATGGGGATTTTATTGTCAGACCCATATCGACTCAAACCAATATTTAAAAAAATGTCAATTGTGGATCTGTTGATGAACACAATTAATACAAATCAACTAATGGTTATTTGTGCTATCTTGTAATTTTGGCCAACAAACAATTGTCAATTTTGAAGAATGGTTCCAAATCACCATTTTTTGGTATACAAAACAAATAATTGCAAATTGTTAAAATGCAAATGTTTTACTTTGTTTCTGTGGACGACTCTCAGGCAGGTTATTCCTAGGATCCACCAATTAACATCTTAGCAAACTATTAAAGTACTACTAAGTGAAGGGATTGCCAAATGTATTACAGTTTTTCCCGGGGCGAACATTAATGTGTGCACCAATTTATATGGCGATCCATCCAATAGTTGTTGAGACATTTCACTGGAAAAGTGAAAACCTTGACATGCTGATGGCACCAGAGGAAAAGTCAAGGAATCACTAATGTCAGTAGAAATCATCTGGGGACCATGAATGTCTGTATAAATATGTCACGGCAATCCAAGAGACAATAATGGAAATAAGTCCAGGACTTTATTGTTCTATCCCTGACAAAGTCTGGCATGTTGTAATTCATATATTATAGGTTGTCAATAAACCAAACCATCCAAAGCCCACAATACTCAATTGTGTGTGTGAGTATGCATATGTGGGTAAGTAAGTGAAAATTAGAAACAGACAGACAAAAAAGCAGAGAGATGTGCATTTGTCAGTATGATCTTTGTATATTCAGATGATTTTGTTGTTTATTTATGTATTAAAAATTGAAACATATTCTCCATTCCACTCATTTTGCATTTACTAATTTTCCTCATGGGGATTATCAAAGTTTTATGTAATACAATGTTTTTCTTTCAATTTTGATCGTATGCCTACAAATTCCCAATGCTTTCACTAAAACTGCAGTATTTAGGACTCTGGTTAGCCCAAAGATTTACACCCAGAGGAGGAGGGACTGTTAATAAAGTTAAAAACAGGAAAGACTGTGGTTAAACCTACGCTAATAGACACAGACAACACAGGCACAGGCAGACATACAGATGCATGCATCCGTGTAACCGCACTCAAGTACATGTCCAGTGCCTCATGCACACACACACACACACACACATGCACAGAGGGAATCCCCAGCCGAGTCATTCATGATCATGCAGCAGCAATCCTCAGTGTAAGCCTCGGATAAAGCATGCCAGATGGATCACGTAGCTCCCCTTAAGATGTGGTGACACCTGGACAGAGTCATAGGTAACACTGACTAATGCACTAATCCCCATGAGGACACCTGCAACTCAAAGCTCTCAGTAGAGTTAACAGACTATATTCTTTAGATATTCTTAAAATGAGTATATTGCTAACTATTGTATGTGTATGTTCTATCTGTCTATCAGTCAGTGGGTCTGATCTGTAATGCAGTGACGGCAGGGGCATTACTCAGACAAAGGGTTTGTGCCAGGGCAATGTCAACATATGAGAACTAAATCAGCAGAGGCTCCCAGACTTCCCAAACCACCAGCAACAACAAGCAACACACCCAGAATCGAGACTAGCTGGAATGTCATTCATATGGTCCTCATTTCATCCCTCTCTCCCTTCCTCCAGTAGTTTTTCCATCCTATGTCTATGAAATAGATTGGTTGTTGTTGGTTGGCTGGCTGACTTGTTGACTGAATGGCTGGTTGATGGGCTGCTTGTCAGGGGCTCGTTGGCTTGTCAGATGGTCAGTGTTAGTTGACTTTCTGACAAGTCATTGGCAGCAGCTGTCAAATATTTTCATAACCAAGTATTTAACCGATTTATCTAGTGATTGATAAGTGAATCTGATAAGAATAAAATAATGCAATGTATGAAACATAATTTATTCATTCACAATTGCACAAGCTTAAAAACTTGACCTAGATGTGGATATTGTTGTAAGTATTGGCATGCAGCTGTTTAAGCAGCTGTTACTTAGACTATGAGTAATAACTAACTTTGTGTTAGCCAAACTGAGATACCCATTTGTGATCTAAACACCCACTGACAGAATTTGAAGGGGGTGGGGGGCAGAGCTTTCTTTGTGGACACTCACATTGGGATCACCACACCCAGCTTGGTGTTACTGGCCTTTACAACTTTACAACAACATAGTGTTCTGTCTAACGGCATGAATATCAATTCAGTACCAAGGAAAGCACGCACCATTTAACTGAATTTATCAGTAAACAGGATTTTACTTTGTACAACCAGCTACAAAAAATATCCTCATGGTCAACAAATGGATTTCAGAATGAATAACATCAGCAATATTGCCAGTTTATCCTTAAAGGTAAGATTAATGTCACAGTTCGCAGCCACAAATCTACACAAATTTATCCATTTTAACTTACCTAGCTTTGTGTTTCTCAGTGATGGTTCTCCAAGGTAATTTACTCCAAACAACAAACTACAACTTAATGTCCAGTCGTAGATGTTTTCTATTTCACACTGGCAAAACTGCCAGTGATGCCGAAAAATTAGACAGAAAAACCGACCCCCGTATTAATTTAGCCCTCAAAACTTAGCCTACTAAACTCCTCAATCTTAGGTGTTTAGTATGGTAGCCAGAGATCCCTTAATTTGTCCATTAACTTGAAAAGGAGGAAAACCCAAACTGATTATTTGAAAAGCCCTTAATTTACTAAAAAATATTAAGGGGTTATCATTTTAAGTAGTTATTAAGGGGTTCTTAAAAGGCAAAAACTACACCCCTTAATTATCAAATTAAGTAGCTTTTAAGGGGTACATGACTTTTCCTTAATTTAGGAGAGCAGACAAGTTGATACACCAATCATAGACTGGGGTTTTGGTTTTCTTCTCTCTTTGATAACGGCTATATAAATGACTAGATCGTATCTCCACAGCAGCTCCCGTCTTTCAGACTGCTGCTAGTGACTTTGTGAGCTATTGTCAGATATCGTCACATTGTGTTTCCTCACCAGTTCTCAGTTGCTAAAGGGTGTGGTGGAAATACCAAGGGGAAATACAACATCGTACAAACCAAAGTGATAGAAACTTGACCTAGTAACTTTGTGTTAGCCAAACTGAGATACCCATTTGTGACCTAAACACTCTGACAGGCCCACTGACAGAATTTGGGGGGGGGGCGGGGGGGGGGCAGAGCTTTCTTTGTGGACACCCACATTGGGATCACCACACCCAGCTTGGTGTTTCTGGCCTTTACAACTAGTTTACCACTGTGAAATTAGAGGCCATGCAAGGCAATAATCCACATAGTAATCTGTCTAACGGCATGAACATCACTTCAGTACCAAGGAAAGCATGCATCAGTTCTCATTTGCTAAAGGGTGTGGGGGAATTACAAAGGGGAAATACAACATCCTACAAACCAAAGTGATAGAAACTTGACCTAGATGTGTATATGGTGGAAATAATTTCCACTGTGGGGGAGTTTGCTGTGAAATTGAAATCTGGTAAGTACAGATTTACAGTTCATGGTAACTAAAAGATAGCAGTTAAGGTAAGCTATTGCTATAAACTGTATAATTAGCATGCCTAAGTTAGCATAACAAACATTTACAGCTCCCAACAACAAGTATAAATTCATGTGTTAGTACCTTATTACATCCATGATTCATCCTAAATAATGGACACATCAATTAACCATAATGCTAACTTAGCTAACGCCATCAACTGGGTCTGAGTTACTGAGCCAAGACGAAGTTGATAATGCTATGTTAGCTAAGTGGATAATGTTAGAATAGTAAACAGGTAAGCTTTCTGGTATGTTTTAGTTGCGCGGTTGTTTATTTGTCTTAAGTTAGACATATTGAAAGTTTTTTTTAAATCGATTTTTACTAAAAGGAAAATTGGATCCAAAGCAAAGCAGCACAGGTGTCAGCTTGATGAATTAAGCTCCAAGCAATCATCAGTGAGTTATGATAAATTTGACTTGTTTGTGTATTTGATTTTTCTAGTGTCATTAATCTTCCTGTGTATGTGATGATTTTTTTTTCCACATTCCTACATACTATAATGTAGGAACAGAAAGATATTTTAAGAGATTTGTATTCCAAACAATATTCATGTATTTATGCCTCAAATTTGGGATATATTAATGGGTAAATTAATTAATGGGTAAATGGATTTCATTATATTAAGGTATTTTTAATGGATTAAATGCACAGTTCAAGGGGTAAAAACATAGAAAATAACATTACATGTACCCCTTAATTTGTACCTTAAAAAGGACCTTAACTTTTTAAATGCAGGTGCAAATTCAGGAATTCACACCAAAAACGTGGAAAATTAAAAGATGAATTGGACTGAAATAAATGAAGGAATTTTCAATGGATTATTTGCACAGTTTAAGTGGTTTCTAAAGGGAGAAAAAACTTATCTAAAAAAACTTAAAACTGACCTAGAACCTCCAAAACCATCTCTGTATTTTCACCTTAATAAAAGAGGTTTTTACATGGTTTTTTCCATTTTAAGCACCCCCACTCTCCCTTATAAGCCCTTTAAACTGTGTAATTATTGATTAATTATCCTCTTAAATCTCTTTAAAAATACATTAATTCCATAATTAGTTATGGGTAAATTAACAGAATTTTAAGGTAAAAAATTAAGGGATTTGGTTTCATGGTGAATCCTGCTGGCACTAATTCTAAACAGGACACAGATCCAATGTATTCTGCATATTGTAACCTTCTCATTGACATCAAACTACATTAATTATAAAATTAAGCACTTTTTAAAAAATCTTTTCACTCAGTGTTTTACAATTGATTTAAAAAACTAAATTACCAAGTCCACCAAAACAGCAAAGCAAAAATGACGGTCAACGGGCCCATTCTGAATTATGTAGTAACATAATTGTGTTGAGATCTCAAATACAGCTAAGCTAGCCATAGCTAAATACTAGCCAATGCTAATTTAGTGGCACGGCCAAATTTAAATGAGCCCAAACCTTTGATAGTTTCTAGCATCTTTGAACTCTTCCCTGTTTTCTGTTTACTTTTAATTTTATTCCTTTAACTCCTGCAGTAAATACAGGGAAAAGGGCTCAGCTCTTAGTGCTACACTAAATATTTTCTGTTCAGTGGTCCACTGTATTCGATGATGAAACAAAGCTTCCAGGCTTTTGATTCAAGAATTTTTATTACTTCTATTACTTGAATTCCTCAAGTAATTGTTGAAGCGTGGCTTTTGGCAGTTTCATCAGTGTGTCAGTAATTTGTTTGACTGATTTGTTGATAATAGGCTCATTAGCTCACTGACTGGCTTCAGTTCACTGATTAGTCCTTTGGATCATTGTTTATGTGACTGGTTGGCTGATTGCTTGATTGGCCAGTGGGCTGTGGTGAAATGGTCATGGCTATCCTCCAACTGGCTATGGAGACAACAAGATTGTAATTCATGAAGGAGATTTCAGTAGTTACATGCGTCATGCTTTCTTTAGGACTGTATTTAAAAGAGTGAGTAGTCGCTTGGAGCCAAACAGTAAATGAGGATTATCTCCTACAGTATCTCAGAGGCTGTTTATATTTGGTTTAAAAATGCGTTCCGGAGATCTGAACATGTGTCTGCAAGGTGTCCAGCTGATCACTTGTGTTCAGATTTCCTCACAGCTTATACACAGTTATTACGTCAGTCTGTCGCTAAACAAGTGCCAGATTTGTTTCACACAGGCTAGCTAAGAAAACAAAAATGTTTCAAGAACTCTATATACATGTACAGGGTATTCCAACTGTTGAGATTGGCAGGACAAAGTCATTTGGCATTGTAGCTGTCATCAAAACAACCACCATGTCCTGCATTGTTGACATATTTTCCTGTTACGTACTTGTCAGGGATGCATCAGGACGCATTAGCATTTGCACTGCAAAAGATATGTGGTCAAATGCCTCCTAGACCACCTCGGCAAGTGGTTTGAATGATTGGATCATAATGCATCTTGGTGATCCTTTAGCACTGTCCACTTATGATCCGATTGCCCAAGATGCATTTTAAAACCGAGTGTAAACACAGAGGAGCAAAACAAGTTAGGTGGAAGACAGTGTTTTAAATTGTGACCACAGGCAACTAAGCAACATGTTTCACTTTCCATAACACAACTGACAAAATTTCCCCTTTACACTGAAATGGAAGTCAATATCATGGTTGGTGATCTTTCTCTTACTCTTTGTCAAACTAGGCCAATGTCAGCTGCATTACATTGCATAAGATTTGATCTTTATCTTTATCTCGATTCTACAAAACACATATTCTGATTAGAGCAGCAGTTTTGTATCAGGATGGCCTTGATGCGACCACACAGCACAGCCTAACCACCGAGATGTAGCACTACCAGGAAGGCCCTCAGCCTCAGCCACATTCTCTGTCTGTCAGATCCACATGGCTTTATACTGTATCTATAATCTCATGTCATTAAAACTGCTCCCACTGGTTTTCCCCCTGTGCAGCACTGTGAACTCATAGCCTGTCAGCGAATATTTGGACTGTCGGCTGTTTGGGCACATCAGGAGATGAATTCTCTTATTACATTGTGGACAATGAGAAGGGACATTCAGCCAAAGATCTGTCTGTGGCGTGGTAGGCTCTTCCTCACAAATACGGTGTGATGGTGGAGCAATGTATGGTAATAGCTTGACAAACCATTTAGGTCCAATAATTATACTTAAGGTTGAAAGAGACCAGAAATATAAGTCAAACTTTTGTTAGACACTTAAAGCTTGTATGTGAGTTGTCACCTTTGGCATAGAATTTCATTTTCTTGAAAGCGCAGGGAACATAACAGGTTAATCAGGTTTATAAAAGAGAAACCTGCGGTTGGAAATGGTCTTGGAACAAGATCAGGAATGATGAGCCATCAGGAAACATTAGGCGGCAAAGACTGCAGCACTGTTACACAAACTCCAACTAAACAAGCCAAGATTCATTGCATTCAGCTACTAAAGCAATGCTTGTCTTGGCGCAGTTGTACCTTATGTTAAAGTCCTTGTTAATAATTATTTTGTTCTGAAATAAACCTGATAAACCTGTCACAGAGTCTTTTTTCAGTCCTGGCAGTGCATGCAGAGAGGTGAAATTCTTTAAAGTGATGATCTTTTTAACAACAAAAACATTTATTATTGTGAGGGCATCTCAAAATAGACTAAAATAAAAAATAAAATCAAATTCAATCAGTGAAGAAACAGAAAGTAGTCAAATAATTATTGTGACAATTAATATAACAGAGATCAATAGCTCTGTTCATGTTCTAATAATAATGAACAAATATTGCTGCTAAGAGTGATGTGCTAAAAAGGAAGTGCTAAATGTACAGAGAAGACCAATATATACAGAGTTCAAATAGTTCACGTCATCAAATAAGCTTTAAGCGTAAATTAAAGGGAACTCAACTGCCTAGAAAGGCATGAAAAGCATAGTGTGCTACACATTGCTATGCTGTTACTTCAGGTCATTTTCCTGGAAACAGACCTGCACTTCGTAAACTGAAATTGGTGAATTATCTACAAATGATATTTGTTTACTTCTGTGATAAGTGGAGATGACCTCTATCTTACATTTTTATCATCTGAAAGTAAATATTACTTAAGAGATTTGGGATGACTGTTACAAATACACTATAGCACTGTGCTGAATCTTAAGCTGTAAAACTTCAATGAGAAACTCAGAGCAGTTAGGATCTTACCTCTTTAGCTGCACACAACCCACGTGTGTTGCTTCTCAGTCCTTTTGTCCCCTTCAGATACATGGAAAGGAATGCGATGCTCAGTTTCCTGCAGACTATGAGGCAAGATCCTCTTAAAGGTCAACTTCTGGCTGCCTGTAAATTCATCATTGTGGGTTTCTGGCTTGTTTTAAAATGCCACAAAATTAATGTTTAAAACATATGCAAGGCAGTCCAGGAACACGCTTAACCATACTATACTATATACTAGTTCTACATTATTTTATTTCATGCATACCAATTCAGTAAGTGAAATCTTGTCTGACTCATTAATTGTGCAATTTAATCAGTACTGAAAGTGGAACTATGTAATTTTAATTGAACAGCAGCCACTGTGGCCACCAGTGGCGACTAGATCATGTCACAATTTCTCTTCATTTTCAAAGATTCTCTAGTTGCTTTAAAAACATCATCATTACACACCCAGACCATGAGAGTGCACACCTGCACCTAATTGTGCATATAAGCTTATTTCCCAAAATGTTAAACCATTCTTTTAAGCAATAAGACATGTCCTAGCTCAGTTCAACACACTCTAGTATGACCAGTAGCTTATGCTGGCCAATGTAAACTAATTTTAGCAAACTCGATAGCTTGATATATTTGTGTATGCTTAGGGATGTCAATATATTTTTGACTGGCTACGCATGTTGGACTATAGGTTAATTTGCATGCTAGGGTTGGGTACTGAAGAAATTATTATTCAATTTAGATCAATCGGTACCAAATTTCAGTACCTTGTGGCACTGAGAGTGAGCGCAGCCCCGAAATAAGTTTTAAAAACACACATTTACCGACTCAAGCGTCTCACACGGAGGCTCTGACACTGACAGGAGCACCAACTCACAGATACAAAGAGATGTGACGGATCCATTTTACCAACCTGCGCAGCAGCCAGCAGCTAGTTAACATGGCTAGCATAGCCGTGCCATGCTGTGTGTAGCCCATAGACTTATAAAAATAACATGTAGCCGTGTCTCCGGTTTAACAGGACTGTACTGGGCAGGTGACAGGTGTGTTTACGGTGTTTGTGTGCTCTGAAAGACTTGGTGGTGACAGTGCAGATATAAAGTCACACAGCTGACAGACTGTTAGCCTAGCATGCTAATCCTATGGTTTATCTGTAATAACAACATAGGTGTTCACCCAGGCCATCACCCAGTTGGTGTGCCGAAAGAGCTAGTTTGGTACTGCAAGCCCGAGTATGTTATGCCATCGAGAGCTACTGTGACTAAACACATTGAAAACAATTTGAGGTGAAGTAGGATGTGCTAAATGTCAAGCTAACCAGGGCAGACAAGCTAGCTCTGACCACCGACTGCTGAACAGCTCTCACAAATGAAAACAACATCACAACTTTTCTTCTTTTTTTTCAGTGTGTTGAGAGCAAAATTAACTGAAACTGACATCCCTAGTCACAATTTATTTTAACATGTCACAGATTTAAAAAACTGGTCACCAAAGTAAGACATGTAGTAAACGCACACATCAGGGTTTGCGCCAGTATATTGCAAGCCGGCGGCCCACCGGGCTTGAGTTCACCCTCTGCTTTTACTTTTTTTTTTATTTTTTTTTTTTAAGTATTTTAAGATGTTTTCTAAACTAAAATGTGTTATACAAGTAGGGTAGCTCCTTTAAGGCATGGCTCAGTGTGTAGCAAATGTGTGGTTGAGTGAAAGAGAGAGAGAGAGAGAGCATGTGTGTGACGGTGAGGCTGCAGCTACCGGAGTAACCCGCCTACCATCTGAGAGCAGGTTGAGCAGGCAGAGAGTGGGAAAGTTTCTGCCAAAAACAAGCACCAAGACCCGGGGAGACATGAGAGCAGCTGCTCGCTAACAGCTACGTGTGTTTACAGCAGAGAGCAGGAGGGAGGGCAGATGTCTCACTCCGCTCCATCGTCAGACTAAGTATTGATAACACGCTTAGTATTTTACAAATTAGAGGTTTTTTATTTGATGAATCGTGGGGAGGCAGTGGGCAAGTAATGTAATCGATGTATGCCCGGGCACCGTGTAACACTGGTAACACCTTTACACACAGCACATGTTTTGCTCAGCACCCCCCACCCCCCTCAACCACCCCACTTTTCTGACAGAAACCCTGCACATGGTCAGATGAATACTTCTTGAGGTCTCATTCCACTCACTCCAGTCAGGACCATGGAGGTATTATAACATGAAGCTACTACAAGCAACTGATTAGCTTAGTGTAAAGACAGGAAACGGGGAAACAGCTAGCCTGGCTCTGTCCAAAGGCAACACAGTCCTCCTACTATTACTACTATTAATCTGACTAATTAACATGTTATATCTGGTCTCTTTAAAGGATAAGGCTAAAGGATAAAAACACAAGAAAGACATGCAAAACTCACACTCATAAATGGACAATATAGAACTGGTTTAAATATAATTTAAATATAACAGAATAGATCAGAACTGTGACGATTGTTTGGAGACATATAATGTACACACAAAAGATTCATGAATAACATTCAAACATAAATAACATAAATAACTAACGTGACCATAAATCTTTGTGGCAAAGGACCATGTCACCCAGTGCAACCATGTGACTCACTGATGTGTTTTTTTTTAGCTTGTTGAGTTTTTGGGCAACAAGCTTTGGATACACATACAATACTTGTAAACAGGATCAATTCATTGTTGGCTGGCTCTGCTGCACATGTCATTTGTTGACAATAAGAAAAACATAGAAAATGCCAGCTATATCCTTTAATCTGTGCAAAAAACAAAGTGTAAAATGACACAACGTTTAAATGCTGGACTATTTTTGGGCCAATATAGTCTTGGTACTTACCATGCAAATGTGCGAGTGGTGTCAATCTTTTCATCTTAATCCCTGCAAGAAAGTATATCTTCCAAAATATCAAACCATTGCTTCAAGAATTCAGCTCTTCATTTGTAACAGAAAAATGATTATTTCTTATTTCAGAAGTTTTACCGTCTTGTTTAATGCCATCTTACATGCTATAAAAAATGATTCACTGACCCAAATTCTGATAATAAGCTTTTCTTGTTGTAGAGTAATTGTCAGGAACAACAGCTTCCATAATGATGTGGAGTACATTTAATGGTTTGTTTGGGGCAGCCTCATTAGCCCAGACCAGCCTGTTCACTTCCTGTGATATGGGAAAGATCCTGTGTGTGTCTGTCATCCATTTGCAGAGGCCAGCCTCGCAACCCACACTTGTCCTTGAGTGGCAGATTATTCCAGTATGTCATAAACAATGGAATAACACTCTGCTCTGCTTTCTATGAAAACACTATTGTATATCCATTGCCTTCACAAAATTGACAGAATGGAGACTGTCATTTTCATTACTGTGTGTTTTCCTTTGCCTTGAATCATAGTTATCTGATTACAGTCACTGTCACGCATGGCATTCATAAGCAAGTCTGTAGTTGATTACAGGTGATTAGGTGCAGCAGTTAAGAGCTGTCTAAAATGATAAAGTTGACATTTGTGGCATGTCACTTTGATCACAGCGGTATGATGTGATTATCACTGAATGCTCCACAATACCTCCTTCATCATTCCTTATGAAATTCTTTATGATTCTGTTTCTCCTCTCATTCAAAGTTTCTTCGGTTCATCCTTTCATTCTCTCCTCAAGCTTTGTTTCTCCTTCCAAACTCCTCCTTCCAACAATCACTGATTTTTACACTCTGATCCTACGATGACCCTTGATGATTTAAGTGTTTGTGAAACTGCGCAGATAAACAAATGGCCCCGACTCTCTAGTGAGAGCAGTCATGACATTTGAACAAAAGAGCAAGATGTTCAAAGAAGGAAACACAAGCATCATGCACACACATACTTATACAACAGGACGCACACAGAGCTAGTAAAAACTTCCACCCACAGTGTTATTGACATGAGATTGCGCACCTCTGCCAAACATCCTTTTACCAGAATCCAGCTGACCTTGGGATGGGATCAAACTTAAATACCCTACTTATTGCTGGATTAACCAGCAGCAAGACCATATTTATGATCTGGAGGTGAAATATGTATGATGCCAGAAATGTATCACCTGAGAAGGAAGACCTTATTTATTCTCAGTTAATACTTCCACTGATTGGAAACAAACATATCATGTTGAGCCATTTCCCTGCAGCAATCCATCAGTTTGTCTGCTGTAAACCACGGCAGCGGTAGCAGATTAGAGAGAAGAATCCAGGAATCAACAACCATCTGTCTCGCTGGGGCTAATGTCAGTCTGGGAGGAGATCACACACAAACACACACACACACTTAGATATACACAGGATTATATGCATGCATAGACACATTTAAACCGACAAGCACCTACACACACAAACAGCTGTTTAGAATTACATAGCCAGGGTGATGAACTCACTGACAGTACTGCGACTCATGCAACATTCAAAGACAGATGAGGACGTGGGAAAACACATAATATTCATAGATTTCTTGTAATCTCTCTTTGATGTCTACATGTGGAGAGTCGACTGCTGGCGCACTGTTAAGACCATAATCTAACAAACAGGTATCTATTTCTCCAAATCCACCCCTAGGGGCAATCTTCAAATTTCAAAATCAACAAAATCAGACCAACTTACAGGAAAGATTAAGTCTCAGCAGGGAATGTGGTTTAGGGTATCAATCAATCTCAGTCAGTGTTCCATCCACCACCAGAGCTTTCCGACATCCCTGAATGTAAAACTTTGCTCAAACTCAACACCTACTGCTTTGGCACTCTCATCCCCAGTCATTGTATTGGATGGACTGACATCACTCATCATATTCTTTTGGAGAGAATGATGGAAAAACCTGAGACATGCTTCAGAATGACACATCTGGCAGCAAAGCTGACATCAGCCCATTGGCCCACCCAGTGACTGTGTGATGGTCACTTGAAACAGCAGGCGGCCGAAGGAGAGCATGTTTAGTTTGGGGAAATTAGGACTGAATGGATGCATTGAATGACCAGGCAGAGAAACTGACATTTACCATGCTTAAAACAGTGAGACAGGTTGTTGACCAAAGACCCCAACTAACAATAGAACCTGCACAGTCTTTACAGATTGGCTTTTATGCAAGTTCTTTATGTTGCATGTTATTTTGTTAGCGATTGGGGGAGTTTCAGGGCTACATCACTGTTTATATTAAAATACAAAAGGAACTTTTAACTGATGAGCAGGTTGGGGATAAGTCAAGGAGTAAAGTTTGATTCATAACCTACATACTGTACATAGTTAGCTGGGTTAGCTGGTGATACCTGTGATTGTGGTTTCTAAGCAATTTCATCAGTCACAGTTACTCTGGATACAAAAAGTTATTGATAAGAAATTAAAGTATTTACACTCCCCCTCTACCTTCTTTGTTTGCTTTTGGAATGATTGGCTTGAGACGACCCTTGCTGCAGTTACACTGATCCCATAACCAACCTTTAACTTTCAGACTGAAAAAAGAAGATGCACTAACCACTGTAAATACACCTGAAAATGCAGGTTATATGTTGAAAGTTTCCATTTTTAGGCCAGTTAACCAATCACAGTAAATCATTACTCTCCAAAATGGGTGAGAATTTTTTTGATCAAAGCTAATTTCATTTGAGTGAAATTATCATGTTTATTTCCTGATTTCTCCTGTTGTGCTGTATGCATGATAGGTCAGAAACTCGAAGAAAGGAAAAAAATATTCATGATGAACTCGAAGGAGTGTAAACCATCTTGGTTTGCAAAACAGATGACTGGAATCTTAATCTGGTAAACATAGAGAGAGAGAGAGCAGCAGGTTTTCTCAAACACTTTGATAGAGGCTTGGGCAGCCACTGGGACAAACCATAGTAAAGAGCTTTGTGCGTGCACCTTTATAATGTATCCACTTTGGAGAGCATTTTTGGAAAAATATTTGTTGTAGAGAAGAGGCCAAAATTGAGATATAAGTGCCTTTTCACATTTCTATGCATTAGTGAGAGCATGGGCCTTGATACTGTGGAAAAACATTGCGGCTACTCATGTTGGGGCTGATTTACTCATTTCACACAAACAAATGAGATTTCAGTTTGACAGCATTACAGGGATTAATGTAGAAATGGTCCTTTGTGTTTTCTTGATACCTGAAAGCACACTGTACTTAAATCCCACACTCCTGAACTTGGCCTCTGGTTTGATTCTGATCCAGTAAGTGTTTGTTCCACAGCCAGTCAAAAGTAGGCAGTAGCTTTACTGTAAACACAATTATGCTAACTGTGGCAAGATCCAGTGACCACATGAAGGGAGATAGACTCTCACGCAAAACACTCGCTCAGGCACTCTCACACACTATACTTACTCACTCACTTACATGCTCATAAACCAAAATACAGCATGCATCCACACCTGCAATCTCACGATACGGACCCACCGGCTGCTCACATGGACACACACCTACACATCATAAACAACTTCCTCTGCGGTCAATTTGATTAGAAAGCACCCTGAGAGAGTACAACAAGGGGGCTGGCCCCCTCACCATACTGCACGCACACACACACACACACACACACACACACACACACACACACACACACACACACACACTCTGGAACCACAACAGACGATGGAGTCTTTACAGTCCAAACACTCCACAGGAGGCTGCACTGATGGTGTCCAGTGCTATCTGGAGGAGCACTAATTCATGAACACACACAAACACACATAGCTAAAGCATTTAGAGGAAATATTTTGATAGCTAACTGCTGCACGCAAGTTGATTCACACACGTATTCATTTGCTGTCTCCTACACAGGCACACACACACACACACACAATGCCCAGTGTCTCACCTCAGGCAAGCATCTGTTTGGTCAATAGTGTCATTTACAGAATAACACATCATTCTTTCCACTGTGGGAGTGGGCTGGGCTCTCTTTGGTTTCACAGTCACTGTATTCCCTCCAGCCAACACACACACACACACGCACACACACATACAGTGCCATATTAAACCTTACGCACACCCTTGCACCACACAACTGTTATTCCTCTTAACTGTGAATTTAAGGGAATCCTCTACCGGCGTGTTCCAAAGACATTAACACTCCTACCTCGCTTCACCAACCGCAGGCAGGAGGAAACTGACAGATTTATCTCGATCTCAATTAGTTTAAACAATGTGCAGATTAATACTGCCAGAGGGGGAAAAGTTCAGATGTCCTGGCCATGGTTTGTGTCACTTCCATTGCTAAGCCTCCTTGTCTCGGCCTGTTGACGCTGACCAGACAGCGATCTATACTGGCTGGATGTTTATTGAAAATGGGTTGACAATTCCCACAGAGCATGGTGCATTAGTTTTATTATTAACCACAAAGTCCATTGAAGGTTTGCGTTCAATCAAACAAACAGCCACAAGGATCCTCTGTTACCCTGCTCATAAGTGAGCACCACTTGAGCTGGAATGTAGCTGCAGACGTCACTGCTCTCCAAGGTGACTTCACTTCACTTGGTACCAAAAAGAGTTGCATGAAGTGCAGACTCCATGACCTCCAAACCCAGAAAATATTCAATTTTCCCTAGATTTATTGTCCTAAATCTTATTGAGGTGGAGACAGTGTGTCAGAGCTGAAGTGTTCCTCAAGACTGCAAAGTTGTTTGCATGTAGTGTATCTGCAGATTACAGAGGAGTGATAAAAATCTGTGTCAGGCATAACTGAAAAACATTGTAAGTGAAACCTCAGCTGTGATCAGCCTCATTTAGAAAGGTCATGAGGCTTAAACCTCCCACGAATAACCAAGTAGTGTCCTGGCATTTCCTCTCCTGCTTCCTGTGTTACATGTGGTTTTGACACTAAGTGAAAGCGAGAGAGTTGTTGCATAAATTTACTGCAAATTTGAGTGACCTAAAAATGTCACGTAAACTCCACCACACACAACAGATTGTGTGGCAAGAACTAATGCTACGATTCTTATTTTCTACTATCTACTAATTTTGTCTTGAGCATAAGGTCTGCAGTGACGTGAGGTAAAGTCTGCTTTTTCTTCTTATCTATATCACAGACTTAGCATAGACAATGCGCCGTGATTTTGAGATAAATCTGGAGGAAAAAAGGGGTTCTTTGCAGAGAACAATAGCAAAATAGCAGATGTGGTGTTGGTGTCCACTGCCACTATTATGTGCTTACAATAATCACACATGGAGGAATTCATTCTCAAAGAGGCCAAATCTTCTACTGACAGTTGCCTAAGCAGACCAGAATGCAATACAACCGCAAAACATTTTAAATCAGGAGATCGAATCTCTCAGCTGTCACCACCACCATTGCGCTTTCTGAATGCTACAAGTTTCCATCTGTCTTGAACTTGTTGAAAATCACCCTTTGGAACACAGGAAATCATTAACTGAAGAAGTGGAGAAGTGAAAATGGGTACACCAAAGGAGGAGTAAATTAAAAAAGGCCTGACAGCTGAATATTTCCTGGAAAGCAACAACATCACAACTTGACATTCAGAGTATCCAAGGATGGATTTTCCATCAAGATAAGAGGGACAATCAGGAGAAAGTATGTACAGTAAGACACTTTTCAAACACAAATGGTTTTGAAATCTGTCTTTGCGCTAATCCTCAGTCCAAGAACTACAGTATGTTTCATTTTTCTGCTCTCACAAACTGGCTACACTCGGCACAGGCAACTGGATAATGACCCCAAATACCCCAAATGCAAATCAACTCGCTGAGTCAAAATCTATTTCTCAACTAAGGCACTGACGAGCCTTGCGCAAGTGGTTGTCACAGCTCTACATGTCAACAGGCAGTGGACTGGTACCCACATATCTGGCTTTTCAAGACAAGCTAAATCCTTATGATTTGATTTGTCTTCCCAATAATTGCAACAATTACACAGCATTAGTTAAGCCTGTCCACCCATTTCTGGTCATGGCTGACTGCTCGTGGGACTGCAGTGCGGACAGAGTTGAGGAAGGACGAGACATTTACTGTAGGAAATGATGGCGGAGTCAAGCTAGGTGTTACGTCTCCAACCTCAGACAGATTTGGTGGATCTTGGATAGACACTTTGTTGGTAAGACTCCCTTACAAAAGAGCAAAAGGCCAGGAAACACTCGCTCATACAGCCGTCATTTGTCTGTCTGTGTGTGCGTGTGTGTGTTACAGGGTTTGGCAGTGTGGTTGTGGTATAGATCTCACTTCTGAGAACAACTTTGGACAATAATCTCCTTTGCGGGTGTTACTTTTTTCCCTTTGTGTTTCTGTCGCAGATATGTATTTATATCCACATACACACAATGAAAAAAGATAGAGGGATGTTGAGAGACAGGAAAAAAGCATCCATCATGATACATTTCACAGCTCTACTTTTCCAAGGTGTGGCCAAAACAGCACCTCAACATCTCTGATTCATAAACCCCATTGACATTTAATTAAATCGCGCCAAAAATAGAATGTATACATGCTGCAGTGGTTACAATGATGATCCTCTTCTTTCTCAACCTACGGGTCCCAACCCAGTCGTGGGACCCTTTATGGGTGGGCCCCATGGGTGTTTTTGTTTTCGTTTCACAGACTTCAAAATGCTGCTATAGTGGTTCCCTTTCACAACATCTGCTTATACTGCCTTTATTGTCTGGTGCCAGGATATTTTTCCTTAGTTTTTCTTCCCCTTTGCATGCATTATGTGCCCGTTAATCTTCTTGGTGCCTGATTGATGTTTCCATCCACGACCTGGCTGTAAAGTGAGGGATGTTGGTGTAATCTCAGCGTGAGTCAGCTTCAAATCCTGCCAAACTGAATTCATGCCTAACTTAAAATACAAAGACATATATCTTTAATTCAATTTTATCACAGCACTTAAAAAAGATAAGTGTGTTTTTTGTGGAGAGTATTGAAAGCTTTAAAAGCAATAAATAGATTTGACACCTGGAGCACCCAGTGTTCTTCCAGAACAAAGCAGAAAACTTCAAAAGATAGTGTTTCGACAGAGGAAGGAGGTATGTAGGGTGATGATTTCTCCAGAGGTGTTTCACTAAGAAGTGATTTTTTTTTCTTGTTGGTTAGTAAACTCAGACACAAATATAATGTAATATTAGTTCAAAAATATGCAACAATTTTGAGTATTTGATATTTTGAGTATTTTAATTAATGACAACATTTTTATGGTGAGAGTAGGCTAATATAGCTATTATGGTAGCTAATTATGCATTTATGAGATTATTGAGTAAAACCTAGTGATGTGTGTCACTTTCATGTCTTTTTAAAAGCATAGCCCAGACTTTATTTAAACCTGTGATCAAAATTAACTGTGACTAGAACTTGGAGAGTAATTTGGACAGTCAGGTAGCAAATTAAATGCTTGATAGGATGGTTTAATGTTAGATGTACTATGTTATATTTCTAAACACCAGAATCCTTACCATATAAGTTCTGAGTAGCATAGAGTAATTAAAACAAACACTGAGTTGCTCCTTGCTCTTCTGGCTTCTACTTTGTATACCACTCAGAGTTCGCTAGAAATCAGCAGTTTACATCTCCTCAATGTAAACAGACACTTTAAGGTGCATCTTTCCAAATTTCCAAAGGCTTGTTACAAACTCTGCCAAGAAATGCACAGAGGGACTTGCAAAGGCCTTTCCCTACAGTTTTCTTGTGTAGGATAATATTTATACAACTCGACTTGCTTTATGAACAACTACCAGTAATTTCCTGTGTGAAGAAAATATAATATTACTTGCATTCATTGTCTATTTACAGGACAGCACATGTAAAAGCACATGTTCCCACTAACCATTCTCACCTTCTCCTCTTCTCTGCAGTGTTGTGTTAATAGAGGTAGATATTATGACTGTAATATACTCAAAAGTCTCTGAGGACTTTCTCTCCAGCACAGATGATATAATGTTCTTTATGGAGCAGAACAGTCTTGTTTCATAGTATTCAACAATAACATTCTCAAAACTCAGAAAAGAACAAGAGTCTCCCCACACAAAAAACATTGTCAGAACATTTCAAAGTTCTCATAACCTAATGGGATTGTTGGGGCGACCCTCTTGAAAACCAGAAACTGCTCCACAGGGGATTGTTTGTTTGAAAGACTATAGAGAATGCTCTGTACCCATATACTCATACAGTCTGCACGAGTGTCTTCCTTTCTCCTTCGCGTGCACACACAAATGCAGTCGCACAGAGACGACAGTCTGTTATCCTAAATATCTGATGTAGAAAACAATAACCACAGCGTAAACACAACAAAGAGACACAAGGGAGGGCAGACAGTGAACACAATCTCAAAGTTCATCAACATTCTTGACAGAAAATATTTGCATAAAGTATCCAATCTACTATGGTGAGCTGTGACCACAAGAAAATATACATCATAATTACGCTGTAACATCAGTGATTTATTGTATGAGATGGGTCCAGTGAAATAAAGCTCTTTGTGCAGAGCAGTTGGACAGACGGAGTCTTAGGAGACCTGTTTTGGTAGGAAGACCATAATTGCTTTGAATTGGCCCTTGCGCAAATGTAGCCTGCTACAGTATGCTGAGAAAGCATTATAGTGTGCAAATGTGTGTGTGTTTGGGTGTTTCTGTACATGCATGCGTGACTGTGCACGTGTGTGTGTGTATTGTTCTGCAATCCCCTGACTTGATGAAGTGGGTCCACTGAGCCAAAGCGTTGCTGAGAGTTCAGAGTCATCAGTGAGGATCCTAGTGAGACAGCAAGCGACCACAGGTTTGGTCAGGACATGGTCAAGCTTGGGTCAGGGCAGGGTCCGAAGGGAATGGCTATATTAAGTCACTGAGTTTGTTTCAGGGAATGTTTTTAGGGAAAGGAGCTGACCCGTGTTTTTGAGTTCAGTGTACTGTAAGTTGTTTGTGTTATTCTTTCGGTTGCTCCTGAATCAAGCTTTTTTCTGGACTGCTGCAGTCTCGCAAATCATTTTGATTTCAACGTGAGCAATTTGGATGTTTGGAAATGTTATCAGGCTTCTGTACAAGAGCGTTTGTACAGTTTTAAATCTTCCTGAATCATTTCGATTTTACCACAGAAACTGGGCAAATTGTTTCCCACAGAGGTTTTTCATATTCCATTAATCCTTCATAATTTGCAGCTTGATATGGAATGTTTCTGCTGTGCCACACCACTGTTACACAGGGAGAAATTTGTTTCATTTCAACACAGGAGACAACAGGAAGGTTATTTGTCATTTCCCTGTGTTTTAATTGAATTTTTTACTTACATTTTTTAGTAATATTTGAGTTACATTACATAATTTGGACTAACAAGTGCTGAATGCTGTTATCTTTATAAATACACAATGTGTCAGTACAACAACCAGCTGTATGCTTCATGTGCACATTTCTGGCCCCGTGGGATTTTCCCGATGTTCTTTCCCAGACACAGGGACAGCTCGTGTACATTACATGCTGCAGTACAGTAGGTAAAATGCCCATCCATTCATGTGGAGGACCTCCAGTGTTGTCCTAACCTCCCATTACACGCCATCAATCTGTCACCATCACAGCCTTGTTACTGTAAGGTCTGTTCCACTTGAATCAAGCCTCTAATTATACTCCCAGTCAACTCCCACTGGACCACATACTGTACGCTGCGCTAACCAGCCACACTGCACTGTAGGTCCGCATCCACAAGCAGTCATCTCGCTCCCGGTCTGTCTCTCTTCTGTGTGTGTGTGTGTGTGTGTACGTGTCTCTCAATTCCCAAACCTGCACTCAGAATACTGTATAGAAGCAGCCACAACACAGATTAACACCCTACTCAACAAGCTGATGGCATACGAAGAGACAAATACGACCACTGCTCCTGTGTTTGGGTCTGGGGTCTGTGCTAAGGATTTAAAGCTGAAACCTGGTTAAACAGAGCAAACAACACTCTCTCTCTATTTAGCTCTTTGTCTTTCTCGGTCTAAAGATGAGTGGGAATCGACACAGTGGCCCTGAAATGATTAGTGGTTCGAGTCATTTTCATCCCACTGCATATGTGTTTGTTTGTGCCTGAGTATAAGCAATAAAATAGAAATGAGGCACCGGGCAAACCGTTCTGTGGGCGGAGGAAACTTAGAACCAATCCGATGATGACATTGCCTTTGGTCACATTGTTGACAGTTGCTAAGCTGTAAAGCTGTTATTTTGGCTTTTTGCATGAGGGTAAATTACCCGTACACGTGTCATTCCAATATCAGCAGAACGTTACAACCTGTGTGTGTGTTCAAAACTTTGTTGCAGCACGTCTGTGTGTGCATATCAGCGTGTTCGGTATGTCATCTTGGTGTCTGCTCTGAACCCAGCAGCCTTTCACCTCATCTTCACCCCAGTATCTGCATCTTTTAAACAGCTGAACTTGTGACCTGCTATAATACTGAAGATTAGCTAGAGTCTGCCATTATAAACATGGTGAGTCATGTTCATTAGAACTGAATGGATGTACAGATCAGTCTGAGGTCAGGGCATTGACGATTAAAAAACACCAGTTGACAGACCAACTCCCCTGTCATAGGCTGTATTTATCTTGATCCATGCGCAGCCGTCATCTACCGTTTGTGGGCACTTTGGTAACTCTGATTGATATTTCTATGGCTTTGATTACATTGCAATTAGAGCAAAGATCGTGTTTTATTCCCTTTGGTCACATTTTGTTTCATATGGATTTGTAGTGGAATTGAAAAGGCAGTCAAGCTGTAAAACTGTGTCATGGACTTGGATGGAGTGAGGGTGAGAGAGGTGCATCCAAAAGCCAGGGGATTCAGCTAAAACAGATGAGCGTATATTATCTTACTGCTCTGCATTTTCTAGGATGTCACACAATAACGAATTAGCCCATAAATCATCATTACAGGGTAATATCTATGCTTTGACCCTGGCTTTGTCTATGTAATTGATGCTGGATGAAACAAGGCCTGTGTAATACTAGATACAAAATGTGGACCACACAGGAAACTATTGAGGATGAGGAGCCAAAAACTCTGCATACCTTTGCATCAGGATCTCTCTGTATCCGTCCCAACACCAAACATGACCTCCTTATCTTTTTTTTTGGTGTGTTTACAGTTCATTTAGATTCTTTTTGTCTTATCAGGCTCATGTGTGTGAATGTTTACCTGGTTATGTTGCTTCCGCTGACAATTTATGGATTTTTTTTTCTTTTTTTGGAGTGTGTGAATGCATGCCAGCAAACGAGTGTGAGCAGAGCGTGTGTGAGAACGTACAGTGTGTAAAGCACTGCTGTCAGCGCTATCGGCCAACTCTTGAGGAGTGCCTTCACTGCCCTCCTTGTGGAGCCAATTTTCCCTCAGGAAGCAAAGTGACTCAGTTGTGGTTTGACATTGTTTGTGAGTGCATATGGTGTGTGTGTGTATGTGTGTGTGTGAGAGAGAGAGAGCGAGTGAGGGGGGTGGGGGTACAAAGTAAAAGCAGGAGTGTCTGTGAATGCAATTCTTATGCTTACGTTCTTGTGTATGTCCATTTGAATGTGTGTATGCGTATAAGCATTTTTAGGTCATTGCGTCCCAGGACTGGCAGGCCTTCTCAGGTCAGGCTGAGGTTTACCGGTGTCTTGAAATGCACCTCCCATTCCTCACAGTAGGAAATGTTTTATGACAGTTGGTACAGACATCACACTGCTACGCCCAATATGTAAAGTCTAAGAGGAGGACACAGGGTGCTATCAAAACCAAAACGCACCCAGACAGCATTGCGTAGGACTTGTCCCCTCGGTGTGGAAATAGTCTTATGCTGTGTGCATGTTAGGCCAAAGTCAGCCATCTACAATCTTAAAGCGTCACATCATGGAAATAATTTAAAGGATCAGTTAACTGAAATCACACAAAACATATTTTCTCACTTACCCCTTGTGGTATCTTAACCATGCAGATATTTTTTGGCCGTATGTGCTAAAGTTTTGAAATATCTCTGTATGAGATTTCTGTCACCACCTCAGTACAACGGAGGTGACTGGAACTGTTTGTGGTGTTCAATGTGTTGAAAAATTACAATTGAAAAACTTAACAGGAACATCTATTTCTAGAAAGAATGTCTTGGTTGCTCTGGATAGTCCACAGACCTCACTGTGAACATTTTCAACATTTTCATTGGAAATACTTTCTACTGAAGAAATAGTCCCAGTGCACACTGCCCAGTGAGGTCTGTGGATTATACATTGTTTCTGGGAAGACACATTGCTGTTGATTTTTTCAAATGTCATTTTTAAATGCTGTGTGCACCACAAATTAAATTCAGTTTACTTCTATTGTATTGAGGTGATGGCGGACGTTCTCAAGAATGGTTTGGCATTTTGGGAAATATGTTTATTTCTTTTGTCAAGACTTAGATGAGAAGATTGATACTTCTGTCATAATTGCCCATTAAATATGAATCCACAGCAGGGAACAATTAGTTTTGCTTACCAGCCTGGCTCAGCTTAGAGGTGGAAATCACATTTCACTTTACTTATTCAAATGACTTTGTTCAGTTAATTTCAAAGATTTGTAGTCACCAATTAAGTAGTTTGTTCGCTTTTTTCCGTACTATTTTTCAGAAAGATGGCCCCATGGTGTTCCATCAGAAGGGGGGGGGGACTTCTCCTCTCTGTTACCAATCTCAGCTCATGTCTTAAAACAGAATGACTTGACTGAATTTGTAAATACTTTGAGCTTCAGAATTTCCCTATTTAAAATGACTTAACCATCAGTGGTTTTAACTGTAACCTGCAAGTAATTAACATTAGTGTTAGCTTGCTTTGCTATTTTTAGGAGCTAAATTATTGCTTTTGTCCAAACAAATTTGCAGCACTGAAACATGTCTTACAAAACAAGGGATGGCCATGAGGAGATTTTTTAGCCAAGAGCTAAATAAAAACAGTAGCTACATGTTTGTGAACCTCCTTTACTTAAAGTTAAATAATCTGCAGCGCTGGCTAGCTAACCAGCTAACGTTACCCCTGAGTTTAAAGCCTTTTCACTAACATTTTCTTGTTCAATATTGCTGTTAAATGCAATATAGTGGTAATAAGTGTCACTCAATTATACTTGTAGATAGTTGCCGACATGAGGGTGGTTTGATCATAAACACAGAACAGCCAAAACAGATAATTACTGATAATAACTTTGTGTGAAAATTAATAAATGCATTCTGAAACTGTGCCCCCTCAAAAAGTTTAACTGCATGAAGCCCCTGTTTTCTGTCATCAGTGAGGAGCTCCGCTGCTTCAAGCTACTGATTCAGTCATTGATAATGGTGTTTAAGTATATTTAGTTCACTTTGAAGGTGAGATGATAGTTGAAGTTTTGTTTGTACGTGTACCTCAAGCTCAGCTCAAAGGTAAGAAAAATCTGCCTACCAGCAAAACCTTTGGTTTTTACACTTCCTGCACAAGATATAACGTGTTAATACGTGAGCTTTAGAGGTGCTGGTAAGCAGACCTTTTTCATCTTTGGACAGAACTAGGCTAGCTGTTTCCCCCTTCTCTCATTCTTACGATAATCAAAGTTAAGTAAAAAAATAAATAAAAATACAAATAAATAAAGGAAATTTCTCAAAATGTTGTACTACTCCTTAAAGAAGAAGAAAATAAAACTGAAATTATCTGCATGACTAGAAATCATATGGGATATGATGGTGAGATTTTTTTTGGTTATTTTGTTTTGACATGCCCATACATTTTGGATGGTGGATAAGAATAATTTGTTTACTGTAATAATTGCTGCTGGGATCAAACCATCTTAGATCTTATCATCATCATCATCTTCATCATAGCTTTGCTGAAAAATGCTGGTCCACCTTCCTTGGCTTACAAACACTATTTGTCTGGCAGGGGAACAAAGTGGATGTGTGACTTAAAACTTTCATATTGCTGTCACACATGAGCTCATATGTAACTTGATGTGGCAAAGGCTTTCAAATAACCAATCTCCAGAGCTATAAAAACAAATGGAGGTGATTTCCGACATATCAAGATGCTTTATGCTTTTCAAACCAATAGTTAATATTCTCCAGAGATTCATGGCTGTGTGTGACTGCCTGGGGTGTATCTGAAGTGGACATATTTTATTGTTTTTTTCACCCAGAAGTTTTGGGGTGTGTGTGTAACACTACAGTATGAGGTGACCTCATTCTGACTGTGAACCACCCTCTGGGAATCCCCCAACTCAAAACTGTGCCTCTGCATCAATGCATGTGTGTGTGTGTGTGTGTGTGTGTGTGTTGGTCTGTGTAGCTCTGCCATATGCTGAGGTAATGGTCGTCCTCATGGGGACAACTCATCCTCAGAAACAACCACTGGGTGGTCCTGCCACTAAAACCAGGACAATTGTTTGAAGAAAAGGTACGAGTGTGGGAAGAAAGAAAGCTTGAAGTTGCCTCAGAGCAGTAAGAGTCTAATACATCAAACCTCAAACTAATTCCTAAAACAGGCTAAAATGTTTATCTTAGCTCTTAGGTACATCGGGGCAGGGCTCCACGCTACCTTTTTCCCAAGGATTACATGTGCTCCTAAATGAAAAAACAGTGAACATTGAAAAATGTTCAAGTAACACAGAGTTTATTAACTGGGCCGACTTCTCCACAGTTTATCTTTCACACTAAGTCATTACTGTGTCTTACTGTCTTTAGCCCACTGCCAGCTATCACCTGCTGCTGTTTCTGCTGTGCTGTGTGTGGGTGTGTGCTCAGATCTTTGTCAAATAGACTCAAATTTAAATACACTATGGGTAGCCTGATCCAAGATCTGTATTCTGAGAGAACACCATTTCTCCAAGGGGAGTATCATTGGGAGAACAGGAACTGAACTATCATTCACCTTTTTGTGTTGAACCACAGTCAAGGGGTGAATTCATTAATCAGGAACAGTCCTCATTGTGGGTTGTAAACTAGAGCTGCAACAATTATTTAGATCTAATTAATCGATTAGACAATCAACAGAAAATTAATCCGTAACTATTTTGACAATCAAATAATTGTTTTACTATTTTTTAAGTAAAAATGCCAAACATTTGCTAGTTACTAGGGGTGGGACAAAAAAATTGAAATGGTAACATATTGCAATATTTTTACTTCGGATAAGTTATCGATACACTGGTGCCAAGTATCAATTTTTTTTAAACATAGGACCGCTCAGAGTTGATTCAGCTACTTTGACTTACCACCACCAGAGCTCCACTGAACTCGTGACAGTCAGATGAACGGCATTTGTAAGTGACAACGAAGAAGAAATGCAAGCTATTCTCTCTCTATGGCTCAGTCGATGGGAAGTATCTTCCACTGCGCAGAGGATTATGGGTCAGAATAGCCAGAAAAGCATGCTGACTCGCATACTGCAAAATGCGACCAGATGTAATAGGACATTCTGGTACTTTTGGCATACTGCATTTGACATACTATGTATGTGGACATACTAAATCATTTTCTGACATATTAAATAGTATGTTAGTGTGAGTATTGGAACGCACCCAGGGAGTCCGCTGGAGCTTTGACAGTCACTAGAAGCACATTCATGGCTCTTTGTAAGTTTCTGTGTGGTATCTGTGTTGTAGCTTAGCTAGCGATTCTTCTATGAGAGGCTCTCAGGTGTGTCTGTGTGTCAGTACATAGCCGTAGTCCTGCTGTTTATCATGTTAACGTTACCATAGTCAGCCCTGAATAGCTTGTCACACTCTATGTATATCGTAGTCATTGCCGGCTCATGTGTTGTGCCACAGAAAAGGAATACATCTTTGGTTTATTAGCACAACGTCGCATCTCTGTTGTCTTTTATCAGACTTGCTAATGCTACCAGCAGCTCTGTGTGAGAGGCACAAACTGAGGCTACAGTTAGTGTGCTGATTTATACTTGGCAGCGTTTCTTTTCTGTGAAACGAATGTACTGTTAATAAACATTGTACATTATCTGACTATTAAATACTAGTTTCTGAACGATTAGCAGCAGGGGGGAAAACAGATTATGGTAGGTTGTAATCTTTACTCGCACACTGTGCTCATAAATTATTTTTCCGGTTCACTGATGTCTGTTTTTAGGGGCAAATGTGAGTGAAATACTCATACTGTAGAGCCCTGTGGGAGAAGCTCAGCTGTAATGGTTTCTGCAGTTGTGCGTCCTGGCAGTAATATATGTAGGTAATGAATGCAGGTTCAAGCCTTTGAGTTCATTCAAATAAATTCCACTTTTATTTGATCTCACTGGAGTCCATTTATCACACACACACACACACACACACACACACACATACACACACACACACACACACACACACACACACCTAGTGGCTGTCAGGAGGAAGTGGAAGGCCTGCATGGAGGGTATTAGCATGAGGGCGAGGCCTGCACACTGTGTTCTGTGACTCATCTCTGTTCAAGAACAACAGTATACCAATGCACCGTGACCAGCCAGGAAAGGATCGGTATCCTCACTCCGGTGGGAGTGATGTGGGTGTTTACTTCCTTGTGCGTCGGTGCGGTACATGTGTGTCAAACGTGTTTGCTTTGTGTAGTTTGGGTGTTTTGTTTTTCAATGTGAAGCTCTTTGAAATGATGTATCCTCCTGCACCTGCTGAACCAAACACCCCTGCTGCAAGACTTTTCCTCTTCCTGATTCCCCTCCTTCTTTCTCAGTCTGGGACTAATCCAAAAGTGGATACACTCACACTTTGAGTCTGTGTGTATTTGTACCACATGTAGGGATCAGACACATGTACTCATACCCAATGGCCAAAGTAAGTAATTTGTTAGGGCCTTCCAAAATGACTCGTATGAGTGTTTTTTGATCTGCCGCTGTGGTATGGTTAGACTAACACTACATGGTTAATGTTATGCATTGCTGTTGTGGTTAGAAGAAACCACCATTACTGATAAAAAGAGATGCTAATTGCACAGAAAGGGAGGATTTTCATTTAAGCTATTACAACAAAGGACAGCTGTAGCTCAGGTGTTGATATAAAATGAATATAATTTATAATTTTCAACATGCTGAGCTGCACAAGAATTTGTACTTTTTTTCCTTGCTTGGACTGGAGATTTGACCCCACAACCTCTCAGATACCAGCCCTGCTTTTTCTTTACTTAACTTTAAATAATCGATCGTTTAAAGCCTTTTCGCTAACATTTCCTTGTTCAACACTGCTAATGCAATATAGTGTTAATAAGTGTCATTCAGTTATAGTTTTAGATAGTTACTGATGGGGTTGGTTTGATCATAAACATAGAAGCCAAAGGAGATAATTACAGGTAACTTGGTTTGGTGTGAACATTAATATATGTGTTGTAAAACTGTGCCCCGTGACTGTTTGACTCCGTTTGGCACTGAACGTAGACAGAGTTGTTTTCACCTGCCTTAACAAATTACTAATGCTGTCATTCTTTTTAAAGGAAAGTGAATACACTGTAGTAGCAACATGGAGAAGAATCCAATTTTGTTCTCAGGAAATGGTCATAAAACAACCTACACAACTCTGCAACTCACACAAAACACATACAGACAAGTTCAGGATATTTTCCAAGAAGCAAGTGTTTTATTTTATTTATTTATCCTTTATTTAGCCAGGAAAGTCCCATTGAGATACAAGATTTCTTCTTCCAGGAAGTCCTGGTCAAGACAGCAGCATAAGCAGTGTCACATAAAAAACAATGGACCAGCTGATTTCCAGGTACTGGGTATGACGTTGTAGCATAAACTGAGATTAAAAACAGAAGTAATAGGCTCTGCAATAATATCTGCAACAATGTTTAGAAAGTAAGGCTCTATCTTATCTGGCCCTGAAGATATTTTACAATCTAGGCTCAATAGAGCTTTGTGGACTTGCAAAGTTAAGATAGGAGTAAAAGTGAACATTTGAGCAAGGCAGGCTCAGAGTTTCCTTTTGCAACATATACCCCTGCATTACTGGGATCAAAGACTGAACCAGTAGAAATAAATTGACTATTGAAGGTGTCTGCAATATTGGTTCTACCCTTGATTTATTTCTTAATGTTCTGTATAAGGTCCAATCCAAAGAGTTTTTAGTTTTCTTTGCTTTGGCCCAGGCAGCATCTCTTTATCTAATAAGAGAGGAAATACATTTATTAAATCAAGGGTTGTCTTTACCACTTCTCCTAAATCTTCCAAAAGGGATGTATTTATCACATATAGCCAATAAAATGGCTTTAACATAATCCCAAACCAGATTAATATCAGCCATTTGTGAGATAAAACCCAGGCCACTGTTATAAAGATCATCTGAAAAGATTTGTTCATTAAAATGTTTAAATTGTCGTTCATAGATAAAAGAGGGTTTACTCTAAGGAATCTTACAGTTTCTCACACAGTGAATTGCACAGTGATCACTAACATGGTTTACTTTGCATTTGTTAAAATAGGATTGAGTAGTGTGGATTTAACCAGATCTTTTTGGTTTAACCCGGTTGGTGAGTATATTAGCTGCACTCGACAAAGAGAGTCACAAATGTCCTTGAATGGATCTGAGGATGACGATAACCAGTCCCAGTTTAGGTCGCCAAGTAAAACCAACTCTGATTTAGTCCAATTGTGAAGGTCAGTAATTGAAGTGGCTGCTTCATTTGAAGCTGAAGGCGGGCAGTAACATCCAACCACAATAATATGTGAATCATTTGGAAGGGATAATTTAATTGCTGAGAGTTCAAAGCAGTTTGGTTTGCTGATGGACTGGAAGAGTAGTTTAATTTAGATTTGACATAATCTGCAATCCCACCTCTTTTTTTGGTGCGGTCTGACATTATATCCCTCGATATTAATCATGTCATTTGTTTTAGCTAGCTTTTTTAGCTATGTCTCAGAAAAGACCATGATGTCGGAGTCAGCCCATATTCTTAAGTCCATTTTATTTACCAGACTGCATACATTGAGATGGCAAAGCCATCCGTTTCTAATTTTAAACTCCTCGGGTGTTTGAGGCTGTGTAAGCTCTGGGCCTGGATAAGGTTAGTAAGAGCAAAAGCAGATCAAACCAGTTCCTCCTTGCTGGACCAGTCAAGCTGCCGCTGCATCCCCCGGAGAGAAAGATGACCAAGAAGAAAGGCCCCTCACGAGCAGCTGAGTCGTCATCACAGGATCTCTGGCTGATTCAGGGGAGCTTGCAGTGCGTGGGGTAAGCCGCAGATAAAGCACAAGTACATTTTGCATATCCTCAGCATCGAGGGGTATGCCAATCACAGGAATCTGCAATGCCAGGTAGCCGAACAGGTAGAGCAGCAGAAAGGATATCCACATTTTGGAGCAGTTTTGTAGCATAATCAGTGCATGCCCCCGGGGGATTAGTGAAAGGATATAGTAGGTATGGGAAAGAGAGGGAGTAGTCAACATCAGAAAGGAAATATTAGACATAAAACTGGATAGTACAGCTCTACATCTTGACTGAGTTATCTTGAATACTTTTCAATGTAGAATAAGTCTTTATACATAAGTCCATGTAAAAGATTTTAGGGGTTTTCATGTGTTTTGTCTGGATAACTTGACAAACCTACTTCTTGGAACAGGCCACAGATCTACTGCACTGGGTCCCAGAGCTGTTTCCATTTGAGCTAATTGAACTGTCCTGTAAGAGATCCACACAGCCTGAGGAGACATCATATGATACCTTCCCACACAACTGTCTCATCAGCTCACAGACATGCACTGAAGTGTATTGATTAGGCGACAGAGCAGTGGTGTGTCCCCACCTCTCAGAATGCTCAGTCTACCCACACGCACCCACACACAGCCAGCTCATTTCAGGGTTTTTCCTGTTTACTTGAACAGCGACACACACATAAGGTGCCTAGATTTTGTACAATTCTTTGTATGACTGTAACGTAGTTGTGAAAACTGTATTTCATGACCTAACCATAGACCTCATCTTTCCACACTAAGCCTCAACACTTACACTAACCTGAAACAAATTTTTATCTTAAATTTAATAACCTGAATAAAGAAAACTGCCTTAAAAACAAGGCTCTAGCAACTGATGATGTATAACTAATAAGTTATGTATAACATTCCCCTAAATAACATTTTTCTTATGATGTAATAAGCTAATGCTATTGAGTTGTCAAATTGTAATTATTATTTTGAGGTTTTACAAGTAAAATGTGACATCATGTTATACCACTTATATATTGTAATAATTTCATAATTATGTAATAATTCATAAGCATAAAGACTGGAATCAGGGGAAAACAGCTAAGATGGCCTAGCTCTCACTCAAGTTCAAAAAGATGCCTACCAACACCTCTAAACCTTACTAATTAACACACTATCACCTTTGTTTAATTCATAAACAAATAGAAAAGTAAGAACAACAATTTGTGGAATCTTCTCACAGAAACAAAGCAAATATTTTCCCAAAATGTCAAATTATTCCTTCATCCCATAAATACTACATTAACAGTTTCTCTATAGGCCCTTGATGAGGAATAGCTTCCAACATCTTTCTACTTTTGTGAGCTATATGGTCTTCATAAACTTTCTCAGTGATAGTATGTTTCTGGTTGATCTCCAGAGGGAAGACATACTGGATGGAGTCAAATGCTCCTTACATGACTTCATGCAGAGTAGACGGGGATTTTCAGTCCCCCATTGTGAGAGCACCACCCTTTGTCCTTTGTTGCCGGTCAGGTGATAACATCTCTGCTGTCCAGCTTAGCAATGAGACTGGCATTTTTTAGGCTCTTTGCCCACTGGCCACCCAGAAACCCCACCCAACTTGATATAACACAGAAGAAAAGGAAGGGTTTGGTTTAAACAGTGATAAAGAGAGTTCACTAAAAGGTTTTTATTCAGTACTATTGGAGTCCTTTCAAGCTGCTGTGACTTTGAATTCAAACCAGTCAAAAACGCCTTCCTAGAGAAAATCCTATTTGGATTTGCATCTTTGGAAGAATCCTACTATAGATACATCACATGTGACTTTGATTATAAAACAAACAAAAAACATTGTGTATTTGAGTAGAGCCCTCTTCCATCTGCACACACACTGATTTAATTAAGAGCCTCAAATATGATCTGATGATTATGAGTCATGGCGATGACCTTCAACTAAACTGGTGAAAACGAATCAATTCAACTCCATGTCAGGGCAAAAACCCTATGTGACTCACTTGCATGCAGACAGATACAAGACACCAAACACTCAATGATTAATGACATAATCAAAAACAGATTTCAAGAAGCACATAGGTAGGTATACATATATTCAATTTTGTAGTGTAGTCAGCATAAAGCATCAAAGACAATATTAAAGCAAGACAAGCCTCCCATTAAAGATACATTAAATTCAACTAAGCGAGCTGATGAGTATTGTGTAGGCCTGCTCGTAATCGCCGTTGCACTGATCAAGGATGTCCTCTAGGAAGACTCTGCTGCAGTCTGGAAAGTTGCTCATCAGTTTCATCAAGTCCCACTCATAGTCAGGCTGTGGGTCTGGAAAGCACACAGGAAAGAAATCATCTTCATAGAGCACAATTTATTCATTATTGTTCCCACGAGGCTGCTGTTGAAAGAGGGTTATTTGATTGTCACAATATATAGTTCAGTGCACTTCTTCCCATTCTCAAAAAGAGTAGTTGGAGGTCTTACTATCACATATTTTATTATTTTCTTTTAAAGGCTGTGAGGCGATCCAAAATGCTCTTGCCTGACTACTCTGGCATCTGTTCCCTACAACTACCCACACCGTTCAGGATCAGATTCCCGGTGGTTCTCCCTGCCATCGGCTTGTTCAGCTCTGAATCCAGACAATCAAAAATGTAGGCCTGGATAACAGCGGGGGACCGAGAGGAGAGGCCATCACACAACCAGGCAGGAGATTGGCTCAGGCAGGTAATAACAAAGCCGAAAGATTTGATCGGCGCACTGGGAAAATACAGACTGACGCTCATAGATGCAACCTAACGTAGATTGAGGATGTTGTGGGATTCTGAAATGCAGAATTTTGCCCACAACGGCAGTGCCAGGGCTGAGCATTTGACATATTCTTTATTCTTGTGGCATTTGAGTTTTAACCTCAAACTTGTGACATCAACATGCTGTGGTTGGTGTTCGGATGGGCAGTTAGTCAAGGATGAAAGGCGATGGAGAGGTAGTAAAAGAGATGGCTCATAGTGGACTTTGGGACTGAGACTAATGTTTATCTTACTGGGTGTAAAAAAATGATTGGAATGCAACTTTTTCTCTCTAATTATGATACATCAATTCTGTGTACATGTTGATACTGAGTACTGATCTGATCTGGTATCAGATATCAGTGCTCTCTTTTTTCCGAAATTTAAAATGTGTAAATCTGACTGTGATTTTAACTATTTTAATGTATGATAATGTATTAATGTATTAATGTATGAGGCCAGAGATTGCACCAAAATTTGGTAGGAGGCCCAAAAATGCAACTATTCAGTTAGTCAACTGACAGAAAAATAATCTGCTACTACTCTGATAATCTATTACTTGTTTCAGTTATTTTTATATTGTTGTGAAGGGAATATTGGATAATTGGTTGTTTTTTCCCTCATATTTTATTGACTATTACATGCTGTTACCGATCTGGCACATCAGACCGATGTATTTCAACATCATTAGTCTTACAGCTTTTGTACAGTTAAACAAACTGCAGCCAGTTAAACACTCAAACGAACTGAACAAACAATGATTTTAATTTCATGCACTGTGTTGTGCACACGTGCAGTAGCAGGAAATACTAAGGTGCAGTAAGTAATGAGCATGACATAGTCTGTTTCTGTTTTCTTTCTTCTATTGTGAGTGGCAGGTATTCATAGGCATGTGGCAAACCGCCAGGTATCAAACTCAATGTGTCAATCCAGACCAATTATAAAAGGGCGGGACTGCTCCTCTTGGCGAATGAGTTTGGATGGAGGCCGAGAGTTTGTCAGTCTATCCTGGGTTCACCGCTCCTGGAGAATTTTTCTCGCTGACTGACAGACTCCTATTAGCACTCAGTGCATTTGTGTTTGTTTCACACTTTTATGCTTTTATTCTCAGTGTGCTGTCTGCAGACTCACACACACTTAAATGAGTGTGATTTATTGCTCAGTCTGTAGTAAGTAAAGGCCTAGAAAGAAGGGGAAAATACTTTCTTACTCACACTTACAAACACACACTTTTCCCACAAACTACAAGTATCAGCAGGATTTAAGCGCCAGGAGCGACAGTATCACTACGTACCACGCATAAATTCCTGCCTACATTTTTGTAGCACGTAAAGCCTTTGATTTAAGGCAGACTAAACACAATCAACGTCCTCTGAGAAATGATGAAGTGGGCAACTCTTGTCATATGTCAGATTTAGGTTTGGTTAACCAGCGTTGAGCCAGACTAAAAAAAGGCGTGAGAAATAGTAGACCGAGGGTTATTCACACATTCATTCTCAGCTCACCAGCTTCCTCTGCCCGGTCCTGTCCTGGATCTGGTCTCAGGTGAGTAGGGGGTAGTTGTTGTCCAGGGGTGTTGGACGGCTGATGTCTAAACACTTCAGAGGCCTGACTGAAACTCTCCCTCTTTGCCTCCGTCTCACTCTCTCTGCTTCGACCCTCAAGTTTGTCCAAAAAGGCTGAGTTCACCCTGTCAAAATATAATCAATCAAACAAACGGTTCACATTAAACTAACCAATGCTGTATTTTATAACTTATCGTGTTGGCACACTCCAAATGGCAATGAGCAGGATATGTTTGACAACTTTTTAAACCCACTAAAACATAGTGATGTCTATAAACTGAACACTTCAGTCTGTACTGGTTTTATTCCAAACGGATGAGCAAAACAAACTATTAATTTTGTTGAGTCCAGTTCTGTGCAGTTTATATTTTGCAAGGGGTGGAAGAAATATTCAGATATTTTATTTAAGTAGAAAACCACAATTTAGAAGTATTCCATAACAAGTAAAAGAACTGCATTCAAAATCATATAGTATCGTTCACAAAATATACTTATATTATCAAAAGCAAAAGTAATCATAATGTAGCAGAATTGTTTTTTTCAGTGTTTTTATTACTACACATAAAATCATATGAATATTATTACTAATGCTTTAACATGCATAAACAGTATTTCAATGTTGTTGCTGGTTGAGAAGGAGCTCATTTAAACTATTTTATATAATTTTAGGTACTTTTGATCTGTAACAATGCATCATATATTATAAAGTGCGCATAGGTTTTGTGCATACAAAAGTAATATTTCCCTGTATAATGTAGTGAAGTATAAAGTTGCATAAAATGGATACACTCAAGTAAAGTACAAGTACTTTAAGATGATTTTACAAAATTGTCTGCTTTTATGTTGCAATGTCACAGACCGAACCTGAGTTAATTGTTGAAGTGGAAAAAATACATGAATGTTGTACACACCTCCTGCGTTCCTCCTCTACTTCTCTCTCACTTTTCACCGGCGTCTCTCTCTGTTTAGTCTTCAGGGCCTCACTCTGAGAAAAAAAGAGATTAATCAAACCAAAGCTTGAGCACACAAAGTATAAAGGAGAAGAAATCTTACAGTGTAATATGCTCTTGTGGGCAGACAAAGAACTAAAATAGTATCTTATCGGTATCAGGGTCTATAGTAAGCACCTGCTGATAAAGACACTAGAGCTATAGGTTTAAATGGAAAGTGCATGTAGTTTCTGTGCTTTTGGTCTTAACTGCCACTGACAATGAACTGTTATTCAGTTTCCAACACATTTGAGCCTAGCTGTGTGGGTGAGTGCACAGTAATATGACTGTTGTACACTATATATTATTTATTTGTAATGATCTGTGTTTTTATTTCTTTACCCAGTAAAGTTTCACTGAGAACAACGCTGTCTTTTTCATGAATGCCCTGTGTCACACAGTTGGATTTAAGGTATTTGGAGAGGCTTTCCTGAATATGATATGATCAGTCTGTAATGCTCCAAGTGAGGAAATTATAACATTACAATATCAAATTGTAATAGACAGCAAAGGAAATAAAAGCAATAATAAGTATGAACACAGCAAAATGTCAATTTTAACAGAACATCTTGAGTAGTTTGAAGAGGATTACAGCATTAAGGGTGTGAGGATAACAGTACCAACAGATGAAAAATATGCAAAGTATGAAAATATACAGAGACAAATGACTAAATGAAACAGAGGCAGCAGAAGGTCAATGAGTTCGTTTCCTGTCTTGTGCAATAACCAGTTCTGTAAAAGTAGTGAGCATGTGTGCCATATGAGTATGCTAGATATTCAAAGCAGCTTTCTAAGATTTTTTACAAGTTCATTACCATGTTGTTGTTCAGTGCGACCGCATATCATTCTGTGAAAATCAACTGTTTATACTGAAATACCGTACATACACATTCAGACTCCGTTCTCCTCCATTCTCACCCTCTGTTTTCCTGTCCCAAGAGAGCGATGGGTCTGATTATTTAGCATGGCATGAGAGGAAGGAGGAACACAGAGCCCACCTGTACTGCTCTGTGCTCCCATCAAAGCAGCTTAGCAAAAAATCTCCCACTCACACACACACGCCCACAAATAAAGGATATGAAGGAAAGATCAATCTGTCTTATAAAGCCATTGCTGAAAGAACAACAGATCCCAGAGTCACGGTCAGAACCACATCAAGAAGTTTGACTTTTGCTGCTCCGCAGCCGCAAGCTTTCATCTCCTAATCTGTGACGTCTATCTGACAGAGCTGCAGCCTGGGAGAGTCTGGAGAGGAGAGAGGAGAGGAGAGGAGAAGAGAGGAGAGGAGAGGAAAGGAGAGGAAAGGAGGGGAAAGGAGGGGAAAGGAAGGGAAGGGAAAGGAAAGGAAAGGAAAGGAAAGGAGGAGATGCGAGAGGAGACAAGACGAGACAAGGCAAGACGAAGCGAGATGAGAGGGCGGAAAGCCAGGAAGAGGTGAGTCTTTGTTGCTGTCTGTAACCCTGGTATCATCCAGTGAACTGTATCATCCATTTAGCCTGTCTACATGTTGCTGTGTGTGTGTGTGTGTGTGTGTGTGTGTGTGTGTCCCACCATGAAACAGAGACTTCTTTATTACTGTAACTGACTGCTTTTCATTTCTTCCTAGTTTCCATAGTTTGACCCTAGTCCCCTCTCTCTTTCTCTTTAACTCTCTCTCTCTCACCACTAACTTGGTGTGCGGTGAAAGATTTACATCAGGTCTATGTGAGAAAAATAGAGAGAGAAAAGAAATATGCAACAACGAGAAAAGCGCCGAAAGAAAACATCTCCCCTGTCCAACGAGGGAGCTGAGCGTGCAGTTTTGACGGTGTTGTCAGTCACCACATAACACACTCACAGCAGAATGCAGCGTGTCCTCAGGCCGTTTCCTGCTCACTCTCTCCTTCTCTGGTCTAACATCACTGACAGACACTAGGCTGGGTGGGGAAGCGCAGACACTATTAGCAGCATGTCTGACATTCCGACAGAAGCTGTCAACACTTTCTAATAAATGTATGTTTTCTGAGCTGAAAATAAATGTGACCTCTTCGCTTTCACGCATTTACAGCAGCAACTGATTTTAAGATTTATAGCAGCAATTAGCTAAAAAAAGATTGTTGATTAAGAGGAAGATTCTTTACAATGAGTGGTTGCCCCCTGTGACTGACAAGGCGTGCGATTGGCTTGAGCTTGGGTTTCCGCCAGGTACTTTTACAAACGCAGGTTATTCCACTCTATTCTGTCCTCTGCAGGCTCCTCATAGTCATGTTGTGTCTCTGTCTCTCTCAGTGTGAACTCTGGGAAGTCCCTTGAACTCTGCTAGCCTTCCACTTATTCCCTCCCAGGAAAACCAAGAAGGGAAGACAGGCAGAGAGGAAGAGAGGCTGAGAAAAGAGAAAAAAAGAAGCAGAGAAAACAAAGGAGAGTGAAAGGAGCACAGACAGACAGACATTAGAGAGGCAGGGGAGAGGAAAAGCAGTGGCCTATTCCTCTGTGTATTTACACTTCCTTTTACTCAACCATGAGCTTGCTTTACTGCTGTGTGCCCCAGCTCTGACCAGCACATAATTGCAGGGGGATCGGGCTCCTCACCCCACCCGGCCTACTGGGGATACCGCTTAATACCCGCACGGCCCTGGACGATGAAAACTCTGCACCCAAGTGTATTTACTCAGAAAACAGCTTTCAAAGGCAGATCTATTGGTGTGAACTACCACAGCGCTTCAGTCTCCGACCCCACAGCCACAGATATGAGACTCCACACTGAACCCTGGGACCCATAGAGCAAGCATGTGTGTGTCCAGACACACACACACACACACACGGACACACGCTGATGAACAGACATGGTGTATACAAACAATACATGTGAAAGCACATACAAGCGTGCACACACATATTATGTGGTTGCTGGCTTACCCCGGATGACGTGTGTGTGGCACTGCTGGATGCCAATGGACCCGGGGCTCTCCTCTCAAACCTCTGCAGAAAATCATCAGTCCTCCTGCAATAAATATACACATTACATCCTATGCCTTGCAGTCACACATTTCAGAAAGACAGACATGGAAACACACACAAATAATAAGTTAGGAAGGAGTATTCGTTTTCTCCACAGACACTCCACAGGCCAGAGATGCTGACAGGACTGGAGTCCCACAAGGTTGACCAAGTTTGTTTGTCCCACACTGACACCACTCTCCCCGTTCCCAAACGTCTGATCAGCTGCACTGTCCCACTCCATCTCTAAATATCTTCATTGTTTCTTCAGGTTCACACGTTGGTTCACTGTCTCTTGTTTTTGTTTCTCTTGTAAGGAAGCCAGAGATGCTACTTGACAAGCAATTTCCCTCAGAGCTGACCACGGATAATATTCCAATAACATCTCAACTGTCAGGCAAATTGATTTAAAGTGGTCTGACACACTGTAGGAGAATATGGCATGAAAAGCTTGTGTAGACAGCAGACGCTCTAAATCATTATTGTCTCAACATCCAATATAATACCCAAAAAACGCCTGTCCACTTGAAAGGGTTCTCCACTGATTTTACATGTCAAAGTCAATTTACTAGTCATGGGGAGCACTACACAGCCTGTGCAAACAGTTATATAACGTCTTCTGTGGCTCTGAAAGAGCTTTGAGAATATTTACTCAAGTGACATCACCATTATCTTAGCTTTGGCCTCCAGACATGTTTAAAAGGAATTCTGTGTTACAAATTGGGTGTGTGGAGTTTGAAAGATATGGGCATAAAAAAAGACACTATTAATAATATAATAATGGTGGCTTAAGTGTAGCATCGAGGGATTTGGAGTTTGACCCATACTAGGAACTGAAAGGTCTCCATTGCATCAACTTTATTCTTTAAAATCTGCCTTTCGCAAGTTCCCAAACTTTATGGAAATGCAATGCTCAGTCACCAGAGTTATTATCAATCTAAAGTTTCCTACAAAGTTTTCTTTTTGCATCAACAAAAATTCGACCCAACAAGTTTGAATGGGTAAACGGGGTCAATCAGAGGTGAGCATTATGTCACCTGTCTTCATGCTTCCCCTGATATTTACAACTAATAATCAGTGTTCCTCCTTTTTCTGCCAACAGGAAATGCAGCTTGCTCAGGCTCCAGTGATAATTATAGGTCAGCGGGATCAGACATTGGGCGCTTCCTTTGTAAAGGTTTGGAGATGGTGTCATTTGATGCTACATCTATGACTAAGATGCATTGCAGAGCAAGAAAGAACACAGCACAGTACACAAAACAACACAATACCGCACAGTGACAGTGATGGGACCCAAGTGAACCTGATCCAGGGCTGACCTGCGGTGATCCTGCCTGAACTGCTCCCTCCTCTTCTGTTCTTCCTGTCGTCTCTTCTCCTCCAGGCGCTCAGCCTGCAATGCATCACAGTCAGCAGTCACACCGCAGCACACAACCGGATGGATGACATACAGCCACCATACAAATCCTGTTTTTTCCATTATGCAAGAGTGATATTTATCTCAACAATCACTGGGCATAAAGAGGAATGTTAGTTAATGATAGCCCTTTGATAACCTTCAGTTACCAGTTAAACATGAATAGAATATACAGTACTCTGATGCCCTGTGATCACACATATTGATAGATACTACATGCATAATACTTGCAGTGCTACATGCGCTTGTCTGTCATTAAAGATGTGGCTTTCAAGTTCATTATATTATATACATAACTCACATGCATAACCACAACTTATTCTTAACATACAACAAACAAAAAAACCCGAGCAATACCCAGGTGAAGCACTGAAAATGTCCATCAGAGGCATCACCAAACATAGTATTTAACAATTCATGTAATAATTATTCTCTATAAGGATACAATAATAAAGTCGTCACTATGGGGCTGCAACATCTTCATAAAAATGACTCTATTGTACTTTTTACAGTAACATTCAGTAAGATGATCTATTTAATATTCACTGAAGTTTATTTTGCTATTAAGAGGTGGAAATCCCCCTCAGTCCCCTTTAATTTCTTTGGTCTTTGTCTCAGAATTTCATTTCTAGATTATATTCTGGCATTGACATATGCACAGCTCAACCAAGAGCAGGGCTGATCTGTACTATATTCAATTACTGTGGTTTAAACACTTAATATTTCTCCTGTTTTCTCCAGAATCCAGCTGCCCCTACATCCCAAACTCTCCCTAACCAAATTGGGTCAGGTTAGATTCATGACCCAGGCATGTTTTTGCCAGCCTCCGCTTAGATCACGTCTATAAGACTAGGAAGACATGCATCTGTTTATTTGCTGGATTACCAGTACATTCCTATGGCTTCACAGAGGTCATGGCGCAACAGGAAAAGGTCTGTGGAATACCACTTTGGTCTTCAGCATTAATCACCCTTCAACATAACTGTAGCAGTCCATTAACCACTATTAGACCAAGAGCAGGGCCAGACATGGAGGAGAACATGTCTGAGAACAGAGTGAGGAACTGTCTTTGGTGGCTAGAAACCCACGAGATCATTAATCAGGTAGTTCACATGGCTTTAATGCAGGGTGTGTGAGGGAAGATTCAACACAGACATGCAGCAGCTCAGGCGGATGCTTGTCTCTACTGACATCTAGAGGCTAAACATGTTTCTCACTGAGGGGAAACAAACTTGATGGTACACAAACATGTTTTAATGAGCCTCACATATACCACTACCAACAAACAAAACAATTTAATATCCCACCTTCACATACAAATATAGTGCTGTCACACCAGGATTCAGACTCAACTATTAAAGAACATCTTGTAATTTGCGCCCATTGTTTTGATCAGTGGATGGATTTTCTGGAGTCATCATTCAACAGTTGAGGAGGTCCATCACAGAAGAGGCAAAGATTTAATGTTTTCTATTGAACTCAATAGACCATAATGCAATGCAGCAACAAAACATGTTATATATGCTGTAAGAGTTGCAACACTTTACTGGAAAAACACCAACTCTTGCTCTAACTATTGCTCTTTCCACCTACACTTACACTCTGGGGTTTGTCCAAAAGCACTCTGGGAAATACAGGAATCACTATGCTGACGGAAATAGAGACAGATCAGGAGGACTGAGGGGGAGAGGAGACGCCAAACCAGTAAATTATTACTTCATAGTAAAATGACTCTCCAAAGGGGGTTTAATATTTTAAATGTGTATGGGGGTCGATTTTCTTTACATGCTTTAATGTTTTTTGTCACCTTTTCAAACATAATAGAAATATCAATATAAGGGTGGCGATTGATATAAGGAACACACATAAAAACTCTTTTTCTAAGGGGCCAAAGAACAGATTCTTGTTGTTTTAATCTTTGTCTCACCTTCTCTCTCTGTTCGGCTTTCATCCTCTGTGACTTCTCCTCCTCTTCTTGTCTCCTCCTCTTGTCCAAATCTTCCTGTTTCAGCTTGGAACAACAGGCTGTGTTAAACATTTCTTTGTGATTTGGCCATCGCAAAAAAGGAAAAGTGAAAAGTACATGCTCTCATACATCTTCACTGCATCTCAAACGTGGTATGTTTTAATATATAGTTTGCTTGTGTGCTCATAGAGGGACAAGATCTTTACGGCTGCAACTAACAGTTATTTTCATTATCAATCTGTTGATTATTTTCTCGATTAATCTATTAGGTTTTGGTCTATAAAATGTTGTAGAAAATGACTGTGAATAGACAACCACTTCCTATCACTGAAGTTCCACACTTAGGTCACTTGATACACCTGAGCCAGCTTCATTCACTGAAGAAGACTCTTCAGATCTTCAGATGCAGTTTAAAGCTCTGAAAAGCGAGTCAGTGGACCAGAGACTTTGTATTTCTTTTCATTACACATCCTGTTCCCAAAGGTAAAGAATGAACTTCCATGCAGAAATCTTTAAAGATGCATTTGTACTGAATGATGAACATGATGTATGGTTGCTGCAGCACATGTGTGTAAATACCTTCTTTTGCAGTTTGGAGCAACGCAAGTCTGTAAGCTGCCTCCTCCGAGCTTCAGCCAATGTTCCATCACCGCCTTGATACATTAAACAACAGATTACAACATATCAGTAATTAAGCATGTACTTAAACATGAACATATTGTATTAAGGAAATAATAATGTTAAATAGTCAAAGATAATTGTTGCTCAAAGGCGAGTGTGATAAACAGTAAGGATGTTTTATGTGTTGGTTTACCCAGTCTCTCTGGATTCAGGTGCACTGGGGGGGCTCTGTGTGACTCTTTCCATCTCTGAAACTCCTCCTCTTCTTTCTGAGCCACTACAGCAACAAAAAAAACCTCCATTACTTGGGAGACAAATTTCAAACATGTTCACAGATCAAAAGATTATAGATAGGTAGCAGCATCAAGCTCACTCGTTGTTATCTTGCTACGGCGAGACTCATTTGGTGGGATCATGGTGAATCCACCTGAGCTGAGAAAGAACACAGGAAGAAATACTCATCATTAAATGGTCTTAAACTTTAGTGATAACCAAAATGTGTCCACAGCTTTCAGTCGCTGTCAGAAGTTGCAACGGAATGTTTGATTTCAATTGGTAGTCTTATTTGTTTACTTATTTTCTGATCAGATATTTCATGGTATACTTATATTTAAGCTCATTTTCAAGTGTTTTAGGCAAAGTTCTTGTACAGCAGTTAATACAACATTAACCATGGATGTATTTGAGAGGTTTGGCTTAATAGGTTAACTCTGTTTTTCCCTTTTATTTACCCTTTAGTAGATTTAAGGTTGGAAAGGCGGTGTCTACATGCAGGTAGGTAAGGTATCGAAATATCAACACACCAACATAGTTAGGTGTTACACTGTGATGAAATTACCAGAGTAGTAAAGCCATAGAGTAGAATTTTGTTGGCTGCGACAAAGCCAAAAAAACAGAAGCAAAACCACTGAGACTGACCCATAAGTTAGTTTACACCTGTCACATAATGGTGTTACTAATAATGGAATAGTTCAGTTTATGGACAACTTTAAGCTGTCATAGCTGCCAGGTGTTAACCATAGATAAAAACAAAAAACAAAAACCCGTTTCTGTATGGTTTTATCAAGATGAGCAGAGAAATGCTGCTTTCAGTAATTTTAGAAATTGAAAAGCTCGAGCAGCTGCTGATTATCATCACAGGTGTATTCACGTTAAATGTCGGTTATTGTTGTCTTCATCCTGCTAGAACACAAAGCAAAAGAAATGACAAGACAAACATATTTTGATACAGGGTACACTTTGTGTTTATTTTGTGTTACAGGCTTCGGTTGTAGGCCTACCTGACAAGCAGCTGATATTTACGAGGAACAGTGAAGGCACCGTTACACTTTCCAATCTCATGAAACGAAAGTGAACAGGAGCGCTTCACTTCCACCATAACAAAAATATGTCAGGGCAAATACAATATAGTAAATGTTTGCTTATAACCACAGAATTAAAGTTAATAGCCTGCTGTCTCTTTGGCAAATTATTTAAAAGCAAAACATAACAGGTCTGTGTTTATATTACAGATGATATCAGATTGTATTTAATGTCGAGTTTAGTAAAACACAACTTCATCTGTTACTTACTACTGCGCCTGTCTGTCTGTCCCTTGTGGATTTCCGCTGTCAGGTGCATTTCTGTCGAAATTATCAGGTGTAGCTTCATTTCCAGACATATCTGAAGACCTGTTTCTGTCTCTGGGGTTAGTAGCAGGGTTTCTCCTGGGTTCAACTGGGTTCCTTTGTCCCTGGTTGTAATAAGGATCCATATAGGCTCGATGATTACGTACAGCTGTCCTACTCTTAGTGCAATTTACGTCGATAATAGTGAGTGGCTTCGTTTTGGTTTTTTTTAAATTATGGTATCATGTATATAGCAGAGTGGGTGTGTTATAATACAATAGCGTCATCTGCTGGACAAACAGGCAACGGTGACTTTTATTAAAGGCCCAATTTGTCATTCTGTGACAATGAAAATTACAGGAATATTTTGTTTGAGTGATGATTCATAATTTCTCTATATTATCTACATTATTACATCATATTTCTATATGCACCTTATATCCCTGTAACATCTCTATCATACAGTATATTCCAAATATATAAATATGTGGTTATATTGTTATCTATGTGAACTCAATCCATTACCTTACACTAGCAGCACCAGTATTACCCATTTGCACTAATGTACAGCGTGTTACTGGGATTATCACTGTACAGTGTATATTCAAAATATATTACAGTAATCTTCAGTTCAGTTGCTATTCTCAGACTTAATTTTTATTGTTTGATTTTTTTCTTAACTACTTCCTTGTGTCCTTGTCTCATTTTTACTGATTTACTGATATCTATTTATGTTAAAATACCAACCTACAATACATCTGTGCTGTTGTATGTCAGTCTATTAATTTAAAGATCTCCTCCAGACATGTTTTAGGGCATATGAAACAAAAAATGTTCAGCTACCTCATTAAAAGTCCTTCAAATGACATCTGCTTGTTCTCAATGAAAAATCCAGAATCTGTTTTTATCTCTGTTTCATTTCAAACGTTTATCTGTTGTTAGATACAAGAACTCTACTTGATGAAAAGTCCATTCTCAGTGTACATATGTGTACTGGAGGCTTCACGTTTTCACATCATGTTTACTGGCCCTTGATTGGCTCCAAACTAGTTGTGATGTCACACATAGGTATGCCCGCTAACCTCGGATTTTCAGTGAACTTTCCTCCTTCAACAGATCAATGTGAAAACAACCTTCTAGTGTCAACATCATTCTGCACAGTGAAGCTCAAACACCCAAGTGAAGGAACAGAGAAAAACACCTTTTTGACCAGAGGGGGACTTTAAACACCTGTTCAACAATAAATGTGTGAAAGCAGGTTCCTGTCCTATTAAATTTTGATGGTTTGGTTACTCTATCATATGCATGTAGAAGGTAGGAGACAGAGAAATCAGGCAGTTACCAGTTTGACTAATTTGGATGGCTGAAGTTTCATATTAACTCCAGATAAACTTTTAAATACATTTTTGCACAGGCTGTGGGTTTTGGTCCCTATCACTTACATTTTAAGTGCATTATCAGGAGATCGTGTAATGAACAGGGGGAATGATTATGGAAAGAAAAACTTATTTCAATGTTCATTGGGGCACCTATTGTTCTTGACAAAATTGTGAAACCTGTCCTTTAATACTCACCGTTTTTAATCTACAACCTTATTGTTTAAACTGAAGGCCTCATAAAAGTGAACCAGCCTTTATCAAAGAATGACACCCACATTTCTTCAAAAACTCATTTATTGTGAGTTACAATGTTAGGACTTAAGCATAAAATTGATGACAAACCAACAGATGGACATTTTGATGAAGATAGTTTTACGATTTGCATCAGTGACATACTGGATGTTAATACACACGCACACACACATAGGAAGGACAAATAAATACACCTTTTTAACCACTGTGAATAGTAAAGTTAATAAGAGTACAAAATCTAAAAGCATGTATTGTAACCTTAATGTCTTTACAAATTGTGTAAGGGGACCAGAACCCTTGTTTGAATACTATCGATGAACACGTCAGTCCATATGTTGTGTGTTATGTATTGAACAACAGTACAATTTCATGTATGCATGGCTGGTCTACTAACATGCTGAGAGGTTTCATTGGTGACATAAAAGCTGATTAACTGTTCTTGTACTGTGGCTGTGAAATGGCACTCAAACATATAATGTTGTCACTCAAATGTCTGAGGTATTGGTAAAACATGATAAGATGTAGGGAATGACCAGAACCAGCAGATGACTTTGACACAAAACAAATAAGGCAGTGAGGGTCCAGAAGCTCCCTCAGACTACTTCTGGTGGGATAGTCCCCTGTTTAGCACTGATCAACAAATACTGACAACACACACCACACTCTCTTCAGGGAACCTAGTGCAATTAGGGTAAACAAGGTCACTGACCCATCAGGTCATTTGCCAAGTGTGAGTTAATGTTTGAATCATGTGTTTACACTGTCACGGTATGGCTTTTTGTCTACTAGTGATGCATTAAGAGGGATGTTGGCCTACATGGATCAGAAGCTTATGTTCCCCTTTCATCTAGACAAGGCACCCTGCATGATCAGACCCTATGTTAGGGAATGACATGGTTTCAGTCCAAAGACCTCCTGGAGTCCTGGGCACACTCTTCACTGCTCCAGTGTCACTTGGGGGCCAGTAATTCCAGTAGCTGTATAGATGTCTCTGTGTGTGTGAGCATGTGTTTGAATGTGTGTGTATCTGTGTTTAACTGCAGAGGTTGGGAGGTGAGATCACAGCTTGGGCTGGTTGGCTAGCTTAATCTTCAGGTTCTCTGCTAGTTTGTCCAGGAACTCAAAGGTGTTTAAATAATCAGCACGAGTCACACTGCAAACAGAGAAACAGAGGAGAAAGGATTAATTATACTTTACTTTAGGAGGCACTGAGTAGACTGCAGGGTTCCCATTGTTTATATCTACAGTTATATTTGCCATCTAAGCCAAACACTGAAAATATAAAAAGTAAGAAAAGTAACATTTTTACTTTAATGAAATCAAACCTTAACCTACATGGAAAAAGATCAGATTTTTTCTGAGTTAAAGGATAATTTCACAACTTTTCAAGTCTGTCCTAAAACAAGTCAGGTTCCCAAATGAACATTGACCCATGTTTTTCTTGCTGTAATCATTACTCCTGTTCATACCGGCCAGTAAGAGATCCCTTTAAAATCCACTTTTAATGTGAAAAAAGTGATGGAGGACAAAATCCACAGTCCTCCTTCTGTGCAAAAACTGATTTAGAAACTTCTTTGAAGCTAATATGACTAACTTCAGCTGCCCAAATTAGTCAATACGAGTAGATATCTTTCAACATTACAGTCTTTTTAGTGCCAAAATGCTTCTTTCTCTTATGATCCTTCCACTGCAGCTGAACAGGAAAACACTGTCCGTCGAGACACAAAGAGGGAAGCTGTTACTAAAAAGACTGTAACTGTGGCAGACATTCATGTGACTAACTCAGTCTGCTGAAGCCTCATTATCTTCAGATAAACTTTTAAAAACATTTTTGCTCAAAACGATGGACTGTGGATTTTGTCCCCCATCACTTACATTCTAAGCACATTTGGAAGGGATCTTTAATAGCCAGTATGAATAAGAGGAATGATTACAGCGAACCTGTTTCAATGTTTATTTGGGCACCTGACTGTTGTTTTAAGACAGATTTGAAAAGATTGTGAACCTATCCTTTAGGACTGTCTAGTAGCTAAAATGATCATAAAAGATCAGATGTAATTTTCTCCTTTTCAGTAACACATATAGCAGCTAAGGGACACATTTTCTGATCAAGCGAGGCCACTTCTGTTGCGAACTTTCTGCCGCCATAATCATCACTCTCCATCACAGTGAATGAAAGAATGTAAACATAATTGTTTTCAGCTGTTAATAATTGCATAGTAGTAATCTTTTCAAAAGCTAGACAAGGCAAGTCGTCCCTTCAGCGCTCTCAAAGAATGTTAACACGGGTTTATTTGGGTAAATAATGAATGCACAGTACGACACATCCAGCCAGTGTTGCGGTGGTTCTATGACGATCACCAGGAGACCCTGTGGTGCCTGACGCAGAAATATGAATTGAGTGTTAGATTTATGAGGAGACTTACCTTGGTAATCCTTTGATGCAGATAGCCAAATCCTTGGTCATGAATCCAGACTCGATGGTCTCGATGCAAACGGCCTCCAGTGCCTCACTGAATACTCGCAGCTCTGCATTGTTGTCCAGTTTTGCCCGGTGGAGCAGGCCCCGTGTCCATGCAAAGATGGAGGCTACAGCAAGCAGATGCACAGTGTAAAGTTAATGAATCCCTATATATTTCATACAATGTATTATATATATATATATCATATACAATTTCATATAAATCAAGATTACATTAATAGAATAGTAGTTTTAGTGGTCATGTTTGGATAGATGCTGAACGTTCAAGTCTATGGTTCATTTTCCTACCAATGGGATTAGTGGAGGTTTCTTTTCCCTGCTGGTGTTGTCTGTAGTGGCGTGTCACCGTGCCGTGGGCAGCCTCTGACTCCACCGTCCGTCCATCAGGACAGATCAAGACACTAGTCATCATACCCAGGGAGCCATAGCCTGAAACAGAGTCACACAAAACCACATGAACAACAGAAAATCTTTTAACCAACAAATGAAAAACTCTGATTTATATTTATAAGGGTTTTATATAGATTTTCACAAATTTTACAACAAGCATGTTTCTTCACCAACCTTGTGCCACAGAGTCAGATTGTACGTCTCCATCATAGTTCTTGCAAGCCCAAATAAAGCCTCCATCTGATTTCATGGCCTGGGCCACCATGTCATCTATCAGACGGTGCTCATACCAGATGCCTTTGGCCTCAAACTGAGCACGGTATTCCCTGGGACACACAGAAGGGGGGAAAATACATTTAAGTTGTGATCTACAGTATATTAAGGACAAGAATGTGTGTGTACCGGTGTTTCTAAAAGAGAGAGACAAAAGATGCCTTTGTGACTGTGGTGTGTGGATTTCCTTACTTCTCATAGATCTCCTGGAAGATGTCTTTGAAGCGACCATCGTACTTCTTCAGGATGGTGTTTTTGGTGCTCAGGTACAGAGGCCAGGCTTTGGACAGAGCCATCTGGAAGGAGCTGTGAGCAAAGTCCCTAATGGACTTATCAGTATTGTACATCCCCAAGGCTACACCACCTGTGCCTGGACAGACATACAGACAAACAAAAGAATATATACTAACAGTACATTCACACACACCGCAGTAGAATCACATACATTTTCACACACAAAAAAAAAACCCTACACAAACCTGTTTAGTGTAAGTATTTTAGTATGCAGTATAGTATTACCAAATAAGTAATATAACAGAGTTTGTTTCAAACTTTGACAAACACTGAGAAAAGTCTTGAAATGAAATCCCTGTTTCTAGTTGTCATTACTCAACCTTTTTAAATCTATTTCAGTTGGCTCAGTGTTTGGTTTACATTGATAAAACCAGAACAGGCAAATAGTTACAACAGAACTATTACTAGATAAGCAATATCTTATAATTTCCTATTTACAATGTGAACACAATGTGCTTGCAAAAGCCTTTCTATGGTGCAAGTTCAGCTTAGTTATATTGACTGACAACCTATTACACATCCATATTATGGTATTTGACATCTTTGCTGCAAGATATTTTTCATGTAAGACTGTTGTGTGTATTTGCATACTTGAGGCACGTAGATCTATGATATTAGAAGTGCACAATCACAATCATGGACATCTTGCGTGACTAACTACCACCTTGCTTGAATTAGCAGACCTCTCATCTGTGGTGAGGTGTTGGATGCTTGATCAAACACAGTGCTGACACAGACTGTGCTCTTACCCTCAAACTCATGGACGACAAACTTGACTGGCTCTCCGTTTGTGGGTGTGTAGGTCATTTCCAACTTCCCAGGCCCAGGCACCACAAAGTCTGTGGCTTTGTACTGTGGGGAGCACGTTGAGAAAGACAAAAGGTTAATAATAGAGGGATGTTTGATCCCACTAAACCAGTCAACCATTACAAACAGCTATTAAAAGGTATGAACCACATCCTATAAAATGGTGTTAAATCAAAGATCAAATGACAGTGACCATCACCAGAAGTGTTAGGTGATACAACATATCAGCAGAGCATAAAATATGCATACCTCTGACACCCATGGGCTATTACGTAACTAACAGTCATATGACACTTCACCTGGATTACTCTCCTCTGATGGGAGAACAGTTGACTTTGGCACAGCGCCACAAGCCAGCCTATGATTTAGCTCTGTGACGTTGCTGCGACTTGTCAAGGCTGCGAGGCAGTACGTTATGGTCCAAAGGACAGCTGATGAAGTACAATTATTGACTGAGTCTCTCCTGACAACCTCATGATGTCTGAGATAACCGCAACTCACTGTGCATGAGTTGACGGAGAGTCAGTAGACCGCTTGTTACAGAGGTTTAAAAATTAAGATTATGTATGCCCCTTCAGTAGCAGCTTTGTCACATAATAAGAGAGTTGGGATAAGTTTCTCTGCAGATACAAAAGGTCTGTCAAATAATTGCTATACTGTTAGAGCTGCTGCTTTTAGCTGTAGTCTTACAGTTTGACTTCTGTGCAAATCAGGATTATTTAAACCTCATACTGAAGAGCTTGAAGAGTTGACTCTGTGTTTGGCTTTTACACATACCAATGTAATCCATAGTATCATTTCCACACTTCTGACACAATATTATATTAGTAGAGCACAAAAAGCTAATGAAGACACAATTTACTCAGTCTGGCCCCACTTGACTTTGTAGCCTCAAGTGGATAGAAATTTGATCTCCTCACTCACTGTAACATGTATTTTTTAAGTTTTACAGAGACAGTGAGTATAAATACTCTTCAAACTCAAACGTCATCTACAAAGCAATTTGGCCAACTGATGTTTTGTGAACCGATAGGGTACCTGGTCTCCATGGGCATGTCTGCCAATGATGATGGGTTTGACCCAGCCGGGCACCAGGCGGGGGATGTTCTTACAGATGATGGCCTCCCTGAAAACTGTGCCACCTAAGATGTTACGGATGGTCCCGTTGGGCGAGCGCCACATCTGCTTAAGCTTGAACTCCTCCACACGCTTCTCATCTGGCGTGATGGTGGCGCACTTGATGCCCACATTGTAACGCCGGACTGCCTCTGCCGCGTCAACAGTCACCCGGTCATCTGTTGCATCTCGGTTCTCCATTCCCAGGTCATAGCTGTGCAGGAAAAGAGAGTTTGAAAAGTTTGAATAAGTAGCATCAGAATGAAACCTAAAAAATATATATCGGCAATGTACTGGAAATGTCAACTGGTACTGTGTATAGGGATGGGGATCGTTCATTTCAATTTCAACATTGGTGCAAATACAATATTTGTCTATACAATACCTGATACTTTGTTCAATACCTTAGTTTGGGGAATAACATGTTTTAAACCTGTTTTGTTCAACAAAATATGCCACACTGCTTGATGTATTGGTGTAAAATAAAGACCTATGCCTGAAAAAAAAACATGGTCTAAAATTATAAAAGTTTCTTGATTTAGATCTGGACCTCAATGCAAAAATATTGAGGATCAATATTCAGCCCTAACAGTATATCTGTGTACTTGTGGAAATGGAAAAAGAGCGTAGAGACAACCAAAGGGATCTCAACAGCAGAGGCATGGGACACCATAAACAATAGCATTCTGTTTCAAGAAGAGCAGTGATTATGTACGCTTCAGTATACACACACACCATTGCACAGCTTCCTAGGAGCATTAACTGACAAAGCACTAAAAGTGAATGTATGCTATCTTTTTGGTTGGCTAGAAGCAGCTAGGCGCTGAATGTAAAGTACAATGTCTGTGACATTTAACACAATTACAGTGTCAAAGAGCATGAACAACATTAATGAGTAGTGAAAGAGCTCGCTTCCAGCATGAGGAGAAACTCAAATTGCTGCTGGGGCCTTATTCACTCTATATCTTGGCTAATTATATTTCTTGCAAGACCTGACACTCTGCTTGCATCAAGAGTAGCCATTAACCTCCTGTCCCACTTCCTTCACAGTACTGCAACTGTGCTCACTCGCTTCCTCTTTCTATGTCTTTTACTTGCCTCAGTGAGGGGGAGATCTACGAAGGGACCCCACGACACAAAGACCAGGCATTAAAGCAAGAAAAGATTTGTGAGCCTGAAAAGTTGTCCAGGAGGAAATGTGTACAATGTACTTAATGAAGTATTATATGAATTTAAAACTGCTCTATGCCTGAAATCAGGGATGGTGCCTGAGAACTTCAAGCCCTGAAAGACAAAAGAAACAAGGAATCGATTGTGCAATGACAACTGGCCTTCTGCCAAGATAGCCGGAAAAGCAGCTCCCCTTGTTAGACTTGTGCTTGAGGGGCCTCACAGCTTCACAAGATGAGGAAGTACACCTGAAAAGTAGACTAAGCCCAATGTGCTTATCATTCCCTTCAAGTATTAGCCTATGTGCTTTCTCGTGGACTCTGGCTTTGTTTGAAAGCAGGCACGACCTTTTACCCACATTCTTCCTCCCTTCCCCCGAAAGCCAGGCCACAACAATATGACGCTCACCATCTGATGACAAACTGGACACATACCAGTGAAGACAGACTGACACAAAAAGCGTTAAAGAAACGAGATCAGGTTTAGCAAGTATGCTGTATTTGTTCTTGTGTGTTTGCGATGCCGTGTGTCGCTTCAACCTATATCACTTATTTAACAACTTCATGCATTCCTTGGACACTCGGGAGGCAGAAAACCTGCACAGGCCTCAATCTGCGCTCTTCAAGACATGCATGCACATAACACAGGTTTACTCATTCACATCTGGAACTAATATCAAATACCCCAAGTGTCTTTAAAGTTTTAAATGAGTGTTATCTATTCTACATAATACCCTGAAGATGTCTCAATGCAGGGGGTTAGTTTGTTTTTACCAGTGGCTCAATGTGTGACAATCATGCTTGTTGTGAAATTCTTATGTCAGAATAATTATTACACCATATTAAATGAAACGTGTACTTCCAAGGCCTGTTGCACAATAAATCATTAACTTTTAGAATTCTATGCAAGAAATGATGTTGAAAATCAAATGAAAAAAAAAGAAGGAAGCCAAAGTCCAGTGTGCTGACTCTGTCAACACCCCACAGCCTGAAGATACAGTAGTGAATGGTGGACACTTCAGGGACTTGAACTTCACCCCAACAAATTACATACATCCTCCGATCAAGGTCCATGCAAGAGATAAGAAGCTAGGTCAAATGAAGCAACGGATGCTCCCGTCAATTAGGGTGCTGAAATAGCCAATAATCACTAGAAAAATCTGTTGGTGACCTTGAAAAAAGACAGTAAACAAGTAAACAAAAAGTCACTCAAACACTAATTTTGGGGACTTCTCTGTAATAAAATGCCCAACCAGTTATCAGTATCAGGCCCTAAAACCTCACTTTGAAGCCTCCCTAAGAAAAATTATGTGTGCTACAATAGAACATTAGATGGTAAGATGTCTGAGGTATATTTATAGTGTAATATATCTTCTGTAAGTTGAGTAATGCTTGTAAAGAAATGTCATCTATCATTTCTTTATATTCACACAACTTTAATGCAGCTGATCTCCTCATAATAACATGATCCTATTATCACATTGCTACAATTTAGGGGGACTTTTCCGATGTAACACTGTACATACTGCAGTGTAACCAAGATAACAACGGCCACAGAGGAGATCCTGTCAGCGACTAGGCTCAAGATGGCACCTTAGCACCAGATTAGCACCTTTTCATAAAGTGCTAATCAGATACTGGTTGTTTTGCCCATCACACTCTCTATAGGGAGAAGTCAGAATAAACAAGCCAAACTAGAAATCCCAGCACTGCAGGAACTGTCAGTTCATAGTTGTTTTTTTGTTTTTTTTTAATTCAGTCTCACTCAGTGGTCCCTGTAGAAAACACCAGTTGCAACACTACACCATCCCCTCATGTAACTGGGAGTGCCATGACAAAGGCAATTGAATTACAGACTGCATAATCTGCTAATCTAATCTCTGTAACATCATAGGTGCTTCTCCAAACATTTCAAAAACACAGGTGTACTGGTGACTGATGCCCCCCCACCCCACCCCACCCTGCAGTTCTCTTCATACTACAGTGTTATTACCTGTGCAAGTCGAGCTCCAGGTATGGGAAGATGAGTTTCTCCTTAATGAGCTCCCAGATGACCCGAGTCATTTCATCTCCCTGCATCTCCACCACAGAACCTGACTTGATTTTCTGAGCCATTTTAGAGCCTGGAAGTAGACATGGGACAAACACACACATATTGAGGAGAAGGAAAAAGAAATGAATCAAAGAGAGATAAAAAGACAGAGCATTGTGACAGTAGTGGTATTTTATCAAGCAAAAACACCATAGATTTGCAGGATAAGTTTTGCTGCTACCACAGAGGGAAAAGTTCCAAATAACACTACAGACTCCTCAATGAATGAATTCATTCAAAACATCAAGTGGGAGTAGCCAGACCAGAGACTCAGCATTTAAATCACTACTCCTGATTTACTCCATAATCTTCTATGTATAAGTAAGTCTGTCAAAGCGAGACAGAAAATCCTGCAGCATATGGTCAACCAGAGCTAACAAACTTACCTCGGTACACTGTCACCAGCTTTGATTTAGAAATGGTTTAAATATTATGCATGGCTCTTATTTTAAGGTTATAAGGACATACAGCTGCATATTACATGTTTGCTTTAATACACACCTGTCAAGTCTATTTATTTATAGAGCACATTTAAAAATAACAAAAGTTGACCAAAGTGCTTTACAGACACTGAGAAATACAGTCAAATGAAAACACAGACATAGTTATGAGGATCAAGGAGAAAAATAATTAAAGTGTAGAATAAAAATGGGATTTAGCCTAAATCCTAAAAACACAACAGCATTGCACAGAGAACAAATAATAGAGAGAGAAAATCAATAAATACAATAAAAACAGTGTGACCATTCATGTCTTCATGATGACTATTAAAATGCTGAAGAAAAGAGGTCTTAAGACGGGTATAGTCATGGTAATAGTTAAGAGAATTTCAAAGACATGGAAGTTATCTTTATACATCCATGTTCAAAGACCGGATTTCTTCACAAGTTGCAGCTTTCTATCTATCTTTTTATTTTTATTTTTTGAAAATCACAGGAGGTTTGAAAAAGTTACATAAGCCTCCAGAACAGGACATGGGGAGGAGACTGCTGAGATGGCCACAGAAAGTCAGACCACACTAGTAGGGCTGCAACGATTAGATGTTAAATCAATTAGTTGCCAGCTATTAAATGAATTGGCAAATATTTTGATAATAGATTAAACGCTTTGAGATATTTTTAAGAAAAAAAAAGTCCAAATTCTCTGATTCCAGCCTCTTAAATGTGAATATTTTCTGGTTTCTTTAGTCTTCTGTGACAGTAAACTGAATATCTTTTGGTTGTGGACATTTGAGGACGACATCAAGGGCTTTGGGAAACAGTGATCATCTTTTTTCACCATTTTCTAACATTTTATTGACTAAATGACTAATCGATTGGATTAATCGGAAAATAATCATCATGAAAATAATCGTTAGTTGCAGCCCTACAGACGAGAAATGCAAACATGGCATATAACGTATAGTTTAGATAAATATGTCAAGAAATAGCAGTCCAAAACATGAAGGAGTTTGCAGAGATTGCAATGGGCCTCAACTAGTCGGGTTGCCCAGATACGAATTCATTTCAGTAATGACCCCTTAAAAGTGACATTATTTGGTTGAACCCTAGTTAGTCGAACACAAAAAACCCCTTTAGCTTGAGTTTTGTAGCCTGACTGTTAGCTTATCACTGTAACAGGACAAAGGATGTGAAATGAGATAAGACTCATTTACACTTCCCTGTCGCCACTACTTGGTTCTGCAGTAAGGACAGTTTCATTCTACGTTACAAACTCCTACCTTGTTCAGTTTAATGGTCCACGACACAGTCAGTACCGAGACGAGGAAGCTATGAGACGTCTTTTCCTGGTACTTCTGAGCTGAAAGCTGTTGGCAGCTTGAGAGAATCGGCAGGTAGCCGGCTTCCACCTCCCGAGTTCACGGGCAAGATATTGACCAATCAGAGAAAAGAGAACAATCTCGCCGCCAATCAGCTAAGCCCACACATCATGAGGGGAGGGATCTCTCCGGGCGGGGTCTGCAAACACGGTACGCTGATTGGTCCGGAAGACACTTCGCTCTATCGCCATATAGAATGAAAATATGTATTAAAGTAAACGACACTTAAATTAATCTACTCATTCATTTTATTGTATTTGTAACTATTTATTGCTATTATTCTTATTTAGTAAAAATGTATCTAATGGTATGCTTCCTATGTTGTTGTCCCCACCAAATAATTATTTACAGTACAGTAACTGTAGTAAATAATTTACTTCTGTGGAGTACATGAAATAGTAGTTTTTTTCTCACGAAAGTTCTTTAAAGTATGTTGTGGTTTCCTTACCGATTACCAACAATTCTCATTAGGCTACTTTGGAAAATACTTTGTCTGGTTTCATTGATACTCAAGCCTGGATTAACTAACAGGGCAATACAGGCAACTAGTGAACCCCCAGACTCCCGAGGTCCCACAAAAGCACCATGATCACTATGCAACAATTGGTTTGTGGTATTTAACTTATTATATCTTTGTTTGGGACAATGAATTATTAAACTACAACATTAACTCACATGATGATATTGTACCTGATCTTGAGGCCCTGTTTCAAAATCTAGTTTTAAGACCATTATTATTACAACCACTATGGTGCTTTCACTATGCATATTCCTAAATTAATTGTTTGTTTTTTTTCAACACAGAAAACCTGGGGCCATCATGCACAGAGAGGGCCCAGCAGCTTGTTCTTGTCCCAAGGTCAACTAGCAGGATGATATGGCCAAGTAGTCTGTATACACACTGGTTATTGCAGTTGATCTAGTTGTTACTGGTTATTGAAGTGGAGACCACTAAGGGTCCTTGAAGGCCTCCCCTGGCTAAACATTTGCTGTTGGACTCTTATTGAACCCTCCGTCCACTGGAGGAGGACTTGTAATCTACAAGTTCTGGTGGTGGAATCAGGACAGTCCACGGCCACCAACAGGCCTTTTTCAAAGCAGCCTTGACTTGTCATAGATGGGAAAGCACAAGGTGTCACTAATAACGTCAAAAATGGCTCCATTCTAATCGAGTGGCCCATTAAATCATGACAGTGTGACAGTGAGCCTGCATGCACAATACCAGGACCCTGAAACTGAAGCAGCTCCATAGAATTCAGCCATCTTTATTTTATTTTTATTTTATTTTTATGAATTTAAGTGATGGCTGAATGAATTCATTTCCATCGACTTCAATGCACACAGCAGACTACACATGGGCTCAAGTTCACTATGTTTCAGTTAATTTGTGGTAATTTTATTTAACACAAATTTATGAATATGTGCTATGGAGGACAATATAAACTACATGAACTAAGGTCTCGAAACTAAATTTTGACATAGTGCTATAGTGGTGGAAAATCCAAAATAAATTAACCAAATTACCAAAAACCAATTGAAGCACAGTAAACCTGGGGATGGGGACCCTAGAGCATCCTACACTGAGCCAGCATCTGAAAATTCAGCAGTTGCATTTCTGCCAGCTGCTAAGACAAATCAGGCCTCCCCTGCAGCTACTATTAACATGCTTCTTGTCCAGTTTTCAATTGGTTCTTTCAAATTAGCTCTGTGGAACAGCTCTCCTCTAAATTGCAATGTATTCAAAGATGGTATTGCACTAATTATGTGAAATCTATCAGAGGGAAGCCAGGTTAAGTAGACTTTGTTGGATTAGCAGTTTCATGCCACTGTGAATGATAAGGACTTTAGGAGGAAAAAAATTGTGAAGAACTTCTTCATGCCGATGAAACCATAGAAATTTAGTGATGTCATTCAAATGAAACAAGCAGGAGAAGTGGACACTTACCCAAATATAATGGTGAAGGACCTTAAATTGAATGGGAAACTAAGTGATTATTGAACACTTGCCACCATGCAAGACAACAATCACATCGGTGAAACACACCCCTCCTCTCTCTGCTTGCATGTTGTTTGTGGTTGTGTTGCCTCCAATGGGTAAAATTTGTTGTTGTTTGCCTTAATGAATGTTTGTTTTATTACCCATATGGTTGCTGAAGTTTGTTATCGTGTTGCCAACACAACTAATCTAGAATTCCTCTGTTTCACATTTATAATAATAATAGTCAAGTCAGCCTTTCAGTCATGTGTGATTCGTAATTATAACCTGTACAGAGGTCTGGTGATTGGTTGTTGGAAGTTTTCCATCCTTGGTTTAGTTTTAGGTTGAGTAATTAGCTTAAATAGGTACCTTGATAGGGAATGTTGTATAAAAGCATTTTTTGAATCCCATAGATATTTGATATATGTAATGATATATTTTGATAAACACTTTTAAATGTAATATGTCCATGAGTGTTTTGTGGTTTGTTATATTCAGCTTCTGATCTGTTCTTGCAGTTAGAATTTGCAATACAGCCTCTACAAAATTTTATGTTAAGATGATAGTTTTACACAGTTGCCTGTGTTAAACTTATTTAAATACATATTCTATAGTGGGGGGAAAGAAAAGGCAATCCAATCTGATTATCAACCGACCTACACCTACTGCCCTCTGTGCACTACTACCCTGTCACCACCAAGTTCCCATTTAACTACACATGCAGCTTCATTATACGAGACCCAGAGACCAACCAGTCCTTTTATGTTGGAATACATTATAGGCAACCTGGCCCCTGGGTTTCTGTGTGTCAGTTAGTTTGTGGTAATTTGATTTAACACAACTTACCAAGCGAGCACATACAAACTAAAGGCCTCAAAGCTAGATTTGACGCAGTGTCCTTCTGTACAGGATTACAAGTTGAGCTAATAATGCAGGACTTGCGTTAGTTGTTATTTTACAGTGGTGCAAATTGCAGTTAATCAAATTACCAAGACCATAACACATGCAATGAACCTGAATTAGGCCCCCTTTATGGGTGTTTGGGGCCCTGAGGGTTTTGATGCACCCATAGGCTACACTTCAGATGTTTTTATGTTTTGCTTTGATGTTTTGTTTAATGTCTTGTCGGTTTTTATATCCTAGTCTTGAAAGAGATAATATACCTATTTTATTCCACGTTTGATGTATTGAAACGACAACAGACAATAAATAGTTGATCTCAAGAACACTGTACGTTATAGCGCTTAAAAATGAGTAAAAATGATAACAAACCTAAATTCAATATATCGGGTTTAAACTTGCTCTTGTCAACCAGCAGATGGCAGAACCGCACCGTGCAATGAGGTCTGAACCGCTTCTCTGTCTCTCCAAATGCAGCAGCCATGTGGTCCTGAGGAGAGGAAAGCAGCGGCTGGAGAAGCCCATCTCCTCGTTGGACATCTACAGTAATAAAATCCTATACTTCACCTTCTCAGTCTAAAAAGCTTGGTTAATTCTATACAAATGTATCTCTAGAGACTGAGTTGAGACACTTAAACATGCAGTGAGGTGCTGTGTTTATTGATAAGACTGTTATTATATGTTTAAAAACGCTACTTTTGCTTCATGTAAACGTGATTGAGAACTCTCTTTCCCAACGACCTATTGGGTCTACTTTACACAGGGCGGTCCAGATCAGGGGTAAAGGCCATTGGCTTCCAAAAGCAGCATCTCTTTGTTGTCTCCCACCTCCACTTTGAAACAGGACCGCAGCTTGGCAAGACCTGAAAGGCGTCGTGTGACTGCTGCTCTCAGCTGTGCCGAGATAACCAAGCAACGACAGAGAGAGAGAGAGAGAGAGAGAGAGAGAGAGAGAGAGAGAGAGAGAGAGAGAGAGAGAGAGAGAGAGAGAGAGAGAGAGAGAGCTGAGGAGGAGCTTGCTGCTATAAGATTCACTCCACGCACCATCAGCACCAAAACTTGCAGTCCATCCATCCATACCCATCTCTGTGCTGCGCTCTTGCTTTTGCGTATAAACACTGGCGTCTTCATTTGATTTTCCCCCCCGTTGGAAGGTGCACAGGTGCATCCCACGGTTAATGCTCGCTCTTTGCTGAGTTGATTATGGTCACAACCCCCGCGGTGCCAAGGTGGAGTCACCGCGCGTATCTCGGATCGGTGCGCTTCTCCAGGGGCTGGGATGCGCACCGGGCACCTCTCGCTTCCTGCCTAGTTTCGGGTCTGAGCAGGAGTCAAGCGCTGCCCCAGGGCGCCGAGGCAGGAGGACCCAGTCGACCCGGAGCAGGATGCCGGTGATGAGAGGGCTGCTGGCCCCACAAAACACCTTCCTGGACACCATCGCCACCCGTTTCGATGGCACCCGTGAGTAACAAACAAACAGCTCTCTGATGATCTCTTTTAACAGAGAAGAATAGCAATCACACAATATACTTTGAAGGATGCTTCACGCGGTTAAACACACACAATAGAAAGCCTGTATGGAAAACCACCACTACATAAACTGATGAATGTTTACAGGGATTTTCTGCAAGGTGCAACTTTAAAAGTTTGATAATTTACCTTTTCACTCTGCCTAATAAACTAAAGGTCTCATTTCTGCAATATGTTGATGAACAAAGTGATGTCCTCTGTGAAAAGGCCATTTTTTCTTAGAGGATGGACTTCACCTGTCTGCACAAGAAGAGGTCAAGCTGCACTTTCACACTATGAGCTACAAACAAAGCACAAAGGAAAATAATTAGTGTTGACTTCTGCAAATACATGATGCATTCATAAAGAGTTTGCTGGTCTCAGTATTGTGGTTTTATAGTCCATGTGATGGCAGTGTTTTGATAACAGCCAGTGGTCATAGTGTAGATGCATGTAATTAAAGCCTCCTTCTTGAATTTCAGGGCAGCTGTGATGCATCCTACTGTTATAGCTTTATGACTAGATTGCTTTCATTTCCATTGTGCCCCATTGTGGCCGTTCACCATTATGTCTTGGGCACATGTCCAGGCTTCACTCTGTATTCTCTGTTTTAGTCAACCGGTCTTGCCAGAAAGGTTACAATTCATTTTGTGAGTTCACTTCCCTGATGAGCATGAACAAACCCTGTTCTATTTTGATCTCTAGGCTATTTAAACAGCAGCAGTTGAAATGATGCTCGAGAGAGGAGGATGAACAGACCTTTTTTTTTTTTCGTTGGCAAGGGTGTCTTGCGAACAGATGCGATGAGCAGCCCGTGTGTGTTTGGGCCCATGCTGGGTAGGTGGGCGGGTGAGAAATGCTTATATTGCGCTTGGGCTGTTTGTCTCTCCTCCTGTGTTGATTATTCAGGGTGATAGGAGTTTGTGTGAGTCTGCAAGTGGGGGGAGCCAGTGTCTCCCCTAAACCAGTTATGTGTGACAGTATGGTAGCAAAGATGATTCGACCATGCAGCAAGTCTCTTAAAGACAGATTCTGATCACACTCAAGGTTTTTCCAAGTCTCCTCTCCTCTCCTCTCCTCTGCGAGTTGTTAGTCCTTCCTCTTAGTATACAGAGTAACTGTGAGGACAAAAAAAGGAACGAATAGCATCTCTGTGCTGTATTGTCCTTTATCTTCCCACTCATCTCTACTGTTATGTGTGATATATAAAGACTCTACTACTTTTTCCTCATGTCTCAAACATAATCACATAGACTGCATTAAGAAGCACACATACGGTGCACATGCACAGACATACACACACGGTCCTCACATGTGATGACAAGCAAATCAAACAGGAGAATAGAAATCTTCCTATTCATTTCCATGTTCTGCTCTGTAGATTAGACCTCATCATTCAAAGAAGCGGTCTAAACCTTTGCGATTTTTCTTTGAGTGGCTAAAACACAGGCCTTCCATTTGCAGAGTTGCTGATAATTACACATCTCCAGCAGCACATGTGCAGTCATTGTAATTAAGTCCTATGGATGACAAGAATTCATCGTGGCCTTTATGCTTGTCAGAGGAGGGGGTTGGGGGCATGGGGGTGGGGGTTGGGGGTTGGAGGAGGAGGATGTGGGGGCGGGGTGGGAGGAAGTGTGTACAGGATGGTGAGATGCGAGAGTGTTAGTAGCTATTCTGATGGTAGACGGGGGATTTCTGTTAGCTAATTATAAATCCATTACAGGTCTCACTGTGGCACATGCAGCTATGAGTTTTTAAATGGTGTAACATCACTGAATAAGACACTTGAGCAAGCATGGAGGACCGTTATGTGCCAGTCTGTTGAGGTTATGAAAGCTTTATGTGCTGGTGAATACAGCTGTGTGTGTGTGCGTGCGTTTCTGTGTGAAGGCCTTTTGTTGTGACATGAACTGAATGTCAGTCATTACTTTAAAAAGCCACTCATCACTGCCAGAAGCACCTGAAAGCATTTCTTTTTCTCTGTTGTTGAAGACTATTGGCCACATTGTGTGGCTGCTCCATTGTTTAATGTGTCTCACTTGACTGAATGCTGAATCTGGCAAAACCTGCAATACACTTGGAGATGCAGAAAAAAAAACCTGGTTTCAAAATATGCTACCATCAAATGAGACTCACAATTACAGACTCACAGCTGCGTGTGCAACTCTGACTCATGTCCACTGACTCCTATAACAACACTCGATGCACGGTTTTCTGCACTTGCTCTCACCCAGCGTTGACAGCTAAGTAGAGAGGGTGTTCACATCCTAACTCAGTTGGGTACAGGTGCAGGACAAAATTGGCATCATACAGCATTCTGAGTTTTACAAGCTCCCACAAAGTCACTGATTGCCTGATGGAGACCTTGCCAATATATTAAAGAAATAATCAGTTTCAAAAAATGCTCAAAGGCTTGTACATGTAAGTGTGATAATATACAGCAATAGTAATAATTTGATGAGAGTGAGTGTAACTGATAGCAGAAACATTGAATTTTTACACAGAAGCTAAAGAAACCCTACCTGAAACCTCCCACATATTAAACTAATCTGTTCAACACCCTCACAAAGACCCAAGTCAGATGTCAGAGTGGTACTATTTCACGGTTAGAGTGAGATTACAGCAGGGATTTGTATTAGGTACAGTAGGCAATTCTTGTGCGCTTGACAGTCATTTGACAGATGTGCTGCCGATGCTCTTACGCAGAGTGACCTATGAAAGGTGCGTATGCTTGTTGACAAGAGCAAACCCACAATCAGATTTACACACACACACACATGCGCATACACTCACCTTAAATGGGGACCTGGATTGCTGCATCACACTGCAGTTAGACAGCTTCTGAATCATTAACTTGGAGAAATGTTATTTTTTATAGACCCCCTCTCATGACAAATGTTTTAGCCAACGGCTCAGGAGAAAAAAGAACACATAAACACATGCAAACACACGTATAGTATGCAATACCAGTGAATAGAAAATATATCAAATGGCTAAACTTCCCTTGCTTTTATGTTTATTTGTCATCATTTTCTTATCTGTAGATTCATGCAAGGCTCTCGTTAAACTCATTATTTCGAATTTGTTAATATGTGGAAATTATGTTTTGGAAGAAAAATGAGAGGATGGAAAGAATGAGTTCTCTGAAGACTCACTGTAAACGTCATGCATAGTTCAATCAATGGTTATTTGCCGCTGTGCTCCCTAGAAGAGGCAGCAGCTGTGTGGGACTGCACGAGTCAATTGGTCCTATTAATTGAGTGGGTCTTGGCTTGGTCCTAATCAGGTTAGGGCCTGAGCTCTGCTCATCACGTGGACATGTGGACCAACACTCCCTGTAAGCTGCCACCAGCCTGCTAGCAATCTTTACATCTCTCATGTTTCATTTTAATCCAAAAAGACATTTAACTGTGTGAAAAAAGGGCCAACAAAAAGATTCCTGGTGTGGTAACAAATCTGATTATCACACTGTCACAGTTGAAGGTCTTTGCTGATCACATAAAAATGCTTTTTGACCGATTTTTCTTTATGAATTCAATCAATCCAAAACATCGCCACCTTTTCACACACACGTAAGGTATTTATTGAAGGATCCTTGAATTGCAGCAAATGAATTAGTAGCAAATCAATAAAATGATTACGTGCACTGATAGATAGAAGGCTTAATCTGTTCATTAACTAAATGAAAAACAAAAAAGCTCCTCAGATCTTACAAGTAGAGATAGGAGAGTTGTGCACTGTTTTTCTGACTTTGAAGATCTTTCACTTTCTTAGTTGTATCACACATAATACTCACTTTGCCACAAATCTCATTTGCTCCAGTCACAGAGAAGTAAAGTGTATTTCTCTCTGCCTCTCTCTAGTATCTTACGTCAAATGATCAAACATCCCTTTCTTCTCCACCCCTCATCCCGCACTGCTGTATCCCTCCTTCAGTCTTTCATTAGTTGCCTCCCACCCTCTCCTCTTGTTATTCATATCATTTTGTGCATACGTGTCCATGTGCATATGTGTAAGTGAGAAAATGAGTGTACGAGGCTCCAGGCTGTAGGGAGAAAGACTGTCACCACCTCCCTATGCCCGTGTTTGTATATCTGTGTGCATCTGTGCCTTGTGTATGTTTGACAGCACAGATTAGTGGTGAGGTATTGTCGTGTCTCAGGTGTGTGTTTCCCCTGTGGCGCTTTGTGCTTAAACCCCCTCCTGGCTTCTCGTCAGGCAGGAACAGATATAATGATAGGCCTATAATGGCCTGGCACTGTCACTTCATGGTATTAGAAAACTACAGACATAATATTTTATAACAGATTTTAAAAAAATTAAGAGTCCACGGCAAGGCTAGCAGCACTGTGGGGGCTTATTTAAGCACAGCGGTGCTTTGAACAAAATGGTAACGTCAGCATGGCAACATCTCACAGTGACAATGCTTATATTTAGCAGGTGTGATGTTGTTCACTACGGTCACCATCATGCTACTGAAGTTATTAAGATGACTGTGTATCAGGCATAACGTGACAAATCTTCATTAAATACAATTCCTTTCTCAATGTCATTATAAAATGAAGTGTTAACACTTTCTCAGTGTCATTAATTTAGTCACAGTGGGCTGTCGACTCAGCTTTTAGGGCCCCGGCCTCATGCTACTTTACATAAAAATGATTCCAATTTGTTCCACACATTGAGGTATCAAAGCTGAGGTATCAAAGTCAGTATCCGGAGAGAAAACGTTGGATCAGTGCATCCCTAATGGCAATCTCATAAGTTTTGTAGGTGTTCCATCATGAACGTATCAGTGAACATTTTTAACAAGATCATGGTGTTAAATAGAAAGTCAAGCAACCATGAATGTCTGTACCAAAGTCTGTGTCAATCCAGTAAATGTTGAGATATTTCACTGGATAAATAAAAACCTTCTCCTGCTGGCGACTGCAGATAAAAATTCAGGTGGATTTCATGGCAAACCACCCAGTAGTTGTCGAGATACTTCAGCCTTGACAAAAGTCGCTCTCATCCTTCGAGCCAGTGTGTAGATTATATAAAAAAGAAAAAAACACAAAGAGAGAGTTTAATCTGTGATGTGGAACTACCTTATTGTGTGTGAATCACACACAATGATGGTATATCCAAGGCCACAGTAATATTAGTGTAATATGGATATGTTAATTAGTGCAAAATGTCATTTTTTTATGAGTTTATGTTAAATAATTACACAATTTGTGTGAGTCATGTGAGGGACTTTTAGGGTGTCTTATTTCAATAGGTTACTGATCAGTATATGTGAAAATTTTGCCTTTAGTATAGATTTTTTTTTCATAAATCATTCTGTGATTGATTAAAATGACCACACCGTATGTGGTTTTGATGAAGGTCTGGATTCCACACAGAATTTTATTGCTGTATGAGTGAGTGGAAAATAGGTTAGGTGAGTACAGTAAATACGAATGAGAAAAATGATAATGATTACAGTGTGGTCATATGTGGCCACTTTTGTAAATGTAATTCGATTTTCAGCACGGATGACTGTGATTTTGACATTTCCTTTAAGTGGTCCAATCACAACACAAAACAAATTGCTTCAAACATAGGGAGTTACACAAACTACTTTTTCCCTCTCAAAAATACATAATTTGGACCTACATTACACAAGATAGTGTCAGCATTCATGAGAGTTTTAAAAAAAAAAACAATGATTCAAAGAGTGAATTATTACGACGGGTAATATTGTTATCTAATGTGGTGTGATTGTGTTTGTGCTCAGACCCTCCCTGGTCATAATGACAACAGCTCACAATCTGCCTCTTGTTATCACAAAACAGGGAGAGTGAGAGAGAAGGACAATTGAGAGAGAGATGTTGATAGGGAGAGAAACAGATCTGCCTTTAGCACTGACACTCAGAGGGAGGGAAAGAAAAGACGGGGGAGGCTTGGATGCCAGGGAGGGCAAAAGGAGGATAGGAATCAATAGAGACGGGAGGGTCATGGTGGGAGGAAACTGTGGGAAGTAATAAAGGGGTGTGTTGTGCACAAGACAGATATGATTAACATGCAAAATAGGACGAGCACTGATGACAGATCAGGGTTGCACTGTTTTTGCTACAACACAAAAACAATGTTATGAAGTGCTTTACATTAAGACACTGATAGGTAACACAAGGTTATAAAAATGTGAATACAACTGTGAGGTAAAAAATAAATGAGAATTCAAAAAAATGCAACAAAGGCCATAAGATTTAAAAAAAAAAAGAGTTTGAAGAGAGATTTAAAGGAGGACATTGACTTTTCATGCCTGAGATCCTTAGCAGCAGAGGAGAACCCTCTGTAATCCTTACTCATAAGCCCCAAACATGCTCGACGCAAGTACGCAAATGCACAGATTGTTTTCTTGCATTGTTGTATTCTGGAGTGTTGCAGCAAGGGTCGCTATAACAAAAGAAAGCTGACAGACAGTATGAGTAAAGTAATAATGCTTGAAGCCATGTTGTTTTTAGCAGCATGACCATGGATGCATTAAGAGAGCTGGATACAGCACCACCACTCATCCCTGCTGCCAATTTGTCCCGGTAGCCACTGGGACAAATCCTCTACAGCCCAAAAAGCATTTCCCCATAGAAAAGCATTTATAAAAGACATGTCCAACTACAAACAAGGCCAAGCATTTGTTCCATCTTTGTTTTGTGTATTATGACTGTTTAAACCATGAAGGTTTTATATTTGTAAAACTTTTTCAGAGCATAGAAAAGCTATTTCTATGTGCACTACATCAACCTAATGTAAAGTGTATGGGCACAGTAGGAACTCGAGAGTGTGACCAATGGGAGAAACACTAATGCACATGTGCAGTTGGCCACACAATGCATACTTTAAAATTCAAAACTTTAAAATTAGAGAGCTTTTTTTTTTCTTGGCTTCTGCGTTCCACCTTGAGTCTGCACTATATTTTTAAAAAATCCATGGGCTTGATGTCATTGTGCATATGTTAGCATGGTGACATTAGCATTTAGCTCAAAGCATGCCTGTGCTAAAGTATAGCCACGCAGAGCGTCTAGCATGCCTGTAGAGTTTTAGTGTTTCTTATTGGAGATATATGCAACACACAGTCTGACACATTCACACCTACAGGAATCCACTTCAGACTTACCTGCCACATTGCGCTGATTGTACAATTTATTTGTATTAGTTATATGGAATGTGATGGGGAGGAGAATTAATAAAACCATCAATTAGACAGGCTCTCCACACTTATAATCAAGTGAGCCCTTGATAAAGTGAGCATGGCTTTACTGAGAGCGTACTTCATTATTTCTGAATTTAACAGTGCCCTTTTTACACTTACGCTGTGCCTGAAGTCAGACTATGAAGCTGATAATCAGTGATGAGAGAACTTTGCTCACTTACTGAATTAGGTCTTTAAAACACGGGTAATTCACACTATTCAGGTGCCGGAAGACTCCCGGAGCTGGAATTAGAAGGACTGCAGGGGTTGTTTTCTTTTGCTTAGTAACAGATGCACACACTAAAATATACAGATGTCTACTATCTCTCTGTCTGTCACTCTCTCTCTCTCTCTCTCTCTCTCTCTCTTTCTCACACCTACACACACACACACACACACACACACACACACACACACACACACTAGTCTCTCTGGCTTTCAGTCATATATTATCGACAATAGCTGCCTGCTAAAGATAATCAATATGGATGCTTTCACTACGCACCTGCTACTGAGTACCAGAAGCAGTTTACTGAGGCTGCAGGTAAATCCATGACAGTGATATAAAGCAAACATGTAGTGGTTAAACATGATTCCTGTTTACAGAGGACGAGGCCTGAAGGGAAGGTGGCCTTTTATTCTCTTTAGACAGTTCTCTTGATGGTGGCCCCATAGTGAGAATTATTAGTTCAAAATGCAGAAACTCAAAATCTGCCATAAATTATGATGTTCACCAAAATGTTGCTGCAGTTGAAGTAAAAGTCATTAGGTCCTTTCCTAATTAAAACTCTCATCTTTATACTTTTCTACTAAAACAGCTGAAGATTTTAGCCATTAACATACAAGAATGCCACAATGTTGACTATGACATGGCACTATAAAGATTTGCCTTCATGGTGATATTTATCTAATATTTGTTAAATTAATTTGGCAGACAGAGGGCGTGTGAGGAGGCTGATGGTCCATTTAATCATGTTGAAAATTTAAAATTTCAATTTTGACATTTTTTTTGACATTTTGTAGTTATTGAACATGAAGATGAATGTTTAATTAAGAATGCATGACAGACATTTCAAAACCATTAAGTTTAAATACTTTCAACACTATTCAAAATCTGATTGTTTAAACTAGTTTCTCTCTTTTTACCAGTGTTTACCTTCAATCTATTATTTTTAATTTTCGACAGAAATTCCCTAAATGCCCCAAAACTTGCAGAATAGTTTGGCTCAAATTTATGTTTACAAAATTATGGTGCTTTTTTTTGTCTGTCAGCAGCACTACAACATCAACAGTTTTAATTTTGTGATTGAATTATTAAAAAATGATCTAAAATCACTTATCTGCAACTTTCATAATCATCTCAGCTTATGTGGGCTGAAATAGTGTTAAATTTAAGTCTGAAGCAGGAAAAAATGATCGCTTCAAATGCCTTTGTACATATTTATCAGTTAATCTAAAAAAAAATATCCTAATCTTCATGAAACTAAGTTGAATTAGAATCCATATTGAAGGTGACTGAAGACAAAATAGCCTGCTGCTTCTTCAATTGGTTATATAGTAGGGTCCAAAAGCCTGAGGCCACTTTCCCATCATGGTCTCAGACTTTTGGACCCCATTGTATGTATGTGGATTGATGAGAAGGCAGAGTTAAGATGTATTAAGCATTTCAGGTCACTTATTTCTGGCTACTAACAACATTTATCAAAGACCCATTAGGAGGGATCTTATAATTTCTGTTGCCAATCTAAAAAACCTTACAATAGGGTTACTGTAAGTATCAAGGCAGTGATATAAGGCCTCTTAGAATAAACCAGAGGAAACGGGTGTCAAAATGTCAAGTTGAATCTTGTCATCTTTTCTTGTCAGTGAATTCCATTTTGTGTGAAGTTGCTTATTTTAGACCCACAGAGCCATGTTAGATTCTCCATTCTTTTTACTTCAGCACTGTCAAAAGCATAATTGGAGCAATTTAACAGTTGTAGGCAGGTGTAGAGTGTACTGTGGATAGGTGACCTGACAGATCGGCTAAGGGAAGCAGAAAGAGAGACAGGTAGAAAACACAGACAGAGGAGCAGACAGGACAAGTTAGAGATAGACAGTAAACCAGGTGGTCAGCGAGGATGTCACCATGTGCATAAGAAATGAGGGAAGCAAAAGATGTGAGTGTGCAGGATGAGAAGGACTGAGCCTGGGATTGTAACAGCAGTAAATGAAAGTGATGAAGCCAAAGTGACAGGGGGTACATTAGACTGCTCCGTGGTAATATGTTCAGATAGGAAGCAGATGAATCTGAGCTTCGACTTTATTAAACCCAGGACTTGCCAATAGAGTAGCTTTTAGATTGTCTTCCAACTGTTTCCAAGCAATATCCTAAAACCTACCCTGTCTCCTAGAAATTATGTTTATATACTACTAAATTGTTTTCGCTGCCTGGACTATGTTCACTGGCAACGATGTCGTCATCTGCATTTATGTGCAGCATCAGAGTCGCATGCAAGTGGTCAGCATGGATGGTAGGAATATACAATGCAGGACTTTGACCCCAGGGACAGAGATTTGCATCCTGAATACCATCTATGGTTGAGATTAGGAAATGAAAACACTTTGGTTAAGGTAGGGAAAGATTGTGGTTTTGGTTCAATTTTAATCAGCATAGTGTATTGTGCTTCAAGTCACTGTAGACTTTTTCTGTGTGAGCATGGTCTCTCACCTTAATCAAGAGCTGTTAAGGTCTAAACATAATCATAAAAAGTTGAATAATGCTGTTGTTACTCCAAGCAGATATTGTATTGCAAGTTTGGATGTTTTGTCGGAAAACAAATAAAATACATCGTCAGAGAACATTTTACTGATACGTTCAGTGACAACACTTTTAGGACCCGCAAAATACGTTAATTAACAACAGTTTCTCATTATGTCATCATATTATTTAATCCAAAACGTATATGCTGTTAGAAATGAATAATAATATATACATTTAATTTCTAGGTTTCTAGGTGACAGGGTTGAGTTTTTTTATATTGCCTTGTTTCGTCAAATAAATCTAGCTTCATTATTTACTAATTCTAAAGAGTCTATCTACATTACAAGCTAAAACAAGTGATAGATAAACATCACCTTTATAAAAAATGTATTAGCTATGGTCTCTCAGGTTGTTCTGCAGAAGATAATGATCTGTTATGTTGTTAGATTGAGCTTATTTCCGCTAACTACTAGTTTGTATATTTCATCAGAATTTTAATGACAGACAAGATAAGATCTTTTGGTCTGAAACAGTTTTGCATGGGTTGGGCTTTTCCCCTTAGTTCCAATTAGTCAAATTGAGGGAAATCAACAGCATAAAAGGATATTTTAGGCAATATTGTGCTTCCAAGTTTGAGGATTCGAAGGCTCTTTTCTATTTCAACATGAGAGTTCCTCCAAGCACAAAGCCAGTTCCAGCAAGAGATGGTTTTCAGTTTTCAGTTAAAGAACCTGACCAGCGTGTACAGAGCCTTGATCTCAACCCCGTCTAACACCTTTGGGATGAACTGGAATGCCAAATATGAGGCCTTGCACAGTATCAGCATCTTGTGGCTGCATTGTAGCAAATCACTGCAGCCAGGTTCCAAAAATATTGTGAAATAGAGGCTGTTATTAGGACATTGATTTCAATGGTTTTGGAATGAGATACCCACATACTTTTGGCCATGTAGTGTAAATCTGCCTTCTCTGCCTGTCATTTCTAAAATCTGCAAATAGCCACATCCGAAAGCTACATCACACCTCTACACACACTCAAAGCAGAGTTTCATTTCTACCACCAGCTATGCAAACCACAAAAACTAATGGCAAACACTAAGCTGTGCCTTCAAGCATCAATGACAAATCCCTTATTCTAGGATTCTGTCATCTTAACACACACACACACACACACACACACGCACACACACACACACAGTCGAGCCATACTGCCTTAAACCCTGGATTCCCATCCATACCATAATTACTTCATTTCCAGCCATATACATATCCCTAGTGGTGAACTTTAGAGGCAATGAGGACATACCTGAAACAGAGGAGAAGATACATCTGACAGCTTTCAACTTGATGCCAAACTCTGTAGGTGTGTGAGTCACTGTGCCACCAACCTGTACGGATTAGAGGAAGTTTTCATATTTCTCCCTGATGGGGTAGAAACCATGAAGGACAGTTAATGCAAACTGTGACACAGTTATGTAGCATGAAAAACTCTATTGATACATAGAGACCCAAGTTTAGTTTTGGAAACAACTCATCCTGTTTAGCTTTTACTGTGTTGGCCTTCACGTGATCATTGCAACATGCCTAGATCATGTCTGGTCACAACCATAAGAACGACATACTGTACAGACGTGGGATGCTGTGGGATGTAGCACTCTAAAGTCACCAGATGGAGTATGAGGTCCCCAAGGGCATCCTCCTGTCTCTTAGTTAAAAAACAGCCATGCAGACAAATATTAAGTACTGTACACATATGGATACACAGCCCTCTTATAGCCATAGGCCATGAAGATGCAAATATATGCATTAACAAGGACGTGAAGAGGACACAAGAGACTGTCCTCTCATAGAAAAATGACAAAAGCAAGTGCCCTGAAACTTCATATTGTATGTTCACATTCAAGTGACAGAAGCCCTCTAGTGGCCATAATAATTATGACTGGAGCATCGGACAACTTGTTGGGACACAATGTCACAAAGAGACCGGTAAATGGAAAAGGAGAAAGTATGACATGATCAGAGATGTGGTCCAGTAGAGATCCTATCCAGTAACAAAACCTACTCTAGCCCAGTGTTGCTGAAACGTCTAATCACTGTTCTCAGTCTATGAAAAACAGAAATCATTAGAGGCCGAAACTCTGCCACTTTCCCTCTGAGCACACTATCATGAAAAATGAAAAATGTTGCATGTCATTGTTAATAAAATGTTTGGTAGCCAACCAAATAAGTGGTTTTAGTTAGAGCTGCTTTAGGGCTTTAGTTGGGAGGGGGCATTGTTCCTTCTTCTTCCTGTTTTGGGCTCGGCAGTTAGTCGAGGTTACGAGAGGCTAAGTGAGAGGCTAGTGTGGAGTTTACGGCAGCTCTTTTTTGTTATTTTGGCGTTGGCTACAGCCCACAGTAGCCTGTGTTATAGTGCGCAATAAAGTTGTAGCGAAAACCAGCTAACATCTCATTGTCTGCTTATCGAGGGACGTTACAATAGCTTAATATTGTGTGACCTATAAGAAAGTTAGGCAAAAGTTTGGTTTTGCCTTTGCTATTAACATTTAGAGATTCACTGAGTGTTTGGTCAGATGTGACTAAACGTGACACGAGATTGAAAAGCCGGCAGCACACTTCAGGAACAGTCCTGCGTTTTGGCTCGATAGCAGTTAACACGACTAAGAAAAGTCTTACCATTTTTCTCAGGTGATGTTACATCCAGCACTGGCACAGTGAAACAAATGGATCAGCCCAGAGCTCCGCGGTTAAATAACATGTAATTGATCAGTAGGAGGTTTAGCTTTTCCCCGTACGGCCCTGGTGAGAAACGGGCTCGGGGAGACCTTGACAGGTGGAGGCGGTGGTGGAGCTGCAGCTGCATGCTGCCCGCATGGCAGCATTAAATTAACAACAGCAAGCCTATTTATTTTACTTGATTAATGTAGCCTATATGCTCAGTTCACAAAGTTTGTGAAGAGTTCATTCTGCTGACTAAAATACATTTGTTGGATCGTAGGGTTTGTGTTTTGTCCTTTTTTGCTGTTTAAATGTAGGCTATTATATGACTATTTAAACATATGTCCGGTAGTTGTTCTATATGGCTGTAATTCTGGAATATTAACGGACATATGGGCCATCAAAAAAAGTCTAGCGTCTAACCTTGGTCTGCAGTCTATTATTGTTAAAGGAAATCCACTGTTAAAAAGACAAGTTTTTTAAAAAAATTCTAGAAATTCTAGAAAAAGTCAGTGAGTAATTGTGTTAAATAATCGTGATCTCAATATTGACCAAAATAATAGTGATTATGATTAGCAACACTGTGTACAAATACATTTAAACTTTTACAAAAGCAAAGGCTGCATGGATAAGGAGTGACTGATGAACTACCTTAGTCAAAATGTCGTTGGAAACAGAGAGGGGGAATCATCTTGCATACAGGTACATCTAGAGAGGGCCTTTCGCGAGTTTCGTGGCCACTGCAATCTACAACCTCACTGTTAGATGCCACTAAATCCTACACACTGCACCTTTAAGTGGATTCCACAGAGCAGGGTAATAAACACAGACCCATCCTCCTCCCTCCTCCCTTTTCATTTGAGTTGAAAAGGTCTTGCTTTGGGGGAAAGAAAAGGTGGTGGCATATGGCTGGGAGGAGAGTTAAAGTTGGTGCAGGGCAGTTGGAATCTCTTCAGACAGTCAAACAGAAACTATGTCAGAGCCAAGTGACCCAAACAGGACTTGGCAGTGAGTGCCTGGGGACTGTCACTCTACCTCCAGCCTGCTCTCTGAAGACGGTTGAGACATCCAACAGCCTTTTCAGACACTGCTGCTATAGAGGTGGCACCTCAGCCTCAAAGCACATCTTTATCCATGTCTATGTCCATGTTATGTATGTGTGTGTAAATGATCATATTTAGCATGTGTTCATGTCCATTTGTTTGATTTTGCATTGGCAGATAACCATTATATTGCATCATTAGCCCCACCACTACTCTCCAGTTTGCCATCTCTTCTTGCTTTTGTGTAATTGTGGCAAATATTGACTTTGGAGAAGGCGACAGGCCTGTCTCTCTTTTCCAGCATCAAAGGCCAGTGACTAAGCAATGTTCCAGTAAAGAAAAACAATGCTGTTTTCTATGGCAGGGCTCTGGGAGTGGCAGCTGGTCAGAGAAAGTCTGCAGCACAGACACATTGGATGCACCTGTTACTGGACAAGACAAATTGGCTTTACTGGGTCCCAAAGACAAAATCAAACTGCTGTTGTTGTTGTTTGTTGTGTAAATGAGCCTTTTTATATATTCTTCTTTTCTATTTCCTTTGTCTCTGACTAAGCGGTCTGTGGTACTGTAGCTCACGCAGTAACAGTTGTTCCCATAATGTTCAGTCATGGAGCTATAGTTGTTAAAGAAACAACAGACAATGAGACATTGTTCTGTTGCATATGTCCCTGGTGTTCTGAAGCCATATGTGTTGAGGGATTAACTTGTAGATAGAGATGTTGGCCAATAAACATGGCCACTCTGGTCAAATACTTGCTGGTTGCTGTTAATCCCTCAGCTTTGGGTATGTTTGAGCTCCAACAGGCAGCCCACTTCACTTTAGAGGTACATTTGGAGGGAATACACTGTTATTGTGAATATCACTGTTATAAAATAATATCAGGGCTACATTGTAAGTGTGTTTGTCTCCACCAATATGTGCCTTTATCTGAACCGGATATGTAAACGTAAATGTATTTTTATACTCATTTTCCAGTATGAGTGTTAACCCCAGGAGGTATTTTATTCCTTCTCATTCCTCTCCTATCCTGGCTGTCAGCTCCAGAGAGATGCAACAGTGACTGCCTGGTACTCTTAACTCCACAGCTCTCCACTCTCAAACTAATTGGCTACGTGTGAATCCACCCTCGTTTGGGGGGTGGGGGGCTTTTCATGCATCGCATTTGTGGCTTCAAGCTGTTTGCATTATTACCACCTTTCTTAATATAGCCTACCACAGTCATAAGATTATACAATTATGGCTCTGTATCAAACTGATGAGTGAGACTTTTACGCATGGTTCCCCGTCATCCGTGTTGTTCGAGTGCCACAGGCATTGTGCAATTTGATTATGTCTTGATAATTATTAAAATGCCAAATATGATGGTCTGTGAAGAAAGCTGTTGTGGGAATGAGGAGGAAAAGAGTCACTTGGTCCCTTTTCAGGTGGGTTTAGGCTGACACGCACAACAAAATAATACAAAGAGCGAGGAGCTTGGCTGCAGTGACTTCAAGGACAGTGATGGAGGGTAATGACAGTATTCGTTAAGAGGCTGTGCAGTATAATTTACAACTTGTTGAATGCTGTTATTAGCCCACTAGCAATCTTAGCTCCTGCACTTTATGCTGATAACTCTGCACATGCTATTTCCTGTCCTGGTTGCTTTTTGCCACATTGCACAAGAACATTTTGTCTGGCTAATTCTGGTCTGACCGCACCATTAGTTTGAGAATCAAAAAGATGATACTGTGTTTACAGCTTCATCTCAGTGCTCCTGAGAGTATATTAACAGGATGTCTAACAGTACTGCATCTCTCTTTCTAGCTGAGGTGACAGCTCTAAAGGTGTCAGTTTAGTTTGGCTTTGGGTGCACTTAATCTTCCCCACTGAATTTCCATATGAGCCATTTAAAACTGTAATGGCACAAGGTTTAGTAACATTTAGCCCCTACACAAAAGCATCTGTTGAGATTTATTATAATAACGCAACTGCCATGAAGTGCAAACAGGAGGATTAAATGAGTAAATACATTTTATTGACATTACTCTCATTGCATTTGTGGGTTTCCTCAAACTAAACCACTGAATCTGAATTATTAGGGTTGTTGATCATTTTTATCTTTTAACTTAGTATAGCTCTGACTTGGCTATGATTATTATGGCTTGGAGACAATGACAGAGAGAGCATATTAGGAGGATTTTTTTCCATCACATTATTTCTCTAAATTAACAAAAGAAATTGAATTAACCTATTAAATGTCAGCTAACGCCTCACTTTATTTGCAGAGGCAACGGGGTGCCATCTGGAACCACAATGTAGAAGGAGTCATGCGATTACAGCAGCATCCAAAAATTTGCCATATTTAATTAGTTTGCCACACTTCCTTTTGGTGACAAGCATCATATTTAGCACTTAGAGCGATCACATACATGTCGCAATTTGAGTGGGAATGTGAGTAGGAATGTATAGAAAAATGCATATTTTTTGACAAAAGTGGTATGTTCAGCATTAGATTTCTTGATGCGTACACCTGTTGTGTATCAAGTGCTTTTCCCAGTATTTCTGTGTGTTGCTGCTTCCCATTTTTTCTCACTCTAATTACCAACAGTGAGAACCAACAAGGTTGAGACATCCATGGTTCATATAATATTCATTTCAAATATAATTTCACTTCAACTGAATTCAATTTCAATGTGTTTCAATGTCAGAAAAATGAGACTGGAATTTAGAATCCAGCAGGACACTGGAGGAAATCAATAGAAATCAGGAAACTGGGTACAGTTTGCAGAAATGGACGTCTTGACCTGGATAAAGAGAGCTTCTACACCAGAACATCCAGCTGTTCCCACATCACTGACCATTCACCCAGAAGCTAGCCCCAACTGTGCCTGTTCTGCTGGGTACAGAGATAACCTTGATGGCTTGTTCAGGACAACCGTGTGTGTGGCTTACTCGGGAAGCATGGACATGCATACTCATCACACTCACCATTTGACTGGAAATGATTTCATTGATGATGGTATCATTATAGGTGTTTTGTTGTTAGTATAATGTTGCCTAGTCACCTGGAATCACCGTAGAAACACATCTGTTGTCCTTTTCATAATGTCAACTAAACTAAACTAAAGTAAATGACAACATTTCAAAATGGCCAATGATTTAAACATAACCTTTATGTTTTTCTCAGCTGTTGGCATTCAGATTTGAGATTTTCTGCTCATAGTATGAACTACATTGACAATTTTGATCTGTTCTGGGAGCACAGACACTACTACAGAATGGATGATTTTCACTTGAATAGAGAAAGGGTGCAAAGGCCCCTAACATCTCTCTTCTGTCATACAAAAGAAAATCAGATTTGAAAGGAGGAGAAGGATACCAGACGTGTGTCGCCACATAATCATCACCAGCCATCTCCCTCGTTTCTGGCTAGAATCTGTGTCAAGGAGCAGTACCCTTTCTATAGAACAACACGGACAAAAGTGGTTGAACAAAATGCAAAAACAACCATCTCTCCTGCCTATGGTGGTGAGACAGAGACTGATTAGGAGAGCAAGGTGCATAACAGTTTGCCTACCGGACTCCACCTACCTTCCAGTTTGGGAATATCTCGAACAAGCTGAAGTCAAAGTTTAAGGAACATGATATTACTAGTTGCCACTAAGATGGAAGAGAATCTGCCTGGTGTCAACACACACAGACACGCAGATGAATACTGTAGGAGCCTGCTTCCTCTTACTGGGTATGCACCTTCGTATTCTGCTATGACCGTGTAACATGGCATCCACTCTTCCTGTCCCTACTCGTTGCCCTGTTAAAGGTGATTTTACAAACTGTATGGTGCCAGGTGCACACAGAGGGAAAAATCAGGCCAGTCTCAGTCCAATTCCAAGGTTACAAGATGAACAGCATCAGTATGACAGTACTGCAAAACTGAACATGGCACTTTAAAAAATTACATCACTGACAAAAAAATTGTTTATTGTCAATGACATAATATGTGAAAAAAGGTTAGAATGCAGGCCAGGCTATTTTAAATGAAGCTTCCCTTCTAGACACAACTTCCTCATAGCCAGTTAGAAATGGACAAAAAGAGTGAGGCACTGCCAGGGTAGTAACGACTTCTCTCTTCCAAAAGACTCTCATCCTTTGAATATCATGCTGTCGTACAAACCCACACTGCTGGCAGTAACAGTGTACAGACCTCCAAAACCAAATGCTTTATTTCTGGATCCGTTCTCTTAGTTATTTTCCTTATCATTATTCACCCAAACTATGACAACATGGAAGCATGGGCTCATCTGTTTTCTGCTTTCAACCGCTCCTTGGAGACTGGTCATTTCCTAAAGCTTTTTCAATACTGCAATAGTGCGCCCACAGTCTATAAAAGTCTATAAATCAGTTACAGCTCATTCCGAGCACAGCAGAGTTTTAACTGGAACATAGAATAGAGCTCAGCTCAGTCCTGCTCTGAAGCGCCTGCACTGGCTTACAGTTAGTTCCTGGATCAATTTTAAGGCTCTTTATCTTGCATATAAATGTGTTCATGGATTTTCCCCTTGCTACTTTGGTGATATATAAATCCCTGTTACCTTCCTCAGATCCACAGACTTTCTGCTGCTCACCGTAGCAAAAACTAAAACTTAAAAGACATTTGGTGAAGTTGGTTTGTGTAATTCTGCACCCAAACTGTGGATTTCTCTGCCTCTGAATCCGAGGATGGCAACATCGGTTGAGGCCTTAAAGAGACTTTTTATGTGGAATATCTGATTGCCATTTTCACTCGATTATGTACACTACCGCTCAATCTTACATGGTTACAATCATTAAGATGATGATAGGGAAAGTGATCATGGTAATGATAATTGCTACATTTATATCCATCATTACAAATTTACGTCAACTTATTTAAAACTGTTTATTTTACTCCCTTCCCTGTTATATATATATTTACTCCCTTCCCTGTTTATATATATTTTAATATTTCAACTGTTGTTTAAATTGTAAATTTTAAATTTGAGCTGCATTTTACGTATGAAAGATGCTATTAATTAAATTTGTTTAAGTGTTATTATTTATTCTTTATTTTTCTTTTCTTTGATACGGGTGCTAAGACACTCTGTGTCCTAACATAGAAAATGACTGGCTTGGCAGAGGAAAGATGTATCCTTCATCTACCTTGTCCATTATTTTCTTACATTTGAACACCTTGTAATACAACCTTTCCCACATATCATGGTGGCATGTAATTTCACTGATACGACATTCTCATGTAACTTCTTTGTATTTGTACCAAAGGATTTCTTCTTGGATTCAGATTTTATTGTAGCCTATTGTATTGTATTGTATTCTTTTGTGGGTTGCTGCATTAAAACGGAGCTGAATCATTTATTGGATATGTAAAATATATCTTTGGTGCTCAGAATCATACATTCCATATCAAGATGTTTCTTTCTCTCATAAGGTCTCAATATGAGATGTTGGGTGAACACGAGAAGGGATGAAAGGGGAAGACGGACGAAATCCCTATGAACTGTGTAAACAAAGACAAGAAAAAACAAGCACGTTCAGTAGCTTTAGTGTCAAATGAGAATGGATGTTTTAACCTCTTGTGAGGCAGAAACATAAGCCTTTTTGAAATTATTTATCAAATGAAGTGGTTCAAGACCTTTTCAACACCATGCTGCAATGCTTCTGAATGTTTTACATTTTATTGGCTGTGGTGTACTGTTGCATCAGTGTTGTAATAAAATGATCTTCTCTCAAATCTTCCCCTGCTTCTGCCTTAACTGATCAAGAATTCAGAGCACAGACACCAAATTGTATTCTTCAGCCAATCTTTCAATTGTCTTTCTTCCACAGAGTGCTCCTCTTTCATTTATCTCTCACACATTACATACAGCGCACCATGTAATTGCTTTTTATAGTAGTGTGGTTGCGTGTGCGCGCGACTATTTATTTATTGACCTTAGTGTAGTATGTTCGGATTCTGGAGTCAGAGTTTGTGGCATATGTTGACACTGAACGAAGAAAACATTTGACTGATGCTCTGACCATGTTTGGGGATATGCTGCACATGAATTTGCACTGCACATGAATGAAAAAATTCAGGCTAAAGCTGAGATGCAGCTGCTTACTTTGTTCCCCACGTCCATCACATATGGAGTCTTGTATGTACAGTATCTTATGCAATTATGTGTGCATGTATGTGTTCGGCAGAAATGACGTGTGTGTGTGTGTTTACATTAGTCTTCCTTGAGGGTATAGTTTAAATGTTGTGTAAATGTGCATGCATATGTGGGTGTGTGTGTGCGGATGTGCATCACTGTGGAAAATTAACTTTTTGGCCACCCAGGGCTCGGGGATCCTTCGGAGATCTACCACTCATCAATTTTATGAGTCATTGTAGATTGTAGTACAAAAGAGTACAAAAAAGTTGTTGAAATGCAAAAAGCATGACACATCATCCTTCTCATGGTATTCTGTTTGCTTTATTCTGTGTTATTGTATTTCAGGTTTGATTTTCTAACAGCAAAGATCATAAATGAAGACACAATATACAGTACGATCCAACTGTTACCTGCTCTTACTTCCAATCTATAAAACAGAGTTGTTTTTAAATATTGTCTGGTCTTATGAAAGCATGGATTACATCTATAATGTCTGTAAATGTCAGTCAGGCCTTTCTTTTCAGTTATGCATGTTCAAAAGCATGCAAAATACACATTTTGTAAATCTGTAAGTCAAACTGCTTAATAATATAAATGAATAAATCTGTAATTTATATGGTCTAATTACTGCTTCAGCCTTTTAACAGCTGATGCTCGAATAACTGTGGTCGCCCTGAGGTGCAAAACAGTAACATAATTTCATTAAAACAAAAACAAAGAAAACATTTTATAAAACAAATTAATTAAAATAGAAAAATAAAATACTGAAATGTTGTGCTCTGCTCTTCAGGATCAGTGTGACCTTCAGAGCTTCTCACCAGCATGCATTGCCTCCCAGTGATACTTCACTGTCCCACAGTAAAGCAAATTTTAGCCTAACTTTTGAGTTAATACCTCTTCTAAAAACATGACTGAGACAGCTGAAGCTTGAATATTGGCATTCTTTCTTGATTCCCTGATTGTGTGTAGACAAGATGTGGTAAAAAAAAAAAAAAAGAAATTAAAAAAATTCTGTAGTGCCGCACTGTTACCAGCCACTTCATACATAAAAGCTTTATTGATTAATAATCCAGCACTCGAGACAATCAAATGGTCCAGCAGAGTCTTTGATATGCATTGAAGAAAAAAATATTTCAAGTGAAGAGGGACATTTACAAAAGTGTTTCAAACATAACTTATCTGCACAGTGCAGAATAATGCATTGTTTACACATTTCAGTAGATCTAACAAAATAGCTACAAAGAGAGAAAGAGAAAAGATTGGATGGTTCAAACCTAACCAGTCAGTGTAACCAACTTAGCGACCTTCTTGCTACACTCTCTGCTAGGAGAGGTGAGGAAGGGAAAAAGGGGACACAGGGAAAGATGGATGGACCAGACATCGCAAGACTTTGCAGAGCAGACAGATGGCCTAGACAAAACCAGTGTGTGCAGAGTTGACAGATAGGTCTGGATGGGAACATGAAATATTTAGCAGGAGTAAATGGAGGAGGAGGCAGTAGGGTGGAGGACTGTCTTGACTGTTTTCATTTGCATTCATTAATATTAACAGTGTCACTGGTCTGATCTGTCACTGGAACATTAGGTGCTTTGTTCTTCTGCTGTTTCTTTTTCTTCCACATCTTACCTGTCAGAGCAAGAGCACAGGTTTTGATGTGAGTGACAAATTCAATAACAACAACTTCAGTCTTGAAGAAATGCACTGTTTTTTACACTTGTGTCTTAATGTCTATGTAGGAATTTTATGGCATTTCCCCATGCAGCAACTACCACAGCTTGAGGATGAGGTCAATGCAGAAGTACATTAAAGTGCAATGCCTCCAATGACTGCTAGATTCTGGCTTGAAAAAATACCTGGCCCCAACTGACTTCCATTCAAAAAGTGTCAATTTCTCTCCAGAAAGTAAATCATTTTTTTTCCCAATGAGTCCTTATGGTTGTAATTGTTAAATTTGAGCCCTCTAATAAGTGTGCTGGTGGTCATTTTGGAATTTATTGCCCAATTAATAAGATTTGAAGACTTATAGTAGGCTTTAATGTCTACCGTGTGAACAGCCATCAGGCAGTGTTGTTGTGTTTCAGTGGAAAACAGAGTATACTCCGATGTAACCACAGTCCCAACAACAGGTGTTTTTACAGACATGGACAGTGGTGGTCCTGGCACACTGCTGCTTTGCATTTGGCTAGGTTTGCGTTGTTTCATCAAAATCAGACTGAGTTTAGTTTTAGCTTCAGCTGCCACAATAAACCTCATCAGGCCTTCTGAAGCTTGTATTTTATATAATTTCAATGCTCAGATAGTTTCTTTAACTTGCTTCATTTTAATTTCAGTTTAGCTTTAGTTATGTCAGGCCTTGGTTTTGTTTTAATTAATAAATTAAATTCTTTGTTTGTGTTTTTGCTTACAACAATAACTTTTCTTGATTTTTATATCTCGTTTAAAAATATACCAGAAGCCCCACTCTAGTTTACAGTAGGAATGCAAGGATCAATGAGTGAAGAGATAAAGTGAGAGGTTCAGTGCTGACACTAATGCCAGTATCTGTGGCACGCACCATGTGACCTTAGTGATCAGCCATGATATGATTAATATGATTAATGTACAGCCAGATGTGAAATACTGGCAGGCTTTAAAGCAAGACTATGTAACATCTGCTGAGCAGCAGCACCAGCAGCCTCTACTGCCAACAGTGGTAATTACGGGACGCTGGTGCATTCAAATCTCTCCTGTGTTGATCGCTTTCAGCAGTATAGGAGCCGTGTTAAATCACTGCTGATAAAAACATTTTCTGCTGCTGCCTCATATTAAAATCTTTTCACTGACAAACTAACTGACTGACAACTTTTTATTGTCAAGAACTTATAGGAAACGAAATGTATTTATCGCTGACTTAGCGGAGCATTGTTAGTGGCGCCATTCTTCAACAAAAACAAGTCAACACAACAAGATCTGGAGATATTTGGAGGTATTTGTTCAATGGATCAGTTAGAAATACTGCAGATACAGCCACAGTAAGATGTTTAATGAAGTGGTGCAGAGAACAGGCTCTTGGTGCATTTCCACCACATCTCCAATGGGTAGCCTAAACAACTTATTTTACCTTGCAGTGAGGGTACTGCACTACTGTAATGTGAGGGAACACTGTTTGAAGAGGAACAGACTTTAACACTTACTGTTGTGACAACCCTTGCCGTGCTTCTGGCGGATCTTATTTCTGTGATTGTCAACATCTGAACCCACAGCAGCTGTGTGCTAAAATGTAGTTGCTAGCAGCTAGCGCTATACTGACTGACTTACGATTACGATCCACATCATCTTTATAGTATGTACATAGCTAGTATGTATCTTAGTTCTGTTGATAACAATATAGTTACATATTGGTGACATAACAAGTGGTGTCGCTTATTAGCTGAAGACCCATCTGCATCATAGAACTGGAGTTATCCAGTTATTTCTCACTGGTGATAGTAACCGCTCAACCCAAGTTACATAGTGCAAGAACAGGCGTTCAGGGTGCAGATTGTGGAATGAAAGAGGCACCATTCTCCCTATCACAAATTAGTGTACCATCAAAATGATTTGAATGATTTGTAAAATAGTTGCATAATGTTGCTTTAAAGACCAATGAGGCGGGTCGATGTTTGAGGAGAGAAAGGTAATTTTCTGTCACTGTGTGTGATGAACTGTGACTTGTAGTTCATTCCTCACAGGGAAGCTACCTGCGTGATTGACAGTGTTAAATAGAAGGCTATCTAATTGAGAAGTAGCTTTATATTTGTGTGTGTGAGCCTCTTCCAACAGTAGAGGCAGAGAAGTCATTAGTCACTGTCTTTCCTCTCCAGTTTCTTTGTTTTGGTAAATTGACCTCCTGGAAGGGAACAGACCTGTCACTGCTAAACAGTAAGTCATGCCAACACACCATGACATCCTGCTGCCTGCCTGTCAGCCAGTACTGCCAGTTCATTGGTCAGTTGGTTATTGTGGTACCATATTATTGATATGAAATTGACATTCTCGTAGATAAATGCTTCTTGTTGGAGATTAAACTGAATTTAAGCGTTTATACTTCAGCAACTGTTGACATTTTGGAGGTTAAAAGCAATGCAATTCAAAAAGCACTGAAGCATTTTGAGTGAAGGAGTTTTAGGATTAGCTGGCACTGAGTCTAATACAAACAGCAAAAAGATAGTGATTATTTTGAAGTTTTCTCAGTTCGTGAAGTAAACTGTCAGTTTGCAGCAGAAATTGTCAAAGTTTTGAATAAAATGATAGTACATTGGAGCCAGGCTCCAGTGAAACAACAAGAAAAAAGTAAAATAATCGCAGGCATTAACTGGAATTTGGTCAGCTATTTTGAAATTATGGTTTGCTCCTCAGTCAACAGCTTGCAATCAATAATTCAATGACTTTAAAAAAACAAGCTACTGTCGGCGGTTCGCGGGAACCTGCAGGACACTGAACAGAGGAAAATCATTGCTTGATGCATAATTGTATCCAAAATACTTAAATTGAAATTCAAACTGAAACTACAAATGAAAAATGATTCTGATATTCTGATTTCCTCGGCTGAAAGGAACATTCTGTGTCCTATTATCCCAGAATAAGAAAAAACTGTCTGCACTAATGTGATTGTTTATCTTTGCACACTCACACACAATAAACTGAAAATATGCCAGCCTTGGTTATGTTTGATGTGTAGATGAGACTTCTAGTCACTGAGCAGCTGCATGTAAACACACTTTCCGATTTCCTGTGACTTTGTCTTATGACCACATTACACTGAAGTATAACTTAGGCTCAACACACAACATCTCCTCCATATGTATGAGTGTGAATGGGTTTTTGTGTGTGTAAGTAGGTAGCTTGGGGCAGTTGAAATGATATATCAGGTCTGAAATGAGCGTCAAATAGCAATCTCTCAAGTGCAGAATGATACTGACACACACACACACACAGACACACACACACAGGATTCCTGCAGGAGCAGCGGCAGAATAACATCCAGATCATCCGTTAACAATACTGGTCTATTTATAAGTCTGTCTGTCCACTTCTCTGTGTGCCTTTATGAGCAGTATTAAAGTCCAGTCTGCCTTTCTGTCTTTCCATCTGTTTATCTATTCATCTGCCAATCTGTCCATCCAAACCGTCACTCTGTTTATCCACCTGTCTTTCCATCTGTCCATCTCTGTCTAATTATTATATCTGGCTGTCAGTCGTACAGTCGCATTGCTTTGATCGCACAGCAGTAATGACTGTGGCTGCACCGTATGAGTCAGTACAGTTCCAAGCACCTCGTGTGTCCATATGGCTCAATAACGTTTGTGTTGTCATGTACTTTCTTTTTAATATACATTTCTATTTTCTCCACTTCTATTTACTCTAGTTTTTTTTGTCCTTTCTGTCTCCTGTATGACGTTAGTGGTTGTGTTAGTCATTGAGAAAATCATATAATCCCTACTGTAGATTTAAGTGAAGTATGAAACAAAAAGATGTAAGAATCTATGAAAGGGATGTACAGTAGATTTATCCAGTTTGCTTCAAAAATAAACACAAAGTTCAGCAATAATCCAACATTATTTTGTCACTTGTTATCTAAGCAGATCATTTAAGGGGAAAATGTTATGTGAGGGCTAATACTAACATCTGTTGATCCTTTTACTCATTCATCTCTGCTCTGCTTCTCAACTCCTGAACCTTCAGTCTCTGTCCTTAAAGGATAAGTTCACAATTTCCTCCTGTTCATACTGGCTATTAAAAAATCCCCTTCAAATGAGCTTTCAGTGTAAGTGATGGGGGCCCAAATCCACAGTGTGTCCACACAGTCATTTGGTGCAAAAATACATTTAAAAGCTGAACTTTATATGAGGTTTCAGCAATCTGAGTGAAGGGTACCTCATACTTTCTGTGTTTTGCGTCTGCTGACTACACTGCGCAGTGTTTTTCTGATCAGCCTTTAAATGCAATAATCTGTTACTCTAACCAGACTTGCTGGATTATATTTCATTGTCTCACCAGCACTTTAAACAACACACCCACACCAACACAGCCCCTGGTATTGTTTTACACAGAACTGTTTTCAGTCTGAACACAGCTGAGGAGTTCCTGTATGTTGCTGAACAACCAGAAACAGTTGAAAAAAGAAAAACAACAGCTCAATGAGAATAGTAATACAGTACATACATACAGTAGATGAGACAGGCCTTCCTGTTTGCTTTTCCACACATGTATAGTAACAAAAAGAGGGACTGTGGCACTAAAAAAAAACTGTAACATTGAAAGATATGTACTTAATCTGACCAATTTGAATGTCTGAAGCCTCAGATAAACTTTTAAATACATTTTTGCACAGAAGGAGGACTGTGGATTTTGTCCCCCATCACTTACATTGTAAGTGCATTATTAAGGGACCTTCTAATGGTCAGTATGAACAGGAGGAATAATTACAGCAAGAAAAACCTTTTTAAATGTTCATTTGGGCTCCTGACAGTTGTTTTGAGACAGACTTGAAAAATTGTTGAACCTATCCGTTAATGTTTTTCTCCACCAAACTAGAAGAACAATCTGATCTTTAATGTAGTTGCAGCATGTCCAACTGCGCTTAAGAAAATTCTGGTGCATTGAAACGAGTCAAAGGCACGAGGCTGTGTACATGAAAATTTAAGGATTGGCTGACAATGAGTCTAATACGAACAGCCAAAAGAGATCCTTTTGAAGTTTCTCAGTTCAGGGAGTAAACTGTCAGTTCCAAGCAGAAATAGTTGTGAATGAAATGATGTTGGTTTGAGACCAGGCTTCAGCGAAACTAGAACAAAAAGTGAAAAGAAAAATTATCACAGACATATGAGCTGTTTTGAAAATATGGTTTGCTCCTCATTCTTGATTCAGAATAACAGTACTCTACTCTTTGGTATCATACTAATCTCCCACTTTCTATACTGTATGTTATGAACCAGTGAACGACCCTCCAGTTTCACCATTTCTGGTTTCACTACGGGCTTTGGTGTGACAACTGGGTTAATGTGTGGCACCCAGCCAGACAGTCCATCTGAAGTACAGCTCAAGTACAAATACAGAGTCCTCTGCAAGTATAATAACAGCATGTGTGTGAGTGCTTGTAGGTTTTTGTGTGCGAGAAGGCCTTTTTGAAGTGTGTGTTTGAAGAAACAGACAAAATATTCTAACCTTGAGAGTTTGAGTGTTGTTTGCAAGCGGGTAGCTCCAGGTCTGAAGAGTAAAGCCAATGCGGAAGTGCCTTAAACCTGCAATATTTCTGATGGGGAACAGGGGGCGACTCCACTGGTTGCAAAAGGAAGTCCGATCCTATGGAAGTCTATAAGAGAATGACCCGACTTCTCACTTGATTTATTACCTCAGCAAACACTTTCCTAATGAGTTTATGATCTCAATCGCTAGTTTCAAGTCTTCCTCAGTACAGCATGATGTTCATTTTGTAAATTATGGGCCCATTTAGAATAAAGGTAGTTGCACCATGGGGAGCCTCTGGCTCAAAAAAAACAAAATGGCGACGGTCAAAATGCCAAACTCTAGGCTTCAAAACATGACGTCATGGTGGCTACGTCCATTATTTTTATACAGTCTATGGTTGTTTGGTAAACTTTTTGAATGCGTGTACAAGTTCATTACCTACATACAGCCTCACCAAGATTTTATGTCCACATGAATCTCAAAGTTAATACAGTAAACATGGTCCCCCTGATTATGCAACAGGAAAGTAATAAAAAAAACTATCAATAAACTATTAAATTGTGTTTGGCATTTTTAAAATCTATTTCTGAAATTTTCTTCAGTTTTTTTCACATTTTTTCAAAATCTGATGTTCACCTATGTTTTTAATATAGAAAAAAATTGAAAAAAATAGGTTAAAGCTAAATACATTTTTTAAAAACCTGATATGATGAAAAAAGCAAATAAAACATTGACAGTTTTCAATACTCCATGCTACAAATACTGCATAGGTGCTACTTAAAAAGAAAATTTAGGTTTGACACTAGTTATTGCTACAACCTGTGATTCTGTGTGTATGTGTGTTTGGTTATATTCAGCTGAGTGGATATGTATGTTTTTATGTGTACATCTGACTCACATTCACAGAACATTATATCGCTATTCATTGGGCCACGTGATTAAGTGTTTTTTTACGGAAACAGGAGGCGGTGAACAGCAGCAGAATGTAACAGTCACACCAGGTAATGTGTTGGCCGAGAGACACGTGCACTCTTGACCCTACAATTACACCGTGCCCTCTTCAGTAAGCAAGCAATTGAACCATAGCATAACAGCCACACACACACACACACACACACACACACACACACACACACACACACACACACACACACACACACACACACATACACACAGCTTCATGAATTAGTCAAGCCAGAAAAGGAGCGCCATTGAAAAGCTGTTGCCTGCCTACCTTCTCCCTCCCTTTTAGTGTTGGAACCAGCAGTTGGTTATAGGAGGTTTCTAGACTGATGACCTCAGTAATGAACAAACCTTATGGACACCTAATGATCCACTGAGTCAATACCAACACATCCTCATAATTAAATGACACTATAGATCTAAAATTTACTCGGCAAAAAAACGACCTATAGTTATGTTTACACCATTTAGCGGCTGTAGTAATGCACTCCAGAATGAACCATAGGACTGTAATATGCCGCTTTCCAAAACCATTAAAAATAACTGTTAAAAATGAATTATGTTTTATGGTGTGACAACACTGTAGTTAAGGTCTGGTTATGGAATTTTTCTTGTTTGAAAAGAAACCGACAACCAACCCGAACCTACAAGTTTAGCTACTCATCCACTGATTCCGATGAGAGCAACAGAACTTTAGGTTTGAAAATGCCCCTGGATGTAAACAGTACTCCCAATCTGTCACACATACAAAAAATGTCTACAGCACCAGGATCTAGTTGTACCAGGCACCCATTTGAAACTAAGGCTTAAAGTACCTGCAGTATCCTCCAGTGGAAGTCAGCCATACATTTGTTAAGGGGGGTTTGTACAGGATCCACCAGCATTTTTTTTTTAGAAGAAACTCAATCAAAAACTTCACACCACCTTGATGACTTGCCATAGATTCCAAATCCCAAATTCCACCTGCACTCATTGTTTTCTAAAGGCCCACACAGGCCGTGTTTTGATGCATGTCAACTGACGCTGACGCATTAACTCAGTAAAATGGAAATGTGAAGAACAGAAAGCCCCTTTTTTCTGCTGCCACTTCCCCATCACATGAGAGTTGGGGAGGGGGAGACATACAGTCATCATCGTATTGTTTAGACAGAAAATGGTCAAAATGTGTTTTTAGAATCAGCTTTTGACTACAAGTATCCCACACCAGTGCAAGATTATCCAGTTAAAACAACACTGATTATTGTACATGACAGATTAATATTTTTGTGTTTTGTCTCTGCTTTTCTCTTCGGTTTGAAGTGGGCGGGACTCAGCTGGAAAAAGGTGATGTCAGGTATTTCTGTGCACCTGTCAGAATTGAACAATGTAACAATTAGAATCAAAATTTAATGACATTTGTTGATTAGTTTGCTTATTTTGCCTTTTTATAACTCTGATTAACTTTAACTTTAAAAACAAAGATTTAGCATGGTACACTGATGCAGTGATGTGAGAGGAACAGGGCCAGCTGGTCTTTTTCCTCACTCCTGAGTGACAAATAAGTTGTTACCTGTTGTGGCAGGGTGACAAACTCATGATATTGGCTCTGAAGACACAAATTAGAAACTCATATCCATTATGTGAGCCAGTAGCTGCAAAAATAACACCTCTGGGCCTTCTGCTGGTTCAGGGGAATAAAAAGACCAGGTGTAAAGAGAGCAAATTGAGCTGACATTGTTAGGTAAAGAATAGGGCATAATAGTGAACGAAAATTAAATGAAGCCTCGGGCTGCAGAGGTGATGTGCATGTTCTGTTTCATGCAGGCTTTGCTGTAATTCTGGAAAATCATATGTGAAATAGAACTTGTATTTAATTTCTGTAAGCTCATTTTTACTTTCTGGCCTCCGGGATGGAAGCTGTAGACTGGCGATGGCAGAGAGTTTCATCAGTCCCCGACATTACAGAATGTGGGATTATGCATGTGGAGGAGAAGGCTGCTGCAGGACAAAACAGATACAAAGACATAGACAAAGTGGGGACAGAGAGGGTTATTAAGATGCCTCATTCAGCTGCCTGAAATCATCTACCATCACCAAACAAGTGAAGTTGAGGCACAGTAGCCAAGATCTGCCATGAAGGTAAAAACAGAACAAAAAAAGAGAAATCCAGCTTTTCCGGAGTGTCTATCTGCATCAGCACAGCATAATAGTGTATGGTGTATTATTTTGCTGCATGTTCACCTGCTCCTCCACAGCTGGTATTGGGCTCCACACAGAAACCAAGACTTTCATCGGAGGTCCCTACAAACAAAAACCCAGGCCTCTGATATGCTGTCCATGAACTCTTCCAGGACCTTCATGTTGTGAGGCAGTACTAACCACTAAGCACTGTAACACTGACTAGAGTAGCCGTGGTGGGATGTGCTGTTTATCCAACCATTAAGCCTGGTGTTCTTTGTTGCCTTAAGAACAAATGTGAAGTTAATTCCTTCAGGAGAGTCCAGACCAGACTAATTAAAGGTCCAGTATCAATAGTCACTGTGATATTAATGAGGCTGGAAGACATACAAACCTGGTCCGCTTACTGGTGCCAAGACACATGGAGGGAGAGGAGGGGGAGAATAGGAAGTTAACTAGAGGTGGAAATTTTAGGGAACCAGGAGGACGGATTAGGAGCAAGAGAAGAGGTTTGTAAATAATGATGTTCAGCTTTTATGGTGTGACATAAAAGAAAATTCAAGAGGTTGTTAAAGATAGGCTTTACAATCTCTCCCACTCATTCTCTCATTCCCTCTATCTCTCTCTCTCTTTTATTCTCACACGCACACACAGACAACACTAATGAATCTAAATTTATCAAGCAGTGTACACACGCAAGTGGTTGAACAATAAGGTTAGGATAAGGGAACAAAAGACCATCTGTATTGTCTCAGCGATTCACCTGACTCGCCCTGATAAAATTTCCCATCCTATATTAACATAGACAGATGATATTTTCCCCTGTGTTTTTTTTTAAGTTAGAAAACTATGAAAATCAAGGTAAAAAGGCACCAGTTTGACTTCAGCAGGAAAAACATTGTGATTACTTGCTAGTACTACTACAATTATCAATATTTTTATATTAACAATGGATCAAACTACTATGTTTAATGTAAAAGGGGTTGCTCGTATGATGAACCCACAGAGAGTTATCATGCAACTCTTCTTCTGCGCAATTCAGTTCATTGTTTAGGTTTTTTAGGCATGCAAGCTTGCACTTGTAAACCTCTTCTCCAGCCGTAGAAAGCAGCTGTTTTCAGTGAGCTGTGGTAAACCAGTTGTTCCTGTGCAGCACCAAACAGCAGAGGGACAAAGTTAGCCACCAGCTGGCGAAAACTGTGGAGCATTTAGCATCTAAAGAGACAGATATTTGGTGGAGATGGTGGAGATCAAAACAGAGCTAAAAGGAAAGTGAGTATTTGACTGCACAACTCAAATCCATTTCATATACACGGAACAAAGTATTACCCAAAATCTAGTTATTACATTATGCAAATCATCTATATCTCAGGCTTTGTGAAGATAATACATGTGAAATGGATGCTCACATGACACAGGCTCATAACATGAAATAACCCATGCAGACTAGGAGACAAAAGCCTCTAATCAGACCATTTTATACTGATTTACTCCTCTAGAAAGAAACAGAAGTACTCTTAATCAGACAAAATCCCCACTTCACATGGAACAACATGCCACAGAGTGATGAAAATGTTCAATTGAGGTTATGTTTTTGGTCTCATTTGTTGGTTATTTAAAAGTTTTTGCCAGATTTAGATGGGATTTTGTGGAAAGGCCACAGACAGTGGAACAAGTGATAATATTTTGGTGTAGATCTGTACCCAGGTACTATTATCTCCAGGAGCTTTTGAACAGTTTTGCTGTGCTCTCATGAGCAGCTATTGACTGCTGACATCATTATATGTATTTTGAAGTGGATCCTATAGGATCATTACATGATCCGGGAGAGTCCTGAGATTCTATGTTAAGTAATATTGAGGATTTTGTTTAAAGAAAAAATTGTTGTACTTCCCAAGGGGACTTAATGTTGATTTTTCACTGGTGATACTTTGTTTCTTCCTGGCTTCTTCCAAAGATAACTAATTGGACAGCTAGTCTATGCTAGGTGAATCCAGAATCCTTTTTACTACACTAATTAATTCTTACAATTTCATCTAACTCTTGTTTATGGAATCTCATTGTTTTCGGATTTGTTTGATTTGATTTTGTTGTCCAACACCTTTTTACAAAAGCAATAAGGCGAGCTAGACACTTCCAATTATGCAAAAACACAGGACAAACTACAGCACATTAAACAGTTTCCATTTGCCACAAATGTATTGACAAGCCAGTAAGTTTGCCATAGTGCCTGGAGTGTTAAAACAGCACGTACAGCTTTAATTTTAATCCATATTGACGAAGGAGGACATGCGTATATAAACACATGTCACTGTAAATAATATAGCATTTGAAAAGAACTAGGAATGATGTAAGGATGGGAGAGAAAGTAATGAAAACATAAATGTTAAATATGATGTGTATACCTTGGAGCAACAGGAGGAGTGTGCACATGAGCCTTGTGCACCATGTACAAGCCAAGAGAGTTGGGGGTGGAAGAGCTTTGAAGATGATCCAAAGTGAAGAGGGTAAGAGGATTGTGTGTGCTGGTGTGTTGTACAACTGAGATGACATTCCCACCACCCAACCACAAGACTTGTAAACTGCTGTGCTGCCTGTCACCCCCACATATAATGGGAATGTAGCAATTGGGGCTCTCCTTTCCTTTTTTCCCTCTCTTTTCTTTTATCCCACATATGCACCCACATTTCCTTTCCTCCTTGCCCTCTTCACCTCCACCTCCACCTCCACCTGCTCCTCATTTTTATTATCAGTCCCCATTACTCTGTCCTCTATCCTCTGCCCCTCCCCTCCCTTTCTTTGTTTGGTGATCTAACAGCAGCAGCGTTTCTCTGAGCACTCAAGTGACAAACACAGCGGGAACACCCATGAGTCCTGCTGTGTGTATCTGTTTGTCCTTTCACCTGTTTCAAGCACATTTAACGTATGTGCATGAGTGGCATTGCCAGAAATTGGAAAAAAAGAGAAAAAAAAGGAAAAAGTTGATATGTCAGATGTGACGTATTTTATTATAAGATAACAAAAAGACCTACACATTATCTACATAACAGAAGCACATGTATCATATTGTGAAATAAGAGAACTTGACATATGTTGTTATATGTCAGCAAAAAACTATATACAGTACTATGCAAAGGTTTTAGGCCCTTTAGATGTGTAGATTCTTATCCATAATGCAATACCATAAATCCTCAGGAGAACTGTGGAGAATTCTTCAAGATGCCAAGAACCTTGAAAAACTGTGTGCAGGTGTACTGAGGAGAACTGGTGCTGTTATAAAGGGAAAGTGTGGTCAAACCAAATATTTATTTGATTTAGGTTTCTTACATTATGCTGAACTTTGTATGAACTTAATTGATTAGTAAAAACTATTTATGGCATTATTTTTGAAAGTATCTTCATTTACCTTTAGTTCCTAAGATATTTGCACAGTACTGTATATTTGCACACACATACACACTCACTCACACACATACACACACACTCACACACCACTGTCTGTCATGTATGTTTCTTCACCATTATGAACAGGACAAGTGTCTCTTGACGGCATCTGCAAAGGTCAGTCTGGAATGGCATCAGTTACACGGCTGTAAACCAGCGGAAACAGTTACATCACAGTGATTTGTGTTCGGTCAGGTAACAATTTGGTTAGGCTAAGGGCAAGATCATGGTTTGAACTACTAGTTTATTAAAAAATAAGGGACCTTTGTCATCATGGTTACAGTAATAACCACTTGGTTAATTTTAAGGAGTGACCACGGTCATGGTTAAGAGACCAACGTTGCCTCTCAGTAGGAAATGCGGAACAAACTGAGGTCTCCCGTATTAAAGTCTGAAATTTTTTGTCCCATCCATCCTTTGTGGCTCTATAATAAGAACGTCACACTACTACTTCCTCCTTTGCTTTTGATGGACAGGGTCATTATTCGTGCAGCTGCTATGCCTCGTCATTTGGGATTTGATGAAGAGACAGATACTGTTGTTTTTCTTGGAAGGACAGTATTATTTTTTCAGATATCAAATAAATATATGATAAGCTGTGATTAGGTTCTTGATGTAAGTACAGTAGCAAATATTTCTAGTTCAAGGACAACCCACACAGCTCATTATGTTTAATTAGCCCCACCTTTTCATTCTCTTACTGCTGGCTTTGCCCTCACCGGTCTTTCCGCCAACACATAGCACTGTACTACAGGTAGAGGGGCAGCAAAACAATAGCGTATCCATGGAAACAAAACAACCAAAGGGATGACTATACTGTGATTTGCGTGTGTTTGTGTGTTTCTGTAACCCCAGATCAACCGGTAGTTATGATAGTAATTGGAGCTATTTGTTCCTCATGTGATGTAACAAGGAAATATAAGTTCCTACGATGGTCCCAGATCCTATGTGACACTGCTAATGTGGAGGAAAGATACAACAACAAACAACGTACAGTATTAAACAGTGTATAGTTGATGAAGCTAGTCTCTAGGTTACCGTAATTATGACAGGAAATTATGGCATTTAATTAATAAAACCAGGCTCATGCATGCGATACGAGCACACAGAACAGTATCTGTGAGTTGACAAGTTGACTTTAGAGGCAGACTTTTGAGGGTGCTTTTCCGCTCACGAATACTGGTCTGTGTGCTCATATAACATGTACACGCCTGGTTTTTATGTGTGTGGAATTTAAGTCTTATTAAAAACCACAGAAAATAGATTGAAATTGTGAAAAGACTCTGAATTTCAACCAGTTTGTAGATTCTGCGAATATACATGTTGATCTAACTTGCTTCTACATTCATCTTTCATTTATCTAAGGCTCAGACACTAGAAACAACCAGTATTTTTGCCTCCAGCAGTACAAAATAAAATATTCATGATGGTGTTGTAATCTCAAAGAAAGGATACACTGTGAATTGCACTTCAATATAATAAAACACGTCAGCAAGTTGGCTTTGAGCCTACTCTATTGATTACATCTGTGCCAATGCTTTTCAGGACTGGGTATCATTTGAAAAATTACAGTACTTGTGTGAAGGCCATTATTGTTTGAAGTGATCTGGACACTAAGTTAGTGCTTCATTTAAATATCAATCCTGTAACTGGAGGTACTTCAAATAAACCAAAACAGGGATTTATTGCACAACTAAACTGTAATTACCCATTTAAATTCTACACAGGCTTCACACAGTCCTGGTTAAAAAAATCCCATTTAAATAGAGTCTGATTTGAATAAATATGATATCACAGCGGATTAATGGAATGAAGCTTATGCTTCAGTTAGTCCTCTATATTAAAGATTTGCATGGGGTCAACCCAGCTGCAGATGTAATGCGCACACCATATCAAATTGCTAACTGACGACATTTTGTCAATTATTAAGCAACTGAATTGAACAATATCACAGATTTATGGTTTCACATATATTTTGGCTATAAATATTTCAACTTTCGCATTCTGGTAACTTCAAAGTTGTCTTATTTACACATTTTGTTCTCTGGTAATACCCTGGGTTTTGTTGATGTTATCTAGTTGGGTTGCCACAGCCTCTGAGGGCCGTTTCACAAAAGAGATTTGCAAGCACAGCCTATACGCTAATCATAAATGGTGGTCACATCCCATTTAGCAAATGATTGTTGCTCACAAATTTGCAGATAGATTTGCAAGTGCCACAGAGTTCTTGCATGCTCATTTATGGGTCACAAGTGGAGTGTTTGTTTCAATTAGTAAAATTTCATTAAGTAAACGTGAGAGGAAATTATCTCATGTTGAAAATCTAAGCTTGCATGTTGCTAATTTGATGAAACATACCCTTGGAGTGCTAAGCTAGCTGTTGATGGTCAGTTAATAGCTCCAATAAGTAGGCTATCTTATCAGCGTTACACGCTGTGCTGTCTCTGTGCTATGGGTGTATGAATAGGTAGAGGTTTGTCTGTAATTAGGTGATGAGTAAAGTTTTAGCTCAGTAGTCAGCGCAGTCGTCTGTGATCTGGGATACTCCATTTCGAGACCTGGAGTGGGGACCTCCTTCGTAAGGTAGTTTATTCATGAACACTTATTGTAACACTTACATTTCCTAAAATTAAAAGTGTAACAAAAACAAAAACTGGACTATAAAGCTTCTCTCCACTTTTATTCAAATACAAATACAAATACAAATAATTTTGCTGCCTCAACAAATACAGATACAAATACAAATACTGGGTCCTCTGCACATCCCTAGTGGATAGTAATGTAACAATAAATGTTACTAATTACTGTTGAGTAATTAGTGCAGTAACGTAGTTACCTGTTCTTCTTCAGATAAAGATGATAATATGTTTGCTTTCTCTAGAGACTATGGCACTGATGAGTGGCAGCATTGATTTCACTATGAAGCAGCTGCAGACAAGTGGTGCACTTTACACAGAAATGTCAACCCATTCTCATTATCAGGTCGTTAAATACCGATGCTTTGTCATGCCTCTCAGTGTCTCATACTGACACACAAGGCATTGTTCCAATGTAAACCCATCCGCATCATTATGACGCATTTTTCAATGTGCAGTATCACGGCAGTTCGTGAAATTTAATCGATGAAATATTTTTCAATTGGAGGTATATTTAATATTATGATTATAATTATGTTTTATGGTGTGACAACGCTCTGGTTAAGGTCTGGTTAGGTTTAGGCACAAAAAACACTTGGTTAGGGTAAAGGAAAGATCATGGTTCGGGTTAAAATGATGATTTGTCACCTTGTATAGACATCATCAGTCTCATGGCGATCACTATTTCAGACATTGTCAGAGTTCTACAGATGTCTAAGAAGATGCTAAGGGGTACCCAGTGTGTTAAAATGTGACGCCGAGGGCCATAACAAAGCAGCAGTATTTGATGAGTTGGGAGCGAGAACGGGCTGGAAATGTTAATGTAGCAGGGTTGGCAACTTATGGTAAGGGTTAAATGAATCATATTATGGGTCAGCAGAGAAAGGGTGAGTGTGTCTGTAACCACAGATCAACAGGTATTTATGATAGTAATTAGAGCTATTTGTTCCTCATGTGATGGTCCCAGATCCTATGTGACACTGCTAAGCTAATGTGGAGGAAAGATGTGAAGAAAACAGTGTTTGACAGACCAATGGACACTAAGCGGTCTTTACATATGAAGAAAATCCTAAGTCACAACTTCAACCTCTGTTATCACCTACATGTTAGCTGTGACATACGCAAACAACATACAGTATTAAACAGTGTATAGTAGATGAAGCTAGTCTCTTTTGAGGATGCTTTTCCACTTGCTGCTACTGTTCTGTGCGCTCATGTAACATATATGCATCTGGTTTTTATGTGTGTGGATTTTGAGACTAATTAAACACCATAGAAAATTGTTTGGAAATAGTTTGAAATTGTGAAGAGAAATTTTGAATTTCAACCAGTTTGTAGATGGCTCCATAGGCTACTAGTGGTCCAACTTATGCTTGCTTTGGAGTACCGAAATGCAAACTTTCACTTCTCTCTTTACCCACATGTTTCTCTGCACCTCTATAATATCTTTTGGGAGTTTGGGACTTTCGAAGAATAATAGAGATGACTAGTTCAAAAAACTAGTTTTATCTTTACAATTAATAAATATGACTTTTATTTTGATCTTTTTGGAGGTGTTTGGACTAGATTTGTGTCCAAAACACAAAGATACAGGGGTTAGGTCCATAAAGTGTGAATGTAATTGTCAGGTATTCTAAACAGCTTACAGTGGCTGTAATGATAAGTTATCTGCGTTGGGTATAATACGTTCTGTGCAGTGTTTTTATCTGTATTGGTTGTGCTTTAGGGCTGGAAAAGCATTTGAATGCAATGAGACATATGGAGCTCCTCGTACTGATTCTACCTGATTATTTCTGCTCTCCTGCTCCTTCTCTCTGTTCTGTTACAGTGTGTTACAGATTGCTGTGGGTGGATGGTGTTGCATGGAGTGAGAGCAAAGCATTATCAAACAGGCATACATTTGTTTGTGTGTGTGTTTTTTTGTGTGAATTTGTCTGTATGTATTTTTCCAAATTCTCCAGAGGGTTTGTAAGGATTGGCATGGAGACAATCTCCATTGGGAGCGGATGGATGACGTAAACTTGTCAATAATACACACTGAAACTTGTTATTTCAAATCTTATTTTAAAACTATAATATTGATTTATTACATTTGCATTTAAATAGTAAATTAACAACAACAAAATTAATAAAATATTGATCATTTTGCTGATTAATAATTTTATTTCCTTATTGTCTTAAAATCAACGTAGATGCATGTTTACCAAATGGTAGAGATGTCCGTTGTCCTCTTTTTATTGACAATAAAAAGCAATGTTTAAAACATAATAACTAAAATATTTTACATATAACATAAAAAAAGATGAGTATATATGATGAGTAAGTAAAAAAACAAGACAACAACCTAGGAATCAAAGTGAAATTTGCAGTGTCTCCCAATGTAATTTGCTTAAATTTGACTTTTTTTAGTATCATCCTGGATTTACCTAATTGCTGACTGTATAATTATTGAAAACATTTTGGAAATGCCCACAAAATTGTACTCATACAATAATTTCAACATTAGATTTACTGATATAATACTTACAATTGTTTATAATCAGAATTTTTTATATTCCATGGTAGAATTTTTAAACTTAAACTTTAAAGTTTTTGTAAAAAAAAAAAAAAAAAAAAAAAAAAAAAATTGCAATACTATCTTTACAATTAATTGACATCTTAGCCTGTTGGTAGAGCTTGTACATAAAAAAAAAAAATTGATGGTATACATTTACATCATTTTATTCTACGTCAAAAACAAGCCACGTGAAAGGGTCTGGTTCTAAAAAAAGAAAAAAAGTTCTCTACCAAACGCTAGAGAAGACAATTACAGGGTTTAAACCAAATGGGTAGCTCCGTGAGTCTGAAAAGTGAAGCCAATGCAGAAGTAACTTAAAGATGCATTCTCTCTAATGGCCAGCGGGGGGTGAATCCACTCACTCCAAAAAGAAGTCCAATTGTACAGATGTCTATGAGAAACTGACATGACTTCTCACTTGATTTATTACCTCAGTAAACACTTTCTTAATGAGTTTATGGTGTCAGTTGCTAGTTTCAAGTCTTCTTCAATACTTTCAATAATTATGGTACCCTTTAGAGTAAAACAGACTATAAAGCAGGGTATGCTTTAGGGTGTGGCTATCTTGTGATTGACAAGCCTAGATTCACAGAGAATAGGTTCGGCTGCCGCTATTTCACAGTGTGTTCTCAATTCAAGGAAAATAATTGTAACATTTTGGTTGCCTAAAAAAGTGTTGCTCAGTGTTCGGTTGTACTAAAACACTCTCTACGGAGTTGAGTGTTCAGTTTTTCTGGTAAGTACATTTTGTTTTAAGACTGTTTTTTGCTAACCAAAATTAGAATTAGCATTATCACAGTTAACCATAGACTGTAAATGTACCATGCTAACCAAGTCAGCAGCTAGCAGCTAGTGGCTAGCGGTTAGGGTCAGCTCCAATCTCTCGTCCAAATATGGTCACTTCTGGCTCCAAAAATCCAAGATGGCGACAGTCAAAATGCTAACTCATGACTTCAAAGATGGAGTCCACAAACCAATGGATGATGTCATGGTGGCTACATCCATTATTTTTTACACTCTATAGGTTTAATCCACCGAGCAGAAACCAACAGGAGCTCTGATTGGCCAGTGAGCATGAGGTGATCTGTAAAGCCTCTTAAAACAAATTGTGTGATTCATAATAAGAATAAAGAAATAGAAATATCAATATTGGTAATTTTATTTTATTATTATTATTTTTTATTTTCTTGTACTTTGAAATGACTTTCACCTTTAATGCACAATTTAAATGCAAAGTTAATTAATCAATATGTAATAGCTTTTAAAATCAGTTTATTTACTGATCAGTATTCAGAGTAGAGAAGCTCTATTATTTTGGTGGCACACTCCAGACTCCACAGTGGACTCTTCTAAATTCAAAATAGCTACTATAATCTGAATTCTGCCAAAGCACTTTCATCTGTTTCACTTCTTTAGGGATTGCAATTTGACAGAGGAGAATGGGGAAGAGAAGAAATTGCTTTGAAGCTTTTTGAGTGATGTCTTGGCTGAAATAGAGTCTGTTTCACAGCTGGACCTTTGAGACACTTATGAAATTCAGGAATGAGACATTTGTGTAAGAAGAGAAAAAGTTGTCAGAGGCCAGATTCTCCAAACAGTTACAATGAATTAAGTTTGTGTCTTTTATATGAGTGTCTGGCAAAGAGTCAGGTATTCACAACTTAATCAAAGTGGAGTACAAATAACTCAAAGTAAGTGTCAAATATACAGTATAGGAAGAATGAGCTTTGTGTGTGTGTGACTGGATCTATGTCGGCGCAACAGTTGGTGTATGAGGATGACTTTCCTTGGTTTTACCCTGCGGCTGCAGACATTTCTCGGAAGTCAGACAGGGTGAATCACTTTCATTGTTTTCGATCATTGGTTTTCTCTCTTCACTCTCTGTCTTGTTACACCCCGTACCCCCAGAATTATTTTTGTCTCACTCCCTTTGGTGCTTTTTTTTTGTATGTGTGTGTGTGTGAGAGAATTTATCTCTGCCTATGACAGCAGAATCTGTGGTTGAATGGCTGACATCTTTAACCCAGAGGCATGTTTCCACAGCAACAAGTGACTGGAGTTGGAATTAGTGAGACAGAGGAGAGGATTTATGAGTGCGATAACAAGATTTGAAAGTATTTAAGGACACAGTTGTGAATGTTATACAAGTTTTGAGCCCTCAAGAAGAAATCACCAGGTTTGAGCAAACAGTGGGGCTTCCTTTGTTGTTTCTTCAAAGTTGTAGGTTTGGCAGGTTTGGTGGTGTACATCCCTGACATGCAACTAGCAACTACAGTAAGAGTCCATCTATGTCTCTTAAGAAACATCTGGCCACTTCTCAATATGGTCCATCAGCTTTCTCATTTGTCTGTGAAACAGATAACAAGCTAAAAGCTTTTTGAAGCATGTTAATAGTAGTAGTGGTCTTCTGACTGTCATTCTTGGGCTCAGCTGCAAAACTGAGTGCACTCACTAATTTGTCCGTGTGCTTTGGAAAATTGATTGATTACAGATTGATTTTTGTTTTTGTGCTCACGTTATACAGCATGTGTCACATTTATAGTCACCTTAAAGATAATTACAGTTGACATGTTAATTTTTCCTGCAGCTCAATAAGCCTCAGAGCATTTACTAGAATCCGATCAGTCAATTTGATTGATTTAATGCCTTCATTTAGGGGCTGATGAAAGCGCTTGTCTCAACAAACTGAAATAAATAGATCATCTTAAGTTTAAATTCAGTCTTTATTGTCCCATATGAGAGGTTTGGCTTGCAGCATGGCAAAAACTGTTTTTAAACAGACTCCAACTGACAATCATGAAAACATAACTCACTATAAAAACAATAAGTTAAGACAATAAGAAAACAGGTAAAACCATTAAATAAGAATATCTTAAAAGAAAAAAAAAATACTCGCGATAACCTCATCGTAGGCTAGAAAGAAATACCTAATTATGTGAGGAACTGTTAGGCTTAGTGGATCACATGCTGTAACTCCTACCATCTTGCTTAACCAGTTAATTTGGTTCAATAGCATCACATATGTGTACGTTTACTCCTGACTCAATCCACATGATTGTAAAGCATGGACACATGTTTTAATCTTAAACCAGTCAAATTAAAATCTGTCAAAGACATCTGCAAGCACATATTGCAGCACAATTACACACTGTGAAGAAAGCTTTGTATTACCACAGAATGGTCTTTCCTTCCTTCACTCTCTCTGTGAAAAAGCAATCAAGGTAATCGTCCTAAGTGTAAATCTGTGTTTGTGTGGCTGCTAGTACTCGTGCAGCTGGGCACATACGTGTGTGTGCATGTGTGTTTGTATGGGCATGTTAAAAGGGTAATGGGTTCTTACATCATTTCCATTTTAGCCCCTCTTCTATCACCAACCCCCATGCCTAAACCAAGAGGATCAGACGTCTCTGCTGAACTCCTGTCTCAAGCTTAAAAGGGTGCCTGTCCATGCAACAATAAGCTAAATTTCCTCAAGGGAATTCTGGGAGCTGTGGGTCATACCAGGAAAGGTTGGTGGTAAAAGAAATTACTATTGATCTACTGCTTTCTGGAGGTGTGGGAGTGAGCCAGGAGTACAAGCCACAAAAAATGGCATGTACACACTTTCCTTCTCACAAATATGTAACTGTACATGTACACACACACATGCAGCATCTGGATTCATCATGAAAGGACAGGAAAATGTGCTACTGCACTTGAGAAACACCTATGCTGTCCATCATCTTCTGTTACGCCTGCACTCCCTAAGCTCCATGTTTTTCTGTCCATGCACCACAAGTAATGCACAATTTCAAAAGCAAAAACTCAATGGTATTTGTTTACAGGTGGATTTTGACAGGATCAGTTTTGTAAATTTGAACATATGACAATTTTATAGGTACAGTTTATTTATTCATGAAATCTTTCAATCCCAACTTCACTTACGCTCATCCATGTTCCCCTGTAAATCTACCAACCATCCATGCGCTCGCCCTTACATCCCACTTCCATCCACCTTCAAGCTTTTCACACTCAACGGTAATGGGGAAACATCAGATGTATGTTCCTCTTTGGCAGTGCAAAGTTAAGGATCATACTGCGGCAGTGGAGAATTGACAGCCTTAAAGCTGGAATCGGTAACTTCGATTTCCTGATTGAATTCCTTTTCATCCTTTATTTGCTTCTAGCATGTAAGGACAAGCATTTCATATCACTTGACCATGTAGATGACAGTAAGAAATACAACTATATATATTAATTATATTCATAATGCTGTTTTAACTAAACTTCATTATGAGTTTCATCTTTAAGGGTTGAATCTGATCCTCTACTATTCTTCATGCTTCATTTAAAGCTGTTGAGCCTTCAGGGCAGACACGCCATATTCTGCTATTTCATAATGCTGATTGGCTTTTTGTATTTTCAGACACTGAAATCAAATATAAGCCAAATGGCATCAGACTTTAGCTTCTTTTTAGTTTTAGAGTGGCTGAGGCGTCCACACAACCATTTCACATTTTTAAAGCCTCCATCTTTGCTTCCAGCCTTTTATGGATTTCAACTATACCCGTAGTAATCAAGTGAGTGAAAGATCTGAAGCAACGGTCAAAGGTTTAGACCACATAGAATCGACCTGTTTTAAAGACAAACCTGTTTCTTAACAGGCACCAAAAGCATGCATATGTCCGTTGTTGATGCCAACGCTTCATCAAGGGTATGAAAGGGGTAGTCACATCAAGAGGCAGGCACTTTTATTCAGCTTTATGAAGCAATTAAGGCTGGTCCTTATCTCTAGTGTTTCATTTCTTTGCCTAACGAATTAAAAGCTGCCTAGTTTTATCCCATTTGGTTGAAAAAGTTCATTGCATACTGAGTTTGGTCTAATTTTGCAATGTTACTACTGTATTTAATAGTTTTTCAGTTCCCTTCAGCATAGAGTGGCATTTTGTCTATTTAGATCTCTGTTAGCTCATGGCTAATCTCCCAAGAGTCCATCTTAAAATCATTCTAAGAACATTTTCAGAATACTACAGCACACATACGCACACGCATACACACCATATATACACTTTACTCACTCACACTCACACACCCAGTTAAGCTTAATCATACATAAAATACACAGTATGTGCACATAAACACCTCATTTACATCAACACATGTGCATATATCTGAACTAATGCACACATTCCAACAGTGCAATGATACGAGCACTGTATGTTGCCACAATAAGAGCTTAAGTCCACAATACATTAATAACAAGAATAACACGAAATAACATTAATACATCAATAATCAATAAAAAAATCAGCTTTTAAAAATGGTGACAAGGATCTGATTAAATCGGCACATAAAGAACTGGAATCAGACAGGGGAAGTGGAATTACAAAGATAAAGTTGAGGGCAAACTACAGCTAAGTTACACCAGAGGTTTGTGGAATGGCATGAGGCTAATCACAGGCTATGGTCCTACCATTGCTAGGTTACAGGAAGGGGCTTTCAGTGCTGATGAGGCTTACCACTTCTTTGCCAGGTTTGATGAACATGATTTTTCTGTTGAGCTTGAATCAGTCTGCTCCACTCTCTCCCTTAGGGGATCTAATGGTAGCCCCAGCCCCCCAATAACAGTCACTTTTGATGAGGTCTGCTTCCAGCTGAAGAGACTCAGAGGGCAAATAGGGCACCTGGCCCTGATGGGGTCTTGCCACGTGCCCTTAAAGGGGACCTACTATGCTCATTTCGAGCTCTTTATTTTTATTTTTGGACTCCACTAGAGTAGCTTTGCATGATTCAAAGTTCAAAAAACTTTATTTATCTTACACTGGCCCTTTATGCAGTCCCTCAGTTCAGCCTCTGTCTCTAACAGGCAGTCTTAGCTCCTATCTCTTAAAGGCCCCCCTCCCACTCTATTCTGATTGGCCAGAGTCATGCTAAGTTACTGCTGATGAAAACCCATCATTTCCTGCTTTACTGCTTCATATTTAAAGCTTTTAAATTACTAAATAACGTGAGACTTTCATTGTGAGGAATTTACAGGAAATGAAACGTTCCTCTTTGTTCAGTGGATAAGTTGAAATTTATGCAGGGAGGAATAGTACAAGCAGAAACAGCCACAGTGAGATGCAGACGACCAGCACACCTCCATCAGGTAAACAACTTAATTTACTTTGCTGTGCTGTGTAATGGAAAAACACTCACAGTGTGCCAGCTTGACTCAAGTCATGGCTCAGCATGACTACCCCCAAAACAATGGAAATGTGCCATTATGTTAGTGGAGTGGAGCAGTGAACTTGCGGGCTGTGTGTGGAGCAGATGACCATATAAAGAAATCGGCTTGGGTTGAGAGTAGAACAACACATTGGAAACCGAGCTTTCAGAGAGTTTACCTCATTATTTGACACTTTGGCCACGTTTAATATGAATATCTGACATTGCAACATTATATACAGTATATGACTGAAAATAAGGAAAAGCATAATAGGTCACCTTTAAAGTGTGTGCAGACAAACTCTGATGTGCTCCAGTTCATCTTCTCTTTATCTCTCTCCCAGTCCAAGATCCCTGTGAGATGGAAAATCTCATGGATTGTGCCTGAACCCAAAAAAACAAATATAGCTCTCACCTCTCAGCTCAGTAAATGCTTTGAAAGAGTTGTACTCGGGCATTTCAGTTGGCAAGTTTTTGCGTACCAAGATCCACCCCAGTTTGCATGTAGGAAGGGTGTTGGAGTGGATGATGTTCTACTCTATATGCTTCACAGAGTGTACAGCCACTTAGGGTCAGCTGGTGCATATGCAAGAATCCTGTTTTTTGATTTCTCTAACGCTTTTAACTAGAGGTCGACCTGTTGACTGTCACTAATAATAGTATTGCAGTAACGCTAAGTGTATCTGCGAATCAGGATGGTTTTATTAGTCTCAGCTTGACTTTACACACACTGCCCAGTGGGCCACTACAGCTTTCGGGTATGAGCTAGTTAGCAGCTTAGTGCTAATCAAAGTTATACAAAGTAGCCAAGCTTTCGTGTAACAACAATGTTCCACAAAAAGCAACATGAAAAAACAGTTACCCACATCCAACCTACTACTCTGGTTATTTAATTGGCTTCAAATAACGTTCACACAGTTTCTCTGGACTGTCCCTCAGCATTACAAACTCCAACATTGCTCCAGCATGGGGGCCTACAATAGATGCTAGCCATATTAGCTGTGGAACATGCTAACACCAGGTTAAACTGACTAACATGCAAAATGAACAATAAAGGAACATAAAAAAATGGCAAAACTTACAGGTTTCAAGTTTAAAGTCATTATCGATCCATCCTTGAGCTTCAGTTTTGAAGCGAATCCTGCTTTGTACTGATCTTCGTTGAGAAAGCAGTCCAAAGTAAAATGGTTAGTGTTAGGAATGCAATTATTATAGATTTTGATAGTATGATTATAGTCTGAGGAAAAATCAAAGTTTCATGATTATTATGCATTAAAGGGCAGGTATATTGTTTTTTGAGTTTTTTGAGTACTCACTGTTGCTGCTGCTTTGTTAAATGTGCTAACAGACACACAGACAGAGCACTCACTGTTTCTGCTGCTCAAAGTTTTAAAAATAAACTCTGAGCTCCCCTCCTGCCAGTAAACAGCTCCTGATCAGAGCAGAATCCGGTGTGACTCGCGGGTGTTATTCGTCCTGAAGCTCCAGCTCTGCTCCTGGCTCTCCTCCAGAGCTCCCAGCCTCAAGCGTACCTCCACTCCTTTGGGGTCAGACCCAACTGTGACATCGCTTGTAGTATATCTGTATTTCTCATGCTCTGGTGAGCGAGTATGTTAGGAAGACACTGTCAGCGAACTATGTGTGTGTGTGGTGTGTGTATTCGGTGGGGTGGGGGGGCATCAGCGCTCTAGCTCTAATCCAAGTCACTGCATTTTGCTAACGGCTGAGTGGGTGTTTCCATTTGAAAAACCTGGAAAGGAATGCAGGTTGAGTCACCTTTTATTTCACAATACTATGGATGGATAAAATTACATGAGAATGTTTATAAAATAAGATGTAGCCACGGTGTTTCTGGTTTAACAACACTGTTCTGGGCAGGTGACAGGTGTGTTTATGGTGTTTGTGCTCTGAAAGACGTCACAGCGCGGATATAAAGACGCCTAGCATGCTAATACTACATAAACCTAATAATAATAATCAGAGGATGTAGTTAGCGAGTAGGTGTGTTGGGATGGGGTAGATTGGATAGGTAGGGAGGTGCCAAGCCATAAAGAGATTTGTAAACAAGGAGAAGCACTTTAAAGGACCAGTGTGTAGGACTTAGTGGCATCTAGTGGTGAGGTTGCAGATTGCAACCAACTGAATACCCCTTCCTCCCCTTTCAAGCGTGTAGGAGGACCTACAGTGACCACGAAACTTGTGAAAGGCCCTCTCTAGAACCAGTGTTTGGTTTGTCTGTTCTGGGCTGGTGCAACATGGCGGGCTATGTGGAAGGGGACGTGCTCCCGATGTAGATATAAAGGGCTCATTCTAAGGTAACGAAAACACAACAATTCTTATTTTCATGGGATTATACACTAATTAAAACACATTTATGAATATCATATTCCATTTCTGCCAAGTCTGTTCTGCTAGATGCCACTAAATTCTACACACTGCACCTTTAAAACTGCTCCCAGGACCATGTGTGGTAGAGAACTCTTGCAGCTGAAGTCTGGACATACTGTAGTCTATTTAACCCCTGAGTAGATACACCAAGGAGAACGGCATTACAGTAATCAAATAGGGATGTAATAAAGGTATTAATGAGGGTCTCAGCAACAGATCTGGAAAGAGAGTCTGGAAATGTTCTTCAGATGGAAGAAGATGGTTTTGGTGATGTTTTTGATATGGATGAGACTATATGTTTACGTCTCTCTGTAATAACAAGGTACATATTACTTTTTTATTACAAAGAGACCATATGTAAACATATGGATGAGACCATATGTTCACAGACATTTGCAGATAGAAAGAGATGAAAGAGCAGCCAGAAAAGGGACAAAAATTAGCATGTCATGTTTCTATCACTTTCTGATAAAAACCTGTGACTACTGCAGAACCTGCAGTACCTTTTCCCACTGCAGACAAAAGCCAGATGGTAGTGGGTGTTTATGTTTTTTTCTGTCCAGTGTGAAAGGGGCTTAAGACACACATTTCACCAAGGATTCTGCAACAGTTGGTTGAACTGCAGCAGTTATAGAGATAGTCTTAGGCTAAACATGAAAAATGAAAATAAATAGTCTGTTCCATCATGAACTTCGATTGGACATTGCAGTAATGACTTTATTTGATTTTTAATATTTAAAATATAGTATTTTTAATCATTATTATTAATATAAGATTAAGATTAACTTCCCTAGGGGAAAATATTACTCATTTTTAATAACCTATTTTATAATTAATCTAATTTTACATGTGGCCTGAAAAAATCCTATTATTCTTTTTTTTGGCAGTTTTAGTAAAAATGAAAGAAAGAAATTGAGAGCATCTCTTATGCAGGTGTTATTAATCACTGAAATGCAATTAATTATATACCATGGTATAGTGCTGGAAGTCTACAGGATCCTAATGTTAAGTTAGTCTTTTACACCTGGCATATTTACCTACAATACCCACAACGCCTCAATGTTGGGTCCCTCAGCCATTGCCTGAACACTTGTCGTCTCCTTTAGCCAATGTAGCCCCCCTCAAACACAAATAAGGGGAGTCACTCTTGTGACAGCATGTGTAACTTTGTGTACCTGAACTTGTTGCAGCACGACATTTTAAGCTGGTACACCAGGTTTGTTTTGGTTCTACTTACAGTCTGTCTGTTGCACTTATGGACATTTTTTTAACACAACTGTCTAGTTTTGTTTAATTTTCCGCACAGTACAACCGTTATTCATAGAAAAATAACAGTCCATAATGTCCTTTTTTTGAGAGTGAGGACAGAAATATTCGGTGTAGCTGAGCCTTTACGGTTACAAAACCATGACGTTTTAAATCGCTGTTAATCTCTGCATCCCTAGTTAGCACACACATAAGAGTTTTCCAGTTGTTGTGGGGACATTCAATCAAAAATAAAGTTAATCCACTGGCTTTTCACTTCCTCAGATGATGGGAGTACATAAAGGCTTTTGTGTTGGATCTTGCAGCCAACAACAGAGAAATTGGTGTGCTTTGTTCGTACCTTCGACATCTTGACGTTATCGGAGTCAGCATTAGCAAGGAAACAACAGCAGATAACAAGGTGGATTGATTAGGTATTCAGTGGGCAGGATGGTCACCTAGTTTGAGGACAGTCACCTAGCTGATGACATCATCTTGACTTTGTGTATGGAGCCTCCATGCAAAACAGTGATGTACCTCCCCCTGTGACTGGCAGAGGCTGCGCAGCCATCAGCCACTATCGGAGCCAAGTTCCACTGATACCAATATGAAACATTGTATCAGCACTGATTAATCAGCCAAACTGATTAAACCTCTACTTTGCATGTTGCATGAGTTACCTCACATCTAAATCCCAGTATGTGAGGCTCTGAGGTGAGGTATCTGATACCATTATTACCAACACAGGCACGCCCCAAGGCACCATTTTGTCCCTATTTTTATTCACTTTATATACCTCCAACTGCAGGCTGTGTCCCGCATCTGGCTGCTACCTGCAAAAATTTTCCGATGATTCTGCACTCGTTGGCTACATCCTCAAAGACAACCACCTATCACTTGATTTTAAACATAAGTAAGACCAAGGAGCTTATCATTGATTTTAGAAAGAAAAAGGCTGCAGTGACCTGTGTCCTGATTATAGATGAAGCTATCGAGGTGGTTTTCTCTTATAAGTACCTCTGCATCCTTGTGGATAACAGGCTGGTCTGGAAAGAGAACACCAGTACCATCTTTAAAAGGGCTCAGTCCAGGCTGTTTTTTCTCAGGAAGCTCCGGTCTTTTGATGTCAGCATGTCACTCCTGCATGTGTTTTATCAAAGCATTTTAGTAAATTTCCTATCTTATGCCATTGTTTGTTGAGGGTGTAGTTTAAGCTCAGGGGGCAGGAACAAGATCAACAAACTGATCAGGAAGGCAGGATCCATTATTGGCTTGACCCCTGATTGGCTAGAAGTGATCATTGAACAAAGAATGGGTAGGAAGCTCAAGAGTGTTATGCAAAATGAGGATCATCCAATGTACTTTGTTTTTAGTGAGATGAAACGCTCTTTCAACGACAGGCTTGTTATGCCCAGGTGCTCTTCAGAGAGATTCTGGAAGTCCTTTGTACCTGCTGCAGGGAAGTTTTTTAACGAACATTGTGGTCAACTGTCACTGTTGATGATGACAACGATGATCATATGTTGATGACTAGGATGCTGGTTGTACTGAGGATTGTGGTAATGTTGCTGTCCATGAATATGTTGATGTCATATATAACCACTAACATATACTAGTGCAGTCACATTGATGTTTACCCTATTTATTATGGTGCTGTGCTATCTCCTCATTTTGTACTGCCTTGAGATGTGTATGCCTTTTTCCGATTGTCGTACCTGTAGTCTGTCCTATGTGTATGGTGGCACTCAGATTCCCTCCTGGGGGATTAATAAAGTATTTCGTATCATATCGTATCATATCGTACATCAATTATTAGTCATACTGTAAACCCATTATTGTATTGAGCTCTACTGTTTAATAGCCCTGTAAATACAGGTCCATCTACCTATTTCTGTTTTTATTCTTGGCAACACATCCAGTTGCCTCACCAACTCTCTTGTGTTTGGCCGTTATGTCTCCTAAGCTCATATCACCTCTTCTAGCAAATTGAGAAAGGCAGGTTGGCTTTCTCTTAGTATACACAAAACCATGGTACTCAAAAAAAGGCTTTACCTTCTTTCTTCACAATAGACTGTCTTACTAGAAACCATATTCAAGCTATTGGCTGAGACAATATTCCCAGCCCAACAAGGAACACTTTCAAGGTCTCTCTCGAGAAATAGTGATAAGCCTTGCCTCAGAATAAACTGTCTGACTCCAGTGCAGACTAGTAGAAAATGATTTATAAGGCAACCTCACCAGCTACAGAGAGACTAGAGCCAAAAGTACCAAGGGAAGACTTGATTTTCAAGGATGTAAGAAGTAAGATGGTAAAAAAGCTCTACCATAGTGAAACAGCCACAAAAAATCCTCAGATCTTAATAGATCACCTTACCATGAGCAGTAATCTTCTTCATGGTAGGATTAAGATTGTCTAATAAGATTTGAGGAATTTTGATGATGGTGGTCAAGACAGTCCCAAGGCGCCGTTGAGCCCATGCCAGTCTGCTTAGTTGTATATCAAGCTTATCCCCACAACAGGCTAGAGAATTGGGGTTTTCATTATATTGCTACTCTGCTGTTCCAAACAGTTTCCTATAACATGAACTGAGTATCTAACCTACTCTGAAATTGGAGACTCATTTTAAGAGCTCCAGTCAACCCAGGGGGTCGTGTGTTGTTGACTCTTGCAATATTTGCAATTAAGTGCAGCGCCTCAATTTAAACTAAGGACTCTAAAATGACCAGAGGGTTTAATCAGCACCACTCTGATGCAGTCACAATAAAACAGGAAATATAAGCTTATTAAAAGTTATAATTTATCACAAGGAAATTGAATTTGATTGCAAAACACTGGAAATGACTTGTTTCAATAATCATCCATGAAATCACTTACTGTAAATTGAATAACATACAATGAACACCATTTTCCCAAGAGATATTTCCTCATTTGTTTTGATGGTTATTGCTCAAAAATGTCTACATAGCTGTGGGCTTAGGTTGAGACGAGGTGGCGGTGAAGAATATGATTCACATGATTTACCTACTCATTAAATCATTCACTTTGAAATGGCTGTATCTTCAGTGTTTCTTTCTTTGGTGATACAATCACAAATATACAGTCCTGTATTACAAGGGGACCAGCCTGACTTGATATACTGAAAGGTCTGTAGATGCACAAAGAAAAAAGAGAGAGTTGTGCTATATTGTTAATCGAAGTTGATTTGTGTAAATATTTCTAATATCTGCATCCATTGCATGCAGTCTTCCATCATTTCCCTCTTTCACTTCCCATGGAAGCAGGAAAAGTCAGCTATAATAGTTCAAAACAGGGAATTGTTTATACAAAAAATGTATTAAATTTTAATGGAATTCACCATACAACAAGCAATTATTTCACAATAGAAGTTGTGTATGACACTACATTAGCTTCATTGATAGTCTTCTAAATTTTTTGTCTCCAGTGGGAAAAAAAATGTGCTTCTGCACTCTCAGCAGAACTGAGTGTGCCCCCACAATGCCTCGATATGTATCATTTCGTATATTTGCTGGCAGTGACAGCAGTGGAGTAAAAAAACTGCTCACTCTCTTTACTCTCTTTCCATTTGGCTTGCAGACTGATCTCGTCATCTCTCTTTCTTCCTTTCCATTTCACGTCTTTCAGTCGACTCTCTACTTCTGTTTTTCTTTTGCCTGTCTCTTTATGTGTCTCTCTGTCACCACCCCCTCCGTTTTTCCTGTTCATTTGCTACATCCTCATTTTGATTCAATTGTCCTCTCCCCCTCTCTGATTGCTTTCATTCACCCTTATTTTCCTCTATCATCCAGATATTCCCTCTTTCCCTGCTCCTCTCTCCTGGCACAACTGCAGTACTCAGCATCTATCTGAGGATGTATGGCTCTCTCGGCGCATTGGCTCTCTAAATACACATATGTGTGTGTGTTCGTGTATTCACTTTTCCAAGTATTTTCTCCATAATTTCTACCAGACAAATTTCACTCTCTGGTCTCCATCAGTCTTTCTGACAGCACTGCAATCTACTGTAAATCCCCAAAGAAAATTGGCCTAATTACTGTAGAATCCCAATCTTTCCTTTCATCCCCATTTTCTTTTGTCTCATCCACTTTCCTTCTGTCCTTCCTTTTGTCACCCTTGCTCTCTCTTACCCTCTCTTCTGCCTCTTGTAGATCCTCCACTGACTGTCTCTTTTCACTCTCACCTGTGTCTCACATCTTTCTCATCCAGTGATTCACCCCATTAAATTTACTGGCTATCTTTGTCACCTCTCTCACAGACACAGTTTCTTTGCCTTTCTGCCTTTCTCTCTCGTTTGCTTCTTGGAAAGCAGGCAGCTGGTTCCCCCCTCTTTGTTAAATTAGCTGCCTGCAGTTCCATGCATGTATTTGGGGGCCACCCATCATTATTCATCACCATGACCGGCGCTTTTGTCTGTGAAGACTGTGCACCTACTTCACCAATATGATGAGGACGTAATAATTTGCAAATTGGTCCAAATAGTAAGATGTCCATGGTTAATGGCTTATCGGATTTTACCAGACTTTATGTAATATCACAACCTATAATATATTCCCTTGATTTTATTTGTGGCTACTGAGAACTGTCTGCCAGGGTTAGAATATGCTCCTTGCTGCCAACTACTAAAACTGCTTATATCTCCTAATTCCCACTTGATTATTACAAAACTAAGACCAAGGCTTCACTGTCCATCACAACAAAATAAACTTGGTAGCAGATTAAATGAAGCTCCAGAAACTGCTGGTTTAAGTTTTTCTAAAGTAGTAGTATCTTCATGAAGGAAAAAAGTCAAGTTTGCTAAAAAAAAAAAAAAAAAGAAGAAGAAGCTCATCTGTTAATATTCAGCTGCTGCAAATGTACAAAAGCCAATATGACCAATATGATATCATGGTCCCACTTCACTATCTGTATGTACGTGTGTTTAGGAGAGGTGAGGCTTAGTGGGTATCAGCTTACCCTCGTACTCTGAGAACGGTATCAGCTGGCAGGTCAAGAATTGAATTCACCCTCAAATAGTCTGATCTTTATTATAGAGTATGCTGTGGGAATCCCAGACTTAAATTAGAGGTATGTCCCTCTCCTTTGGCTCCTTCTTATTTTAATCTCTTATTCTCTTCTCTTCATTTCTGATCTGATTTCTTATTATCCTGTGCATCGGCGGCACATGATACACCATTTGTTGCATTCAAGCTAGGAAGAAATTGCCTGTTATAATGTTTACATTAGTGTGAGAGTGTGTGTGACTGAATGAGAGTCATTTTTAAAATGCTTTGTCCTACTCAGGTTGAAAAGCAGTCCATTCACCATTTATTGTTGGAAAGTCTCCAGAAGTTCTATCTCTTTTGTCTCTTTTACTCACAAACGCAGACATGCACAGACATCTAAACAATACAAAAGGAATTTCATTTTCTTCCCACTTTAGTGTTCGTAGTGTGAGCTCTGTCTAATGGCATTCATAGATTTTTGTTCTTTTCTTTTCATGTCACAACTTTGATTAAGTGACAAGCTCTGTCTGTCTGTAGGGGAGTGGGCGAGGGCTGTTTTTTTTTAATTATAAAGATAATTTCTTGGAGAAAAGGTAACAAAAGGTGCCACTATCAATGGGATTCATTTAATATGTCTTCCTGTGACACACCAAACCATTTCTCCTGGCTCAATTAGAGTGGGATTGTGTTTTAAATTGTTAAAACCCCTTGTTGGAAACCGTGTTGCTTAAGGACCTTTCACGGAATTTAAGTCTCACAAGACGAGATACATATTTTTAAAAGCTCAGTGTGTTCGTTCCGAAGATTGTCTGATTTGGCAACAGTTAGGGTCTGAACAGCAACAGGACACGGGTTTTTCTTGTTTCAAAAAGGTGGGTTTTCATTTATCCAAAAAATGACAATCAACAAAGCAAATGTGATAACTAATTAAGATGAGGTCAACAAAACAGAGCTGAACTCAAAGTGTAACTAACTGAACTTCATAACTTGACTGACCTGACTAATGACACATGAGGGGTGGCCAAAACGCAATAACTAAATCAACTACAAATAAACATTTTTAACTCAACATTAAGTGAGCAAAATATAAACAAAATAAATCTAAATTAAATGTACAAAATATACAAACCAAAGGCTTTAACCCCAACCACCCTTGCTGTGGTGTGGTTGGTTGGTTGGTATAGTCCAGGGCGCAGATGCAGGTAACAGTGCTTAATCAGTCAATCTTTTAATTGATGAATGCCAGACGTCCACTGGACCGGCACCATGGTAACTCAAAAAATAGAAAGTAAAATACAAAACAAAATTAACTAAATATGCACACTTCATCCAGAAATGATGTAAAAAAAATTCTAATACATTTAATGCAAAATCAAATTTTGTTGGCTATTACATCATGAATAGTATATCTGAATGAGAGAAACATATATAACATATAAAGCTTCATATAGAAAAATGCTTTTACTACTGTCTTCTAGTTTGCATTGGCATGCAGGCATAATATGTGAATGGAGATGCTCAAAACGTTTTTGTTGTTTTTTGTCTTGTCAACACCAAGAGGCTCCCCTGTCCTTTGATTCATTTGGTTGGAGGCGATGTGCAGAAATGATTCTGTGACATGGTCTAGAGCCACAGGAGGGCATGGTGATGCAGAAAAAATAATGGAGCAGTGAAGAAAATAAACTCACAGAGGCCTAAGAGAGGACACTGAAAGAGGTCAATGAGGCCAATGAAAAGGCAGGAAAAACATTCAGAGGAGTCCACTACCACCTACAGCAGTTCTCGGAGAAATCCTGCTATTGTTGGGTGGAACAGCAGGTGCCACGAGGCTGAACAGACAGCTGTCCTGGACAGCTCAACATTAGTAAACAAAGGCGTTGGTGGAGGACTTAAGGATGAAGAGGACTCCCCTACAAGTACCTAGAAATTTTCCATGACAACAAACTGAGCTAGGCTAGAAATATTGAGGCCCTGTATAAAAAAGTACAGTACTGACTGTGCTTCCTGACACTCTGGTCATTCATTCGGTGCCATATCATGTTGCAGATGCCCTATCATTCAGTTGTGGCCACTGTTTTATTCTGTACTGTGGCCTGCTGTTGACACCAACAGGATCAACAAGCTCATCGGGCAGGCTGGCTCTGTGCTGGGGTGTAATTAGATTTTCTGTGGAAAGTAGGATGCTGCTCACGTTACTGAGCATTATAGATAATACCTCTCACCCTGAGCATACCTTTCTGGATGAACACAAGAGCACGTTCAGCAGTAAACCACGGTGCCCCACTGAACACCAGAGGAGATTCTTATTGCCATCAGTCTGTACAACCCCTCTCTCACTGCTGGACACTGACAATAATAAGGGATTACTGACATGGACCGTTATCATAAACCTCCAAATCAATTCACAGTGTCTAATTCTTTTCCTACTGCTGACACCAAGCGGCAACTACTGCAGCTTGAAGGTGGTTGTATAGCTCCTCTCCCTGCACCTCTGTGATGGTGGATTAGGGAGGGTGGTGCACAGTCATTTCTGTAACTTTCCGAAAGGGACAAGTTGGCATTCACACCCGCTACACGCGGTGATTGGCCAGCTGTGCAGAGGTCAGAAAGGGTTTCAACTTTTCTCTCTAGCTCTTCTTTTTCTTTCATGATACAACCATTTCTGTCTTTTTTCATGTGAACACATGAGTGCAACACTATGACTGCCTTCCAGGAGAGACTGTCTGAAAAAAGTGTTTCCAGAAAGGCAACAGCCCGCACTACTTATTGGGAAGGTCCTGGCTTCAAATGATTGAAATGGCACTGACCATAAGCTGCAACTCTGGGCTTCAAACCAGCTCCAGTGCAAACCAATGGGTGATGTCACACCTCGCTACGTCCATCTTTAGTATAGTTTATGGTTTTCTACTTTCACTGCTTCCACTACTACTATTTTATTATAATTATTATAATGACAATCTACAGATTTTCACCCTTTTCTAGTTGGCAGCTATCCAGTAATCAAGACAAAATATAAATGTAATGTAAAAACAAGCAGAACACATGTTTTTTCATTCCAATTCTCCTGTGTTTAATTCTTACTGTACATGCAGGCTGCACTCTATGATAGTGTGTCTGTCAAACTGGGCTGCTGTCCTCCGTCTCTCTCTCTCAGAGGACCACAATCATCCATAGACACCAATGCAAAGGTCACTTTTTTTTTCTTCCTCTGCCATAATATGACCTTTCTTTGAACGTCCACCATCACAGCTAAAGGCTTTCAGGTTCTCCAGTTTAACACTCCTCATTCGGTCCGGAGCACCACACAGAAAGTTCAAGGTGGGCATAAACCATTCAGGAGCAGTATTTCTGCTCAGATCGACCTAAATATTTTAGAAAAAGGAAGAGGTCAAGGAGGAAGTCCTTGATCTATATTTAACCTGGAACCTTGGTACAGTAAATAAACAGCCAAAGAACCTGAATGATGTTGTAATCTGCTGCCTTTTTTCTTGTGCAGCTACAGAAGACAGTTACCTTTCAAGCAGCAATTAGTCACTGATGCCAGATCCACACTGATGCAGATGCATATACATACTTCATCCACTGAAGAAAGTAGCTTTAAGAAATTGCTGTCCACAGCAGATGCATTTTCAAAACACCAGTCTTGTGCTTCAGTTTTGCATTAGAAAACTTAAAAAACCTAGATCGATAGAATCAAACTCTCTGTCACCTCAAAATCTTCAATGGTCTTTGAACTCCTTAAACCCACTGGATGAAAATTGTGTAAAAATACTATTTTCATAAACAATTCCCTTGAACATATATATATATATATATATATATATATATATATATATATATATATATATATATATATATATATAGTATAACTCATAGGCATGTCTAAGTATCCTCTTGACCTCTTACAATATATTGCTTGGTACGTGTGGTGACATCCCAGAAAATAGCCTCATTCAGGTTCTTTTTTTTAGTACAATCAATAAAACTTTCTTTTTGTGTTTCATTCTTGTCATGTAGTCACATTGCAGTCGTCTTATTCAACATATGAAATTTTGTAAAATGGTAAAATAAACCAACACTCTCAATGCATCATGCCACGAATCACTAGTAGCCTTTTTTAGCAGGTGGCATTTACTGTATATGGCAATTGATCAAAGCACTATTTTATACTTTTTTAGAAAAACACCTTTCTGTTTGCTCATGTAAATATCTTGCAGTGTGTAAATAAACTGAGAATAAAAAGATAATAATCCCCTCTGATAGTGATCGTTTTGATAGTGATCATAGAACATTAATATTTGACAATGTGTGAAAGCCAACTGGAGATTATATATAACAGGTTTTTCAGTTCAAAAAAAGGTATATTAAGTTGCATTTGGGTGCACTTTCATGGCATGTGGTTAGAATGCAGTCTTGTAATTATGGCACAACTGATTTCAGAGCACATTTCTATTAGTAGCGACGTTGCCATCCGCTTTCCCTGCTGCAGACGCTCTGAGCAAGCTTTGTCCTGTTTGAACTAAATAAATGACACACAAGAGCTGAGGCATCCTTTTATTGTTCAAAATGTGGCCTGATGATATATAAAAAGCCACGTCTGCTACTAGGGCTAGACAAGCTCAAGGCAGCCAGTCTGAGTGCTTAGCTATTTCTGTAATATGTGTGTGTGTGTGTGTGTGTGTGTGTGTGTGTTCCTCACACCAGCAAAAAGGTAACTGTAGGTGTATTTAACATATTCTCCATATCTTCAGTCCCAGTCAGGTTCTTGGGCAGGTGTCAAAGTCTTTCTCTCTCTCTTGGCTCACCCTCTTTTTCACAACTCTGTTACTTGCTTCCTTCAGCTTCAGATAGATAGATAGATAGATAGATAGATAGATAGATAGATAGATAGATAGATAGATAGATAGATAGACAGATAGATAGATAGATGCTTGAGTTTGTTTACTTTGATCATAGTACTGTTTGCTGACATCTATGCTCATGACATTTTTGTTTCTTCCAGATTTATATAAAATTATTTATTTAAAATAGGATGATGCACGCTCTCACAAAACAGTTACTCTGAGTTTTTTTAAGGATGTAATTGACTGTTTGCTAGCCCCTCCCCTGAACAGCAATGGCCCAATCATAGCTTAGCAACCATAACCAAGCACAGCAAGTCTTTCAAGCTTTGGATTTCTCCACATACTGCAACAGTTTGCATGGCATGATACTCCATATATGAAGAGTTCGGAGGGTTGTGTCTTTTTATTTTTAGGTTTATAAATGCCAAAACTGTGAGGAATGCATTAAACTGTACATTACTGTAATTAATTATAATCATGTATTCTAGTCATGAAAATGAAAATATGTAAGCATTCCTATCATGAACACATAGACACAAACGTGACACGTGTATACACACACACACGGACACAACCGCATGAGTCCTGACTGACCCTCATGTTCAGAATTCCCTGAAATCAATTTCAGATGCTCTTTTAGTGCCGCTGCACCGATCACATTTCTTTTCAGTTCCTCCTCCATCGGCGTATAAACACATGCTGACACACAGAAACTCTCTGTCTTTTTTTATTCCTTCTCTCTGTTTTATTGCCTCTCCTGAGTTCCTCTCTGTGGCGCCCCACAAGCAATTTCCCTAATTGTGTTTTTCATCAGAGAATTACAGCAGGAAAACACCATGCCACGCTCAATGAATCTGTCACAGCTGAGTGTCCCCAAACTAGCTCACAGCACTGCACTACTTATTGCCTCAGCTACAGTATCTTGCTTTAGGGAACTGGCTGATAAGGTTGGAGTATGCTGGATAATATGATGCTTTTGATAGGCCTATCAGTAAGCAGTGCTCGATGCAGAAGCAGTGAACACCATTAATATTTTAGTAGAGATGAATCCAGAGAGAATTGGCACAATAACTTTGATGTATTTTATTAACATCTTTGACACTGCTTTTTAAGGTAAACACTAAAGATGCTGTTATATACCTTTCTGTCTTTCTCTCTTTCTGCCTTTGTCTTCCCTTTCACTTCTTTTATTTTTCATTTTGCCTCCCCTTGATTTTGGGCCAACTATGATGTGGCTTTCTCTCTGTTTTAAGGCTTTTCTGGCTTTTTTCTCAGTAGGTGAAGGATGGACATTCTATTGGGATCACAGATTGCCACTGCGGGCTATCGCACCACATTTTGTCTAATGTATTCCTATCCAGAGAAAAAACAACAACAGCAACCAAGCAAACAAAAAACTTATATACTTTTGATCTTTTATTTATGATGGACCGGTGTTGAATCAGAATCACAAAAAACTGGAGAAGATCCAGTGAAGGCTTGACAAGTGGGCTGAGGGAATCCAAGACCAGTTTTTCAAAAGCCTTCATGATGTTTCAGGTCAATGCTACATGCCTGTAGTCACTGGCGGCATGGGCCAAATGGCAATGTGTAATGCCAGATGTGTCGCTCGTAGTGATGAACCTAGAGAGAATCACCACTCGACTCTGCAGCTCCCCTCGGCTTTGTGGAGCTTTATAGCGAGTTTCAGTTCATTGCTTAGCTGTCCGGCTGCAACGTTACTGTTTTGGTTCACTCACACAGCGTCGTTTTCAACTGTAGCAGGCAGTTGTTTTCAGAGAAAAAGCTCAAAAATCTATACTACCTGCTCAGCATTAAATGGCAAACAGACACAGTTAGAGACTAGCTGGTGAACATAGTGGAGCATTCAGCAGCTAAAGAGCCAGATATTTCCCTCAAGAGTTGGTAGAGATCAAAAACAGAGCTAAAAGAGAGTGAATATGGACATATATACATATATTCACCAGGTGGACAGAAACATAGCTGCAAATGAATGATGATGTTGCCCCATAACTGCTGGATGTGGAAATAAGCAAATGTTTGCCAACAGGTTCAACAAACAACTTAAAAGGTGTCAATGTTGTGTTCACTACTTGTTTCTTCTTCCTCCAAGTGGCCAAAAAAAACCTCAGTAAATGCAGGTTTAAGGTGTGTTTAGATTGAACTATAGAAACTTTTTAACCTTATTTTGCGTGAATTTCACCACTAGATGCAATATAGATACCGACTGTGTGTGTAGCTCAGACTATGACTGATCCCAGAGCTTTTACTTCTGTTATTTTCCTCCAGTTTTTCTCTCTTTCCCTCCCTTTTTGACATTTGCGAATTGAGCTATAAAGCCTAGAAATATGAGCAAATATTTGAGCTTACACCACCTAGAGCAAATTTGCATATATGCGCCCGATGGTGTCTTTTCTACTGACTTTGTACAGTGTGCTGTCGTGTGTCTAAAATTTTTGTTTACATTCAGTCACCTTTAGTAATCATGATTTATAGCACAGATGATGATGTGTGTGTGTGAAAGTATGATTGTGCATATAAAAGGGTGAGTGTGGGAGAGTAGACTGTGATTTATAGCTGCGGTCTCTTCTTGGAAATGTTGCTCTAAACACATTTAATTTGAGGCATGTTGGGTACATTGGACAGTATTAGGACCATTTCCTACGCTTAGGCCAGGCGGGAGCTTAACCTCCACCACCACTCAGCCTGCATAGTCAGGTTACTATGGTGACAGTAGAATGCAGCACTTTGGGGGGGTTAATGATCAACTTCCTTTTACAGCTCGACTACTTCCTAATGAGCCATTAATGCTGTGATTGGATCAGGGCCAAGGTATGCAAAGAGGATACTGAATGTGGAAAGTGAAGTGTTTGCGGTGCCACTGACTCATGTTCTTATTTGTCTCATATTCCTATTGCCATGTACTTGAGCTAGCATGTGATTGCACAGGCTCACATGCACACACACACGTTCATACACATACATACAGACAGTAGACATGACACACTAATTTTGTCATACAATATAAATAAAACAAGACGAGGAACATCCCATAACCTAAGCATCATATATAAATACAATATCAATAATAATAATAATAATAATAATAATAATAATAATAATAATAATAATAATATAAAATAAGTAGTAAAAAATTAAAAGGTAGAGCTCAATAATAAAACATGCTTCCCCAAGGACAAAAGAAGAAGAAAAAAGAAAACAGCACAATCTACTTGCTGCAAGATTTCAGTCCCAGACTGAACTCATTCCACTAGATTCCACTCTTAACATTCAAAAGGCATATTAAAAAGATGTGCCGTGTATTGAAATATAATATAGGTATCTTTAGACATATTAGGAATTCGTTAACAGTTGAAGCCTCTAAGACATATTTAAATGCAATGATTTTTTTCTTATTTTCATTACTGCAAATCATGTTGGTCTCAGACAAACAAGACTTAAGTCTTAAAACCAATTAGATCACTTCATAAACAAGCCCTGAAAGTCCTGAACAGGACAAAAAGACAGTATCATTATTGTGATATACTGGCTAAATATAAAATGTTAAGCTTTAACAACTCAGTTTTGTATTCAGATGTCTGTTTAGTCCATAAAATAATCCATAATGCTGCTCCTCCACATTTGAAGAGCTTTGTTCAGCTCCGCTCTGAACAAATGAGCAGAGGTTCAAAGTCTGTTTGCTCTGCTTTTACACAATCTGCTTTTTTCTTTTAAAGCCATTAAAGAACAGAATAAGCTACCTGTCAGTCTGAAAACTTGGATTTTAAGTAACCAGTCTTGTCAGCATTAAGTTGACATTTTGACGACTTGTTTTTATAACTTTGAATATATGTATGTAATATTTTGATATTTGTTTTCTGCTTTGTATTCATTCCTATGAAGGGTATGTGTGTGTGTGTGTGTGTGTATGCCTGCGTGGATGTCAATAGGTTGTATTTGGCAAAGCACAAATAGTGGGTTTTTATGAACATTTATTTTGTACAAATATTTTGAAATTAATTTGTTTCAGGGAAGAAAAAAAAACATGTCAAAAACCAGTTCACAGGTTGTTTACATTGCTATCTCGGTCTCTCTCCTCTGCTCTGCTGTTACGTCTATCAGCAGGTCTCAATGAGGGGAGTCACATCCACCTGCTATATGACGCACATTTCCTTATTTGGACATCACTCCCAGAGTTGGGGGTGTTCTCCAGAGATAAAGCTGAGCTACTGACACAAGTGAATTGCTCTCAAGGGACTCTCCATAACCTGTTGTTCCCCTTCTAGGCAGTAAATGAAAAGTGCAAAGCAAGAATCGACTTTAAAGTTCTTCCCTACATGTTACACACTGTTCTGTCTCTGTGTTATGGGTGTAAAAATAGGTAGAGGTCTGTCTGCACATTTGTGATTCACTTCGTTTTACCTCAGTAGTCAGCACAGTTGTCTATGATCTGGAACACTCAGGTTCAAGACCTGTGGTGGGGACCTCCTTCATAAGATACTTTATTCATAAACACTTATTTTAACACTTTAATATCCTAAAATTAAAAGCATAATAAAAACATATTAAAAATAAAAACGTATTTTTACACCTATTTCCACTTTTATTCAAATACAAATACAAATATAAATAATTTTGCTGTCTCAACAAATATAGATAGAAATATAAATACTGGGTTCTCTGCACATCCCTAGTTGTTGCTCCATTTGTAGTGGAGATGATGGTTTTGCTCTGTGTTTTATTGTTTCTGTCCACCTGCCCAGCTACTATAGATGGAAATTTGCTAGCAGCTAAATCTGGTATGAATAATCTTTTCTCTTTTCTCGAGATTAATGTATTTTGTACATGGTCCCTAATATAAATAAATGTAATAAACTTATAAACTAAACTAATTAACAGTGTGTGGTAATATATTCACTGACACAAAACTGACAACTTCACTGCAGGTCTTTTTCTACTAATTGTCGCTCATCCTTATGCCCTCATCACAAAGAGAGACCAGCAGGGGGTTTGGGAGCAAGTACTAATAAAGTCTGAGTCATTGGTGCCACATAGACGTATATATATATATAATATTACGGATGATGTGGATATGTGCCTACAGACTTTCAGTAAACTATCCCGACCGACTACGCTTGTCATGTTTTATTTAAAGTTCAAACTAATCAGTAATGTGTGGAGGCATTTTAGATTCAAGACCACACATAGAAAAAATTGTTGATAAAGTTAAGGCTGTTTGCTGCCATTTAAAATTGCAAAACAACAGTAACATAACCACAAACGAATGAAGCCATGTCAATTCTACAACACATTTTTCGATATAGGATATGTAATTAATTTGAATGCCATTCGTTTGATGATCTTGATGTGACAGCCCTACTGCCAACATTTTGGCTTCTGATCACAAAGCTGGAGCATAATTTGGTTTGATTTCATCAGCCCTGTCATGTGCTTTAAACAAGCAGAGCGTGAGCTCACTCCGTGGGGTAAACTCACTGCACATAAAGTTGAGCCATTCAGCATCACTAATTGCTCATCCTGTGTGTTACATCAATGTCTACTCTATGTAGCAAGTAAAAGTAACCAACAGTGATAGAGACAGTATAATGGATTGAGAAAGTAATTTCGTTATAGTTATAATATTGTGCTTATATAGTTAAAATCAAAGAGGATTTTTTTAATGTCTTTTCTTTTATTGTGCTACATTTATTTTAAAGTTAGTTTGTACATGTATTGTTCAATAAGATCTTCCTTTTCAACACATCCTTGATGGCAGTTTTATCAAGCAAATAGTGATTGCCAAACAATTGACCATTCCATAACCTCTGATGTGCTGCTATGACATTCTGCTGCACCCTTGTGTCCACACCAACTTTGAAACCGAACCTACACCTTTGCTGTGCCATGTGCAGACACTAAATGGATACATTTCAAGCCAGAAAGTTAAGACAAAAGATTGAAATCAAGATTTGGATTTTGGGATGTTTTTAAGATGAACTTGCATTTTAAAGGGATAATCCTCACAACATCACATTGAGGAGAAGACTGCTGCTCTACCTCTTTATGACTTGAACCTTCAAGCATGTAAAACGTCTGACTGCATCCCCTAGCAAAGTCAAAAAAGTGGTTTCTGAAAGGCAATGCATCCTCTCAGACATTGCTAATTTGGCTGTGGCCAGTGCAAGCGCTACAATTTATGAACCAATATAGAGTGATGCAGCAACAATTTCTTGTCCAGTTTGGTTCACAATTTTAGCTTTAAAATTGCTTTAAGCCTGCGACATTACATCAAGCAACATTTAAAGTCATCAAAAACATGCAGACAGTTTAAATGCATGGATGAACCCAGAAGATCACACCGACCTTGGTGGCCCTGTTACGCAAGTCCACTCATAGATGTACATATGAAGCCGGTATTCCTAACAAGCCTCAGCTAAACAACATCATAGTGAGGCTCAGATCTGAGCAGACTCCATTAGTTGTGGTTGTACTGTATAGGAGATTTTTTTTTTTAAAAGACAGAAAGAAAAGCTGAATGCAGGTTGTCTGGTTGAATTCACTGTTAAATTAAGTGCTCATCTGTGCTCTGGGAGGGAAGGACAAAGTTAAACACAAAGCAGATGGACAGTGTGCTCCTCCATATGTAATTACCAACATGTTCCTCCAGCCATAGCTGTTAGTATATAGTCCTCTAACCACAGACATAAAAAATCTACAAGATCTGTGCCAAATCACTCCTAATTCATGTGCTGTTTTCTCTACGTTTGACTAGCTTGAGGTCTTTGCTGTATAACTGCATGTGCTCTGTGCACTAATGCTATAATTAAAAAAATCACAATATCATCATGATTCTTTCCTTATCATTTAAAAGGCCAACACAATTGCTTATAATGAACAGAGAAAGGCATAAAATGACAATTTAACAGACAGCGCAATCAAATCTTCCACATTAGACTCCTCTGCTGCTAACGGGTGTGTGGCAATTAGCTCTGCCATGTATAAACAGGGCTTCATATATCAAATTAAAGGCGTCTATCATCTGTATGTTGATAGCAGTATGTGTTATTAAAATTACATATACTTGACAAATTGAATAAGTGAAAATGAATTCTGACCTCTGTTCAAGTTATAATCCTTAATATTTCAGTCCTGGTTAATCTGGTGACACCCATGGTTACTGTGGGAACAGCAAACAATCGTGAGCAGCTACTTTGTCAGAAATACAACAGAATGGCAACTGTGTATCCATTTGCAGTGCAACCAAACAAAGTCAGGCTGTTTTAAAGACATCCGTCAATAATCTGCCTTTTTCCATCATGCCATGAGCAACTGTAATCTGGTTTCAGCTCACTGTGGCTGCTCCTTCTGATTCCATTACTTCCTGAAACAATGATTCTCTGTCAAAAAATGCACAAAGTTAACGCTGTCAGCGCTAAACTCTCTGACAAATACATTGCGTTTCCTCTGACTGCTTGACAATAAAAGCAAACCAGTGTATTGCCTGTTGAATGCTTTTAATGTGAACTAGCAGCAGATATGTTTGGTTTGCATTAGAGGTAGATTAATACAGTTCTGATACAGCTTTAGGACAGTCAACAGTAAGCAGTGAGATAAAATTTCCTTTGAATCCCTCCAGCGTGGGAACAGCAGACTCCACCAGGAAAATGAAAACTACTTTAATGAGATGTAATTACAGAATATAAGTACACTGAATGACTAGCATCAGAGCTTGATTTCATGAAAAATTTAAGGATTATTACTTTTAAGTCAAAGTTATTAAAGATTGGAATTTTAAACTGCATCTTTACAGGGAAATGAATGCGAGGCAGCCAGTATGAGCCCCTTTTTTTCTGGATGCAATGGCATGTAGCTTTATCAGATTAATGCATTATTACTATTACATTTCAGCAACAAAGACACTGTGTCTATGAGTAAACTAAACGTAGGCTAAGCAAACAAAAAATTAAACTTAAATGGAAGAAACCTGCAATAATTGATTTTTTGGCCACTTGGGGTCAGTGGAAGCAATTTGTGGAAACAACACTGAAAAATTATCACCTTTAAAGTTGATATAGCTTGAACTCATTAGCAAACAGTTGCCTATGTATAGGTCCAGCAGTTACGGAGCAACATTATCATTCATTTTGAGTCATGTTTCTGGTCATTTGGCGATATTCACTGTCCTTTAGCTCTGTTTTTGATCTCTACCAAATCCAGAGGGAAATATCTGGTTCTTAAGCTGCTAAATGTGTTTGTTTGATGTTAGGGGCTTAGCAGGTGGTCTACAGTGAGAATGAACCAAAACAGTAAAATTTTGAGCTGAAAAGATGCTATAAAGATCCTTATATCCAAGGGGAACTGCAGAGTCAGGTGATAATTCTAAATAATAAATCTTCTCTTGGTTCATCACTATGAGCGACCCCTTTCACATTATATGTTGTGGTTAGATACACTGAGAATACATTTTGATGATCTAAAAAAAAAAGACTATCTCTATTACACTGAATAGGATTTTTTGTCTGTTATTGATACACGTCACCTCTTAAAAACAGAAGTGCTCCATCATGGGTGACATCTGGGCTGTATAGTACTGTACAATGCACTCTAGGAGTTGTGTGTTGGATTAAAGGCCACTTGAAATAGGGAAATAGGAGTTTTCCCCATATGAAAAGATCATGAACCCACAGTATTTATTATGTCAAATCTGAATGTTCTACTCTTTTACTGGTGCATCCACAGTTTGTGTGTGTATGGCTCTCTATCTTATATTTCAGCTGTAATCAGTTATGCGAGCGATGCATTATATACAATGTTAGTGGTTAGTGTGGATACTGGGCTCCATTCAGGTCTACTGCCTCAAACCCTCTAATGTAGTTTATTGTTTAGCACATGAGTGTGTATGTGTGTGCACACACATGTGTGTGTGAACATGTGAGGGAGTCAGAAACACTGTGTTCTTCTCATCAAAGCCCCACCCTCCCTACTGTCTCCACGGAAACGCAACACAATTGGTACCTGTCGCCTGGCAACATTGCCAGTATCTTTGGGACACAGAGCTGCTGGCAGAGAACACACACACACACACACACACACACACACACACACACACACACACACACACACACACACACACACACAGACACTTTGTCATCTGTCACAGAGGTGATTTGTTCCACATTTCTTTGCCCAGCTGTTTCAACTGCAGAGCCCTCCAATGTTGAGTCTACTCTTGAGGAAACACAGATTAAGTTTGAATGTGTGTTTAATAAACTGTGATATGGCTGATTCATTTCTTATCAGTAGTATCAAGTATATACTGTCGATCTGTGTTTACATACTGTATAGTGAGATAAAGCACAGTGAAACATGAGGCTATGTCATCCATATGAGCATATGTCATCTATGAACTGTCAGAGGTTACAGAAACTGCTCAAAACTGTTGACAAGCCTATTTTATCCAACTGAGGTGTTTCCCTATCTGTCCAGTGTTTCACAATTTTTTTACAGTCTCATCCAGAGATTTGCATTCTTTTGTTTAGTTTTATAATGATAATAATAGTAACTTTATTTGTATAGCATCTTTCACATAAAAAATGCAGTTCAAAGTTTACAACAAAAGAAATTACATGCACCAAGTGCCTCACATGAAAAAAGACAAAATAAAAATAAATAAAATGAACATAAAACATGTAAATGTGAATAAGATGGAAAATAAAACCCACTTGACAAAAATAATAAAAATAGATAAAGTGAAGTGAAAATAGAATACATAGAATGCATACTTCAGTGGTGGTAATTGAGACTTTATAAGCGAAAACTCAAAGTATTTCGCCATGTGTACATAATCTATAAATCGGCGCCTAGGTCTCTGAAGCCATAAGCATAACAGAACCTCCCTTTTCTCAACGGATACAGACTCACCGCCGGTCTTGACTAACTGAAATAAGCCTCTTTCAGCTTACCCCAGAACGTTTTCCCACAGGTTTAACTTCACTGTGGGTCTCAACTGAGTGGGGTGAAGCTTCCCTGGAAAAAAATCACCCTTAGTGGCACTGTGGGTGCAAATATTTCAAAAACTGGCTTTGCAAAGGTTTTCTTTAAAGAAAGGAAATGCATTCAGCATCTTTGTTAGGCCTCAAAGATACACGCCATTTGTTTTGTAAAGAAACAATTAATGTAAACTTAAATGTGTTTGTTTACAAGAAAACGCTATAGGGCATCTTTTAAAAGGGATATGTCATGCTTTTTGTGATTTTCTGTCATTTATATACTATTACGATGATGTTAAATATGGTCAAAGGTCTAAAACTTGTAAGTCAAAAGCTCAGGTTTCAGTCTGCTCTGAGCACTCCATTTGCAAAGTTACCTCTACTTCCTACTTCCTGTTTGTGCATACCCACAAACAGATCTGTTCTGTAGCATTTCTTGCTAAGGTTGTTGCTAAGGTTATTTCATGGGTTGTTGACATTGTCCACTCTCATATTTTAGATCATCTCAAACATGTACGGATGTATTTAAGAAGTTCACATTTTGAGTAAAGAACAAGAAAAAGAAGTGAAATCCGACTGCTATTGGTTACGAAGCCTCTCGAGCCGCTGGACGTCTGCTGAGATGTAGCATCCTGAAGCAGAGTGGGCTCATTGGGAGAGCTAAAACGGTCTGTTTCAGACAGAGGCTGAACTGAGGGACCAAGTGGGCCAGTATAAGATAAATAAGGAGTTTTTTAAACTGTAAATCATGCAGACATATTCCAGTAGAGCCCCAGAATATAAATATAGACCTGGAAATGTGCATGATATGTCCCTTCTAAAATTAGCCACCACAGTCAAAACTGTTGGAGTTCAAATCTTGGTACACTAAACTCATCATTTTAACTTTGTTCAGGAATATTGTTAGCTTATAAAGCTAACAATATTGCATGCAAGGTCTATTAAGTGTCATTTATGTACTGTGTGTATCTCAGATGAGTCAAATGGTCCTTTTTCTTTAATGTTTGAACCATACCAAGGATTTGTGTCCATTTCAGTCCATACCCGCAGGCTGTCCTTGTAAGGTACATCAGCCACCGATGATTTGGTTGTTTTAATATTATCACTGAGCAGAAAGTGGCTGCTAATGCTGCAGCAATTAGGCCTTAAAGGTTAGACTGCTTGGTGAATGGACAATTATTCTCTGAAACTGCTGTGTTACTGAAAGAGCAAAATGTCACTGCTAAGCAACTCTGGCTATCAAATCTTGTCAATGAGTCAGCAGTTTTTGGATGAAAGAATCTTAAATTTGTCAAATGCATGCATCTAAATTTACATTAGAACAACTAATAAGCAAATGAAACCAACTATTCAGTACTATTTTAGGTATTTGATATTTAGGAAGCCTCATTAGCTGAGAGTTGGCATCCGCAGCTACACAGTGTCTCTGCATGGAACTTCCTTCATGATGTCAAAATACACACACACATATTCACACAAAGCACTGTGCTAGAGGGAGACGGCAATGACAGCAACATATTTAGCTTTCTATTTTTGCCCCTGTCACATACTTGCCGTGGAGGAGGAGGTTGATGGGGTTTTGCCTTCAAGGCTGATTGGACAAAGTGTTGTCATCAAGTGTGTGTATGTGTCTTTGTATGTATGGACATAATGTGTGTGTATGTGTGCATGTGTGGGTATGTGTCAAAGAGGAGGTGTGCAACTTAATACAGCATGTACTCAGTACACCATGTATTTTCAAACTATGGCCCAAAAAAGAACCTCGTCCTTGTTTCTTGAAAACATCTTATAGCTTAAAATTCATCTCAAGAAAGTTTGTGAGCTTTACATGTGTTTCTAAAAAACATTGTAACTTATAGTAGGCTAAAGGCATCTTAAAAAGCCCCAGAACCTGCAGGAGGAATAACAAACTACATGTTTAATTTGAAGTTTGTAGTGTTCTGTTTGCTTAACAGCACCTTTATGTCTATATTGTGATTTTATCATGATTCATGACCACTGAATTCACTCTCTATGAAGTGGAGTTTGTTAATGTTAAAATTGGAAAAGAGGCCTAATTCAGGTCAAACAGAAGACAGTTCTTGTTATTTCAGATTTACACAAACTTGTTTTAAATGTGATTGTTTGCATCCACCCTGTTAGCATACATGACGGAGGCAAAATATTAGGAGCACTTTTCAATATAATGCACTCCAGTACACCACCACCATCCATTATGACCCCAATAATAAATGTAATTATCACCTTTCTGACAATGTGAGCAAGAACTGAAAATGTGTAAGCTTCGTAAAAGTAGAATTCATAGCAGCTCAATGTTGCTATTTTTAGTAAAGGATCTGAGTACTTCTTTCACCACTGCCATTTACCCATTTCATTTACTGTCTGCCAGGTAGCAAGGGTCTCTGGGTACAGTCAGTCCTCAGAGTATTAGCATACACCAATAGTACCCATGATTTATTTATACAGACACATGCACGCACGTGTGCACACACACACACACACACATACACACACACACACACACACACATATTCACACTGACAGCCGGTATTACGAGGGTGGTGAACCATGAGCCTTAGGTAGAGTTCATCTTGAGGTCAGATGGTTCAACTGGGTGTCAGCCACTGCATCTGACTCTAGAGACAGAACACCATTACCCACAAATCCTCCCATATACATTCACACACACGAACCGATGTGAAGGGTTGATATGCAGACCCTTATCACATGGCTGGGTGAACCTGCAGTAGAGCAGATGATAGATTGATTTATGGTTACTTTTATCTTTCACACTGTTATCTCCCTATACCATTTTCAACCAACACCAAATCCTAAAACAAAAACAAAAAAGTCAAAACCAGAGAACTCAAAAAGTTATTTTTGAAATGTTTTAAAATACTGTAAATTCTCAAATATAAACTGGTATTGAAAAAGAAACCATGAGAGAGTGAAATTATGCTGAATTTACTATTTAAGCCATCATAATACAAAACATGTACACTTCCTAATCTAGTGTTTTAGATTCTGTGTGTAAAATAGATCATTTCTCCCAATTGGATCATCTCGATTGTCAGATGAAAGGATAGCAATGGAACAATACTCGCCAAAGGCCAGTTAACAACTCCGCCATTCACTTTGAACCTCAGTCTCATGATGCTGAAATAAAAAGGTTTAAGTAAAAGTTTTTTCTGTTTTCTTATCAATGATTTATATTAGTTGTTTTTTTTATAGCTTTAGTGTGTAAATAGATTAAAAAAAAATGACTTTAGCACCCGCATGCAGAGCCAAGACTTTCAGCCATGACACTCAAGTAGCAAGAAAGGAAAACTGTAGAGCAGCATTATTTAATTACTGATAGATCATTGTGTGCCTGGTAGATCCAGAACTTTGGCTTAATTCTTAGCACGGAGAAATTAAATGTATGATCTGCATTGGGGTACAAAGCCCCCTGCGGGACATATGGTAGATATTTCTGATATGGATGTCAGACCATCAGAGTAAGATGGGTGGCAGGATTAAATAGTTTGAAAGTAATGTAATTGTGTTTTTATCTTAAATGAAAGTATAGATTAATAGCTGCTGTCAGAAAAATAGTGAGCATCCTGTATGTTACATGTAGTGGACTGACAATCAGCCAGCAGTTAAAGCAGTGTCTAAATTAGATTCTGCAAGCCCTATTTGATTGTTAATGCATAAATTATAAGCGAGGATGAAGTACAGGCCGGGAGATATGTCATAGAAATGAGCTTTAACAGCCAAAGAAGGAATGGCTAACATACACGGCTGTGACGTGGTTATTGTTTAATCTATTATATGCAACGTACTGGGTGTTGTAGTGTTTTCCCTTTATGACACCAGTTATTAGTCTCTGCTTTCCTCCACTGTTGTCCAAAAACTATTAATATACATCAGAGTCACACTGTTGCACTGAATGTCAAGTTCCTTCATTATCATGAACATGGGCACTCTGTTCTGCTGCTGTAAATATTCTCTAGTACCCCACTTTTGTATTCATTCACTGCTGAAAGTAGTACCAACAAGAGTACTATTTACTCCTGTTTAAATAACATTTGTGAAAAACTACAGTGGGCAGCTGTTTTAAGGAATTGCTCCACCTTTTTTAAACCATTAAACTCTACCTTTGTGAGTTGTTTTTAAAGATGTACATCTTAAGTATGGGCTTGGGTTAGTGCCACAGAGTAGGGAAGTGGAAAGTATTGCGAGAGAAATTAATGCATTGTTCGTTTTGGTCTGTTCATTAGATTTAAGTAAATAAGAAAATAATTTAGAGATGTTGAAATGAAATATGAAATGAAACATTACTTTTGCAGAATTATAATTCTCTGCTTTTATTTGTGTCTTGCCTGAAGAACACTTGATATTCTCACTATTCAAATGAGATACCGCACTCAATTCAAAAAACCTGTTGGGTTTATTTTCCAATACATTTCTGCAACAATTCCTCACAATATAAACCAGATTCTTATTCATTGTTGGTGTTGTTATGAAATAAAGTGGCACAGGGTCAGAACAGCGATTGTGTTTGACACTGTCAGAGTTGTAGACGTGTAGGAAAAGAAGAGCGACAACAGCAACAACAATAAAAATCCGTCTCCCACAGAAACCTCAACTACACTTAATGCCACGACCAGGTTGTTCTTTCCTAAACTTCTGTTCCCTTTCATCTGAAAACCTGATAGAGTGGATGAGGGTTTGCTGCTGTGCTTCAGAAAAGAGTTTTTGAAGCAAAATAAGGGAATGACTTAAAGGAAAAAAAAAATCATAGAGGTCCAGTGAAGTGATCTGTGTCTCTGTGGATGCGTGTGGCGTCTCTTTGTTTTTCCATTCTGTCTCCACACTGCATCTCTCTCCCTTATTCTCTTGTTTCGCTTGCCTCCTCTGCCACTTTCTATACATTTGTGTTGTTTCTTTATTCACTTGTATTGCATTGCATTGTCCCAGCGTGTTCTCTCTCTCTCTCTCTTTCCCTCTTTTTCAAACACAAAATTAGGACCTATGGGTTTTTAAACTTGCATTGATCCCACAAGAGAGCTGATGTTCTCTCTCTGCTGCTCTTCATGTATGTTGATTAAGGTGCCATCTTGAGTCGCAGCTGCACGTTTGCTACCCAAAGTGCCAGCACCCTGCCATTAATCCCCCTCTGTTTAATATGTGAACATAGACTATTTACAGACATGGCAGCGTAGATGCTCATCATTAGGTCTTCTTAATCTGCCTTGGCAGTCAACGAAGGGACCCAGGAGTTATACAATGATCCTCTCTCTAAAGGGCATCAGAGGATGCAAAGTACACACACACACACACACACACAAGCACACAAACAACCCCCACCATTTCCACCTTTCAAAGCTGCTGCCCGGTGTCCCTTCAAAGTGCCTTTGAAGGGTCCCTGATTACCAGACAGCCTATAACTAGCAGCATCCAGGCTCAGTCCACCACACACATGCGCGCACACACACACACACACACACACCTCAATAAACTTACTACAGAGCAAGCATATGTTTTTCTATGTAAATCTGAATGTGATTAAGTGTGTTTCTGCATATGGGTAACACAAACCTAATCTGCACTGGGATAATTTCAAGACAGAGGCTTTCACACCTTCACATCATGTTCCATTTACGGATGAGTATGAATGACACAGCTCTACTGCAACTCCCTGTGTATTAGTAGAAATGAACAGAGAGAAGAAACACAGAGAGGGATATAACGAGGATGTAGCATCAAAGTAAAAGAAAACAAGAAATGTTTCTGTCTGTGCTTCTAGTACGTGATGACGCTGCCTTGTGTTAGCGGTGTATGAGAGCTCTAGCTTGCCACTGCTGTGGGCAAGGTCTACATTAGACTACCTGTTTAATGTGCAGTAGCGCTCAACATGCTCTGTGGCAGTCCATTTAAACTGACCTTAGGTCAGTAGCCAGCCTATCCTACCTGATTCATGTGCAGTACACAGTATCTTAATCTGACAGAGCGATGCATTATTGATTTCCAAGGAGTCTGTCCTCTTTTGGTGATCCAAAGTGGTCAGAAGTCACCTTTGGAAACACTCTCCTACTCAAATAACAGTCTCACCCTTGTCACCACACTGCAAAGGGGCCCAAATTAAATCAATGTTTAATTGTAGTGTAGTTAAACAGAGTTAAAGTACCTCTCCAGTCAAATTTAAAAACACTCCATATGTCTAAGCAGTGCAGCTGATATACAAAGAGTGTCTGCAGCAGTCACAGTGGCAATCTGAATGAATTACAGGTATACAGTTGCAGCTGTGTAGTTGGTAGGTGTTATTCCTACGCTCTATTAATGCTGGAAGTGTGTTTGAAAAATTTCTAATCGTTAGTAAAGTCACAGTCTGTCTCTGTAGTGTCCTTTGTTGCATAACAGTGCTCTACACTCTTACCTCTATTTTTTCTTCTCTAGTATTCTCTCTGTTTCTTCTTTCTCTTGCTGTCTACCCATCTTTGTCTGTCTCGACAGGATGTCTATCTCCTGTGTGTTTCCCGCACACATCAAAAACCACTGAGCAGCATGTAATTCTGCTATTCCACGCACATACACACAACTTTTGATAGGTGGGGATTTATATTTCTAAGAGCACACAATGGCCTTTTTTTCTCAAATAATAACAAGAATAACCAAAGAGAAGAATTTATAGACTTTCTTCAATAAGTGATCTCTGTTGTCACATAAATACAACTGACTCCTTGTAAAGTGAAAGGCCTGCTGGTTCTGCCAATTCCACTGAGATTAATATACCAACTCTGCAGCTTTTGGAGTTTTCAGCCACTTTCAGATCATTTCTGACTAACAGCGTCCTCAGAAAGGTTCACCGAGACTGATGGCTGCTGCATGTTTGCATGTTGCACTTAATTTTCTCACAATGCATTAAGAAATAATTGCATTGGGTTATTGTTGACTGAGGGAGTTACAATAAATAATGATTGGAAATGAATTAGGCTTTATAGTGTGGATATGAAAAATGACTGAATCAACTGATGATTATGATTGGCTGGTGACATCCCCACTGACAACACTAGCCATGTGAGGGAAACTAAGAACGCATCTGTCAGTTCAATCAAGTTGTAAACTGTTTGTTATGCAATTTCTGACTCATCTCAAGCCTGCCAGCTGCTGTGTAATCCAATCACAAGTTACTGTAGGGAGGTGGAAGAATTATCCAATCACAACTTGATTGGCAAGCCTCATTAATCTGGTAGCAGAGTAGCTCACCAATCAATACAGGCAGCATAGCAACCCCCTCATATCTCTCTCTCTCTCATTCACATAAACACACACACACACACAAACACACACACTGTGTCCAATCCTGTAATCATTTCAAGTTGTTGCCAGGCCAGTGTGTTAGATTATTCATCAAGGCTGTACCACTGCCGTGTCTTCAGGATAGATCCCTTTCCGGTCCATCTCTGTTTCTCCTTAGGCACTAACACGTACTATCTACGACACTTCAAATACCCACTGGAAATAATTAGCTTTGCAAACATAAACCGTTCATAATATAAAGTATACTTTTTAGACTAAATGTCCTTAAAATAGAGTTCATTGGAGGGCAGTTTGTTCTGCTGCATAATTCAGGCCATATCCTCACAAATGCAGACCCATTTTAAAAGAAGTCTTTTTTCTTTCCATTTAGCATTTAACAACTTAACATAGAAAACACAATTGGATATCATGTGGAAGCAAAAACAAATTATTTTCACATATCAAAATATCTTGTCCCTCTTTGTACTGAAATCCATATCATCCTGGAAACTGGCATTCAAACCAAAGTTATTTTTAGTTTTGAGTTGATACACCTGATTGAGTTGGAGGAACTTGAACAGAAGAAGAAGGACAAATATTTGTTGTAAGAAATCTCTAAATAACAAATATCTGAAGAAAGACATAGCTATGACAAATTGATTGACTAGGTGCACAGAAGATTTGTTGAGAACCAGACACTGATTCGACTATTTACTTTTCGCCCTTCAGTTCAGACATTGTATAGCTATGCACCAGAAATTCCAGTGTAATTCATGTGTACAATGTCTTCATTTTCATATGTTGTTGATTGTATTAATGTAGTTTATGTTCTTTCTCTCTTTTAAAGTCAATAAGAAGAGAATTACAAAAATGCAGTTCAATGACAGATTGTCACACTCCTAAAAACATCTGCTTTTTGCCAGATCGAACTTTCTCTGTCATCTCAAGTCAAGTCAAGTCAGTTTTAGGTATATAGTCCGACTTTTATTATTTCGTTTATCTAAGAGGACCTGTATCTTTTATTTGATAATTTGCACAAATGTAAGCATGACACACTAAAGTAAGATGGTGAGGATGGTAAACAACCCAGCATGTTAGCACTGTCACTGCCTCACACGGTGCCTAGCCTTGCTGCAGACTCATTGTCTTGTTTAATACCCACATTAGTGTGGTCATGGCCTCATGCTTTATATTTGCTTTTGAATTCAATGAAGGAAAGGTACAAATTATGTCTTGTGGTCAACAGCAAGCAGGCTGACATTGCAGTTACTGTGCCTTTAGGTCGTGTTTGTTTTGCTGATCTACAAGAAATTGGCATGAATGCTTAAAAAACACACTATGTTGTAGAATTGTTTTCACTGGAGAAGTGTAATGTTACATTGTCATGTATTTTCAACCTGGACACAGAGAAACTATTTTTGTTCTTGTTGAATTTATAGAGCTGGAGTCAATCCATAACTAAAGTGTTGAGCTGGCATTTGGTGGTGCTGGTATGTGGTATATGGACTTGAGGCTAAAGGCGAGACCTCAGGCAGAAACACATCGGGAGTCATGGCCAGCTCAATTCTCATGCATCTTTGAGCAAGTACAAATTTGAAAGTGAAAGTTGAAATTTTGTCCCCCTGGGACATTTTTAGGGCAGTAGGAAAATGAAGGCCAGATGTTAAAGCAATGAAAACATCCACCAGTTAGACACAGCAGATTGTTTAGTAGAGTTAACAGAAGTTTTGTTGCTTGAGGAAGTTTTTTTTTTTAACAATGCTGTGCGGGTGCATTCACGTGTTGGTGTTGTTCTTTCGACATCATGATTAATGTTGCTCCCGGACCGTCACTGCAACTGACCAATCATGTTGTTGTGATGTCATTTGTGACTCAGGGAAGAAGACTGGAAAATACAAAACACAATCCTCACACATAATGTGATAGGACATTTTAATCTCGAGATCAACTCACACATCCACGGGAAAAGGCATACATTAATTAATATATACCTTTTCCCGTGGATGTGTGAAGCTCTAACCCCGTTAGTCTTGTGTAGCCAGGCTTCGGTAAGACCAAATCATTTATCTTTATTTAACATCAATTTACCATGTTGGTGCTCCCGCTGCTGTCAGACTGTTTGTTCTGGCAGTTTGAGCCACTGACAGCGTCTGTGTGGACACCACAACACAGCCAATATGCCTTAGTCATTTGAAATACACTGTACATTTCAAACGGTTAACAAAACAAACTGCTAACAGAGCCAATGGCTAACCGAGCTAACAAATAAAAAGTACATTATGGTAACTGCCTTGGAGTAAATTCTTAATGTAAACATTAATATTTTTAATAATGCACCAGGTAAGATGGTTTCTTGTATGTTCATATGATGGCTCAGGCCCAACTTTAATATGATGGCATTGGACAAGCATGCAAGTTAATCCTGGGCAAATACTTCTAGCTACATAGGTAATTGTTTATTTAAACCAAATTCAATATCCATGGGCCAATTAATTATATTTACAGTAATTATTTTTTATTCTCATTCAAAAGTGTAGTAGATGTGCGCATCCAATAAACATAAAACAGGTGCTGGACCACAGAAACAATGTAAAAATGAAAGATGAAGGTCCGTGCACTGTAGCTCCCTTAGATGCAGTTTAATGAGTCATCCACCAGTGATGTTTTGAGCTACATGCTCTTCTTCAGACCCAGACCAGGTCTGAAGAAGAGCTTTTCAGGGGGGTATTTGTGTCGAATGCTTAGCTGAAATCAACAAACACCATCTTGATGTAGGTTTTGTTATTTTCAAGATGTGTGATGGCTGAGTGGAAGGCAGTAAAGATGGCATCCTCTGTGGATCTGTTGGCATGAAATGCAATCTGGTGGGGGTCCACACTGCCTGGGATGTGGTCTTTGATGTGTTGGAGGACTAGTTTCTCAAAGCACTTCATAACAACAGGGGTGAGTACCGCATGGAGTATATGATGTGGTGGAGAGGGAGAATATAGCCAAGAAGAGCTGCATGGTTAAACTCTTGCTGTAGGGGGAACTTTTAATCCCATCACCCTCTCTACTCTACTAAACTGCTAAACTCCCCAATAATGTGCACATATTTTATTGCCCCAGTTCCTGGTCCAGGGTCCTTGACTCCACTGTGGTTTAAACTGAAAGACACCAAGGCAGTGATTGGTTGATGACGGTTTACCTAAATTCAGCTCTGAACACCGGCTGTGAAATTGATTACCTTTGTAAGACATAAAAACATAATAAGAATTAAATGTATTGCCTGATTTTTCCCTGCATACATCTGAAAATGTCATGTACAACAGGACAATACATGTAACATGGACATGTTACAAAAAGCTATAAAGCAAGCCTTTCCACAAGCTCTCTGAAGTGGCTATTTTCGGCTCTGGGCTGAACAATAGGCAGAGCAATAGGCCTCATCAGGGACATGTTTCAGCAACTTGACGTTTATGATTTTGCTGAGGTAGCCTGTCAGACGTTACCCAGAGAACAAAGTGGATCGCCCTGCTGACAAGTTGATGAGAGTGGAAACCTAGAAGTGCAAACTAATGTGTGATCAGGGCTGTAGGTGTGTCGTTTGTCTGGGTTACGTGATGCCCAAGGCTGCATTTCACAGTAGTACATACAGGTTTTTGCTTGTGTACGGACATGTAGAGAATGTAGAGTTTATGGTACATTGTATATGAACCTATTTTATCTCAAGTTTACTGCCTCATTCATACAAATTTCTGTTTTTAACAAACATATACATAACACATTTTATGGGTCTTGTTATGACTCTTCATAGCTTCCAATTGCCTCTTGGTGCCTAAAGTGAGTTATAATGTTTCAGTTCATATTTTTTGACATGTACAGTACATTTAGGTGGTATGAGTGAGTCACTCAGTGGTAGTGATCTCTATGCACGGACATTGGCTCAGGCTCAGAGTCCTATATGGTAAGGAGACGAAAATGAAGAGCAGTAAAAGTACTCAACTGACAATTTAAGACAACAACACAACATGACAAACACAAACAGACAAAGTTTCAGACATGAGAAAACAGAAAATAAGATGACTTTTTTGTGTATTTCCAATGCTTGACTATCTTCTCAGACATCATTTTATTAAATAAATCAAATGAGCTCATTTGGAAACCTGTCTGATAAACAGCTCATTAGCTCATAGCCTATAAGCTAATTCACTTTTAAAGGCCTGAGCGATGAGTAACAAACATCAGAACTCAATCAAAGATCTCTCACCTGAGATAATGTCTGTCTGCCCGGATTTCTGCCAGGAAGTTACTTGTACCACCTTGTATCACAAACTATACCTTTAGAGAGGCAAGCTTTACTGAAATTATGATTACAGTATCACATACACTGTGGCTATAAAATGGTTAGGGTGCCATTAGGGACTCATGGTTGAAAGGAAAATGTAAATGAAGCAACACAATAAATCATGTATCATGCAAGGAGTTTTGCAGTGCTCAGCAAATCTACAGACTATGAAGCCAATATTGCATCTCATTTTCTCTGCAAACACTTTGTGTTTTAACAACTATAATGCATGTTTTGTCCTAACAAAACCTACTCCAGCTCTAAGTTAATTAACTCAAATCGACCCAAAGCCAAAACAATACTTTGAAGAAAATGATTGCTGAAAATCTCACAAACCAACAGGTCCTCGGCTACAGTAAGAAAACTGGAGGCCTGCTGAAATTCAGCCTTTTACTGCAACTAATGGATTAGGTGTTGCAGTGGCATCACTGTTTGCATGAAATATGTTTCACAACTACAAATACAGCATTCACGCTGCAGTGATGTCTAGTTACCATGAATAATTCTCACACTTCCACGGTTCCAAGGTACAAAGCAGAGATAAGATAGAGAGTTACATGAGCTCCAGAGACACCTCATTCAGGGGCTTTTGCTCACAACTATAAGTATATATTGCACACAAGGTCAGATCCAGCACACTCATTTGTAATTCAAGTCACCGGCAGCCCCATTTGACCTCACAGACGGTGACATAACAGCAGTAGACAGACATAAAGACATTCATTAAAACTAACTTTGAAGTCAGAGCTGAAGCAGAAAAGAGGAATGAGACAGGAAAAAGGCAGAAGAGCGAGACTGAACGGCAACTGAAAAGAGCAATCACAGAAGATGGATTTGAACCTATACTGAATAAATGCAACTATTACGGAAAGAGAGATGGAATGACAGTGACAGTAAGGTAGAAAAAGAGAAAGGGACATGGATCAGGGTAGTCACTAAGAGAAGATGAATATGAAAACTGTTTCCTGGCAACAGAAACTAAGACTGGGAAGACTGAACGGAGCTTACAACTTGATCATTTTAGAAACCGATGTTAGATCGTATGAATACATGCCATCATAGCTGTGTATGCTTTTGTATAGCTTTCCAATTTCTATTTCTGTTTTTATCTGACTGAAGCTACCTCTTTGGTCTGCTCTAACACTTGATCATCATAATGATCATCCGTCATTATTCAAAAATGTAGTACTAGCAGTACTCACCGTTGCACTGCAGTGTCCTGGTGCCATAACAACAGGGTCATTCACCTAAGTGTTGTCACATCATAAAACATACTCATTTTTCAACAATGATTTGTAACAGTTTTGGGAAGCACAGAAAAACCTAGGAAAAAAAAACTTTAAAAAATAGAACACCTGTGACCTGTTCTTTTTTTTTATTTTTTATTTTTAAAAGATGCTCTAATCAATATTTTCATATGAACAGTGGGTCAAATAACTACATGTACTGTGAGGGTTCACTCAGAGTGACAAACCCTCAGAGAACTATCATCAGTTTTCAGTTCCCCTCAGCTGTACTGAGCATTTCAGCACCTTTCAGATCATTGTTTTGGTTTTACAAACTGCAACTTCACAGTTTTAATTAATTCTTACTGCTCTCATGAGCATAATTTTTGGCCACAGCAGGCAGCTGTTTTCAGCAAAAATGCTCTGATAAACCCACTGTCCAGTGCCAAACAGCAGGCAGGCAAAATTAGCAACTGGCTGGTGAACATAGTGGAGTATTTAGCAGCCAGAGAGTCAGATATCACCCTCAGGAGTTAGTGGAAACAAAACAGAGCTAAGAGGAGAGTGAATATTGGGCTTACATTTGTCAGGTCACCTGAAATATGACTCCAAATGAATGCTTACAGTGTGTTGCTCTGTGTCTGCTGGATGTGTATATAGTAAATCATTTGGTAACATCCCATATGTTAACTTTAATAATATGTCCATGTTGTGTTTATAGTTTGTTACACTGCCTTTAAGTTGCCAAAAAATCAATTACAGTGACACAAGTTTAAAGATGTTTGTCTTCAGTAGCCCCAAGTGCCAAAGACAGAGTACGGATGTCAGAGACATTTAGAGGCAGACTAGTGCATTGTTGGTTCTGCTCTTTTTATGGAATTTGTTGACAATAAGAAAAATAATGAGTAATGCCGGCCTTTCCCTTCAATAATAATACATCTGACAAAAAAAAAAAAAAACATTCACATGAAAGTCTAAAAATGCAGTTGGAACAAGCTAAACCACCCATTTCCACAGGCAAAATCGCTGGAGACAAAATATGTGGTTTGTGTGTGTGTATTTATTATCCAGAGCAAACATCAAATCATCCTTGTTTTTGTTGTGTTTTAATCCTTTCCTGAAGCATTCAGGAGCTTTGACCTCTGTGCCTCATGTCTCATGCCTGGTAGCATATCCAAGCACAACGCACTGTATGACATCAGGGTTGATTCCCACAAGATGAATAGAGAAAGGAAGCATGACAGCATGCACTCACAGCCAATAGAGACTCTTTGGAAGGTGGTCTTCAATTCCCTGTTAGTTGGTGTTTTCGTTGGCATCACCGGATATCTCTGTTGTCCCACCAGAGAGAAAAAAAAGAGAGACAGCAGGAAAGAGAGGAAGTGTGCATGTGTTGGACAAAGGAATAATTAGCTAATGAGACGGATATTCTTTGCTGTGATTGACTTCTGTTAGTCTGAGGAATACTACATACTAATGTGGAAACTCCTGCACTGATAGACCCTCTTGAATGTATACATACAGCCTCTATCCAACCCTGCTTACGTTGCCGTCATGCTCATTTAATAAGTTCCTCGTCTCATTTTAAGCTGTCTCAAAGCAAAGCAGGTGATGAAACACATACAAACACACACACACACACCTCACACATGATGGTTTGGCCATAAAATATTAAATAAGGGGGTCTCGAGGGGCCTCAGAATTGATGGATCAATGAGAACGTCTGAGCACAAAGTAATAAATAGTCCATTTTAGAGTGTTCACCCATGCCTGGGGCCATTAACTGAATATGCACTGAGAAAAATTTCCACTTGGCATTTACACACACACGCACACACACACACACACACACACACACAAACTCACACACATACACACACATACACATCTATCTTTTACTGATCTTCGATCAACAGCCAGAGAGTGTAGCTGTGTTTGTAAAGGAGGTAAACAGTGGATCATACCGGGCATGTTCCTGCCTCTGTACAAGATTGTTACTTGAGGGAGGGCGGATGTACTATTGGCTGTATCAATTAATGAAACCTCATAAGGTTTTGTGATGACTCTTGACAGTGTTTACTTCACCCGATCAATTCTAGTTACTGATCTGAGCGGCCCTCCTCGCTCTGGGAAGCAGTGGCTGCTCTCTCAGAATTCTGTTTCTTCTCTCACAACGAGGCTGTTTTCATGTGCATCATTCCAAATATCTGAAATGAACTCAGCTGTTTCTTAGAGGAATACAGAATGTCTGTAAAAATGGCCAGAAATACAGTCTGAGTCTTATCTTGAGCATTTGAAGATTGACATTGGATAGATTTTTGACTGAAGCTGCCGATACTGGATATATTGTGCAAATATTTATGTACCCACTTTAACTGAAAATTTTGAATATCACCATCTCTGTCACATTTAGATCATGGTAAAATAGAATTCCCAATTAAAAACCAAACTTATTATATTTGTTGTTTGTCTTTTACAATCATATTGATCGCTTTCTCCTCTCTCCTCTTTTCTCCTCATAGATAGCAACTTTGTTCTGGGAAACGCCCAGGTGCAGTCTCTCTACCCCATCGTCTACTGCTCAGACGGCTTCTGTGAGCTCACTGGTTACGCCCGTGCTGAGCTCATGCAGAAGAGCTGCGCATGTCACTTCCTGTATGGCCCTGAAACAAGCGACCAGTTGACAGCCAAGATCCAAGGAGCCTTGGATGAGAGGAGGGAGTTCAAGACCGAGTTGGTCTTCTACAAGAAGGAAGGTGAGACAGCACAATGAGTGTGTCTTTGTGGAATCACTCTTACTCTGGTTTTACATTTAATATGTGAAGTCCATTGTGACTTGAAAAAATACATTTTTGGTGTCTGTGAGCTGAAAAACTGCAAGAAGCTGCAGACCATCTAACTCTGTGAGATCGGCAGTGGTACCAATACTTTCACCTTGCAAGGAATTATTTTAGCTCAATATCAAAAATATTACTCAATGGGGCCTTAAGTGTATTTTCAAAATGGTGTCTCCTTAAGTCAAGTTACACAAGACACAAGTGTCATAAACACAAAGCTGCCAGCACATTACTATACGTCATCAAGACTTTTCAATACTTCAGCATTGTCAATTTATCTTATTTCTCATCAGGAGTTGCACTAATTTCCAATCTAAAATCGGACACAGAATGTGTGTTGAATTTTTACCCACTTTGGTATCTTAAGTGTTTCAAGTCTAGTTTTAAGTAAGTATTGCAGTGCTGTGTGTGCACATGTGCTGCTGTAAAAGTTTTTTGAAAAACTGTCAGGACGATAACATCTAAGCTGGAAATTAACTCTCCAGTTGTTTAATTAGGCCAGAAACTGATGGTTTGCATCTCATAATGTTTAATGAAAAAGCACACAAAGTTTCATGGTGAAAGTGAATAATTTCTGAAGTTACAAGCCAGTCTGGGAAAAGCTCACATTCATGCCACTTTTTGATCAATTGTTATGAAAAGTTGTTCTTTGTCTCAAGACAGCTGAGTTGCCTTTGAGCAAAGTCCTTAATCCTCCAACTGCTCCAGTGGACCAGCTAAGCGGCCAACAGATCAGACTGTGGTTGTGCTGGAAAGCTTCCAGATGTGAATGTGTGTAATTGTGTGAACCAGATGTTCCTAAAAGAAGAGAGCATTGCTCTGAGCAAAACCTCCCTGAATAAATAAAGGATAATGACACTTTAATGTGCATAGTCAAAAGAGCTACCTCATGCTTCCCTACTTAACAATCCAGTTGAAGATGACAAAGACAAAGATGTAGAAACTGTCATGAACTGATGAAAGTTTGAATTTGTAATATGAGAGTGTATTCACTTGGTGTGCTTTGCTGGCGCTTAGAGTAAGCTGAAAGCGATGAGAGATAAAATAGAGGATGAAAAAAGAAAGCAACGGCAAAATAGGCAAAAAAAATGTCGAGGGACACGAAGAGTGTGAAAGAAGACCAGACGGAGAAAATCCGCCACTCCTTCATCCACTCTTTATTTATAAATCAAAGCTGTGATTTATGATGGAGGGGTGAGATATGGGTGAGGAAGGAGAAGGTAAAGAGGCAAAGGCCAAGTCCACAAATAAAAAAAAATAAGAGTGAGTCACGTATAGAAGGAAGAGAGACAGAGGGAGACATGGACCTTCTCCTCTGAGATAGAAGTCTATAACAAAGACCGACAGAGGGTTATGAAAGCTAGTTTCTCACAAACACACAAATTACAAATTAGAAGTGTTTCAAGCTTTTGTCAGTTCACCATGAGCAAACATTAGCAATCTAGCAGTTCTCCAGGGCACAAGGAAAAGAATAAACACATTTATATACAGTTCCCTCACTCAGATCACCATGGTTCTTTCCAGCAAAGCCTGGGGCACAATTTAAAAATTGCATTTTATCCACTGAGAACATGCTCATAAGATATTCATGTCATCAGCCTTTAAATACAATAAATTTCCACTCTTAATCACTGGACAATAGTTACACAGTAATGACTGCATAGGAATAAATATAAAGTAAAAACATTGCTGAAAATTTTGAATTTAGTGAAAAAAATACTGTAATGTGTGTTGATTACACAGTAAAATGCAAACATACACATGTGTATTCTCTAATATCTGTATTGTAATAAATAGTTACAGTATTAGGCAATAAGTGGGATATAACAGTCATAAGGTTATGATGGGATATTCTTATTCAATGGCAACATAATGTCAAGTAAAATAAAGAATTTTGATCTTTAATCTCCACTGAGCTACCATGTGTTCATGTGTTGTTTTTTTTCTTTTGGGAAAATGACTGCACTTGCCACACTTAATAAGCTTTTGAAGGATAGTTATGATAAAATTTCCTGGTCAAAAACAAGACTACAGTAAGAGTCTACAGGCACACTTGTGAGGCACAGCGGCACCTTGAGCTAAATGCTAACATCAGCATTAGAGCATGCTCACAATGACAATGCTACCATGCTGAGGTTTAGCAGGTATACTTTTTATCATGTTCACCATCTTAGTTTAGCGCGTTGGCATGATGATAATTGAAAAGTCAGGGGACTGCCAAAGTTTTTACAATGTGTCCTGATGGGAACATGAATGTTTCATGGCAATCCATCCAGTAGTTGTCAAGGTCAACCTCATGGTGGCACCAGAGGAAAAGTACAGGGATCACCAAAGTCATCAGGATTCAGCGACTGTGAACCACAAATGACTGTTCAAAATTTTGTGCTAATCCATTCAGTAGATGTTGAGATCTTTCACTGGATAAGTGGCTCGCTAGTGGCACTAAATCACCAAAGTCACTAGGATTCATTCTCTGGTCACCATGAATACCTGTACCAAATTTAATGGTAATTCATTCAATACATACAATACGTGATATTTCCGTCAGGATCAAAATGGTGGACCATAAGACCGACATTGCCATCCATAGAGCCATGCTGCTGGCGTGGCTAAAAATAACAGTGACATAAGCTGTTACACACAAAACAATTTATTTAAAGGCCATGCACACCCATTATATACAGGCAATTTCACTTTTGCTTGATTACATGTCTTCTCTTGAAAGTGTGGGCATGTTCACACTGTGTTTGATTGGCATGTCCCTCACTGTGCTGTTAGCTTCCGTAGCTAAATTACACCGTTATTCTTTTTCTTGGTTTGGTGACCTTCAAGTAACTGTTCATAACAAATGCAACTGCTGGTGAGAGGTTTTTAATTCACAGACTAATTATAGCCATTGGAATTCTGCAAGCCTTCTCTATATATATTTTATCATTTCATTTTTTATTTCTCATCAATTCTCTGTAATTATTCAACAAGGTATTATGACTCGTGCTCTGGTGAAATAATAATCTGTATACTGATGACAGCCTTCCATCTCCCTGATAGTTATGCATAGAGAGACAGAACAGAAGGCGGTACATGTTGTTTCAACTGATATTGTTTACCATCATGTTCCAGTCAAACAGGGACAAATCCAGCCTCAATATGGCTGTTGTTTTTATTCAGGCAATCCTTACGCTTGTGTAAATGCATTATTTACATGCATGATCCCCTGCTGGGAATTAGTCTCGGAGTTGCAGGAAACAGTATGCAGCGTAATAAATGCAGCCCACTAAGTCACAAGAGATTACAGGTGAGTAACAGAAAACCAAAACAGCTTGTTGCCAAATTTCATGCATTTATGTACTGGTTAGCAGGGGGTGACTTGTCTTGTTAGATAATCTTCTTTAAAAGAATCAGGCTGGAAATGTTTAATATTTAATCTAAAAAGTATTTTCTGGGTTGCCAAAGTTTGATATAGCTTATTCCTCTGTGTCATAGACCTCCATTGTTGTCCAAAATATATGAAAAACATATAAGTATTTTCCTTCATTACAATATTTTCAGTCAATCCCACATCACCGTCCTCACCAGTGTTCACCCACTAGAGCAACAACCATGTATTTATCTGCGGCTGAAAATAGTCCCCAACCAATTTATTATTTACTCCAGCTTGAGTATTGTTTACTAAAAACTACAGTGCTCAGCTGTGCCCAGGAAATTACTCAGACTTTTTAAAAAACAGTACTAATTGGTTTTAGTCTGAGTGCCAAAGTCGGGGTAGGGAACTCAGAAAATATTGAGAGACCAACTCACATATTGTTGATTTTGGTCTGTTCATGGGATTTGCTTACAATACGAGAAAAATATAGAATAACCAGCCTGAAGTTACATCTAACACCCAGCTGGTGTGACAATGTTTTCAATGCTCTAACTATTTATTAATTATACTCTATGTGGATCCAAGTTTGTGAAACTTGAGGCGTAACTTCATACCTCTTGAAAATCCTTTTTTTTTTTGCTGACTTTGCTGGTTTAACTTCTCATCTTGCTGCAGTGATGTACAGGTGTACTGCAGGACCTTGTGACATCACTGTTGGGTGGTGTTTACAGATGCAATAAAGCACACTTCTAACCACGCCCATTAGTGATGTGGTCAGAGGTGAAAAAGGCTTAAAACTTTAAACCAGGGAGGGTAGCAAAACAAAACATTGTTTTGAGGAATTTATTTTTACAGTATTGTATCTTTTACCAACTTATGAAACATAACAGTGTTAAAACAGTAACTATGTTTCAATTCAAATTCTTAATACCTACTCGACTCCTCATAGCAATATGATCAAAAAAACAGATGGCGCATGTTCAGTGGTGGTAACAGATGTGATGAGAGTCCAAAAGCTCCCTTGGCCAGGCAGTCATAAGACTCTCGTATCATGAAGGTCTAATTTTCAATGAATCTATACCTTGTGCAATCACCCTCTCCACTCTGCACTGACTCACATGGTCTGGTGCATTCTGAGTGCATAGAAAGCTCAGAAAAAGGGGCTTTTCATTGAGGCTGAAGAACCACAGTGAATGTAGTCTCATTATATCTGCAGGCACATGGTTCCCCTGAATGTAATGAACACATGGTCACACATGGAAAAGTATTGTTAACATACTGCTCTCTCTCTCAAATGGTCACAGTAAACAATTTCTACATGGATGATGTTAGCTGTGTTATCACTGATGCAAACTTTCTTTTCTTAAACCTCATTTGGAAAGTCACAATTAGATGGCAGAACATGTATAGTATTAGGATATTGCACAAAAAGAAGTTAATTCACTCATTTGACCATCCTTATATTTCCTCCTTTGATTCACTTTTAGTGTACTCACTTCTCTCTGCACGTAATGTGAAGTCCAAATGTGTTTTGAGGGCCAACTGAATATTGGCCAATATGTATTTCACACAACTTGCAGCTTGCCTGCTTTTCTCATAGCTGTCACTCACTCACTTATTCACTCACACCATCCATATGGGCTCTCATTCTCTACAGGGCACAGGCGAATGTATCGGATGATTCATTCTCTCTGGTGTTATATATGTATCTGGTGTGATATACTGTATGCAAAATGCAAGAATATAAAAAAAGACCTAAGCTGATCCAGATAGTCTTAAGCTTCTCACTTGCTTGATGTTTAAGGGAGGAGTTTTATGACAGGTCAACTGGACAAAAAGATACAATGGCCCCATTTACAGCTGGTATTTATCTGTATCTGTATACATTATCTGGATAATGACATCTGATCCATGAGCATTTGCATTGTTGTTATCTTGATTCTACCCACATTGTGACTTGTCAATAAACATGGCACGTCTCACATCAAGGGAAGCAATGCCATGGGTGTTATTCATTTTTATTTCCAAAATTGTCAAAGGTGACTTAAAACAATGAGACAAACTAGTGGCCACCAAACTTAGAAAAATAGAAGTGTGTGGTGCTTATTTGAATATTACTGCATGCAATATTATTTTATTAGTGGATACTATTTACAATGTGCGATACAGAGTGACAAACATTTGGGGGACCAAGGGGAGCCAAGAAAAGAGTTTAACCTAATGTGATTCAACTCTGTAGCAGTATCGTATTTTGAGTGGAAATGATGCACTGACTGCACATGTTTGTATTTGTTTTCTCTACAGGTACACAGTTCTGGTGTCTTCTGGACATTGTTCCCATTAAGAATGAGAAGGGTGAGGTGGTTCTGTTCCTTGTGTCCCACAAAGACATCACTGACAAGAAGAGGGACCAGGATCCTGAGCAAGGACCTGACACAGGTGAGTTCATATAAAGAACACTGACTATGACTCAAAATTGTGCACAAACATCTAAAATGCTGACTTGTATTCAGAGACGTAATAAAGTCTGGGTCATGTGTATTTCACTTTGAGGTTTTCGTGTTTCAAGATGGATTCCACACAACCTTCCACAACATCTCTGTCATCCTGGTTGTAGCTTAAATGTAATTTTATTTACCCTTCAACACTGGAGAGAAGGTGACAGCATGCAGAACGTTTTCTCTGTGAGCTGTAAAGCGCTGCTGCAGTTATTGTAATTTCAGGCAAACAATAATTAGGCATCAATTAATTATCTTAATCTTTTATTTTTCATCCTGCGTCTTCTCCTCAGTGTAAATATCACCTGATTAAATAAGTGTGTCTGTTAATTTGAATATCACATTAATATTAATGAGTGTGTCTCTAATAAAATACACATGGTGAACCATAAACATTCTGTCAGCAAAGCCAGCCAGTGTGCAATGTGATTTATTTGAATTAATCATTGCTGATGTTAAGACTTAAGGGAATAAATAATACATCTTGTAAATGAATTGAGGAGCAAAAAATCTTATATTTAAGATAACTTAAAAATAACTGTTCAACAATTTTGGCTGTTTTTTTTTAGTTTGTTGTCTTGACTTGCCAGTCACCCTCCAACATGATCTTTTTTTGCCTGTGGCCTGGGAGTCATGACATGACATAACATTTGACCAATAAAACATATTAATCTGTTGATCGTATTTTTCTTGCAGGCCATGTCGATTGACCCTCTGTCAGAGTTGTTTGGGGTGTTTTTTAGCTGTTTGTTTATCTCACTCCTGTGACAGGAGTCATAAATCACAGCACCCAATCACTGCAAGGTGTGTTCAAAAACCCTGAATTTAACATTTTGTATTCTCGCTGAAATTCGACTGCAAACTACAACAACCCAGTCGCACATCAAAATCTGCTTTGTTGGTCCACAGCACGAAATGTATTAGTTTCACAATAACGGCACTAAAATTTCAAGACACCGACATTTTTTTGGCCTATTCTTTTCTATTGACCTGCATCCAGGTCACATGACTGTCAAGTTTCTGCCTGTGAAAACAAACAAAATGGCTGCACTGTACAAAGGAAATATAGACTGTGCTATGGAAAAAGAAATGAAGTAAATGAAATATATGGAGGTAACAAGAGCAACAATTAAATGTGACATGTGCATAATAATTAAATTATGTAACAGTGGAGGTTGAATGCAGTGCACAATTTAAAGTCCAGTTTGATGAAATATATGAAAGTGACAAGTGCAGGGATTAAATGAGGGATTTGAAATATAAAGTCATGATGGCCATGGTAGAGGATTTGATGCACACACACACACACATGCACACACACACACACACACACAAACAAACAGCACAGTGCTCTTTCCTAGCCTTCCGCTATCAAAACACCTTTATTTCTCAGAATCGAAGGAGAAAAAATGAAGACTGATGGCCTTAACATTAACTTATCATATTGTTGAGTTATCAAGGACACTTTCATGTTTTTGTGTTGAGAAACGTTGAGAAGAAAACCTTAACAAGGTGACAGTGAGGAAAGACTGTCCTCTGGTCAGCCAATCGCAAAGCTTCAAATTCAATTAATTTCTGCACTCTAAAATCTATGTTTTTTAATGAAAAACATCATCGAACAGTTATATAAAATCACACAAATAATATATCCGCTCAGATAACTACACAACGCAAAGACAATGATTCAAACAACATGCCACTACCTGGTCTCCGCAATAGCAGCATCCATAGCAACCACCATAGCAACTATAGGAAACATTGCATTCCCACAATTTTCTGGCAAGGCCTGAAACAATCTTCATAATAACTAACAAACTAAAGATCATATATTTTAATGTGATCCATTGACTATAAATACAGTTACTACAGACATTGAAATCTTAGTTTTAAACATCTACATCCTGTTGCCAGCAGAAGCTGAGTTCACTACAGAGAGACTGAGAGTTGAAAGCCAACCATGTAGAGAGAGCGAGCGAGATGCAGGGTAATCAAGACTCTTAAGATGAAGTGGAGTGTTTAAATTTTTAGTTTTTTTTAGATTGGCATTCAGTGCCACTGTTTGTAGTCCCTCCTGGTGAGAAAGAGCACCTGCTTGAAATCACTTACCCAATTTTGCTCCACTTGCCCAAGCACTCTCATTTGGCTGAATATCTCATTGCCTTGCTGCCGAAATGACTGAAAGTTGCTTTCATACACCCTGGCTGTGTTTTACACACTGCATGAGTTATTACATTTAAAATCAAGCTACACAATTTGGAGTGCAGTACACACTGCGGGGGACAGAAGACAAACAATAAAACAGGGGGAAAGGAAAGATGAGAGAGACAAAGGAGAATTTAAATGGTTTCTATTTTCTGATTCATCATCAAAACATGACCATAACCATTAACATAACATTCGCGTTTCAGCTAAATGAGGCACCTCTGTTTGAAGATGAGCAAGGAAACAAGTAACAAACAACTGTAAAATGAAAGAGAAAAGAAGGCTTTGACATTTATGATGTGATAAGTTGACACAAACAATCACATTCACCTGCTTGTGTATGTTCCTCAGGGGGAGTCTGCTGACTGGCTGAGTGGCTCACTTCTGGCACTTAGCTCAGCGTGATGCGCCTTTTCAAAATGCATAATCAGTTAGTGAGATGGAATGGGAGAGAGGTTGAGAACACATTTATGGTGAAAAAAAAATAAAGAAAGGGAGACTTTGAGTCTTTGACAGCTTAATTGTGCTCTATAAACAAAGTTTGTTACTTATAATCATGCACTAAACACTTAAAAACACATCGCTATGTGCTACATCTTTCTCAGACACATCTGCACACTTAATTAATTGACTGTGTAAATAATTTAAAATGTGTAGTCAGCCTCCCACAGAGAACATAGTGTATATTCTGAAACGAGCACCATCAGTGAGCACAGTACATTAAGTAGAATCTACCCTGAGGCGTGCAAAGATCCTTTCCTTCTTTGCTTTGCATTCCCCGATCTGCCAACAGATATGTTGAACAGTGGAAGGCGAAAATGACCCTGAGACCTCAGCTTGCTTTGTGTCCAGGAGTCACACTGATCCTATCTCAGTGTGTCACAATGCATTGGTTGTTGGGGAATGAATGTATTGTGGAGGACTGGCCCTGGTACGGTAGAATATACCCCACACATGAAGTCTGAAGCAGACGCTCAGGTACCAGTGCTGAGACATAGAAAGATATTCCTGAGATATTTATACACCTGGGGTTTAAAATTCAGGTTTTTCAGGGTCCATATGCTTTGCCATTTTTTATTAACAAGCAAGATGGGGGCCTTTAGCTAATCATACTTACACAAAGCCCACTGGTGTTTTCTTTTAGGAGACGACTAAAACAGTCAAACAAGGCGAGGTGGTGCCATAAGTATGCTATCAATTGTTCATTTTTAGTGTCCATCTTTTGTGTGACACTTAGGACAAGAGCTGCTTCCATTTTAGAAGATGCTAAATTTATATTTGTCCATGTTTATTTTCGATTAATTTCTCTTCAGACCTTCTGTAGCTGCAGTGTCACTTCACCTGTAGACAAATAAGCTTTCCACAAGTATGAAAGAGAGAAAGAGAGAGAGGGCAATGACCACACCCTCAACTGAGGTGTAAATAAATTGTTTATTGAATATGAAATGAGTCGTGACTGGCACCGAGGACAGGAAGGCGTTTACAGACATGTGACTGACATATGTTTGACATGTGGTCCTGCTCCTGAACTTCATCTTAAATAAACTCCAAGTAAAATTTACCCACAGTATGTGATATTACAGTACACCATAAACATATACAAAGCTAACTAAATGAAATGTCATTGGGTCTGGGGCTACCAATAATGATTATTATCATATTGATCATTCTGTTGATTATTTTCTCAATTAATTGATTCGTTGTTTGTTCTTTTAAATTTCTGAAAATAGTGGAAAATATTGGTCACTGTTTCCCAAAACCCAATGTGACATCCTCTAATGTCTTCTGTTGTCCCGACCAACAGTCCACAACCCAAAGATATTCAGTTTATTTCATAGACTAAAGAATTAGTTTGTGATGCTGAAATCAGAGAATTTGGACATTTTTCTTTAAAAAAAAGACTCAAAATGATTCATTGAATATTTAAATAGTTGACAATTAGTTTTCTGTTGGTCATCTAACTCATTAATCAACTAATCATTGCAGCTCTAATTAGTTCACACAGGCATCATTTCCACTGGGAATGTTGGGGACATGTCGAGGTTGAGGTTGATTTCTTTACTAAAATCTCTCTGAATATTGCCTTCTTATCGTCCAGCCAGCATGCTCAGAATGAGGGAAGAGAGTAGATGATAAAAATGTTATTGCCTTCAGTTATTACTGTGTGCTCTAAGCAATAAGCTTAACAAGTAGGAGCAAACAGTGCAGCAGGAGCTTTGCATGCTTTTTTTGTCCTGGGTTTTGCTTTTCAGGCTAATTACAGTCTGCCTTGCCTTATTGGTGGATTTTGTTGATTCTGTGTGCACTGTGTGAGAAAGACTGTGGGTATTACTCAGCAGGGCTGAAAAAAGCACTTCATCAATACTAGAATCAAGCACCAATCAAAGATAATGACATAAACCAGAGTGTTCCTTATAAATATGTATGCAATATTTGTGCCCCCCCACTTCTGAAACCAAACCCACTTTAAAACCAGGTGTTGAGGGTTGGTGCTTCAGGCATTGGTTTTCAAACAGTTTTTATATCCAGGTGCAGCCAATCTGGCCAATACAGCGAGAAACACAACAGCAAGGCAATACTATCAGGAACCATTGAAGCTGAGTTTGTTTAGTGCCGAGCACTACATACAAGAAATACATTATAAAGTCTTTGTCAAAGGATTAAATGGGATCACGGCACTGACCTTGAACATAAGCTCTTCTTCTGTCATATCCTGCACTTGGATATAGTTTGGCAGACAAACTTTTATCTTCACCACCACTATGTGGTTTCTCTTGTGTGAAGTTGTGAAGTGAACTAGCATGCCTCCCTGTACATCTGTCACAACAGATAGTATGGCACTGCACTCAGAAAGAAAATACATACCTTGTTTATGCCAAGCCTCTGTTGGTCGTGATGGTCCTGTGAATAACCCCCAACTGTACATACAGAGAGAAAGAGAGTTCCAGCAATAATATTTAGTTACCCTGTACACAGACTGACCTGTTTGAAATCTATCCTAGATACCATGAATAAATCGAATTTGCTGGCTGAGAATGAAAATGATTCGGTTACAGGGGCGGGTATTTGCCAGGCATAACATTATATTATAGACAGACAGAGGAAGAATCATAATAGGAAATGTAAAGTGGAAATGGAGAGAACAAGAAAAGGTTTTGTCTGAATGATGACTTAATATAAAACAACTCCTTTAATCTACATTTGGTTCTGTTCTACCCTCTTTTGCCTGCAGCCAGACAACTTTATTTTACTGGATCTTATGCTTTGTTAATCAATTAATCACAAAAAAGGATGTCATGAATGAGATGTTGTGGATAGCTTGACTCTGTTCAATACAGATCTCAACCTCTCTCAACCCAGATCATCAGATTTTACCATAAGAAAACCTGAAGAATATTCTTAGTCAGTGAAGAGCCGTGAAGGCAGACTGCAGGTCGATATAATATGAAATATTTACACTGCGTCTTGAGCAGTATGTGTACGTCACAATGTATAACTTGTGGTTTCAGACATATCGAATTGAACTCCTTTTAAAGTCCACAGGGTATGACCCATCTCAGACTTTTAAAACTTGAAGTGAGATAGTTTAAGACATGGTAGAAGGCTGTGAACATTGGTCATTAGCGCAGTATCTCTGGACTGAGTGCAATTTCAGGCAACATGGAGGGGATCAGATAGGACTTGGTTTAAATTCTTACCTCGTGTTGTGTGAGTGTTTGTAGCTCAGCATGTTACCATCTCCTCCACAGATGAGGAGACAGGTCTGGAGGTGCATCAGGTAACTCGCCCTCCAGGCTTTAACGCCAACAGGCGCCGCAGCAGAGCTGTGCTCTATCATCTGTCAGGACACCTGCAGAAACAAGACAAGAGCAAACTCAAGATCAACAATGTGAGTCTCTCTGTGTTTGTCTACACTCGTACATTGTGCAAAATAATTTATTTTCTCAGTGATTATACTGGTTTCATTGTAGCTGCATTGGTTCATATTTCATCTCATATTTTTGAAGTATTAGATTCTTGGTTTCACAAAGTGCCAGAAGGTGTATTGCATACCAGACTGGCCCCAGTTTGTGCCTCTCATGTATTCATTACTTTTTCTTTTGAGACTTTTTCACTGATTTTTATATTCAAGTCACAGAGTTAAGGATAAATATAGTACAAACCAAACTTTAAAAAACCCTAGAGGTTGTTTAACAACAAAGAACCTTTTTGAAGATATTTCCAGATTCTTCAAAGACTTTTATCCTGCTGAAATAAAAAGTTTTCAGTACATTAAAGGCATTTTTTTGTTCCCTAACTTTCTTAAACAGTGGTTTATGACCTACAGTATGGACTTGTATTTATGATACTGTATGATGCTCCAGCACACAACACACCACAGAGACCTCAGGGCTCTGTCCAGTCCTGTAGTACTTGTGTGTTCACTGCACTGTAGGTTTGCTGCAGCACACTCCCTGACAGATGGTATGAAGGTCATCGGAGTAGTTTGACTTTGGAGTAAAGATGTCTGTATTTAGCTAATATCAATCATAAAACAAAGATGCAGACCCATGCAGTTTGAATCCTGCACTTATTCAGGCTTTATATTAGGGATCATTATTTTTCCTTTTTTTTGAAAGGGGAATTAATATGTTTTTTAATTATTATTTATTAAAAATCAGTGAACATGGGATACAAAATTTAAAAAATATTTTAAAAATACAATCTGTTGAACAAACATTATTTAGTTTAACCTTATCTTGTACTGACTTTAGTGCATATTGAGAAGCTCATGTTATTGTCTTCACTTTCTATTAATGGGGACATTTTCTGAGCTGTGCTCATCACAAGCAGTGTGTTTCAACAGCAAACATAACTTATTCATGAGGACATGCTGTAAAATCTGGGTGAAAAAATACACATATTTTTCAGGGAAAATAAAGTTCTAAATTTTATACAGTATATACTGTAAAATGTGAAAGCAGATACCTAATTATACATTTCAATCTGATGTTCCCAACACATTAAGTATCATTGAAGTTAGGTGAACACACTTTGTTAAACTCTGCAACCTAACACACTTGAAATGAGTGAGACGTCATTTTTATGACTACACTGTTACATCAAATGAAAAATACTAAAAATCCTGAATATTTTTTTATATAGATTGTATTTTATCATTTATTTTACTTTAATTAATACACTGTAATTCAGCCTGCTACTTGCAATTGTTGGAAACCTTGAGACCTTCACTAGGATTTATATTACACTTCAGTTGGCTTGCACAATGCCTATCTGTGCAATATGAGTTTTTGATAATGCAGCTGCCAAATGGTCTTAAGATTCAAGTGGTTCAATAAGTGTGTGAAGGAGACTGTGTCTGTGTGTGCAGGTGTGTGTGTGTGTATGTGTGTGCAGGTGTGTGTGCGTGTGGCTGGGCACAGAGAAAGTGGCATGCAAACAGTGGAAACCTGGACTATGAGAAAGAGAGAGTGGTGTTAACATCTCTGCCTCTGTCATCCAATCCAGAACATGTTTGGAGAGAAGCCTCCAATCCCGGAGTACAAGGTAGCGGCCATACAGAAATCTCGCTTCATCCTGCTCCACTATGGGACCTTCAAGGCTGGCTGGGATTGGTTGATTCTGCTGGCAACCTTCTACGTGGCTGTCACCGTGCCCTATAACGTGTGCTTCACCGTGGTGGGAGGGCGAGATGAAGGGAGCAGCAGTGCCCCGCGAAGCCCACCAAGCGTCAGTGACATCCTTGTAGAGATCCTCTTTATTTTAGGTGAGAGAGCGCGCTGTATTTAGCTGACTCTAGAGGGTAGTCTTTAGTGGAAAGACGTGAGCCAATTAAATTCCCCTCATGATAAACACACTCCTAGAGGACACACCTGAGCATACATATTCAAGTTGATGCTGAAACTTGTTCAGTAACTTCAGTAATTAACAAGACTTAATGATTGCAACGATCTTCTATTTGTCCATTGCTGTATGAACCGCCCCTGATAGGAAGTCAGTAAAGCAGCGCAAGCTTTTAAATGAGAGGCTCATCAGTCACCACAAAAGTTTTGTTGAAGTTTTTAATGATGCATACGCAGCAGTGAAAGGATATGAGCCATTCACAACAGACCATTATGTCTCATTGCTTACTCATTTCCTAGAAAACAACAGGCCTCTTTGTCCCCAGCCTTGTCCGTCTAACTGTAGGAAATTTACATGAGTGCTCTTCAATGGACAATTTGCCTTAATGGAAAAAAGTGAACATAAACCCTCCATCAATAAACTTCTGCAATGAAATTATACTAGCCACCCGCAGTTAAATGGATGACTCCTGTCAGTCGATATCCCATTTGTTAGAACTAATAGGGCAGCGCGTTTATCAATACATTCACCCAGTCCACAATAGTGGATTGAATTTGTTCATTTCTGTTAATAAGATGCTTTTCATGAATTAACAACATCCTCAAGACAGGAATAGCAGGTTTCAAAGAGCTGCACTGGAGGTCTTGCATGTTTTAGCCCTTTAACTACAAATGCATACACTGTCTTACATCACAGCTTTATTTTCTACTTTTCGGGCAGACTTTGGTTTCTGTGCATTTAAGGGCAATATTAGCCTCAAAACCTGATTTAGATAAGAATTTATCACAATGAAAAGTTTTGTTACCTTCATTTTTCTGCCAATGGAGCATTATTTTTGCATGTAAAACAGATGTGAGCAGGGTTCATTTAGAAAGTTAGTCAAAAGCATTGCATTTACAAGCTGTGTGGTCAAAAATCAGACCTGGAAAACAACCAGTAACCAAGTCCACATAAATCATCATCTTCATCACACATCATCTTTAAAGCTTAGTCGTTTTCTTGAGTTAAACTGAAGCATTTCACTCTCAGGTGTCAGATGTCAGAGTGTCCTTGAATGCACCAACAATGTTGGTTAAAATGGTCCCTGCTTGTAGTCCTTTACAAGTTTGAAACCTAATTTTCACTGTTATGGATCACTGTCAGTTGTAGTGAATAAATGGAAACCAGCGGCTCGCTGGAAGGTATTGAATTAATCAATAAACTGATTTTGTGCTTTGAAAATGATCACTAATGTAAATCAAACACAATTTTTGATGAAGGCCCTGAGAGGTCCAAACCTGTCAGATCTTTAAACCAATGTGCCTGACTAAATAAAGTCTATTGATATAATATTTTTCCATGCGCTGACCAAAGTGCCTGAAGAATGTTTTCATTTCTGTGAACACTTTTAAAAGCACATGAAGGTTCCTTAGACTTACTCCATGTGAAAATTAGCACTTATTGGAGAAACATAATTTTGATCGTTAAAACATACAGAACCACTGCTATTGTCTTCTTAGTATAAAAGTAAAGGATAACACTAATAGAGTCAGTTTGTAGTTACCAGTTTAGTTACTGTCAGTTATAGAATTTAACATTAGTTCATTTATTTACAATATATATCTTCTTGGTTTCACAACATTTCTATAGGATTTGCTGATGTTTTTTTTTCCTCAACTCATTATTTGGAGTGACTTCCATGTGATTCATTGAATAACCATTGTTCTATATGTTATTCATAGCTGTGTAATTATCATGTAACAGTAATTTTGTCAATGACACTTGTGCTGTCACGTTGGTAATTCCTGCTGTTGTTGTTGTCCTCTGCAGACATATTGCTGAACTTTCGAACTACTTTTGTGAGCACGTCGGGTCAGGTAGTGTACGACGCCCGCTCCATCTGCGTTCACTACGTTACCACCTGGCTCTTTGTCGATCTCATTGCCGCCCTGCCCTTTGACCTGCTGTATGCTTTCAACGTCAGCGTGGTGAGTCTCCTCTGTGTGTGTGTTATTGCGTGTTCATCTGTGGACATTTGTGTGTATGTATTGCTGTAACAAAGAGTATGGCAGACTGATCTGTGTGATAAATCCGACCAATTAACTTTTAAATCAAAGAAAGAACAAGACTTGAATGTTGACATATTCTCTGTCTCCTCTCCTGCATTCATTTTACACACTAACACATTGATGGCAATGAGCCAACTTTGGAAAATGAGAACAGAAATGTATAATGTCATAGGCTCCCATGTGGATTTATTAGATCAACATTTCATCCAAACTCCTGCTCATCAGACAAACAAATGGCAGAGAGCCAAGCTGATGTTAGTGCACATACTGCAAGTCTAATTGATTTGTATCTCCATGCTCAGAATGTTGAGAGACTGAAAGACTCATTTAGAGTAAAATTCAAATTTGGAGTCATTTGAGAAATGTTTGCTTTCATATGAAGAATAAATTAAAGATCCATCTTTTCAACTACAAATTATGAATAGAACACAATGAAAGAAAGGAAAACTGGGTAATTTAGATCCATGGGTGTAAAAATGTTAGCACTTTTGCAGAGTGGTAAGTTAGTACACTTCAAGGATTACTCCAGTGTATAAACTCCTTCTAAGTTATTATTATGCTTTGCCTGAACGGGTATGGTATGTACTGTATCTGTGCAGTACTTTGGGGTCCACCTGTTGAAGACGGTTCGGTTGCTTCGGTTACTGCGGCTGCTGCAGAAGCTGGAGCGCTACTCCCAGTACAGCGCTGTGGTCCTGACCCTGCTGATGTCCATGTTTGCCCTGCTGGCCCACTGGATGGCGTGTGTCTGGTACTTCATAGGTCGCAGGGAGATTGAAAGTCCTGGCTCCTGGGATATTGGTTAGTACACACTCTTTTTTTTCCACCCACAAAGACAGACTTTAATCAGTGTAGCTACTTTAAAGGATTGGCTCACAATTTTTCAAGTCTGCCCTAAATCAATAGTCAGGCTCCCAAATGAACACTGACACATGCTTTTCTTGCTGTTATCATTCCTTCCGTTCATACTGGCCATTAAGAGATCCCTTCATAATGCACTTACAATGTAAGTGATAGGGGACAAAATCCACAGTCCTCCTTATGTGCACAAGTACATTTAAAAGTTTATTTGAAACTAAGAGAAGGAAATTTTTACTAAAAAGACTGTAACTGTGAAAGCTATCCACATTATTTGACTGATTTCTGAAGCCTTATATTATCTTCATAAACTTTTAAATACATTTTTTCCAACACTGTGGATTTTGGCCCCCATTACTTACATTGTAAGCACATCTGAAGGGTATCTTTAATAGCCAGTATCAACAGGAGGAATGATTACAGCAACCAAAACCTGTTTCAACGTTCAAATGGACACCTGACTGTTGCTTCAAGAAAGACTTAAAAAAATGTGAACTTATCCTTTAATAAAGCCAAATAAAATGTCCCCATTAGGTATTTACAGTAAACTGTGCACTCCTCAAAGGTAAATTTAGTTTCTGTGGGGTTAGAGTGGTGGAAAAATACTCCCTGGAGCAACTTTATGGTCCATTTCTCTGGGTAGAGAGCTTTTAGTGTACAGTTTTTTATTTCAGTCAAGCTTCTAATTGTCACTGTGCATGCACTGTGCAGTAAATAACCTGCCAGTTCCCGACACCAGAATTTCATTTGGGCAAATTGAGCAAATCTTCAGCATCACAGTTAGATAGGATACTCTATCACTCTTCTCAATTATACTGCAAACTCTGTCCTTAGGAAATCATTTCAGGGTTCCCAAATGCAGATTAAATGAGATCTTATTTTATTGCAGCCCCTACTTTATGGTTTACACTGATGTGATGGGTAGATTTTAACATAAAAATCTTGCCTAATGCTGCTTTAACTATTTGCACATTCACCTCCCCTGTCTCGCTTGAAAGAGTGATTGAAAATGACACCTATCTAACCCTATGCAAAGTGGTGTCAGTAATTTTGTATCCACAACACAGGCACAGAAGCAGTTACGTGGAGAGACAGCCCCTACGTGTCTCAATTTTCAGCACAAATGATGCTTTTATAAGACGCCGCTTTGTTGATATTCCATGAGTTCCCCTGGGGTCAGCTGAGAAAATCCACGTGTAAATCTGTACTCTCGGTTTAGAAATCTGTGCACATGGTTTATAAAACATGCTCTCAGATTCATAATTCATGCTCTCAAATTACAAACTATGTTATCGTTTAAAATTATAAAAACTCTGAAACAATAACAATAATTAAATACAATTTAATCAAATTAGCCCATGGAGTAATCTAACATATGTGCATTTATGAAAATGTCATATATGTCATGTATGTTCATACTATATGCTGGAATCACATATATGACATATATTGGAATGCCATATATATCCATATACAACGCTGGAAGTTGTTCTGAATCATCACCTTTATCCTATGATGAAACATTTCTATCCTGATGGGAGTGGTCTCTTCCAGGATGACAATGCTCCAATTCACAGGATACGAGGGGTCACTGAATGATTTGATGAGTATGAAAATGATGTGAATCATATGCTATGGCCTTTACAGTCACCAGATCTCAACCCAGTTGAACACCTATGGTGGATTTTGGGCCAACGTGTCAGACAGCGCTCTACCATCTTCAAAACACCAAATGAGGGAATATCCTTCTGAAGAATGCTATTCATCCCTCCAGTAGAGTTCAGAGATTTGTTGAACTAAATCAAAATTGGAACTTAATTTATAATTCAAGGGCACGGTTTACAAATCCGTGGGCATGGATTCATAATTCAAGGGCATGGATTATGAATCTGAGGGCACAGTTTATAAATCATGTGCACAGACTTTCTAAATGGAGAGTACAGATTTACACACAGATCTTTTTTTTTCCTCAGCTGACCCCAGGGGGGCTCCGTACACAAGCATCTCTCAGCAGAGAATCTCAAATCCTGCGGGTGTCATAAAACCCAGGCATACAACCTGATAAACCTGTAAACACAAACAAACAGGCAGTTTCCAAGGGAGCAAACTTTAATCCTTTTGACTGTGAACTTGGGCGAAGATCAACATCAGTATCTGTGTGTCTTTCATTTTATTATACCTAAGTATCACACAAGCACACACCCACAGACACACAAGCATGCCCTTGAGTCAAACAATAAACTGCAAATGAGCGTGTTTGTGAAGCTATGGATGTCAGGGATATATCTTTTCTGTTTTCTATTTTCATTGAAGTCTTACTCGTTTTCTCACACTTGCGGTCGCCTTCTCCTTCTATCCATCCTTCCCTCCCTCTCTCTCTCTCTATCGCTCTCTCATTGATTTGTACCAACCTACCTATCATTATCCTTTCAGCAAACCACATAATGACAGACAGTAACACTGCCGTCAATTCTTGTCAGCTGTCCCTCAATTTACTATTCAGGCAGACAGAGTGAAACCAAAACAAAACAAACAAAAGCCCTGCTGCAGTCTGACCTTGCTGTGACACCAGCTGTGATTTACAATTGAGGTCTGATGTCTGCATGTACATTTGTAGTACTGTGGCTGTCAAGTCAGTCAATTGGCCTCTTCGTGGGAGAGCTACAGTTTTTGTCTGCAGGGCTTTCAATAATTCAAGGCCACAGCCATCCCTACAACCCCTCACAGAGCTGTTTTCATCGCACACACACACAGACACACACAAACACACACACAAGGACAGATCATATGTTTTTTTGAAGGGACGTTTTAATGCATGATGCAAGGTTTGCTACTCATCTTGCCAGTTTTTTTTTACTTGAGACACCTGTTAGTCAAGCAATAGTAATCCTAAATGTACAGTATCCCTCTTTGATTTTTACATTAGAAAAAATATCAAACATCCATTAGAGGAAGTGCATCTTAAGGGATAAGGTTTGTAATATTCTATATTTTTCTTACTGTCAACAAACCATGAAAAGACAGAAGCTCACAGGGTGTTAGTCCATCTCTCAATAGTTTCCAACTACCCTACACTGTCTGCGGCACTCAGCCCCAAGCTCACTAGTTCCTACTGAGGATGTAAATCTTTAAAAATTGGTCACAGAGAAATAGTTCCTTTTTTCAAAAAGGTTTAGAAATTTCCTTAAGCAGTTGAGCGCTGTAGCTTTTAGCAAACATTACTCAACAGTGGTAAATAGTGCATTTGTTGGGGACTGTTGTCATGTGTGGATTAATACACACATTTGGTTCATTACTGAGTATTTACGGCAGCAGGAGTGTGTGCAACGGACTCAAAATAAACTATCACCAGCGTTGTCCTTTAAGATCCTGGTCTCAACAGTCAGTCATGGTGGTTACCTTGTTGTCAGCAGAGGGCCACCCAGCTAGTAGTTTTGTTTTAACAGGAAATATTTAACAGAGGTAAACAGCAATGACAGTAGCACTCAGTGTTATCAGCCATGGAGCCGAATTGGCTTTTTAAATCATAAAGCTGTGTGCTTTTCTCTGTGGAGGCTGTCAGCAGACAAGCACACATGAGGCTAGTTAAACCTTCCAATGCTGCTTAATAGGACAAATGTCTCATCTGAAACCAATTTAACTCCTCATGTTGCTCATGCTGGTCTATGAATTGTCCGTGCTTGTCCATAATGATTTGCTTTTGTGGACTGAATGTCATCTGTCTTTTTCGTGTAAAAAGCAATGTCAGATTAAAATGTATGGTGGTGCTGGAAGCTTAGAGATGCATTAGCAGAACAAAGTTTGCTAATAAGACATATTTGTACCATTAACCCCGTTTCACAACGGATTGCAAACCATGCCTCTTCACTGAAGCAGAATAGGGTTTTATGAAACTGGATTGTGTGATACAACTAATACCATCAGAAGTCAGCACTGTCAAGATGTTTTGCTATTGACAAATGTCTCAAATTTGCATGTCAAAGTTCACCAACATTGAACTCTACATGAAACAGTTGCTAACATGATTTTGGTGCTGCATCATAGAGAGTATTATTATTTTTTCCATGATATGTTGATAATAGTCACTAACTATCTATATAAAGAAGAGATTACAGAGTGTTGGCAGTACATGCTGCTAGATCATTGGTCTCCCTCTAAGGTTTCTGTCCACCACATACAATCACAGAAGGCCAGAAACATCCCACCCACATCTCTTCCAGGAGTTTAAGTGGCTGATGTCTTTGCTGCCTCACTAGTAGTGGTGTTTGTTTATAGAAAATATTTATTGCAATACAGTACTGTGCAAAAGTTTTAGGCACTAAAAGTAAAGTGAGGATTCTTTCAAAAATAATGCCATTGATAGTTTTATTAATTTATCAGTTAACTTCATACAAAGTTCAGTAAACAGAGGAAACCCAAAATCAAATCAATATTTGCTGTGAGCAGCTTTGCCTTTAAAACAGCAGCAGTTCTCCTCGGTACACCTGCACACAGTTTTTCAAGGTTGTTTCAAGTATCTTGGAGAAGTTGCCACAGTTCTTCTGTTGAATTCAGCGTCTCGGTTGTTTCTGTCTCTTCGTGTAATCCCAGACTGACTCCATGATGTTGAGATCAGGGCTCTGTGGGGACCAAACCATGTGTTGCAAGACTTCTTGTTCTTCTTGTTGGTGTAGATAGTTCTCTATGACTCTGTACGTATGTTTGGGGTCATTGTCATGCTGCAGAATCAATTTGTGACAGATCAAACGCCTCCCTAATGGTATTGCATTATGGATAAGAATCTAAACAGCTAAAGTACCTAAACCTTTTGTACAGTACTGTACATGTGGTTGCTCTTCAACATATAGTTAATTCACCCCTGCGGATTAATAAAGCAACTGAGTTGAATTTAAGTGAACTGAAAAATCAGAACAGATTTAATAAGTTTAAACTAGCAAAGACTAACATAGACAACTGAATCTACTGATTGCGGTGGTTTAATTGCAATTATTTGATTTCATTCCAAAATTTTCCTGTTTTAAAAGAGTACTACACCAATTTAGCGTTGCATTCCTGTAACAGTCAATAACAAAATCAATGTAGTAGAACCATATATATATGTCTTTTTTATTCAATGCATTCTTCTTCCATGTCAAAATCTGACACCCGCATTGCCCACAGCGTAACTCGACGTCAAACAGTTCAGTTGGGTATTCTGATGTGTTATACTAGCAGTAGCTTATGCAGCCTTGAGATGAGGCAGAAATAAGGAGCAGTCTGCAGAGATCTGGTAAGCTCACCTCTGTCAAAAACTACATCCCCAGATTTTCTACACAGCTCCCTCTAGAGCCACTAAAGGCTTTATACAACTTTTTGATGGGAGCAGGAGTTCAGAACCATGGACAGCTCACAAGTGAGTTCAGTCAGTTTAAGCACTCAGGGGAGAGATCAGCACCTTGGACAGGGGCAGAGAGGCTGCAAAGGAACGCTGTGTACAGTTTTTACCAAAAACTATAAAGTTTACTTGGACATATAAAGACAGTAATATGGTTCAAGAAAATGTATTTCTAGTTTACCACTAACACAAACAATACATGACAAATTAATTGAGTTAAACCATACGAATACTGTCACATTACATTAAAAAAAAAATCCTGCCCTTTCACAGCTAAACAGTCACACACTGAAACCAGAAACAGAAACAGACATCTGCCTTGTCTTCTCCAGAGATGCAGACTTCATTATTGTGGTGCTACCATAACATCAGTAATGTCATCCACATTTTATTATGCAACACAAGACAAAAAAAAAAAGTTTATGTTTTCCGATTTTGATCCGAATGCATGGACATACATGGAATGTATCGTCTTAATCAGGTCCAAATTTCCTCAACATGGCAAAGGTTAAGTTGTACTAATGACAAAGTAATTAGGAAACTACTCAGGTGTTAAATCCTCTAATGTTGTTAGTTTAGCTGCTTGACTGGGACTCTGCTCAGAGCGCGATTGTCACTTCTGCTTAATTATGCTGGCAGGCTGGTCTCACTGTCTGGGAGCATAAGCATACACACATACACACACAATCACACACACACAGGGTCAAAGCTACTTGCCTGAAGCATGTGATGCCGGAGATCAATGAATGGATGCATCCATATTGTATTATTCATATTCCCTCTCTTGCTATCTCTCTTTTTCTGATTCTGCTTTCAGAGGCTCAGCTGGGTTTCACCACTCTATACAACCTCTAACACACACTGCCTCTCAATAATTTATCCTTTCTCCTATATCTTCCTACTTTCTGTCCTTTCTCCTTCTTCCAAAATGAAGCACATTTATTTTTCAATGCCTCTTTTTATTATTCTTATTAATTGTAATTAGAGGGCTTGTTTGCACTTTTGGAGTCATGGTTTTTGATTTGTTTATTTTGTGGTGTAAGAAGAGAAGGATGTACATGTTCTGGTGAACTTGATGAGCAGAAGGAGTAAAGTGTGTAGTGTGGGATCCACAGATCCAGGGCAGGTGTTACAGGGACTGATGATAGCTTGCCTCAGTTTAAGATGCCTGTTGCCAAAAAGTGGACAGTACAGGACATATTCAGCTATGAACGGACTTTGTGTGCAGAGGGAGATGATACAGAATGAAGACATCTATTTAATTTATGGGTAACACTTTACTTTAAGTCCCTCTATCTAGAATTTATAAGCAGATAATGAATGACAACATAGTAAAACACAGTTGTAATAATATTGCTGACAAATACTATACATTAATAAACAGAATGAGAGAATGTCCTTATATCTGCTTATAACTACATTATAGTGTGTTATAAACCATTTGTTAAAGTAAAGTGTTACTTATATATCTTCAATGATAAAATAGGTAAAATACATTACATTTTAGGAGTTACTAAAGAATTTTTTTAAATGCATCTCTCTCTCTCTCTCTCTCTCTCTGACTCTCTCTCTCTCTCTCTCTCTCTGACTCTCTCTCTCTCTCTCTCTCTCTCTCTCTCTCTCTCTCTCTCTCTCTCTCTCTCTCAGGTTGGCTCCATGAGCTGGCCAAGCGTCTGGGTAACCCCTACTTCCTGTCCCCCCTGACAACGCTGGTCCACACCACAGTCAGCAGCCTCCCAGCCAACAGCAGCCAGTGGAACGTGTCAGGGTCAGAGTTCGGGGGGCATGGCTCCTGGAATTCCAGCCAATATTACGGAAACATGTCGGGGGGCGAGGCCATGTCAGGGACGGACACCGGGGGTGGGGGCGGGAGTGGGAGTCTCAGGGTGCTGGGTGGGGGCCCGTCAATGCGTAGCAGCTATGTGACATCACTCTACTTTGCTCTGAGCAGCCTGACCAGTGTGGGATTTGGAAATGTGTCTGCCAACACGGACTCAGAGAAGATCTTCTCCATCTGCACCATGCTCATAGGAGGTGAGAAACATGTGCGTGTGTGTGTGTATGTGTAAACCCTCTTCCCTCTTTGTTCCTGCACTTTGTATGCACGTTACTGTTTCCTCTAAGGGTGTGAAGCACTGCTTCTCCTCTCAGTCTTAAGTACTCACTCAGCTCATTATCTAGTGCCAGTGAGATATCAACACACAGCTGAGCACATTTTGTTCTGTCCCTCGCTCTTTTCTCATATTTTAACAAACAATAGACCCGTGCACACTTGTATACAAAAACATCCATTCACCATCTCATTTGTCTCACTCTCTTGATTGAGGGGTTTCATTGTGTATTGTTTTTGCATTAGTTTAGGTCATGAGACAAGTAATTAGTTTTTGATACATGCAGGATTTATCTAAAACATTTCTTAGCTTTGCAACACAGGATGTTTTCAACACTTTCTATTATTAAAGTAACAGACATACAGGATTGTGTGTCCTTGTTTTCTCATTATAAAATGGTACATTGCGCAAATTTTACAAACACAGATGGCTACATCCTCCAGAATATGACCTTGTATCAGCAAAGACCTAGTCAGTAACAATACCATTCGGTAATGGAGTTTTCTTCAAACCTGAGGTAAGACTTTTGAAAGTGGGTTCTGATGCATTTACTCAAAACTCAAAAAGCAATATACATTAACATCAGTGGAAGAGAGTCAGTAAAATGCTTGAATAGGTATTTGCCACACATTAATTCATATATAGCCTACAATTTAGCAACCTGTGTACAGAGGATATATTTTGTATGAGCTCAGGTTCTTTGATCCATGAGTGGGAGCAGCGAGCATCTTTTCATACAAACACCCCTCATTTTTAAAGATAATTAAATATATGAATGAATTTTGTCATGAAACAGAAGATTAATGGAAGAAATCGGAAAAAGACATTCTACTCTGTCTTTCTCACTCTGCGACTGAGCAGACCTGACAGTCCATTATGGCAACATATTACTATAATCAAGTGAAGTGAATGATATTGCTTTGATGCAAAATATTGCTGATTGATTTTATATGACAATTAAAATATAAATGTGCACTGCAGTAGCTACAGTCATTGAGGCTATAAACAAAATAAAGCCTAATGGCTTATTTCCAATGTGGTCCTCAAACACAAATAAGCACACAAATGCATCTGCATGTTCAAAGCTCTCTTCATAATATAAAACATAGATTACAAATGATTGAAAAACCTTTCTGAATTTACTCCCTGGCTGTCATTAACCAGGCTTGTGGGGGAAATATTCCACAGTATGGCAACAGAATGAAAAAAATATGTTTTTGTGTTTTGATTAAAACAGATTTTTGTTGAGTGACCTCTTGTGAAATAGCTGAGTGTCTCTAATTACTGAAAAGTAGTTTCCTAAATACATCAGGAGCACCCTCTTAATTGTCCCAAAGTACCTATATCGTCTCCATGTGGATGGAGTTAAATTACCCTTTTTTAACAACCTTTGTGCCTTTTGCCTTATTTTTAATGAGTTGAAATAATATTCTGCCAGTCTTTGGAAATAATAAGTTGGATAAATAGAGTATCTATTGGTGCTTTACACAAGCATGAAAGATGTGTTGGATACATACAGTACATACAGTCCTACTTACTGAGCTCTAATGCACATAGATTCTGATATGGACAGAAGGGACATGCAAAAGATGGAGGACATCATCAAGCATCAATGACAGCTCAGCTAATGTGTGTAATCAAAGCAAAGATCATTTTTGACATCAGTAACATGTAGCATTAAGAACATCACCCCCCTCCCGTCTTGGATCAAAGTGAGTGGATCAGGAGTGGAGTTGTTATTGTAAGGGTCATTATAACTTGGACGTTACTGATTAGGTAAATTATCTGCAGCTTGTCCAGTTGTTTAGTTTATTTGTGAAAGCCATGCATCATTTTATCAGGAGAATCCTGGTAGCAGCAGTTTGACCAGAGCTGCGATATCCGCCATTGGCCTTAAGTTCATTTCAACATTTAAAAATATATAAAATGGGAGAGTTTTTGGATGACTTGAAGATAGATTGGAGCATAACTTTACTAGCCCAAATCAACAGATTGAACGAGCAGACAGAGTGATAGAATCTCAGGTAAGGTATAAAAAGGTTTGAAAATTGTGAATATTGTTTTAAAATTACAATAAAAAAAATAAAAAATAACAAAACAAGTGTTTTTATATGCAAGTTTTATACCAACATACTGTACATTCAATAATGACAGCTAAGTGTTTTTCAAAGTCAAGCTTTTTGTGTTTCTCTGTGTTTTTGTGTGTATATGAAAGAGAAAAATAGATAGAAAGCAAGTGTACACACACACAACTGTGTATATTGTAAAAAAAAAAAGTCCTTACCAAAGTCAAAACCAAACCTACGCTCTTGCTGATGCATATACAATCAAGAGAGCTGAATGTTCAGGATGAAAGCAATAAATGAAGAAATGAGAAAGAAAGGCAGGATTTGAAAGGTTTATGTGGTGAGAGAAATGCAGAGATTTATGGTCAGAGGAAGCAATGGTTTGTAGGGATGTCTCAGGCTTCAGTGCACATTAAGTGGGCAGTAAGAGACCATACAAATACACACACACACACACACACACACACACACACACACACACACACACACACACACACACAGATGTTCACTATTAAACTTGTGAGGACATTGTATTGACTTGCATCTATTCCTTGGTGGCTAACTTTAACCAGAACTACCCACATGCAGTGATGTGGGCTCACATGTGATGATGTGAACAGAAACATTACACACTGCAGACAATAGATACCATCTGTTGTCAACATTTCTTGCATGAAACAATAATACAGTCTGCAGTTTTCAAGTGAAAGGTGCTAATGTGCCTGAATCTGTGCCATAGCCCTTTAAATGTTAAAGGGCTCCTATTATGCTCTTCCTTATTTTCCGTCATATATATAATGTTGCAATGATATTCATGTTGTAGAAATAATCTCTGTGAGCAAAAAGCACCAGTTTCAGACTGCTCTGGACACTCTGTCAGTTTCCAACAGTTTTTTCTACTTTCAGCGTGAGCTGATGTCATCTAGTGACTGATTTCGTTATATGGTCATCTGCTCCAGGCAGAGCGCCCACAAGTGCTCCAGTGTTAGTGCTGGAGTTCACTGCTACGCTCCAATAACATTATGGAATTTTGCCACTGTTTTGGGGGTAGTCACGCCGAGCCATGACTCGAGTTGAGCTGGCACACTCTGAGTGCATAATAATAATCAGGGCTGAAAATAGTTCACAACAAATGCACTGTTTACTTCCATTAGTAAGAGTAGAGTGAGATGTATTAAAAACTACAGTGCCAAGCTGTTTTAGGAAATTACTGAACCTTTTTCTAAAAAAAATAAACTATATTGTTATCATTTTTTAAAGATTTACATGGGTTCAGGGCCGAGTGCCAGAGACAGGGGAGGGAAATCAAAAAATATTGAGATATTAATGCATTTTTGGTTTTGGTCTTACATGGGATTTGTTGACAATAAGAAAAACACAGAATAACATCAGCTTCATCTATTAGTAAAATTTGGGTTTTGGAATGAGTATAGGTGTTACCTTTGTGTTGTATTGAGTTTTAATAACTTTGCACTGGCAGTGATGTGTGTATAATTATGGTCCTCTAAAGTTAAAAAGGGAGACAAGAGAAAAGGGAAGAGATGACATGACTTAATGAATCCCTCTGAATTTTATCCTACTGAGTTTGGAGTTCTCTAGTGGTCATCTGCCCTAAAGCAGTAACAGACAGATATTTATACATTTTTACACCAGAGTTTTCCAAAAATGTGAGTTTGGTCGCTCCGCCTGAGGGAGCAGTCATCCTAAGATAATGTCATTAGTCTGGGTTTCAGTGGACTGTGTAAGTGTCCTGTAGTCTAAACGCTGTTTCAGCGGCTTTTCTACTCGAGCAAGAATTAAATTTAGAGAGAGGGAAACTGCTATGCAGTACACTCAGGAAAGTGCATTATAAAATAGACAGCCCCAGTCATCACTTGGTGATATGTGGTTAGCTGTTCAAATTCAGCACAAACCTGACTGTGGAACTGTTTAATAAAAATGAATGTCACAACCACACAAGAATCATTGCTCATACTGGGATTAGAGTTGTTTTGGGTTTTAGAATAATAATTTAGTTGTCCTCATAAGTGTTTTGTTCACTAGTAAACAACATTTGAATTATTTTTATTTCAGCAGTGTATTACTGCCATTGGTGGAAGCAGTAATCCACTTGAGGCAGTGCTTTACAGTGGTTTTAGAGCAGCTAAGTCGTTTTAAGCTCTGTCCTTTTTAACTTCTTGGGGCTTATAAAGACTTCCAACAAAGCTTCCCGCTGTGCAGAAGCATTATGGGATTTTCCTGTGGGCCATTGTAGACATTAAACCTTAAAACATAAAAACATTAAAGTAACAGTAATTAAATCTGCATCATACTAAAAAACACAGCACCATAAAGAAACCTTTCCTCTGTCTTATCAGCACTGATGCATGCAGTGGTGTTTGGTAACGTGACGGCCATCATCCAGAGAATGTACTCACGTCGTTCGCTCTACCACACCCGCACCAAGGACCTGAAAGACTTCATCAGGGTCCATCGGCTGCCCAAGGCCTTGGAGCAGCGCATGCTGGAGTGTTTCCAGACTACCTGGTCGGTCAATAATGGAATAGACGTCAATGAGGTGAGTTATGATGAAATGTTAGGACTTATGATGAAATGTTTATACCGATTCTATCTTCAAATTAAAACCTTACACCTGCATTAACATGAAGGTCATTTTACTTAAAATGCCATTAAAAAGAAATAGAAACAATATTTTGTTGGGGGGGGGCGTTGTTTCCTGAAGGTTTGAGATTGTATGTGTTGCTTGTAAGCAAGAAACACCCTGATTACTCACCGGAAAACCTTGCTGTTTTTCATTTTTCAGCATTTCCTGCATTCACTAGAAAATAGATCAATAAAAAACATTGATCCCACCTGGGGTAATTGGAAAAACATGCCAAACTGTCCCTATAAGGCAGTGGATCCTATATGTTTTCTGAAACATCCCAGTTTGGAAGCTGATTTTTATTCAAATAATAACATTACCATGAGCATGGCCTCCCACAATGTTTATCTTTACTTCTTTTGTGCAAATGAATGCATGTGTGTTATATGGAGCGGAGCAGGTGGACCCAAATGCAGGAGACCGTAGGCAGAGCAAAGCTGAAGAATAATGCCTTTATTCCAGGCTCAGGTACAGGCAAAGTAAAACTGAATATAATTGAACAAACAGAGCAGAACAAACTGAACAGAACAAAGGATCCAACAACATGAAACTGAAAACCAGCACTTAAATACAAACTAAACTGACAAAGGGATGAGGTGCAGGTGGAACAGAAGAACAGGAAAGGAACTAATAGGCTGGGGAAGACACAGGGAGCAGAGCAGGGTTAACAAGACTAATGTAGGGCAGGTGTGGAGGGAGAGTGTGAAGGGAAAAGCAGGCTGGGGTCACAGGAGGAAAAACACAGAGGGAACTAAAAACCCAGAAACAAAATCCTCTCTACAGTACCTCACACTAACATTTTAAACCTTCAAACATACATGTGAAACCAACATAAGAAACAACAAAAGTCTGACAGATTGTTGAACCATTTTAGCATTTTAGATATTTACAGAACATCACCCTTCTGTCCACCTACAGATACCCCTTCAATCTATCCATGAATGTCGATAGCAAACAGATCAATAATCACAAAGGGCATCTTTGGCAATGTAAGATCACAACACAGGATTAAACAGTCAGTTCATCTTAATATTCAAAGTATCTGTCCTTGTCCCACTCAGTCAAGACTTAACATCACAGGGAACAAAAAGCTGAGGGTCTCTGGTAGACTGGTGGATAATGGCAGCTAAGGAACATAGAGCCAGCAACATTTATACAGTGAAAAAAAAAGGTTTATTTGGCTTTAATTCATTTTTCCTGGTCATGTGAGGTCATGCAGTGACTCTGTTCCCCAGTTTGGGAATCACTGCTTTAAGGTGGCTGAAGATGACAGAGTTTCTGTGAAAAGAAATGTTAAATGTGAACCTGCTCTGTCTTTACAGCTACTGAAGGACTTCCCAGATGAGCTGAGGGCAGACATCGCCATGCATCTGAACAAGGAGCTGCTTCAGCTGCCCCTGTTCGAGTCAGCCAGCAGGGGCTGCCTGCGCTCCCTCTCCCTCATCATCAAAACCTCTTTCTGTGCCCCGGGAGAGTTCCTAATCCGGCAGGGAGACGCACTACAGGCCATCTACTTCGTCTGCTCTGGGTCCATGGAGGTCCTGAAAGACAACACTGTGCTGGCCATACTGGGTAAGTCAGTGGGACCAGGAGTTAGTTACAGGCAGCAATGTTCATGTTCATTTGAATGTTGTGGTTCCTCAAAAAAGACAAAGTTTTCCCTCTGCTGAGGTTTTGAGATATCTAAGATTTACAAATAGCCATAAAGGGGATGCAAGCAACTATTTCCGTAGTTAGATTTATATCTATTATAGTCATTTGATTACTTTTATTTTTTCTAATATAATACAGAATTGTGTCTAAATTGTACCCAGAGGATAATAGAATATTGTGGAATTTGTTTAAAAACGGCATCTGCTGACAATGTGTCTGTGTATTTAGTCTGGTGGAGTGGGTCCTTGGAAATAACTCAAACAACATATTTGCTCCCACTTGTGTTTTTTTCCTTCAATATTCAAGCTATTTTTCTATTTTTTTACCCAAATTACCTCAGTCTATATTCAAATTAATGGTGAGACGGGAACAAAAACTGCTAATGAAGCGGCTTTAGTTGAAAATCCAGAGCTATTTGATTTGTTTACTGTCCGATTGCAGAATTACATTCTGGTTACCTAATTAGACTAAAATGCAACAGGGGTAGCCTATTATTTGAAGGAAATAATGTGTAATAGATTTGGATGAAAACGACACAGCAATCCCACAGTTTGACAATTACCTGTCAGTCTGAGATTTAATGAGAGGATTTGGTATGATCGTGATCTGCACTGTGTTGCATAGTTAATGAAAGGGAGAATTGTTCATTTGAAGAACGCTGTGATAAGAGCCGGGCGAATATGTCTATTTCATATCAAATGCTGTTAAGGGAAGTACAGACTTGAGGTCTTTAGAGAAAAAAAGAGCGACAGATCATCTCTCATTTCAGTGATTACAGTTAAAATAATTTCACAGTACTGCGTTTGGTTTCATCCAATCAGACATGCAGAGCAACTTGATCTGGATTCAAGTGGAAATTAAGGTTGATGAAGGAGACAAAGGAAAGAAGGAGGAAGGCAGGACAGAAAGACAAATGTGATATGTGTGTTTCTGTGTATGTGTATGTGTGTGTGTGTGTCTGTGTATAGTTGTATGTATATGTATGTGTGTGTGTGACACTGAAACAACAGGGAAGGCAGGGCTGAGAGACAGCTGATAAAGAGCTGCTGTTTGTGCTCTGCTGCTTTAGTTATCACCATGCGTGGCACACACACACAGTCACGGCTTCCCACAGTGTTAAGCCTGTGAGATATAATTCTTCTGTCCATTGTGAATAGAGATGCAGGAAGTCTTTCTATCAGACCTGACATATGTCAGGGTTGTATAGACACTGACAAAGAGATGAATGAATTAGGTTGCTCGATCACTTCTGTTTCCTATTTCTCCTACAGATGGACAAAGCGGCATTCCAATTTTTGTATTAACCAACATTTAGTTCACTACTCGAAATCACTGTTCAGCTTCTGACCCATTCATAAAACATTTACAGCATATGTCGTTGTGTGTGTCAAATCATCTGACATGCAAATTTTTTTCATTTTAAGTTCCTGACGGCAGCAAAAGGAAAAAACTGAGCAGAAACAGACAGACAAGGAAGAGCTTGACGCCCTCAGATACAAACTTCATCGAAGGATCAAAGTGATCTCCGAGAAGAGTGACGCATCAAAGTAAATCATTAAAATAAAAAAAATTCGAAATTTCAGGATCACCACTTTTTCATTTAATTGTGTGCAAGTGTTGATAGTCTAACGATGAGTTTGACTGATGATGCATTTATTATCCAAGAACACTTCAAGGTTCAACAGTTCATGCAACTAGAGATCACACGTTTCATAGAAAACTCTGAAAGTCTTCCAGTCAAAGAAAAGTCTTCAAAACACACCAAAACAATGTGCTCTGCAAAGGAATGAGCTGTTTTGGAAATGGTTTGAAGGTGCAACAAAATTGATCTGTGTTGCTATATGAGCTGTCTTAGGTGTTTCAAGATTTCAAAATATTCTTTTTTCGTCGGAAGTCTTTACTGTCAGCCAGCAGCTGTGAATAGTGCTCTGTTCAGGGTGAAGTTGATGTTTTGTAGGCGGCTTGCAGGTATGTTTCATAACTAGGCACATGCTAAAATGAAATCTTAGTAGTACGATCTGCAATATTGCCTCAGTCATTACCAAAATAACAATCTGACAGCATTTAGAATAATTTCTATTTTTTCTACGGCACAGAGGAATAAGATATATCAGGCTTTGGATGCACACACCATACTTAAAAGTAGGATGAGTTCATTTCTGGTTTGGCTCTGCACATGAGATTTGTTGACAATAAGAAAAATATAAAAATTGCCAGCCTTATCCTTAAACACTTTGAACACCCTCAAATGGTGAAATCATTTGAAGCCACAAAAAGAAACATATAGTTGTCTAAGTGGTTAAAATGTCTTGACAAACTATGTACGTAAAAGTATGAACTGGTCAGGTGGAACAGGCGGTGATGGTGGTGTCACACATAAAAAATCCAGGTTTTCACACTCTGAGATCGAATTTTGATTAATGCTATAATCATGTAACTGTGTGAGGAAAACAGTGACATGTATGGACCAAAAACCAGGGAGGCAGAGAGAGAATAAAAGATGTGTACGTGTGTGTGTGTGCGTGCACTGGCATTTGTGAAAATTTGTCTCTGGAGATGTGAAGGTGGACTTGTGTTCCAGTGAAGACTAATATTAAACAGGACACTGATTTGCAGACAGTGTGTGGGTGGGAAAGTCAGAGAGTCATGTAGAGTCGGCTGCTTTTACCACAAATATCACAACCACCAGTATTACAGTTTACTTGTCATCTCTATACCTTATTAAAATTCAGACTTCATTTACTCCATTCTATCCATTTACCAAAGAAGCATATGAATGCTTTTTCTTTCCTTTGTTCTCAGTATTTCCACCTTTTCTTGTCTGTGTGATGTGACTGCTGCACTTGTAGATTGATGTCAGTTTTGCAGACTACCCATGTGCACCAAGAATGGATGGATGAGCAGGTAGATGAATAGATAGAAGGATGACCTGAAGAACTGATTGAACAGATAGAGGCCCTTTATAGGATGAGTCTCATTTCACTTTTCTTACAGCGGTAGAGCATTCATTCACGATACACGCACTGTCCGTTTATCTGAGACGTGCAACCGTGTCATGTTGCCTCTGTTTGTACTGATAGATGCTCTCCATATATGGATGCTAAGTTGGGATTCCCTTTGAGAGTGATGGATGAGTTATAACGGCTAATGCATGGAAATTTAGGATCAGAGAGATGCGGTTTTGCCCTTCCCTGCTCGCCATTAGCCTGCGTATGTTTGATTGATGAGGAATGCCTCTCATCACTGTCAGAGATGCTTATTTAGAAAGCAGCAGAGTTATAAAGTACTTGCCATTGGAGTAAAGGCCAAACCATAGATTCACGAGGACATGAAACATCAATAAAATATTCACCAGATAAACAGCCATGCATCACATAATAGCCCATAAACTGCTTTTACTTATTATGTATTATTCTATTATTGTATTTAACATACTTAAGTATAATGACCAATAGTACAAATAATCATCACATCTACACCATCACTACCACCAACCTACAGACAAAACACACACTCCATAGTTACATTTGCTAAATGTTTCCCACCAGTTTGAGGCCTTAGTGTCTACTTTCAAATGCACAATGTTACATGAAGATAAACCGTATCTTATCTTAGATGGGTAGATTTCATGAACAAATATTTTAAATATTTTATACACAGTCACAAATTTCATCCATGAAACAAAGTAAAATATGGACTTGAGTAGATTGTATATAACATCAAACACTGTCTACATGTTGATATTGATATGTTGATATTTTTTTCTGTTTCTCTACATTTAGAGGAGCCCATTTTACCGTGAAATCAGTTATATTCATTTATTTGTTGCAGTTGGTGATTATATAATGTACACTTCAAGTGTCGAACAACATGGGATCTGCACTCCAAACTGCATTTTTCCAGTGTTCAAGTGGTGGAGAGTTGTACACACCATCATCTCTGGTGTTATTGTATTGTTTTAATATTTTGGCACACTGATTGAATCCTTATTAAAGGGGAACTTCGGTAACTTCGGTTGTGTCTAAGTGACTAATGGGGACAACAAGTTTTGAAATTGATCCAGTATTGAGCGAGAGTGTTTCAGCCTGCAGCCATGAAATGGGCTGCAATGTAATCCGACGGGGCAATAGGACCCCGTCAATACCATGGATGTATAAAGAGAACTGGATACAGCGTTGGAGGTGGGGCTCCATTCATTTCTATGAAAGTTGCTTAGTGCCACATGAAGCCAAAAAAGTTCAACGGCTTCCACATTGCTTCCGTATCTATGGGGCCCATAAAGCAAGTGCACTAGTGACTTTTACAGGCCAAGCCAACTACTTCCGGTTTAGCCCTCCGGCTAACTTGGGGATAAAACAATTCAATCGTGCCGCTCTACTAGACTTTTGAAAGATTCATTTTGCAGGGGTTGTGATGCTCAAAAAAATGTACCCGCTGATACAGATGTCTCTTCCACAATGTAAATCTATGGGAAAAAGTCTTTTTGGGCCAAATAGCATCACGTGATGTTATAATTGCATGGTTTGGCCGCTATGTCACCTGGTGCTGTTCCTGGGGGCTTGGTCAATACGTCCACTAAAAGTGCTAACCTAACCAAGTCTCGCTCAAGAAGAAGTCTCATTCTGAAATCCCATGAGAGTTGAAAATGTTGTCCAAATCAGCTAAATATTCAGCCATGACTTTGAAAATCTTTTAGATAACACTAAGCTATGCTTTCTGTACTCCAACACAACAAACTCCTCCTGGCACTCTTCTCTCCAACTCTGTCATGGATCAATGTTTAGCTGATTTCGACACTTGGGAGATTTCGGAACGAGAATTCTCCTTGAACGAGACTTGGTGGGACACAATAACAAACAAGGTAAAGAAAAATGTTTTATTTCTCTGTATGGTCCTTTCCATAATGTTGTCAGACACTTATAATAACAATCTGAGCATGTCGATGGCAAAAACAAGCACTTTTAGTGGACGTATTGATGGGACTCTATTGCACTGCTGCTGGCTGAAACGCTCTCGCTCAATACTGGACCAATTTCAAAAAATGTTGTCCCCATAAGTCACTTATGGGAAAATAGGGTCCAGCTTTAAAAATATCAAAGTTTCCCTTTAACGCAACCACCATCTTTACAAAGTTCATTATTGTTGAATTTTTCCAAAATCTTGATGCCAAGAGGCAAATTACCTGCACCTTGTGAGCAGGTCTAAGTGAGTCAGACTAATTTTAGTGCTAAAATGCAATGTGAATTACTCATACTTCAAAAACCTAGAAGTCCTAAAGTTATGAGTGACACATCCCTTATTTTTAGGAGTTTCCTCTATGTAACTCAGTCAGTTAGGAGCTACCTTTAGGATGTTTTGTGAGTAAGGCCCCGAACTGACTGAGGGTATTTAACTAAGCAGGATTAGAAAGTTGGAAAGTGTGAATAATCCTGTGATACTGGTTTGAATCTAACAAACATAGTATTTCAGCTAGTGACTTATGGAGGAAAATGGCTCGAAAATATAAATGGAGCTATTAGGTGGTGATATATCATTGCTGTATAAGAAACAACAGAGTGAATATAGTTTACCCAACACTCTCTCTGGTAACATCAGAAGTGCATCTGCGTGTTGCTACAGAGATTCACTTTTATTTGAGGTAGTTATGCTTTCAGACATGCAGAGCAATTTCTGAAAGAAATGTGAATCAACCAACATCTAGCAGTTATCATACCAACACTGAAAAGAATCAAGCAAATAGGAAAATTGTGTGATCTGAAACACACCTGTGACAACAGCTTAGAATAATTTCTTTAGTTGACTGTCATGCAGGCTGAAATCTAATTTCCTCTGGATGTGCTTCAAAGCCGTTATAACACTAATCCAGCAAACAGGGCAAGCTCCTCTGAGGTGTGTTTGTATGAATGTGTAGGGGGGTGGGGGGATGGGGGTTACATGAGCGTTTATGTGTGTGGCAAGGACAGATGTACATGTCTCAAAAGTCAGTTTCTCAAAAGGTCAAGATGTATTGAATTAATGGTCTGTACCTGTGTGCCTGCATTTCCATGTGTGTCAATCTGTGTGTGTGTGTGTGTGTGTGTGTGTGTGTGAGATGAAGTGGATTTATCTTCAAATGCCAAGCCCCCGGCCTATATTTGATCTTGATCATGACACGCATGCACGCACGCACACACACACAAACACACATCAATAGACGGAATGCGGTGCTGTGCTGGTATTAATAATGAATAGATTTTACATTATTAAAGCACTTTGATTATTAATGCTGAAGTGTGGATCGAGCAGAGCCCTGCAGAGCCCTGCAGAGCCCAGGGTGCTCTTCACATGTTACAGCCCATCTCGGCCTTTACAGCATTACACTGAGGAATGCCCTTGTTGATAATTAAAAAGGTTCATCTCAAACTGAAGGTCATTCTAACCAAATCAATGTCGGACTATTAGTGCAAACACAAAAAAAATTAATTAGAGCCAACATTTTCTACCTCATACTGCGCCGTGTAATGTTTACGAAATTCTGAAACATGAACACACATTCAATCAACTATCCACACACACACACACCAATTAGCAGCAATATCATTTAAACCCATTGGAATCCATTTTATCTGAGCTGTGGTTGTTCTCCCCACATGTACAGTAACTAAGGAACAGCAATGGATCCATGCACGACTAATGAAACACGTTGGTCCCGCGGAGATGATGCAGACACCTGAGACTAATTTCCTACAGATTTCATTAAACCAGGACCAGTAATTTAATAATTTCATCAGCCTGTAAATTTCATCTGTAATTGACCTTTACTTTGACCATCCCACCAAATAAGTGTTATGTATGAAGGGATGTGTGATTTTAATGTTGTGTGACACACCTAGTTTAGGCTTAAAAATATTGACCTTTCCTTTTATCACACCCCATGTGAGGCACAGCTGCCTAGTTTGTAAGCTTGGCTGGATGAGAAAAGCAGGTTTGTGGTCATTCTGAGCAGTTAAGACTTCAAGTTGAAGTGTTGACCTTTAATCATAGTGCCACCACTAGACCGATCAGCACAATATAGCTGTTGTACCACAGTTTGAAGCTCGTCCTGCCAAGTTAAAACTTAGTGCTGTATAGAGTTTAAACTGAAATTTCACATTTTAAAAGAAAAACTGAAGACAAATGAGTCGGCACGTTACATGAAAGGCTCAAAATCACCGGCATTGTTAAAACTAACCTCTTTTATGAGTTCTGTCTTTTTCGCATATACTCAGACACACAGATACAAACACGCTGAAGACGAGACAGATACACACTCTTAAATGTCACATTCAAGTGTTCATCTCCTGCTCAGTTTAACATTTTGCTGTGATTATCAGAGAAAGCTTTCCCTGACGCTGCTGTCACTCTCGGCTCGGTTGCCACCCATCATCTCTGCGAAAAAGACAATTTGAGCTGAATTGTGGAGGGAGGGGAGGGGTGGGAAAGAAAAGAAATGGAGGAGTGGAGATGTGAGTGATGTGAAAAAGACAGAGAGACAGACGGAGCATGTAAAGAGCCCATCATGCCAAATTAAGTAGAAGCACAGATGGGGGGGAAGGGGATCGAGAAATGAGGATGCAGAAGAGGGTTGGACGGCGTTGAGTCAGACCTGCCAACACTCCCGTTTTTTCCCGGGCCATCTCCCAGCAGCCTCCTGCTTTGTTGTTTCTCCTGTAATTTGCATGGCCCTCAAACTTTATTATGGATAGTCGTCATACATGGGTCCATAAGTTTTGTATGTTTGTCTGATGTTACCCAAGTTGCTAGATTGTCTATGAATCACAATCTACACACACAGTCCACGCACTGCATACAATATCAACCCATCTGTTGCCGCAACCTAGCAACCCACAACCCGATTCAAGGGGCGTGTGCACAGCTGCTCTCTGCACAGGCAGGTGGACCAGATAACTGTTGTCAAAATGTCAGGGCAGGACGGCGTTCCACCTAAAAAAATCCAAATACACCTGCAAATTTAAGCAGAATTGGACTGAACAGTTTCCATAGGATCTTTCATAGTGTATGTATTAAACACAGGCTTGCTTCAACGTGCATCACAAACCTCGGCCTTGTGTTGAATTAGAGAGATATTGCTGCGCATTAAAAAACCTCACGTATTTTGAAACCTAAATGTTGGCAGGTATGCATTGAGCGGAGGTGGTTAGAGGTTCAGAGGATGAGTAGAGGGCCGTGTTCAATAGCTACTGTTGCTCACATGGCGTGCTCTGAGCTCCTGCTCACCCTACCTCTCTCCTTCCTTCTCTGTTTGTCACCCCCACCCATCCATTTCCCCTTAATCAAGCTGTGCCAGTCTGCTGCCACCCCCACACTGTGTCCCTCTCCAATTCCTCTCTCTCACCTTTCTTCTTCTCATCTTCTCACCCCTCCCTCTTTTCAATCCTCCCCCACACTCCATCACCCATTTTAGTTCCCTGCTCGCCTCTGCCCTACCTTGCCCTGCCTCCCTCCATCTTGGCTCTGTTCCTTCTCTGCTCATTTTCCTCCAGCCCCCACTTTCCACTCCCTTTCTTATCCTCTCATTCCTCCTCTCAGCTGTGCGGCGGTGCAGCCCCACAAGCACTCTTTGTTTGACTTTTCCCTTTTTTCCCCTCTTATACTGAAAAGGGCTTTCTCTGTCACAAGCAGAGACTGTATATAAAGATCTTCATATACAGACTACGATCACAAGCCTCACAAATTAATGACTATAATACATTTACATTTTCTTTTTGATATTATGTGCTCAGGTAACAGATTATATAAGAATACTGCATGGACATACTAGATGGTTATATAATGTTGAGGAATAAAGCGAATACTAACCTGAGCAGCACCATCGTTATCTTGTTACCTTGAGCAGCATTGTTTCTCCCCCAGTGGTTTAGTTGTGCTGTGAAATGCCAACAGGCAGCTTCTCTGCATTGTATTCACAGAACCCGTCAGGGTTTTCAAAAATAATCCACTCCAACATGATTACCTCAAAAGAAATGGTGGACGGTGCCCACAATATGTTCTGAAATACAATCATCTTTGCAGATCCTGTAATTGTTTTGAGTGGCTGAAGAAAAGCCAGAAGAAAAAATGGGTCTCACTGCAATAATGCTCAGAGAAAGAGTTATACAACTGGACATTGTTGTGCTAAAAGTCATTTACAATCATACGTATATTAAAGGGGTTTTTCAGCAGTCTAGTATTGTTCCATAAAGTCAGAGGACTTTTATTAAAAGAAGGAAAAAAATCGAAGCTGCATGGCCAAAAAACAAACCCATAATTTTAACTTTGTTAGACGCTCCCTACTTGGTAAAAATGTGTGGTCTCTAATCCCAAACCGAGACAACCCGAGACTCACGACTAGTATTAACTATATTGACTAACTTTTGTCATGTACATCAGGGAAATACACCAATTTAATTGTTGCTGTGTCTGTAATTTAACTTACAAAAATCTGCATAGTTTTATCAATCTCATCCACACTTGACATTCAGGAAGATAGTACTAACTGTTCAATGCGCTTTGTGCACGTATCTTTTGGAAAGGGCATTTTTAAGTGGGAGCAGTGAATTTCGCAGGTACATTAAACAAACAATCCAACACATTCTCCCACTCCTGATGTTGAAATGACTTTGCAGGTCCATAGCTTTCATCTTCTGTCTTTGATGATCTGATGCTTTGACAGTCTGTGTGTTTACTTCATTCAGCTAGCTTCATTGATGCTGATCCGTTTCCTTCACGGGGAGACTGCTAAGGAAAACAGACTCACTGCGAATTACTGCTTCAATGACTTAAACATGTCTATATGTCTTTCAGTGTCTCTTTGTATTTGTCTAACATCTGCCTCTGTGTCTGTGCACCTCCCCAGGTAAAGGAGATCTGATCGGCTCGGACTCCCTGACAAAGGAGCAGGTGATCAAGACCAACGCCAACGTCAAAGCCCTGACCTACTGCGACCTGCAGTATATCAGCCTCAAGGGCCTCCGCGAAGTCCTGCGACTCTACCCTGAATACGCCCAGAAGTTCATCAGCGAGATACAGCACGACCTCACTTACAATCTCCGAGAGGGCCACGGGGCTGATGTAAGCACACACAGTAATGTTAAGCGCTGAAGAACAGAGAGTATTACTATGCATTAAGAGTTGTGAATTAATTGTTTGTGTAAGATTGTTTGCAAGTTAGCAAACTTGCCTCCATCTAATTACCCCTTAAGGAATGAATACAGTATTTTGAAATGAATCAAATTAGTAACAAGTTAGACTGCCCCCTAGTGGCCGTACTGAAAATATATAACAATAAATATATTATATATATATAACAACTAAAATAGACTAAATAAAACATAAAAGATTGAAAATGGAAAAAAAAAGAAAAAAGCTGATAAAAGAGACTAAAGATATGGCTATAATTATAAAAGTATAATTATAAAAGTGTGCCTGTGGATGGCGTATATTTATAAATCACAGCACTCCATGTGCTCAAAGTTCAAATATAAAATAAAATTTTATGGTGCAAATGTGTAGCCTGAGGGAACGCTCACCTTAAGAGGGATCTCGTGATAAATGCTACGCATGACCTCTCCACCACTAATTTAAAAAACACACACATAGATCTGCACACACCACAATTTGACAAGCGTAGCCTTGAGGGGGTTTTTTTTCTTCACTTTCTTTACTCCTGCCATCAAATACACAAACACGCAGACTGCGCCTTTGGCTGGTACAGTAGCAGCAGAGGGAGCAAAACATAGGGACAAGAATAGCTTGGTGCTGCTGTTTGAAGCTGTCCTGTTGCTAAAAATAGAACAGGGGGGAAGCACGGGCTCTCCCTGACTGGCTGTATCCCCTGCAGCTGCTGCTAAGATTGGATCCTGCTCGATATAAATAGCCCAGCCAGCCGAGGAGGAGAGCAGGGGAGGAGGAGGAGGAGGAGAGACGAAGAGGAGGGGGGAGATCTCATTTTCTATTCTTCTCTTCCTCAATCCCTCCTTTTCCACTGCAGTGCTTTGTCTCTCCAGGGCACAGCACACTTACTGCAGAGTACGAGTGGAGATCAAATGTGTAAATGTGTGCGCACTTATTGGTGTGTGTGTGTGTGTGTGTGTGTGTGTGTGTGTGTGTGTGTGTGTGTGTGTGTGTGTGTATATATAGGGGTATCAAGAGGATGCATGATTCCAGATGCACAAGCTGCTGCCCATATCTTAGGTCTGGGCTGCAGATGTCCGTTTTGGTTATGTATGCAAATCCCTTCTGGTACCAGCAGCCCAGGAGAGTGTGCTTGCATATGTATGTAAGACAAAGCCTGCTGATATCTAGCACCTCATTACTCTGTAAACAAATACATCTAGAGACAATCTCAGAGGATGAATGAAGAATGATAATAATATTTCATACTAACAGAAAAGAGAAATGTAAGTCTGAAGGCAAAAAGGATGATACAGAAGAAGAGGGAAAGTAGGAAAGTTTTTACTCAGCACGGATGAAGGCAGAAGATCTGTCAGGAAAAAAAGGAGAAAGGAAAAGATCCATCATGTTAGTAATGGTTGTGTCGCTCCCTGCTGATTCACAGGCTTCAGACTGACTGTCATGACCCCGGCGCCGGTGGGCAAAACACTGTAATGTGCAAGAGCAACCAGTTGTGCACCGAGCTCTGCTACAGAAAGAGGAGGATATTATAGTATGTTTTGTACCGTGTCTTCTTGTGCTGTTTAATCTCTGCACAAGAAACATGGCAGTGAGAACAACATGTTGCCTGCATATACTGTACAAACACAAACGTGAACATGCAGACACAAACTGACACTGTTGTTTGAAAAAAAAAAAAAAGCAAAGAGCACTTTGTTCATTCTTGTCACGCACACACCTCACAACCATCCACTTACATGCCTGCACTCAGATTTATGTGTACAGCCTGACTCCATCACACATACACGATGCGAATGCAAACTTCAGCACACCCACGCGCTCACACATACAGACGAGCACACGCCGACACGCGGCAAGCGCACACTTATCACGCCCCCGCATCGCAGAGCGCTCCTTGGTTTCCTCTGGAACTGAGAGCTAAGATTAGAACAAGAGAGCTAAAAATACATCACGGTGGCACAAGAGTGGGGGGAAAGGGGGGGGGAGAAAGAATGAGAAAAACAAGAGAGAATGCTGAGCAGGCAGAGGTGGAGGGAGCACACACTAGATTAAAGGGACAGGAGAGAGAGAGTGTGGCTCAGAGGGGCAAAGGGAAAGCGGAGGGCGTTGGCTTGTCTGCATGATGAGATATGAAATACATTCATTACTCATTGCAGCAGTCAGTCTATGTTGGGGCATGAGATATGTGATTGTTTTGAAGACAGCATAGGAGACTGGCAAAGCTGTTGTTTTTAAAGTCGATGCAATTCATTTGTTTGATCAATCTTTTATTGTTCTCTTCTGTCTTCATCATTGGAAGAAATGTTTCAGTGTAAACAAGAGAGTGATACCACTGTGGATACCTAAGTCTAAGTTTTAATAACCTGAGGAGTCATTTGTGTGTATTCTGCAACTACATACAAAGTACACATATACGCCATATTACACATTATAATCCTGTCATTGTGAAAGAGGATGATAGAGAGATAGAGTTTGATTACAAAATTATGGCCCTGCTGCAAGCAGTACAAAACATAGAGGCAAGTTTGTGACAGTCTCATTAATCTTAAGTCACACCAACACACTCATACACACCGAACATCCAGCTGCATAAAGGATTTCTTTTCTGCTCTTCTTTTCTTTCTTTTTTAGAAGATGAAGAACTTTTAACGTGCGCGTCGTCTTCTCTTTTAATCATAGACAGAGTGCTGTTTTTGTTTAGCTAGTCATTTCTGGAAATTTCAGCAACCCAGTATCAACACTGAAGACAGCCTAAATTATTCAGTTCGTAAGCAGGGACATTGCTGATGGGGAGCAGGGCGAGCCGGGGGAGTGCATGTGTTTGTGTGTGTGTGTTTGTGTGTGTGTGTACTCACTGTAGCATGACAAGCTTCTTTTTGCAGCCTGGCAAAGACAGATGCATTTGGCAAAACAATATTTACTCAAAACAATATAGGAAATAATAATTCAGTAATTCATTCATTTAAATTTGAGCCTCACTTGTTTAACCTAACTCTTCTTTCTGGTTTTTCTCCAGCACTTCCCCATCTTACAAGGTTCACAGGAAAAGTTTGGAGCATGACTTGTCACATCAACTACCTAGGGCATTAAACTTTTTGCTGTCTCTTAACATTTATGAACACAGTTCTTTCATTTCCTTCCCTTTTGCTCATGTTGTCTGATTTATTTATAGATAAGTCATATTTTATCCTCTACATGTTGATTGATACAAAATCAAAACAGAATGCAGCAGCAGGATATAAACCATAAAATAGTAATAATTAAAGACTAAGGAAAACATGCACTAATGTAAAATAAAACAAGGCTACCACATGCATCAAGTATGAAAAATAAAAATACCTACATACTGTACATCCAGCCAACACTCAGATCTCTCCTATGCAAAAGTCTAAAAGAATTCAAAGAATTGTGATATTAGATTGTCATATGACAACAAATGACATATCAACTCAATCATCCCAAAAAAAAAATCACAACTGAAATGTTCCAAATATGAAAGAAAATGAGCCGAGAAATCTCGCAGCGTGTGTATGAGATCGGCTTTGCACAAATGGGGTTTAAAATTGTCTGTTAAATATTCCCACAATTTGGCTTCTTTAGGGTTAAATTCTCTACAAAAATTGCTCACTTTTCTCACGTTTTGTGAAAAAGATGTGTGTTTGTGTCTCCTGAAATCACCTCTGTTAGGAGAAGGGAGTGTGTTGAACTGAAATGATTGTCAAACATACTGGTATAAAGGAACAAACTGTTGTGTTTGTCTACCACCCACTGGTACGATCACGTCATTACACTCTATTTATCAACTGAGTCTGAGGCAACAGTGCTAAAAATATGTCAACCAATAGTTTCCAACCTCACTGTTGCTGCCAATAACAACAGGTGTGGTGGCTCACTCTGCTGGTGCATTCAGGAACTGGTTTGCATCACTTCAATTCAAACTCTCATCATTCTCTTTTTCTCTCAGGTGGACTGGGAAAGTAATGGTAGTCTGGTGAAGAAGCTGCCGTCCATCCGGGAGGATGAGGAGGGTGATGAGGAGCAGAACTCGGTGTCCAATGCCCCCCGCTCCCCACTACGTCTCAGCAGGGGGCTCAACTCGCCCTTGCGCTCCCCTCTCCTGCCACCTAGGCCGTTCCGCGCCCCCTCTGAGCACTCCCGCCCCACCACCCTGCAGATACCAGTGGTCAGCTTCAGCAGCGCACCGCCTGAACTCAGCCCCAGGTAACACACACACATACACACACACTGCTGTAAAAGAAGGAGAAACTGAGTATAACTAATGATCAGAAAGATTCAGGGGATCAGTTCTCAGCATGCAGTTAGGGGAGCAACTGCACTCACTGCAGTTGGCAACATAGATGTCTGGCTGCCATGGCAACCAGTACGATACAGTGCTGGTAGCTGCTGTTGGAAATTGTATGTTTTCCATGATGTTTTCACACTGTAGGATGATGTGTCCATATGTGCACAGAGATTAATAACACCCTACTGTGCAGTGGTGTGAGAGTGAAAGCTGCAGATAGGAGGATGTTTATGGTGAAATGAAAATGCTGCACAGCCAACACAGATACAAACTGTGATCAATGCTCTTTTGTTTTTTTTCTTTTTCCACCTCCTCTTCTGATTTACATTCCTCTCTCATGTTTTCTCTTGCTTTTAATCCCTCTCTCCACACAGATTTGTGGACGGCATTGAAACGGAGAGCATTTCCAACTCATCACAGAAGTTTGAGTTCAGTCCCAGCCTGTCATCCGCAGCCCCACCCTCACCGTACCCAGGTAACACACACACACACGCACGCACACACACACACACACAACTGCATAGTATTTTGCTCTCTCTTTCAGAAGAAAAGATTTGTAATGAGGATTAATGTTCATATATTTGTGTGTGTGTGTGTGTGTAGGGATCCGGGAGCAGTCTGAGATCAAGCAGAGTGTGTCTAAATTGACTGAGGAGGTGAGTTCTGACTTATGTTGCATGTTTTCACATCTCTCATAAGGCTGCAACTACTACCCCTTTATCTTTTAGTCTGCAGGATGTTTTATAAACTACTAAACAGATTTCATGGCATTTTGACTGAAAATTAGGCTCTGGGCAGGCCACCACCAGCCAATTAGCATAACTCGTTCACATTGCATGTTTTATTGCACATCTGGTTCCGGATGCAAATAGGTATACTGAAAATCTGACTGTCATCAGCATGCACTATAGAGTGTGAATAAATGGTGTTGCTGTCAGGGAACATAATATATGCAGAGTGTATATCAGATTATGCTTTACACAAATAAACAATTCATTATTTATTATTTCAGTAATCACCCTTGTCTTTCCCATTACTTTCTGGAGGAATGAGATGTCCTGCAGCAATTAATGGACTTAACCTTCATCTGTTTTTCTGTTGTGTGTATTTATGTTGTCTCCTCACCATACAGATGAACAGCCTCTCTAAACAAGTCTCCGTGCTCAGTCAAGAGCTGCAGGAAATGACACGCCTGCTTAAGCCCCTCCTCCAAAGAGCACCGCAGCCAATCCTGACGACCATGATGCCAAATTTAACCCCACCTCCTAGCAGTGCCAGCCAGCTGTCAACAAGCACCAGTCTAGTGATGCCACCGCCCGCCACACCTTGTTCCCTCCAGAGACCTGACACTCATTCCCTGTTGGACAGTGGAGACATAGAGGTTGTGGATTTGCCAGGATGCCTTCTCCCAACTCCTCATTCACCAAAAAGGCCTAATTCATCTCCCTCAGCTTTGCCACAGCCCCTGTCCAACCTCCCAGGGGACAACATCAAGGGCCCTGCCCACTCCAACCTTTCCTCGCCTGAAGAAGGACTTCATGAGGGATCCCATATCTTGCGAAGCCTCCATGCTTCCTCCAGTAATGGCATATTTCTGCCCTCGCTGCACGACCAGCCTCCCCTGGCCTCTCACGCCCCTTCACCTTCTCTCTCCTTCTCCATGTCCCTCTCCTCCTCTCCATCTCTTTCCCCCTGCCAAGGGCCCCACCTGTCCCGACCTGTCAGCTGTGCCAGCAGAGGCCTGCTCCCTCCGCCTCCCTCCCAGGACACCCCTCCTCCCCAGTCCTCCCACTGTTCAGCTCCCCCATCGCTCACATCCTCGCCAGGCGCCCATCGGCTGAGGCCCTCCCCGTCCGTCCCTCTTGTGACCCCCACCTTCTCTCTCCATCCTTCCACCCTCTCCCTGCCCTTGTCTTTGGACTTTGTCGGTGCAAGAAGGCAAGGAGAAACCCAGACTCTCACCCGGTGCAACTCACAGCCGCACCGCGGTCAGGCCAGACCTGTCGCTCATCCCCAGGAGCTGGAGATGCAGGAGTGGAGAGGAGAGGCAGAGGAGGGGAGGTACTCCACAGGGCACATCAGCTTCATTGATGAAGATGAGCCAGCGATATGAACGGAATACAAATGAGCAAAAGTCAAAGATTACACAAGAGTAGCAGAGAGTGACAGAGAGGGAAAAGGGGATAAAAAGGAGATCAGATCAGGGAAACTGACAACAGGATGATGGAATGAAAAGCAATGGCAGACAGACAGCTGGTCTATTTCACACGGGAAGCAATTTGTCAGGCAGGAAATTCTAAAATGACTGACAGGTAAACAGATACACACCTGGGAGGCCGAAACACAAAGCCAGCTGTCGGCAAATCAGTGTGGACGACTACTTTGTCCTTTTCAGCACTGATCAACCACAGAACTACAACAGCACAAATTGTCTTACAGTATCTACACTCCAGTAGCACCAGTCAATCCCTGCAGCTACTGGGACACACAGGACCACAGCACATCTTTCTAACAGGTTCCATTATTCTCTGGAGCCTAATTTAGCTCTTTCTTGTTAACTACAATACAATATTGCTCTTAAAAACTCAGTATGGATGTCTCCTCCTCTTCAAAGGGCAGGTAATAACACACATATCTCACGCTGAGGAACATGTTTTTACCCAAGCGTAACAATCCGAGCCGCTGCACTGGGACTGGGAATGTAAACTCTTCATCAGGTCACTTACGCTTCATTGGTGGGATTATCTTTTGAAAGGGATGCGATTATGGAGGAAAACATCAAGCTGATATCAAATCATCTCTTCAAAGTCATACACATTCAGAGAAAACACACAATCTACAAACATATAAGGATATCTGAATAGGGTTTTAACTTTTGACAGAGTAGTCCATGTTTTGTTTCCCCCGCTAAAAGAAGTTTGAAGTACACATTCTGGTCAGTAGGTGAGCATGTGAAGAAGCAGAGATGCTGAGTGTGGACCTAAACATCCAGGCAAGCGGTAGGGTTGTGTGCCAAAGACAAAAACAAGATTTATAGGAAAAATGAGGGAGAAACACTAATATTCTAAACAGCAGCCATATGTCATAGTTTATCACCATCATGACTGTTTACAACCAGCCTAACAGATTGTAAAAACAAACTCCCACATCACTCCTGAGCTTTAGCCATCCAGCCATTCGTGCCTTCTCCATATAAAGACATAGACTTCCCTCAAGTTAACTACAAGCAAGCATTTGGATCAAAATTTACAGAAAGCCATCAAATTCACCTACAGAGAACATTTGCACCTTTATCGAAAATGTCGACTATAGAATATGTTTATTTATTAAGGCTGTGTATTTATTTATTTTTATTGATGAGAGCGACGAGGAAGTATATTGTGCGTTTGGGAGATCGGAATGGAAACAGGCTGGGGAGGAAGATTTACATTCTTACTTCACAACTGCATGCACTCTAGACTGAGTGGACCCATCCCAATTCTTATGTAGCACTCACACATAAAGCATATCTTGAACACACACACAATCATCATCATCTTCAACCCCTTTGCCAACCACTGAGCTTAATGCTGGTATGAGACAACAGCCTAACTCTAAAAACAAAAAACAAAAAAAAACTACAATACCCAGGCTGCACCACTATGGAGGTCTCAGGACTTCTGTACAGACTCTTTTTTTCCGCTTTGGTGAGGTGCTGCTTTGTGCAGCACAGGTCCACCACATGTTACTTGTAATATAGACAGTCAGATTTCTGGTTTCTATTTTCTGTAATGGGAGCAGGGGAGGGGACTACCTGGACTCTTTACACACTGAAATACAAAGACTGACTGAGCAGAACTCCCATCGATGTCTGTGGAGTGTCTGATCGTGCCGGTTGCTCTGGGGTGCGGTGGGATAGGGGGGGGGGGTCTTGGGTACACAAAGGGGTTTTAAATCAAATGCATGTCACAGCTTTTTTTGCATGAGGAATGTGCCTGCTTTTGAGCTGCCGAGGGCAGAGGGCTAATGGGAGTAGACAAACAGCCTGCCCTGTTGGAGGTTGTTGGGTTTCAGATGTATTTTATTAAAGACTGCTGTTACATAAAAAAAAAAAAACTTTACCAGGATTACATACTGTACAACAATAAAGAAGTGTTGTTTTGTAAGATATCAGACTCCTGTGCTACTCTTGGGAACCATCACATTTGGCAAACATTAGCCCCAGTTTGTACCTCTTATGTATTACATTCGAGTCACAGAGGTAAGCATATGTTTCTCTGTAAAATAAACAGTGTTTGAAAAACCCAGAAGGTCATTTAACAACACGTAATGCTGTTCTGAAGGTATTTCCAGAATCCTTAAAGACTCGTCCATGTGCTGCTGCTGAAAAAGAAAAAAAAAAAAAAAAAAAAATTTTAACCCGTTTTCCAAGTTGCAGCTGTATCCTCCTATACAGGTAGCCAGCAATAATGTACAGTGTGTCCTTGCTCTTCCTGTACAATACAAGCACATTATTGTGTATGAAAATCTAGAATAATAGAAAGTAACATCAATACGCCAAATCCAAACCAAAGACATATTTTAAGTCAAGCTACCATCTGTGTTTGGATTAGGAAACAGAGTGGCAACTTTGGAAACCTATTCATATTTTTGTTGTGCAGCAAACACATCATTTTTTCATCCAGATTGTTAGAGGTCTCTGGAAATACTCAGAACACAAGCAGCACTTACCCCTCCCTCATTACCACCACTGAGGTGCCCTTGAATGAGGCCCAACTACTCCAGTGGAGCAGATCAGACTGTGGCTATACAGGGAAGCTTTGAGGTGTGGATGTGTGTAACAGTGTGAATGTAGTCAGGGGGGTGTTCCTAAAAAAGAGAGACTGCCTCTCAGTGAAACTTCCCTGAATAAATAAAAAAGTGTTTAAGACCTATTAAAACCATTTTTGAAACATCTACATATTTTTTGGAGATGCTTGCCTTGGACTCAAATGTAAAGGTAATACATGAGGCACAACCTGGGGTTAGGTAACCATGAACTGCAATACAAACTTATTAGGAAGTCCACTGTACTTGCATATATTTGTGCTTTCTTTTAGACATTGTGGATTAGAGATGGGGAAGCAACAGACGGAGGAGCAACAAAACAAAGAAAAGTCCGAGCTGGATTTGCTCCTTGCTACATGTGACTGCAGAAGCTCTCATACACACAACTTAACACTTGAAGCAAACCTACGCTCCTTTGGAATTTTACCACAAAAGTACCTTAACCTCCAACGAGAAAAAAGACGCAACACAAAGGAAGTCCTTCTTCAGGTCTGCATATATTTTCAGTGATAACATTCATTCTATCAGAGCTTCAGTAAGGTTTGAAATGTCAGGGAACAACACTCTATAGAAATATCCTGATGGAAAGAGGAACTTATATGGTAGAGGGGTGAAACACAATAGGACACTTTATTCTGCTGCTGTGGATGCACGTAGTGCCTCATCCTCCGCAGCCAGTCTCAAATTGTTCTTCCTTCATTCCTAACATCTACTCCTTCCTTGCTCGCTTCTCAAAACACATCAGAGGGAATAAACCTGGGAGTTTCCTTTATCCCTTTTGACAAACACACAAAGATGGGGGGGCTGCAGAGAATGCAGAAAAAGCAACCTACATTTAAAATCGTATTCATTGGAGGTGTGAGGATACATGTATCCTCGTCTTGTATGTGTGGTGTTCTGTGTACTCGTGCCTGTTAATTACTGTCTGGGCAGGTCAGAGTCTGCTCTATCGACTCTGGAACTACATTTCCCATTGGGATTATAAGGATATTGGACAGAAGTGACAGGCTCCAGTGCACGCAGAACCACAAGGGTGGAGAAAAAAAAAAATCATCAGGGAAATTGCTTTCTTTTCCTTATTCGCCTCTGTGGACCATGTTCAAATCAAATACCTACTTCCATCAGACTGCAGTGGATTCACCCTACTGTGCCAAGAATCATGGTTCAGAGAGAATGAACGAAAACAAACAGAAGGGTCGGGGGAAAATAAAAATCCAAAAATATATATTTATATGTTTATATTTATATATATTTATATATTTACGAGGTATGTATCCACAAAAAAAGAAAACACCCAAATTTCAAAATAGGCAGTCTGTGTTTTTCCAAATGTGTCCTTGCTTGTGATGCCTTAAGAAAACATTAATTAATATTAATAGTAATATCATTAATTAAAAATTAAAAAAATAAAACAGGGAACCTTTGCTGTCCAACAGCCCTGCTCTTGTGTCAAACCTCCAAGTCCGGTTCTCTGAGACCAGAATCTCCACTACTGGGAGTCCAAAAGCACCAAGCCCTCCTGACAACAGGGCGGCGCTGGTGTCAGGCTGCTGCACTCAGAAAAAAAAAAAAAAAGAAAAAAGAAAAAACAAAGATCACAAATCTCAAATCACAAAGTCCCAAAAGGAAAAAATTCACTTCATTGTTGGGAAAAAAAAAAAGAAAGAGAAAAGCTGAAAGTGAAACCCTCCTAACCGTTGATTTCCCAACAACCACGGTCTCAGAGTCTCCAAAATGAGGTTTGGAGTGAGCAAAACTGTTGAGGCTGGGTTGAGGTGGCGGTATTAAGTGGTGGGTGGGAGGTGAAGGGAGGCCAGCCACAGTTCCAAAAAAAGGTGTCTTTGTGCAACAAAACAAGCCTCGAGATTAAACAAAACAAGAAACAAAAGAACCAATGGCAAGTGTCCTCCCGACGATTGTTAGTTAGGCTGGCAGTAGGGGATCTCTCCCCTCTGTAGTCATGCCAGGTACTGCTGCATCGCTGTCTTTGCCCTGAGGGACAGACAGACAGAATTAGCGCACCCTGTTCAGCAATTTAATAAGTGTATGATGAGAACGTTGTGTATTTTTTAGGTTTTGCTGTCCCACCTGTCGCTGAGGTTGGGGTCAGAGGCCTGCGTGAGTTTGTGCAAGATGTCCACAAAGCCCATCTCCCGCAGCTTGTCCTGACGCTCCTGAGAACCTGATAAAGCATAAAAGAGCAGAGAGGAAAATTAACCAATTCCAACATTGACTAGTATCTGCCAACATCTAATATTAACCTCACATTCATGCCAGAATTTTGTGACTATAACACTATGGCATTTAGCCTGCAGCTCCATTTCAGTTTTGCGTAATTGGGTTTTTAAGAGTTCAACAAGACTAGGTCCAAACCTAGAATATGACTGGACCGTGAATGATACGCTAGAGGGCTTTTAAAAACCCAGCAAAATGAAAAATACATTTTCCACTTCTACTGCTGTGTCAATGTGATAATTGTCCAGTTATCTCTTGTTATATGCCAATTATGTGAAAAAATCATTTGAGTGTTTTTACATCAAAATTCTTGTCTTTTCTCTTCCTGTAAAACAGTTTCAAATGTTTGATGATTCATCTTGAACTCAAAAGAACAAAAATTCATCCAATCAAATCTGACTTTGTGCGACTAGCTGGCCGCACCAATCATGTAAAACCACACTTGACCGCTTGTGGGTCATAGTAGCTAACAGAGGAATATGGAGAGAGATGGGAGGAGATATGTGTTTGGATATCAGTGGGCAAAACCTTTCCAAAGCAATGTGATTGAATTTATTCATCTCTCCCTCGTCCTCCTGATATACCATCAGTTTGGGTATGTGTGGAGCCAACAGTCCTCTGTAATTCTGTTTCTTTCTGCAGCTTCGTATCACACTGAACGTACTAAGGTCCACCCAATTTTAGCGGTCCAATCAAATACAAAGGATTTGATTTAAACCCGTCTTGTAACTGTATAGTGCTCAAATGTTCTGTTTCACTGGGAGATACGTCACAGTACAGAAGCTAAAGATGCTCTAACTTCCGTTTCACTGGCAGTGTCCAAAACTGCACACTATGCACTACATGTGTCTACCATTGTTCAACATACTTTTGTGTAAATAAACAGTAGTATCTTTTTAGATGCACTGAGCTGTAATTATCATGTCACTTCCTGAGAGCCTCCTTGACGTAGTGTCCAGTGCTTGCATACTGTAATATTTCCCCGTAAATAGTATTCAATTTATGTGCTATTGGTTTCATACTAAGGTTTCATCTCACAAACTATTTTAGCGTACTAGCATGTTAGTATGGAATTTCAGACACGGCCTCAGACTTTCATTTTAAACGAGGGCTTTTAATTTGAAACGGATACAGGAAGTGGCGGCAAATGGTGTAACTTCACCCTTCAGGAACTCAGTCAGTCAGACACAGACATTCTCGGTTACTGGGCTGGCCCCACTGTTACGGCCCAGCCAAAGGCCAAAGGGCCTAAATGGCTCTGCAGTTTCTTAAAGCATTCAGTGCACCATTATTTGAAGTGTTTTGTAGACAACAAAGTTCACTCAGGGTCTTAAAGACTAGGATGTATCGTATTAATGTCCAAATCATGTTCTTGAATACTGTAGAAGCAAGAACAAAGGTTGATCTATTTACAGCTGAGCAGGCAGTACAGGTGGTTCGGTTTGGAGGTTTCCTCAACCATTCTCAGACCTACAACATTTCAGTAGAAATGAGAAAACTTCCTCAGTTTTCCTCACGTCTGTCTTTCTCCTTTCACTGAACCCATCCCCATTCTTTACTCTTGCTTCTACCCCTGTGGTGTGTCGCTTACCGTCCTCCTCATTCCAGATAAGGTTTGAGATGCAGAACGTGGCAGCGAGCTGCAGTTTCACATTCGAATGCCCCTGCAGAAATAGCGAAAGTCAGAGAAATTACAACTGAGAAGGACAAAACAAAAACACAGGCTGTGTTGCCTGAATAAGATGTCTAACTACTAAAAACAAGAAACAACCAACAGTGAAGTCTTGAAATGAATACAGCAGTATACAGCAACACAAGCAGGCGTGAGCTACAGTAGACTTTATATTTTATTAGAGGAGAATCTACTGTACCATGTAGTATTTGATTTTCTGAAGCATGTCGTCATTCGTCATGATGAGCTCCTTGGCTGTGTTGCCGTCGGCGATGTTTGCTAGGATGCACAGTGTCTGACATAGGAAAAAAAATTGAAACTGTCAACTGATGCTCTCTGATGTGTTTACATCTCTACAAATACCACTACACCACACACATTTGAAGACCGGCCGAGGCGGATAACCTATAATCATATCTGAGAGCCTTTAACCACTCCACGATGCAGGTTTTTCATCCAGCTGTGGGATGAATTCTGTATGAAGAACCGTTCGTAAGCATGAAGCAGAGGGAGCGCTCACCTGTTCTTTGACCTCTATACTGTGCTCTGCTTCTAGGATGAGGGTCACCGCCTGCATGATCTGCTTCCCATGAGAACTCATGATCTGGTCAATGTGCTGACAACATGAGAGTCAAGAGTGGAGAGGAAGCAGAAGAGAATTAACATGCACGCTGTGTTTTACATGTCTGAGATTTTATGCTGATTAGGCACACACAGGGTCATGCGCATCTACAGAGAATGTGAGCAAGTATGGGGTTAAATGCTTGCATACTTCGGTTAAAATGAATAAAACCTGCTCCAAATATCCCTGAAGAGCCAGTAAACCCTCCACAACCCAGGCTATTATTTTCATGTAAGAGTATAATTAACTGTATATTATTAATGCTTTAGAGTTATCATTTATGTGTGTGGGTGTGTTGCTCTCACTGGGCGTGTTGACAGCAGATTACGCAGCAAACCGAGAGTCTTCATCAGCACGTTGGTGTCGGGGTCTGACAGCAGGCGGAACAACTGTTCTGTACCCAGACATCGAACAATCTCCACCTTCACCTTCTGATCTGCCTGGAATGCCATGTTCTAAACAAACACACACACACACACACACACAAACAGAGACACAAGACAATTTATACTAAACCAATCAGACAGCAACACAAGTCACAGATTCAATAATCTTCAAGACACGACTTAAAATTCTATTCTTACCATCAGGGCCCAGATCCCATTGACCCTAAGTGCAGGACTCTCACTCTGGGTCAGGCTGCATAGTAATTCAATCACCCCTGACTCCAGTATGGGCTGCACACATACAAAAACAACTGGTCTCAATATTAAAGAAAAATAATCTATTCTCTTTGTTACGTTAAGGTGTGTGTGTGTGTGTGTGTGTGTGTGTGTGTGTGTGTACCTCTTTGCTGGGTGAGAACTCCAGCAGTAGGTTGCATAGTGTTGAGGAGGCCATGACCAGGACTTCATCTGGCGCGTTCTGCAGCAGCTACACACAACAGCAATACACCACGTTACTCTACATTCATTAATTTTTTCTACCAGTGCCATCCTGTGTCACATTCACACACCCAGCCTAGGAGCCACCTATACAGGATAGAAACTTCAATAAACAACTAAGCTGTTTTTACATTTGAACTCTGGAAACTGTCTGGACCTGATTCTCCAGACATTTTCCAGAGTTGCCCTTTCACACACGTAGCACACAGCAGGAGACTGTCCGTTTCATACGCGTTCTCACCTGCCGGAAATACTTGGTTTAAGTGAGGGGTGGCATCTGGGTAGAGTGTGCAGGAGGCAGGACATGACGCAAAAAGTAAGCTGCAGTTGTAATTGAGTGTTTTTAAACTTTTCACTAGAAATAAAACAGCTTTTATTCTACGAGAAGTCACAGGAAGTCCTCTCTCCCATTAGTGCTAGCTTCACAGCGGAGCGTTCAGGCCCAGTTGAAACAATGCAGCTTAGCTGGCCTGCTGCGTGTATCCAGCGCCAGCCGCATGATAGAAACATCATCAACACGCCCACTCGCTCGCTGTGAATTCTCCAGAAAACGAGCTGCTGTATTCACACATTGGACATCACACAGACTTTGCACTGGGGAGTTGGCAAAGTAAAGTCCGTTTAACGTCCGGTCCAATTGAATCAGACATTTGCACACATTTACACATACATACAGAATGTCCAGAAAATTTCAGGGTTGTAGTGCATGGGTGAAAGGGGCTCTTGAAACTTCTACTTCCACAAAGATAAAGAGAGAAGCTGTTTTCTCTTTGCGTTCAGTAAAGCTCATTACTGGATTTGTGTCCTTCTAACTCCACTGACCTTCATGAGAGGTTTCCACACTGCGTGGTCATGGAAGCTGGTCCTCAGCTGCTGCACTGATCGTGAAAGACTATGAAGACACCTGGACAAGAAAACAAACATCAACATGTGCATGCATCAACACAGGAGAAAGGCTCAGGCACTGTTGCATTGGTATTGAATAGACATGTGAACAACTGAAAGTTTGATACGGAATCCAGATTTAATATCATCATAAAATTTGGAACAAAATCTTAAGTTTTTTTTTATAGCCCTTCCAATAAAATTTTAGATCTATTTCGTTTTTAACAATCACAATAATTAACTGTGTATATACAAACTGGTATTCACAAATGTCAGTTAAATTGTTGAGGGATCACAGGGACTTTAAGAGGTCACTATCTGCAAGAGCAGATGAGTCAGACAGAAGACAGCATGTCATTGTCAAAGTGTCATCATCAGGGCAGGACATCGTACATTGCAAAGACATTGTACCTGACAGCCGCCAGGCGGACTTTAATGCTGGATTCTGACAAGCCACTGACTATCCTGTCCATCATGTTCTCTGTCTCTGTGATCTGGGACAAAACAAAAAAAACACAACAGTAGAAGTGCATTAGTATATAAACACGTGTGCATATTTATATGTGAAAACAAAAATACACACAAGGAAAGGTCACCTTCTTGCGGATGTCCTCGTCATTGGAGCCTAGTGAGGCGTAAAGTTTGAAAGCAGCTTGTCTCAGCTCGTGTGCATGCTTCAGGTCATGATCCAGCTGGATAAGACAGAGCGGACAGAAAATGAACCGCTGCACTGTGTCAACAGGTGCCACAACTTTTTAATTAAAAAGGGTGACATCTTTAAAAAGGTAATCATTTAAATAATTTATCATATAAAAAGGGCCCTCCCAGGCCCACTGACCCACCCTCTTGATGTCAGTGATTGCAGAGACAGAGCTGGGGTACTTAAAGTAGTCTGCCAGCATGGCCACCAGGTGGTCAGTGGTGCTGGCGATCCTCTGCAGCTCCACATCAGGCTCCATCAAGTAGGCCAGCGTCTCTGCACCCTCCACCCTCTCCTCCAGAAGATGCTCTTTACTGCACATTCGTACAAGGCAGGGCAGGGTCTGGATAAAAAAAAAAAAAAAAAAAGGAAGTCATGTGCATGTTACATACAGAACTGATATAATATCACAATAATACTGGTGAATACAGGTGCAGTTGCAGGATTCTAAGAAAAGCCTGACCTTAAGAACTATACAGCTGTCGTCTGTCCTGATGGCACCCGCTCGACACATGTATGTTAGACTGGGACAGAAAGAGAAAAGGTCACATAAAAAAGAAAGTATACAGAGAATATAGAGTAATATCAATAGCTATGGTTGTACATCACTTACCATTTGGCTGCTGTTAACTGCATTTCAATGGGTTGATCCCTTTGCATCATTCTGACAAATACCTGAGAGAGCAGCTCACCATCCACCAGCACTGGAATCACAAATGTTAATGAACTGTTAACAAGTGTAAACTAAAAGGTGAAGCTCGAGTCGAAGAGAAGAGACTCACCATTCACCAGTGTCATGGAGACCTGAGTGTTCTCATAAGCCAGGACTGAGAAACACTTTAACGCCTGCATCCGAACCTGGAGAGGCAATGAGGTCATGAGAGAGAGTTATATATGGAAGTGAGTACGGTATGTGAAAGGTGGTATAATCCGGTTCAGTAATTACAGTATATATAAATATATATATGTATTTAACAGACAGACAGCCATTTACCTTATAAGAGGGTGAGATAAGCAGAGGGGCAATGTTCTGGATGGCGCCATGGTTGAAAAGAACCGTCTGATGGTCTGGGGTCTGGAGACAATTTACATTCCATTAACAATGAATCTTGCTCCAGCTACAAGGGCGATGCACTCCAGTGTTTGTGTGTGACCAAATACCAACAAATACCTTACAACAGTGGGAGAAGATCTGTGTGATGTACTCCTGGGTTCTGTGTGAGCGGCTCAGTAGAGACATTAGATGGGGAATCACAGTGGGATCCTAAAAATCACACATCATTTCAAAATGGAAATTGTTAGGTCTTGACCTCTGCATAATATGCACTTAGAAGGTACTTGTTATTCCATGTTTGCTAGTCTGACAAGTTAGGTCTTAAGCAGAACCTGCAAAAGGCGACCTACAGTATAGAGCAGCTGCACAGGGGTGACAGGACTGATGAAGACTGTTCTGAGACATCGAAGACAAGCTTCAATGAAAATAAGGTCCGGACACAAGAGACCTGCAAGCACAAAACACAGATATTGCTAAGGTCTGGGTCTCTTCAAGTACACGAGATGCCATCCTCTGCAGTAAGTATTTGCATGCATGAGTATGTGTGTGCGCCCCAACCTTGAAGAAGGGCAGGGATGATGTGACAGTCCACCAGGGACTTGATGTTGTTCTCGGTGCCCATGGCTAGGCTGCCCAGCACCACAGCGCACTCTGTTCGTAGCTCCAGACTGGAAGAGCTCTGCTGGAGCAGGTACAGTAACCTGGACCCAAAGAACAAACACACACACACTGAAGCACGTTCACTGCAGAGGTGCCAAGTGACCTGTAAAGTGCAGGCTGGATGACGCTAACGAGTTACACTCTTTAGCCTTGACATTTCTGCTGTGCTAGTTTGCATTATGCCACATTGCTATTTTTCATGTCCAATTCTTGTTCATCTTGTGTACAACTAATGTTATCTCTTGAGTGTCCTTGAATAAAGTATTTACAGGTCAGAAAGTGGGAAGAGAGAGAAAATGAAAAAGTAAGGTGGAAAGTAGTGCAGACATACCTCGGAACAGCTCCGAGGACGATCAGATTGGCCTTCTGCTTATTGTTTCCAATGACGGCATTCTTCATGTCACTGTGAAGATAGACAGACACGCACACACAGATGAGAGGACTCATCTTGGCAATCTATTTGATGCAACTGTGACAAAAGTTCAAGCGTTGATATAATTTTGCAACTGATCAGACAAAAATGAGCTTGTATTCTTGAAGAAAGAAACATAAAAACATGCTTTAAGAACAACAGGATATGTTTCATTGAAGATGCATTTCACACAGGGGTGTTCCCCTGATAAATTATAAAGACACTGTTGAGACAGAGGTCAGCAGGGGTGATATATCCAAATAGCTACCGAGAAGGTTTGCATGAAGCACAGATGTGTCACATATTCTTGTAGGCCACAGCACAACTATGTTCATTTGTCTTCAGCGTATTTTTTCCGCTGCAGTATTTTATTCTGCTCTGCAAGTGCCCCAGATGATATCAAATAGCAGGTGAGTGAGGCTAGTGGAAAAGTACAGCTGTAGCAGGCAGTCAAGTCAGGCAGGTGCTGGGCTAGTGGAGCGGTACAAAACGTAACCAGAGCTAGTCTATCCAGAGGTTAAAAATAAAGGTGAAACAGTCAGAGTCCGAGTCACTGCGGTACAGGCAGAGAGTGCAAGTTAGAGTGAGAGAGGGAGAGAGAGATATGAATTCACACTGAGCAGTGAAATGCATTTCGAGATTGTCACATGAAAGCCTGTGCATGTAAACACAGAGGTCATGCTCCCACAGAAACACCCCAGTGTTAGTCAGTTTTCTACAGAATAATCACTGTGCATGACATTCAAACATTTTTTAAACAAATTTAGTAAACTGCCTGTGAAAGGTAATTCACCAACACAACCTGGCGTGGATGCACATGTCCTACATCAGTGTTGAATAAATTAAAAAAAAAAAATTTAAAATGTTAATCTGGCAGCTCCTGGCTTTGCTGAAATGCACTGGCTGAATAAAGTCCACACTTTTCTAGTGGTAATACGCTCTCCCTAAAATTTTAGTCAACCAACTGAGAGCAAGGGTTGTCTGTCATTTGCTGCACAAGCATTCATTCCAGCTATGCATATTCCTTCTGTGCCTGCACTAGAGAAGACATCATATATTAAGAGATACTTACATGACTCCCTGCAGCACTTTCTGTGGGTCGGGGTCAAACAGTCGGTCAACATAATGGCGACTTGTGGCAGTGACTTCCTGCATGGGCACAAGAAACAGCACAAAAGAAGCGTGAGCAACAAAATTCACAGACGCTTTAACTTTCTAGCTAGGGCTGGAAAGTAAATGAGATTGTATTTTGCTCAGTTTCCTTCTCATACATACATATATATATACACACAGAGAAACTAAAGAAAATTACACATATGGTGTACTGATGTGAGCATACTTTGACCTTTTTCTGACAACAAACTAGAGCTCGTCAAACTATGTGCCAGCATGATCAGTTTTTTCCCTGCTGGAAAAACAGCATTAAAAGAAATACAAATATTTGAAAAGAAGCAATTAGATGCAATTTCAAATAGTTGATTTTCTTGTGTTTAAACTAAAATAAAGACTTTTTAATGCCTTAAAGACACTGATCTACCTCATTCTGATACTCACATGTGTACTCATATTGACATCACTAACGTGTACATGCAGCAGCATTACATATATATATATAAATATGGCACCATGTCGCTTGATGACACCAGAAAACTTTGTTTATATCATTGACAGCTGTAACCAGAACTTTCCACATGACCCTAGAGGAGCAACACAACAACACGCTGCTACTACCGGTGTTTGTTGGCTTCAGGTGCAGACTCACTGTTAAGCACATGCTGTACTGCAAACGCCTGTCTTTAGAAACCAACTTTAATGTGCATCGATTATTTCATGGCTTAAATCAGACAAATATGATAATACACAACAACGGAGCTACTTAAAAAGAAGAGTAAAGGTGGCCTACTAAAACACATGTTGCATTTATCTTGAAGTGTTTAGTGAAGTTTTCCATCAGCATATAACGTTACCAGAGCCGGGGGCGTTTCACTATTGCAATTCTTGACATGCTTGTTTTCGCTTTCTATTTCATAACGTTAACTTTAGCCAAGCAAATTACAACTGGCAGCCACTGTTACCTACTAAGATACATCACAAAACCATACAAATTATTAGACTCTCGACAGCTGACAGAGCTGATAATAAGAAATAATAATAATGATAATAATAATAATAATAATAATAATAATAATAATAATAATAATAATGAATTGAATTTGTACTGCACTTTTCATTCATAGTGTAACTCTAAGTGCTACAGTTTTAATGAAATAGAACACACACCATAAAGAAAATAACAATAATACTAAGAGTTAAGAAGGAAAAGATGAAACCATAGAGTTGTGTTAGCTTTGAATATGCTAGTGGTTAGCTATCTCAACTATTACATTAAGTTCGTTATTGTAATTAGCGAACCGTGGCCGTTAAGGTCAAATAATAACGGATGGTTGGAATAAAAAGCTCAGTCCTGCAACTTATTTTCCATTGCGCATTCTTTAAAAGTGTTTGAGTATGTCAAACACGAACAGTGGTGACAGCACTCTCACTCTTAGCAGTTAGCTGCTAACTCACTCCGAGTGACACTGACAGCTACGTCGTTCGTTCGGTTTGCATTCTCTAATACGCCGACGGGGCGAGCGGACACACGAATCGCGTGCTTGCCTTTCACATATTCAGAATGTTCCCGCCTGTCCGGGCGAGCTGAGAATATAAAACTGTTCTCCTCGACACTAACGTAGGCGGAGTGCTACATGTTGCAAAGCCCTTAACTTAGCTTTCAGGCTAACAGAAGACATGAACCCTTCACGGTTTGACAGCAACAAGCTTAATATGACTGATAAAATTATATTGCCCGCCCACTGCCTGAATGAGCACACTGCAAAATGGACAATGCTACTTGAAACTATGAGAAAGACACTCACGGACAGCACACTGATGCGGAGAGGGGCCTCCAACAAGCACGCCATCTCTTTTCCCCCGATTGAGCGCCCCAATCGGCGCAGCACTTTGCAGACACTCCGCCCCCCCCAGAGCAGCTGTGAGCGGCTTTTAAAAAAAGTAACTGCGGTTAAATCGACCAGCTCCTCGGAAGCATTACGATTAAAAAATAGGCACCTATATACCTCTCTGTAATTACTACCAATATAAATACATCAGCAACAACAAACAACAGCGCTAACTTGGCGAGCTGCTGACAGACAGTGGATTTGTCATTGAAGTAAATTTTGTTTATAAATGTGACGTAGATGATGTCCCTCTCAGTTAGATTCGACACAATAAGTCGACCCATTCAAACCATGTGTTAAATTAAAAAGAAAACACTCATTAAGTTATATATATATATATTGAACATGTGTTTACTAAACAATGTATAAAAAGACAAAAAAGTGCTGTTCACAAATTTCGTGGAATCTGCTGCAAATGTTCAAAGACTGGTTTACGCATGCGCATTGTGGGGATAGACCGGATAGACGCGGGGTGCAAAAATGCATTCAATCGTGGCTCTGTTACCTTTTAGCAGAACCATGTGTTTTCTGTAAGTTTGTAACTTATCGCTGCATAAGACTGGACAAACACACTCTGCATTTAGTAATTCATCTTTGTAAGTACTCAGTTTGTTTGCTTATTTTCTTGTGGCATGCTTGTGAGAGGGTTATCGTCCCACTTATTTACTGTCGGGTCGTTTCAACAACGTGATGTGACGTTATGTTACATTAAATTAACTACTAGCTCTGCATGTTATGTTCTGTAGTCTAATTTTAGCTGCTACGGTGCTAATAAAGCATTGTGACTGCAGGTAACTACACGGAATAGACAACATATTGTAAAGGCCTTGAGAGAAAACTCATATTAGGTTGAATGTCAAGTAGCAGCAGTCCTTATCTGTCAGATAAAAAAACAGGTCTGGCACTACTTTCATATGCAAGTTTTCAAAGCAACTAGAGGCCACAAAGAGCTCCCAAAAGACATAAGTAATTGTGCTCTAATGTCTTGTGCATCGCTATATATTTAATGTGCGAAAAGTGGTGTCCAGGTTTAACTTCTGTTCTCCTGACTTTCGTTTCCCGGCGTGGTTTGCCGCGAAAGCTTCGTTCATTCTTTGTTGACAGATGAAACATGACACTGGGATTAATGTCCATGTGATGATTTAAAGTGGTGTCTGCCACAGCACTGGGCTGTACAATTTGAGCCACTGATTAATTTATTTCTAGCAACTGATAGTCCAAGTTAAAAACAATTATTATGTTACCCCTGTTAAACAAATACTATTAATAGCCGTGAATAACGCTAAGAGGAAACTTACTACTAAATAAAAGATACCTGCTTGATTTAACTAACGCAGACTTCTGGAGCCTCATGTTAACATTGGCTGAACTGGAAATTTCTTTGCAGCTGGTATGGACAGCAACCAACACTGCTTTTATTGTACATATGGGGATATGAGGATTGTTGCAAGACATAGTTATAAGTTAAAAGTTATGTCATTGAATCAAAAAAAGTGAACTGAATTCCTTTTTCATTGCCTGCTGTTCTCTTTCTGTTTATATTTCACTTGTATAAACTGGACATTTAGTTTCCAAACCTACTTAATTAAAGTTACTGCTCTCTTGTCACAACTGGTACTTTTTATTTGGTCATCACTAACGCTTTGAACTTTGTTTCTGTTTGTGTCCCTAGAGATCACCTAAAAGTTTATTTACAAAGGAGCAGGCCTTAGCATCTCTCCGTGTGGAGGCTGACAGCCACTAGGTGAGCAAAAAATACAAACCACCCCTCACTGTGAATGTGAATTTCTCTGGGAATCCACAGCTTACCTGTTTGTGCAGCATGAAGATTGCAGTTGAAGGCTGTTGCCATGGTGAGCTGGACAAGATCTACGAGACCATCGGCTATCTGGAGAAGAAGGAAGGGGTGAAGGTGGACCTGCTGCTTTGCTGCGGAGACTTCCAAGCAGTGAGAAATGAAGGAGACATGAAGTGCATGGCGGTACCAGCCAAGTACAGAATGATGCAGACATTTTACAAGTTAGTATATCTTTGATTTTTCATGTTTAAAAAGTGCAGGATGAGAGTGAGAACATTTTAAAACTTTGATATTACTGTCTTTGTTGCAGGTACTATTCTGGAGAGAAGAAAGCTCCGGTACTGACTATCTTCATCGGAGGGAACCACGAGGCTTCCAATCACCTGCAGGAGCTGCCTTATGGAGGCTGGGTGGCACCCAACATTTATTACCTGGGTAAGAACCAACAGACAATATATGCTATTATTCTGTCTACCTGCCTGTTCTGTTGGTTCCCATGCTTGACTTGACCATATGTCCATAGGTTACGCTGGTGTCGTTCGCTACAAAGGTATAAGAATTGGTGGTTTATCTGGAATCTTCAAATCCCAAGACTACAGAAAGGGTGCGTTTTGTTTTTTTTTACCATCTGAATGGATGAAGTCCAACACACTACACAGTGTATTTACAAGGAATATGTGCTCTTTCAGGTCACCATGAAGTACCTCCATACAACCCTGATACTCTGCGAAGCGTATACCACATCCGAAATATCGAGGTGTTCAAACTAAAACAGGTAAATATCAAAGATTCAACTTGTTCTCATGCACAGTGCTCAAAAGATTTATTTATCTAAACAATGCGTATTAATTCATAAATGTTTTTTCCACTTAGATCCATATGCCCATAGACATTTTCATGAGCCACGACTGGCCTCGTGGAATATACAACTATGGAAGTAAAGGGGAATTGTTGCGAAAGAAGAAGTTTCTGCGTCAGGAAGTGGAGACGAACACACTGGGGAGTCCTGCTGCTGCAGAGCTTCTAGCCCACCTCCAGCCAAGCTACTGGTTCTCTGCACATCTTCACGTCAAATTCGCAGCCCTTATGCAGCATCCGGTAACTAACTAGCTGTATTGCTGCTAATGTCACTGTTGATACATTTTTACATCAATATACCAATATATTACACCAACTAAGTGAAATCTTTAATCTTTAGCCTAAAGGTAACGCTGCCCCACGTGTAACCAAATTCCTGTCTCTGGATAAATGTCTGCCTCATAGGGAGTTCTTACAGGTGAGAGAACGTTCTGTTGTTGGTTATACAAAGGCCACAGTCTAATTTAAGTTGTAAAGATGAGTGTTTTAAGCAATGAGATATACATTTGTGTTGCAGATCGTGGACATTCCAGAGAGGCCGGGTTCATCTGAGGGTCTGGAGTATGATCCAGAATGGCTTGCTATTCTTAAGGCCACCAACAGTTTACAGAGGACCACCCCTCACCCCTGGAACCCTCCAGAGAATAATGGGCTGCATGAACGGTACATAGATATTTAGACATGAAATTATTAGTGGAACAAATGCAGGCAGATTAAGTGTTCCATGAGGTGAAAAAGCCACTTAATTTTGTGAAGAGGCGTGTTGGAGTTTGAGCTTTACAAATTGAGATAAACGTTATCTCTATGAAACAACACACAATCAGCTACAAGCAGTAAAATGTTTGTGACTAAAGCCAATCATGACATCATGCCATTTGCACGTACTTTTATAAATCAGGCCTTACAAGTAAAGCAAGCCTGAAACAGTTGAACTTAATGCACCAAGTGAATTGTTACCCACTGGGAGGGAATCTTACTTACATCAAACTGTTGCCAGTGCCTTGTGCTGTCATGAAGAAATTGTATATTTATATATTCTAGGGCTGTGACTGATGATTATTTTCATTATCAATTAATCTGCTAATTATTTTTTGACAATAAAATAATCACTTATAATCATTTTGTCTAAAATATTTTAGAAAATTACACCAATCACAATTTCCAAAAGCCCCATGTGACAAGTAGTTTGCTTTGTACAACTAATCGGTTCACCATCATAAAAGACAAGACAAGCTTGAAACAGGTCATGTTTAGGATTGTTTTCTTAAGTTAAAGTCAATTGGTTATCAAAATAATGCAGAATAATTTTCTGTTATTTGAATAAATTGACTAGTTGCTGTCAATTCACTCTCATATTTCTGCAGCTGTTGGACTAATGTTTTGGTTCATGCTCTCTTGTATGATGTGGATTGTCTATAACCATCAGGTGGGACTTCAGAGCTTCAGAAGAAGCTATGATGCAGGTGGTAGAGGATCTCAGCGGTGAACTTGCCATTCCAGACAACTTTAGCCGGACTGTACCAGCCTATGACCCCAACAAGCCCCAATACCATGCCACCCCGAGCTATAACACCAACCCCCAGACGACTGAACTCTGTGCCACTTTTGGTCTCACAGACCTCTATGCCCGGGCCGGGCACAGAGGTGATGAAGTTCAGGGCCGTGGCGTAGGGGATGAGGAAGATGACGATGATGCAGATAGCGTAGGAAGCGTGGACGAGCCCAGCGAGTACCCGACAGACACTTCAGGATTGTCAAGTTCATTTAATCCTGATGAGATCACAATAGAGGATGAGTGGGAGGAAGAGGAGGGTAAGGAAGAGGCTAAGAGCAGGTCTGATTCGAAGGGAGATAAGGTCTCCGCTTTACCTGTTGTTGAAATCCACACTCCGAGCCGTATGGTCCTGCCCAAGCCCAAATCTGATGTCTCACCCACTCACCTGCCCTACCTAATGAACCTGCCACCTCCCTCCCACTCTACCCCAGAAGCTACCCGCCCCCACTCTGAGGCAGAGCGGGAAGGACTCTGTGAGGGCAGTGACGAAGATGCCACAGCTGCACGTATCTTAAAACGTACCAGCGATGAGACCGGGGATCCTGGCAGTAGGGGCACAGCCCCCAGGATCAAACGCAGGAACCAGGTCATTTACACAACAGTGGAGGATGACCAGTGTGAGGATTAGGGATCAGGGTGAGACAAGACAAAAGGTGAGGAATCACTCCAAGCCGTTTGTCACAGAGTGTACAATCCTCCATTAGTTTAAATCGATGTGTAAAACTTGGTATGGATTTATGTATTTACTGCCTGCCTTTTTTTTATACAGCCACTGACGCACGCTGTACAAAACAGAGGTATGGCTTTAATAAAAAAGCAGATTATACATGGCAAAAAGTAGTTTCTGGATTCAGTTTCTACAGAAAGGCAGTTATAGCCAGAGAATTGTTGTCTTTGTTAATGTTTATGGAAATTATCACCTTTTTATATATTTTTATCTGTAAAGGTAAGTTTTAGAAAACAGATATTTCTGAGTTTAATTTCTTTTTTTTTTTTTTTTAGTAAATGTAATTTCAAGACAATAGCAATGATAAGAGGATGGAAAATTAAAATATCTTTTTTTTAAATGAATTGATGACATCATAATTTTTCACTGTACAGCCATTTGACACGCTGAAGAGGAATTAACGATGTGCGGCTGTCAAATGTCTTTTGTTTCTTTTATCCAAGACATGAGGCAAGTGAGGGGAAAAAAAAAGCAATCAGTATTCTACACTCAAAGCGCCATTCACAGCTTTATTCAACACTATACATACTCTGGGTGCTGATGTAAAATCAAGTCTTGTTTTTAATGACCTTCTTCGTCTTAATTACACAGACCACTGAACTTAGTTGTGATCACAGAAGAATGAGCAAGTGAATCTATTTATCGTGAAAAGCGAGCTGATGAACTGTCAATGTCCCTGTAGGAAGAATAAATCATTATAGCTTTGAAATGAATACTGATTGAAATTAGCATTATCTCATTTTGAGACCCTTCATTAGTTCATCACATATTTATCAGAATGTCTAATTGTTAAAATAAGGCTTTCCTGGACACAAATAATTGTTTAAATCAAACAGATTTATAACATTGATTAGAGTCCTTAAACAATCCATTCCCGGGTCACAAGTGTGCTCTGATAAAATTAACATACACTTTCATTAAAATTCAGACAATACCATAATATATATAACATACAGTGTGTTCGACAAGATCTCTTTACATCCATACAAAGAGCCAATACAGTTTAGCCTAATGACACGGTGCCAAGTTATTGGTTTATAGTACAAGCCAATGTGAGGGAAATGGTTTTCCTGCACTTTGCCTACAATGCACACACTTGATTCACAGAAAAGAAAACTGGGAATAGGCACTTCTGTTTTTTTTTTTGTTTTGTTTTGTTTTGTTTTCATCAATTCTTTCCTCGTTTTCATCAGCCAAGCTTTGGACAGCAACCAAGCACACAACTGTTTTAAGAGCATCATATCAAGTATAATGAATCGGTAAAAGCATTTAAGATCACTATGAGTTCATTTTCACCAACAACTTAGCCTCAGGACAAGGAACAGATGAGGGGCACATTAAACACAAGATAGGCAGATGCTCTTCTACATGGCATAGAGGTGTATTACGAGTCTCACATTTTGTTATCTTCCCGCCTTTCATTCTCTCCTCTTTCATCTATGAAACTGAAAAGGGCAGAGAAGGAGTGTTTAGCAGTTCTACAAGGACACTGGCCACCAATATGTCATTTCTCTCAAGCCAGTCTTTCCTCCTGGGCAGAATTATAGATTAGATCCAGTGCTACTTTAGTTTGTTTGAGGAATGTGTTCTCTGCCATAAACATGTATTTACTTAAAGCTAACAGATTCCTGCAAACATATTATAATATTTTAAGCCATGTGACTACATACATTCCATATCAAACCTTTATTGCTGCTGTTAAGAGCTACAACCTGTGCTTCCAACCATCACTACCAGCACTCAACCAAGGCATTGCAACCGCAAAAATACTTAAGGGACACACAGCAACCTTTCAATAAACAAGCAAGTCTATTGGGGGCTTAGTGCTTGTATCTATGAGAAACACAATGGTCAATCTTTTATGAACAAACAATCCTATGAAAATCAGAACTTTGAAGGAGTTTAATGAAAATGCCTCACATATTGAATTTGTGTTTCTGACTGGACAAGTAGAGAAGAGAAGTCAAAACACCGGACAATAAATACGCACTATTTGACTGACATTGGGTAAACCGCCATGTGTCTTATCAGATGTGGGCATCGGCACAGAGGGATGTCAGGCAGGATAAGGGATAAGGTACTACGGGATCATTCCAGGGCTACGATATGTGTCAATATTCACAGCAAGATTTGATTGATTCAGGAATAAGAAGAGGCAAAGCTCTAACAAAAGGAGATGAAAGAAGCAGGCGCAACCTAACCATTTGGCTTCTTTATTTTATGTGTCGGCCCTTTTTTTTTTTTTTTTTTTCCCTTCCTTTTCTTGGCAACTCGCCAACATGTGCTGCTCATTTTGTACATGTTACGCAATCAAACGGCTGTGACTAAAATGATGCAAGGCAGAATGACAAAAGAAAATTCACAATTAGTGCTAAATACTACAAAAGACTTGCCACTGTCCTCCACATTCTTTATTTTCCTTCTCTCCAACTCAGTCTTCACTATACCTCTCCTTTTTGATTTCCAAAAGCAGAATCTCAGTTCGTGGTCACAAGACACAGATGTAAAACATTGTGTCTTTCTCCTCCATCTCTGTCTGCTCTTTCCTTCCTCTTATTCTCTCCTTTGAATTTCTGTCGCTGAATTTCTGTCTGCTCGAACAGGAGGATGAATGGAGGGTGAGGTGGTGAGTGGATAGTGGGTTTCCCCACATCAGGCCCACCCCTGTAAGTTGGTTGAAGGAGACAGGATGGTTGAAGGGCTGTGGTGGTGTTGATGGTGGAATACTGGTGGGGTAGTTGTTGAGGTCTAATTCCCACCACAGCAGGCTCGGGTAGAGTGGGCATCTGGGTCCTGGAGGTTGACTCCCCGGTGTCGTGCTGCGTGTGTAGGATTTTGGGTGTCTGTTTTTGGCATCTTTTTTGCTACATTAAGAAAAAGTAAGATTTTGTGACATATTAATCTCAGTTTGTATAAAAATAAACAAAAGATAGCGCAGCCTTTGCAGATGTATGCCCTATACATACATTCTTCTTGAGGAAATATTGAAAATCCATGTTTAGAAATGTCTGGTAATCCCTTCAAGGATTCTTGGATCTGATTTGCATCAAAAATATATTCACTTGTTTACTGTCCCATGGACAAACATGTGAGCAGGTTTTTGACATATGCTGCTAACTAACAGACAAACAACCAGCACTAAGCACATAACTTTAGTTGGCAGAGATAATGACTCCTATAGACTAAATCTCATTTTTGTAAATAAGCCAAGTTTTTGTTGAGAGTAAACAAAGGGACACTCACCAATAGCCAGGAAGAGCTCATTGACGTTCATGGCTGTCTTTGCAGAAGTCTCCATAAACAGCAGGCCAGTGTCTTCCGCATATGTCTGGGCCTCCTTTACCACACATCACAAGCAAATACAAATGTAACATCAGCAGCAATTTGAAAGACAGCATACACCAAAAACAGCCTGAAAAATATCTACAAATAGCAGGAACTCTGACAACACCAAACACATATATGAACTGTGACGTGCCTTCTCTAACAGATAAGGCTTTCTAACAAAATTGCTCTTGAATGCAGATAATGCTGCATTCAAGAGCTTTTCCACCAGTATTTGTATGTAAATATGTTTTAAGCCCAAGATATAGACATCGCCACTGTCTGATTTAACAGATCCGTGCTTTTTGAAAAATTGTGTGCATCAGCACGGACCTGATTTCCACTCCCACATTTAGCCACAGATGAACATACAATAAAAATGCTAAATCAACTGTTTGCATTTGAACACCTCCACCTGGTCCACCAGTTTGTCAATTAAAATAACTGCAAAGGAAAAACTGAATTTCATCAAATTGCATCGCTTAAGTCAGCACCAACTTCACCAGCCTCACACATGACTGCAGCTCTTATAGCATCTTTAGTGCCAATAATATTAATTCATTCAGCAGTGATTACCATCCAACTTCAGAAAGGTGCCCGGTTATGATTTAGTTAAGGCCATTGCCCTCAAACAGGGGTCGGACAGGAGTGTGTTACCTCATACTCCACTAGTCTCTTCTCTGCCAAGTCAGCCTTGTTCCCGGCCAGGGCAATAACAATGTTAGGACTGGCCTGCCTCTGCAGCTCCTTCACCCAGGCCTTGGCTCTTTCAAAAGTCTCCTGCACAAACACAACACCAAGGTCATACGAATCACCGACACACATGTAAATACTGAGCGAAAAATGACAGAATGAATAATACATACATATCAGTTAGGGGACAAACTGCTCACCTCAGCAAAGAACGTCAGATGTTGTTGACATAAGCTGGGCAGTATATTGCTGTTATATTAATATAATAATATCAGATTGTCTGGGATTTTGGTTATCTAATATTGTGATGTAGGTTAAATTACTTTTCTGGCTTTAAAGGCTGTGTTACAGTTAAGTAAAGCAATTTATTCACTTATTTGACTGTTTTAGTTGAGTGAAATAAACCATGAATGGCTGACAGACACTTCATCATGCCTCAATAGTGATTCTGCAGAATAATTTGTTTATATCATACCGGCTTGGTGATGTCAAAGACCACAATAGCAGCCTGAGCCCCACGGTAGTACATGGGAGCCAGACTATGGTATCGCTCTTGTCCTGCAGTGTCCCAGATCTCAAACTTCACTGTGGTATCATCTAGACACACTGACTGGGCCAGGAATGCAGCTGGGACATAAAAGGAAATAAGAACAGGTTACCAGGTACTCCTAAAACCCTCAATCTTCTTTGCTTCACACACACACATACACTGTTCACATTTTCCAGTCGTCACCTCCAATGGTTGTCTCCTGAAACTCATCAAATTGTCCCTTGACGAAACGCAGCACCAGGCTGGACTTGCCCACGGCCATGTCGCCCAGCAGCACCAACTTGAACTGGCAGATCTTGGTCTGTGGTAGTGTGCCGTTGGAGCGGCCACCACTCCCTCTGGAGCTCATACTGACCCGCGTAGGAGACAGCAGGGGGACTGGGCCTCCTCCCTGGGGTGGAGACAGGTACTTCTGGGGTATCACTCACTTTGCACTGCCTCCAGGAGTGAAGTCAAGTCTCGCTGACGATGTCTTGATCTCTCTTCTCTCCTTGTTTTGTCTGTGTTAAGAAGTTAAAGGTTTTGTTTTTTGGTGCAGGGTTATGCCTTACCTCACATATACTTTGTCTCTAAAGATTAAGGTTATATAAGGAAGATGAAGATCTGGCGTGACATCAAGGAATATCAAGTCACAGGTCTGTGTTGAAACTGCACTGCTTTGCATTTACCCGGCCTAAATGTCTACTGTGTTTTTAGGCTACTTCATACACACTTTAATTTCTTTCTCAAGGCAACAAAAGCCTCTGCCAGCAGATCAATAATGTCTGTAATGCCAGCAGATAATAATGAAGATTGGGATTACAAAGAGGAAGAGGAGGGGGGGTTCTTTACCATGAAACCACAGAATAGAAAGACACAAGTTTGCATTGCCACTGCATTGCTTTATATTTACCAGCCTTGAATGTCGACTGTGTTCAAGGAATTTGAGCTGAAAATATTGTCCAATTCCCAGCTGGTCTCAAGCTGTGACAGTAGAGTTTAACAGGGACGCTGCGCCTCCTCACAAACAACAATGCTGAACATCCATCACTGCAGTAAATTAGTCATTGAAACATCACTCAAACCTCATCGTCATGTTGTGAAGTGACTTGACAGAAGGAAACTGCAATCGCCCTGCATTCCCGCACTATGTCACAACTGACGTTACTCCCACAGTAATGTTATCAGATCATCAACCCCTTATCGTGCGTTTATGTGCTAACGGGACACCGCTCCGACCACTCCGGTCGGACGAGACTAAACTGAATTAAAGCTTTATTTTTCGACGCCCAGCTCATAATAAAAGTACTACTTGATCATCTGAATAGCGTGGACTTACTGAGAGGAAAACATAAAAATATTTACCGTTAAAATTGACGTTTCGGCAGCGCAGGTATCTGAGGCTTTTAGCCTGACTGTTGACAATTTGGCTACATCAGCTGGTAACACAAAATGTGAACACTTCCTGTAAACTAGCGCAGGCGCACTGAGTGCCGCATTGTCAAGTCTGTTCCGATCACCCGCATTACCAACGGTCACTTTATTGACCAATATTAGTATTACTACCGTTAATACTACTATTACTATATTACTACTGTTAATATAAACACTGTTAATACTACATTACTATATTAGTTGTTCAGTTTCGACTACATTTGGTCAACGGAACAGAAGATAACATATTTTTAATTACAATGAAAAGTACAAGGAATAATGAACATAACCTAATACTCCTGTTTTCATACATAGTAGTCACTCTAAACGTGTGAATAATGTGAATGTGCTTCTGAGCTCTTTGGGCCATGACAGAGAGCTTTACTGCTGCGGCCTCCAGTCCGCATGGGGCGCTGGAGCTCAGGTAGCTGAAGGCACCCGGAAGTCCTCACCAAGTGAAGGACTGTTTGAAATGTTTTCATCAGTGGAGGAATAGTGATCAGCCTCTCTATCAACACTCATGTAATACGCTTGTATATTATGTACTGGACTGAAACTTACCTGTTAGGTGAAGTGACAGCTCACTGACGTTATGCCAACGACAAACAGAAAGAAGCAGAAGCAGGGGAGAGACACGGCGGTGAGGTTTATTCCTTCATTAAATAAACAGCGAAATAAACCTGACATGTAAATCATGTTTTATCACTTGCTGTGAGCCTAGTACAAATTTGAGGTGTTTTGATGAGAGGGAATTAATGGAAATACTTTTTACTCCTCTACATCTATTTGACAGCCGAAATGAGTACTTACAAATTAGATAGTCAGATTTTATGTTTTATGCAAAGTTTGAGCTTTAATGTAAATTATGATGCATGCCATTCACAGGGACAGTTTTTTCTGCAATGCTTTTACATTTGATAATTTAAGTACATATTGCCAATTATACTACTGTAAATAAGAGTGTAAATAAATATAATTATAACCATTATATAAACCACTTTAAAGTACTTATATCCTCTTTCTCCCTCATTAAAAATTCCAGAATCTATGAATATGCAAATATTTTTCATTTCATAAGTTTAACTGCTGGATGCAAGATACTCCTCCTCTCCTACTTCACTGTAAAGTCCATTATCAGTGTTTGTGCACTGGAGGCTTCAAGTTTCCACATCACATTTGTGTAGGCCTAAATTAAATATTGGACCAGAATTAGCTTCCAAACTAGTTGTGATGTCACACCCCTAAAGATTTTTAATGAGCAGAGAGAAACTTTCCACTTTCAGCAGATGAAAATGTGAAATGTGAAAACAGCCTTCCAGTGTCAAACTCTGCACATCCATTATTCTGCACAGTGAAGCTCAAACATACAACTGAAGGAGCAGTTGTATGTTTGAAGAAAAAAACATACAGTATGTTTGAGTGGAGGGGGACTTAAGTAACATTTTCAGTAGAGGATTTTTACTTGCAATGGAGTATGTTTACAGTGTTGTATGGCTAATTTTACTTACTGAGTATCTAAATACTTACACTGGCAAAAAGTAAATGAAACTGGACACAGGGTTGGACATTCAGGCTTATGATGGCTCTGTGTTTTTGTTGCTCTACCCAGGTACAAGGAACCAATGACAGCAGTGTGGTGAGCAAGGTGTCTGCTGCAGCACAGGGCTATTTCCAGGATGTCTTCCTCCAACACTTTGTCTCCAAAGTGGCCAGGAGAGCCCCACTCATTAACAGGTCAGCAGGAATCTCAATCTTGTCGTAGGTGCAATCTATGGCATGGATCTCAGTAATCTAGGACATAACCTGCAGTGACAAGTTTGGGATAGGATGTAATAACTCATACAGTGCAGTAGTTATAGCGGCACAATAAGTTGCAGTCATAGAGGGTGATAGTGTGGTCATCATCACATTTTATATCATGAAATAATTCGCAGAGTAGGATTAAAATTATGTAAATAAAAACATACCTAGTAATGTGTCCAAAGACTTAGTGTATACATAACAAATCAGTAGTTATACAACTAAGGATTATTTTAATTATCAGTAAATCTGCTGATTATTTTCTCAAATAATTGATTAATCATTTTGTCCATTAAATGTCAGAAAATAGTGAAATTGCCTGTTATAATTTCTTAGAGCCTAAAGTGATGTCTTCAAATTATTTGTTTTTTTGATCAGCAGTCAGATATTCAGTTAACTATCATGTATTACACAGGAAAGAAGCTGCAACCAGCAAATATTTGGAATTTCTGCTTAAAAAATGACTAACACAATTATTCAATCATCGAGGTAGTTGCATGTTAATTTTCTGTCGATTGATTAATTGATTAATTGTTCCATCTCTACAAATCAGTGTCAAGAAATAATGATCAGAGACTAAACAGCAGTAGTGGCAGGATTCCTGTCGAGTCCTAAATAAGGCATTGAGGGGAGCAATTATTTTATTATTAATTAATCTACTGATAATTATTTCAATTTATTGATTAATCGTGTGTGTAACGTGGTGTATAAAATGTCAAACAGTAGTGAAAAATGGCCCTCAAATTTCTCAAAGCCCAAGACAACATTGCATGTTTAGTCGTACCAGCAGTCCAAAATCCAAAAATATTCAATTTACAATGATATAGAAGCATATATAGGCTAAGTTACAAGCTAATAATAATTGTAATAATTGATATAGTAATCATTCTGTCTATGTACATTCTGTTTGTGTAAGGTCGTGTTACCCTACATACACACAGATTGTAGAATACAGTGAAGTGACAAATGTGGTATTCACCCATTACACTTTGGATAAAAGTATCCATCTAAGGCCTTAGAAAATGTATTTACACTATATAATAGTAACAGTAATAATGTGTTGTACAAATTGAAGCCTTGACTTTAATTACATGCTTTAGGGGCTACTATGTGCGCTGGAGAGCTGTGGACCACTGTGTTAAGAGATTTCTACAGATTACTGAAAACTGCCCCGTAAGACAGGCAAGTTAACTGCTTATTGTCCATCATTATTTTGTATAGAAAGTTTGAAGATATGTGTATTTCATATCCTATTCACCTTTCTTTTCTCGCTTCCTCTGTCATTATGTTTCCCCTTTTTCTAGATTTTGTCTTTGGGCGCAGGGTTCGACTCTTTGTATTTTCGACTACATGCAGATGGAGCGCTTGACAGGGCTGTTGTGTTTGAAGTGGATTTCCCAGATGTGACTCGGCGTAAGGCTGCCCTGATCACTTCTAATATTACACTGAAGGGGATGCTGGACCCTCAATTACCTTCTCTTACAGGTTAGTCAATTCATTTGCACACAGCACACTTTCACTCCAGCTAAAAATCCATGTGTTATATACGTTTTGCTAGATTTCATAACCGTGTGTGTGTGTGTGTGTCTTTAGGCCCTTTATATATGTCCAGTAGTCATTACCGTCTGTTAGGGGTGGATGTTCGAGAGGAGTCTCAGGTTGAAGAGGCTCTAGGGACGGCTGGGCTGGAGTGGGCTGCCCCTACTCTAATTCTCTCTGAAGTGGTGCTTACCTACATGGAAACACAACGGTAAGCGCTATGTGTACATTAAATGTGGGCTAGGACTTCATAAGCATGTATTTTGATTCAGTGCAAGCTACAATAGTTACATGATCACTAGCAGAATGATCAGCTTTATGATCCTAGCTGTATTCATGACAGCAGTTAAGTGAATGTTTTGTTTGTAGCAGTTGTATGTTGTGTGTCTTCCAGGTCAGATGCTGTCATTAGTTGGGCAGCAAAGCTCCTGCCCCAGTCACTCTTTGTGATGTATGAGCAGATCCATCCCCACGATCCTTTCGGTCGGATCATGCAAGATCATTTTCTGAAACTGAATTCAACTCTACATGCCCTTCAGCAATACCCAGATGCTGCTGCACAGACAGACAGGTTCCTGGACAAGGCCAGTATGCAGACAACATACTTATTACTGCGTCTCGTCAATGTTGACACACTTCTAATAAAATATTACAGTATATGCAACAGATGTGGGATTTTTTGTGAGGGAAGCTCAAATTTTTAATCTGATGGAGTGCTGGGGTTTCAGTAAATATGTTTTTTGTCTTCAGGGCTGGGAGCAGTGTGTGTGTCTGGATATGAATGACTTCTACCTGACGCTGGTTCCTGAGGAGGAGAGACACAGAGTGGAGAGCCTGGAGCCTTTTGATGAGTATGAGGTAAGCCGTCAAAAATGTGTATGCATGTTCTTGTTTTGTGATGTTGTGTTTGTTCTCTGTTTTATACTTTTATAAAGTCACATCATACTTTACAGTCATAATATTCGACAGAATGATTCAGTCTGTGTCTGTCCAAACTTAGGAGTGGCACCAGAAATGTTCCCACTATTTCATCCTCACTGCATGTCGAGGTTCTTTGACAGCACAGGCTTTACTCACGCATCCTCCAGGTAGTTTTATAATATCTTTGAGTCACTCGTCATCTTCTGGAAGTCAGAATGTGTTTCCTAACTATGTATTTCTGTTTTTTTTGTGTGTGTGTTTGTTTTCCTCAGCATCGCCGGTTTCATCCATAAGCCCATCTTGGAGCCCCATAGCCCTGACTGTGAGGACAATACCGGTTTGTATGGAGGGGCTGGGGATGGCTTCCACCTTGGTGAACACAGGGCAGGTTCTGCTAACAGGAGGCTCCAGCAGAGTAGGCAGGGGGGCGGTAGCTAGGGTCTTTCTCAGAGGCCTCGAAGGCTGGAGATCCATCAGTGTGGAACCCCCAGTAGATTTGGGTGAGAGCGCTCTTTGCTTTTGATGTGCAGTTTTCTGTCAGTAGGAATTTTTCACTCTTACACTACATTTAAAGAGAATGTGCAAAGGCAGGACAAATTCATGAAAAGTTGATATCAGCTTGAATCAGAAATTTGTGTGAACAGTTGGTTGGTATGTTGCCTTCCCACCAGGTGTCCGATTATACCACACAGCTACCTCTGTTCCTGGAGGAGGCACTGTGGTATACGGAGGTCGCTCCTCTCCACTCAACCCAGTCAGAGGCCTTTTCAAAGTAACCCATCATCCCTGTGGTCCACCTGGTTCTCTAGACTCAGAGGACCAAGGTGCAGTGAAACTTTGTGAGGAGCAAATAGTTTGTACAGGTGATCCACCACTGCCAAGATGGAGGCACACTGCTACTACAGTCAGTCACAAAGGTAAAGTAGGAACCTTTCTTGCTGTTTGTCACTTCTTACTATCTTCCTTGCTTGCTTATGATACAATCAAGCCTTATCATTCTTTCTATAGGAAAAGATTTCCTGTTTGTGTTTGGTGGAAAAAACGAGTCAGAGGCTGTTCTGGGTGATGGTTACTTCTTGTGTCTAGAGCAGCAGCACTGGACTGAGGTTTGCTGCTCCCCTTTACATTTGTAGTCTTTATGAATAGTTTTTTTTTTAAATTTCACACACTCTGATTGCACATAAAATATCTTTTCTCTTTCCACTTGTTATCACATTGTGTGCATGTATTATTTACAGATTCCAGTAGAGGGCACAGCCCCAGAGGCCCGCCATTCCCATACAGCATATTCATACCACGGAGGTGCAGTGGTGTTTGGAGGACTGGGAAAAAGTGGGGTGCCACTGGGGGATACAGTAGTGTTAAGGCCCATTGAGAGAGGCTTCTGCTGGGAAAGAATAGAAGTGGAGCCCCCTCCTTTTCCCAGGTCTGTTGTTTCCCAAAGTCACTGACAAAACTTTCACATCATTCAGTTTCTAAAAACAAAAATACAAGGCCATCCTGATGTTTCTACTTAAGAAAACCATCCACTAAAGAGCAATAGGAGCTGACGTTCTGTACTTTGTTTTAGGTACTCCCATTCTGCCCATGTGATTGGTGAAAAGCTGGTTGTGGTGGGTGGAGTTTGGCTGCATTCAGTTGGTGTACCTGGTGTTCTAGTGATCAACCTCACCACAGGCAGCAGTGTGGAGTTCAGTCTGGACACAGTCAGTTAACATTTATTAACCTAATGGATTCACAGCAATAATTCTGTGTGAAACTCAGTGCCGGTTACTGTATGCATACATGCACCTCAGGTTCTAATGGCTAGGGCTTAGTGGGTCTATGCCAGGACAATGAATTTTCAATTTTCATGAAACATCAAGATAGATCCATTAGAAATGATACTGAATAATAAACTGTATTCTACCATCTTTAGACCTCAGTACCATGGCCTCTGATGCTCCACTCATTCTGCTCGGAGCTGACGGACCAAGAAAACCCTGAGCTGCTACTGATTGGTGGAGGAGGAAATTGTTTCTCCTTTGGGACTCATTTCAACCCTCAGCCTGTCACTGTGGACCTGAGACCTGCTCTGGGATAAAGTATCTTAAAGTGCTTCTTTGAGACTGTATAGGAGCTCAAATCAGCCACTCAAACTTAAGAGATACTGTCATCTAAGCTTGAACCATTGGACATGTCAGGCAGGATGAAATACATAAACATGAATTATTTGAGGAATTTTCTACAGGCCTGATGTACACTGTTGAAGGGTCCAGACAAGCATGAATGAATTGAGGATGTTTAAGTATGCAAGTGCCAGAAAATACATAAACAGATAAACACATCATGAATAGAAAATCCAAAGAATGTTTTCTGCTTAATGGACAGGTTTTTATTTGGTTGACCTCAGTTCAAAATCATAAAATTAGTCAAACATACAGTAGACTCGCAATGTCCTGTCATAGATCATAGAAGGTCTGTTTGTTTGACTTGTTTGTTTGGATGGAGGGTAAATCATTCAGTGAAGCGCCTGAAGGACTGGACTGTAGGACTGACAGCACCCCAGTCGCCAGGCTTGCGGTATTCCCCCTTCTCCAGGAAGTACTGGCGCCCACGGTAGTTGGGGTGCTCGTAGAAGACCCACCAGCCGTCAAAGACCTTACAGGAGTTGACCTCCCTCCAGCGGAACTTCTCCAGGAGTGAGGGACAGTCCTCTGTGGCCTCGAAGGCCTGGCCCCCGAAGTCTGCCTTCTCATACAGCTGCATCTTGTACAGGGACCCGCTGGTCTGGAAGGTGACGGGAGATGGTAGGGGTTTGGGAGTGGAGAGTGGTGGAGGGGTGGTTAGTGCAGTGCAGGGGGTTGGGAAAGAACGGGGAGGGGATGTGGGGTGAGAGAAACAGGGAAGGGGGGATATATAGGGAGATGAAATTTGCATCCAACGAAAGATGAAAATCTCTTTTTAGCATTGCTACATGATTAGTCATCATGGTGAACTAGCCTTCGTAGAGTTTGTACTCTGTGTATTTGGCATGATCTATCACATCAGTTAGAGAACCGACTTTAATCAACACCACCCATTATTGTTTGCAGAGTGTTTGCTCATTGTTTTGTGCCTTTATAAATAGTACAAAACTGTACACATACAGCTCGTACTCTAGATTGATTTTTGTATGAAAGCAGTGTCCCTGAATCTGCCTGCAGGCAATGGGTCGGCTGAATGTTAGCCGGACGAAAGCTTGATCATCCATATAGACTGACCGAGGTATTGGTCTCCATTGACAAAGCCCTGCAGCCACTGTTAGCATAAATACCATAGCATGACCTCTGTCATGTGCCCATACTGTATTACTTCTCCGCTGGCTTTACTCTCTCCTGCACTCTGTTGCTTTTATCAGTTCACTTAGACTTCTGAATGTCTGTACAGGTTAGTGGTTAATTAAGAGATCTACTTGCACATTAATTAGGGGGCGTCAGCGTGTCGAATAGATCTCAGCAGCAGCAGATCAGATCATAGGCGATGGCTGACTTACAAAGTGGACCATCTTGCAGGAGCTGAGGCGGTCGTTGAGGCCCATCCAGCGCTGGTATTCTGGGTACTCCCCCCTGGTTAGGACATACTGGTAGCCCATGTAGTTGGGCCTCTCATACACCACCCAGGCTCCACTCTCCACCCGGATGGAGTTGCAGCGGCTCAGGTAAGCATGGAAATCTGAGCAGTCGCTGTCACACTCATAGCGGCGGCCCTGGAAATTCTTGTCCTCGTAGAAGACAATCTGAAGGACAACACATGCCAGTCTTGAATCTTATCCAGGTTTCACATTTTGTATGATACATTTTCTAATAGGTGGTTCAACTTAGAAATGTCAGATATTTTATGAGCAAAGCTTACTTTAAAGTGTTTTGTTATCCTTTATAAAAAGCTCTTTTGACATGGGAAAGCCTTCAATAACATTCTTTTAACAATGTTTTTTCAGTGCTCCAATGGACAGTGCACCTTTAACCATCACCTGAATAAAAGCCCTCATCACCTGAGTACCTCAGGCAACTGGCCAGTCCAGTCAACAACTCTACTGAGAATCCATTTCAAACTCGCCTCACATATAAAGCAAATTAAAATAGGCTCAAGGTTTAAGAATACTAACCCCCAATAAGCCCTGCAGAGAAACCACACTATTATACTCACCACCTACATGCCATAATATCATATTAGTCTGCCTATACCTGTGCCAATATCAATCCCACTTTGTCTTAACTCACCCTGCCCATGTTGGATAAAATGTGAGGGATCGCCTTGGTGATGTTAAGTGATGGTTGTAGTGTTTCCCCTGAGGTCTCGATGTTGCACTGGATCACCACCAGTCCCTTTTATATCCCTGCTTTCCCACGTTTATAAACAGCAACAGTGGACGCAAAAGGGGAACAATCGCTTTGTCATGAAAATGAGATCCAAAAATTGAGTCAGTGATTCTAGTGCTATTCAGTTTTTCCAGAAAAGCGAGGAAGGATTACGGCATAATGGCTGGGCATGGTAAGCGTCCATTGACCCCACTTGTCTACTGGCTGGGTCCAGTGCCCACCCCCCTCTCCCGTTCTCGCACCATATTACACATGCCAGCTCCACCAGCTTGCCCCCACCTGGCGAGGACCTGCCAACTCATGACTTATTTCTGCCTTATGGATGAATCCAGATACAGCAGTGTTCGGTGGTGGAAGAAGTACTCAGATCCTTTTCTTACAGTGATTAAAAGTAGCAATACCACAGTTTTAAAATGCACCGTTATAAGTGAAAGTCTTAGTTAAGAAAATGAGTGAGTAGCTTTTTTCAATCTGGATTACTATTAGTGATGTATTCATATGTAAGCAGCATTTACTGTTGAAGCTGGTCAATGTGGAGCTAATTTTGACTTTATATTGTAGGATTGTTCAGTCCAAATTTGTGTCATAATTAGCAAGAATGTAGTCTTAACAGCAAAATAAACTAAATATTATCTGTCAAATAAACCTAGTGGAGCAATAAGAACAGTATTTCCCTCTGAAATGTAGTGGGGTAGAAGTATAAATAAGCATGAAATGGAAATACTAAAATAAAACACAAATACCACAAAATTGTGTGTAAGTACCATTGTGGAGTAAGAGTACTTACCGTACATTCCACCACTGATAGTGTTGCATAGCCACAGATGCAACAAATAGTTGCAATTTGTAAGTATATGATGAACTTCATTAAGAAACAGTTGCCATTGTATTAAATTTGGAGCAAATTGCTGTGTAAAACAGTAAGGACAGAATCACAACATTAAAAAAAAATAAGCAGGAGGTGACTTGGTTTTAGTCAAAGTCTTTATTCATTTTTATTTTACTTTTTACAATCAAAACCATAGTGCTCTTTATACAGAAACTGCATAGTGGCAGCTGTGTTCAAATCAAAGGGTACATTTGAGAAGTAACAGCATTAAGGCTTTTTACAGTGTAATCACATCTTGAAAATTACGAGACACTCCAGCATTATGAAAACTATACAGTAATATTCTCCAATATGAAACATTTAACAGTACATTTTTATCAAGTCCACCTTTCCTTAACTTCCCATATCTAATAGGATGTTGCCTTGAAGACACATGCAGCTGCTCTGTTGTAAGTAATGTGTGGTGTATTCTGTGTGCCAATATTTAGCATGCTGTAATGAGTGGAAATGTGGAAACAGGAAGCTAATAGCCTAAAGTACACTTGGAGGTATCAAATGCTAAAAGCTGGTTCTGGAGGCAATGCAGATTTATGACAAATAATCTCACTGTAATACTAAAATATACATATTCATACAAAAATATGCATTTAAGATTGATGCACATTTGGCAGCAATTCTGCAAACTAACCATGTCAAGTTAAAAAATAGCCCAGATGGGCAGAGTCAGCTGTTTCTGTTGTACTGAAAAATTAAGGATAAATCTGCACAAAATCACAGGTGCTGCTGTCATTCATGTTGTTTTTGTGGTCACATCCAAGTCATTGATGTCAGAGCAGACATTTGTCTTTGACAGTTGGTGAAAACACCTACTGTATATGTGTCACAATTGGGTGTGGCAAGAAATTCGACAGGCATGAAAGATTCAGCCCATAGAGAGCAGTGCAGCTACAAGTATCTATGTTATTCACTGTTGACTCACCCTCTACATACTTAAAATTTAGTTTTGGACGGTAGTGTAGCCTGCAGTTTAACACACATACCATATAACTGCAACATCCACAGACCTTTGTTGAACTTCATCTGTCTACTCCTCTTTCCTGCCTCTCTGCACCTTCACATGTTGAATAAAGGTAAAAAATGACCTAAAAATCAAGTTTTAGATTGTGCAATCACTTGTACCTGCAATAAATTATATTAATATATCTTCCTTTCTAAATAGAAAAAAAAACTGTTTACAACCTTGTTTCTATTTTTATACTCAATAACACTGAAAAATACTAGTAACTAGATGCACTAACTTGTCTTTCATACCCAAAGCGCCAAATTTATTTAGCATCTACATTCTCCAGCAAATGCCAACTTCCCTTAGTGAAAATATATATACTTTTTTCTCAACAAAAAACAGCACAGCATAGTATAGCAGCGTAGTTTTTTGTTGTATTTTTTATACAGACAGTAGCATGTAGTCTACACACTTGGGCATAGTTCGGGAAGAAATGCTGGCAATCACCTTACACTTTTTTCACTTTTTTACCCCAGAACACTGAGTTGTTCATTGTAATTGCCAAACTGTCTCGTCATGCAGATTTATCTTGAATTATTATACATTAAGGAGCTATTAATGCCTTGAGAACATGTTTTAGGACGTCTGTCTGACTGAGATTTCTCAGCCTATCACAGTCAATCATGGTGCTTTCTGTATTCCCTCCTCAGCTTTGCCCTTTTTTTTTGACATAATTTAGATTGTCTGGCTCCAGTGACTGCAAAAATGACAGCATGCAGTAACCCAGATCTAAACTTATTCAAAATGTCCTCTTGTAAACTTGTGATGACTTGACAGATGCTACACCCATGTTTTTCTTACACCTCCCATCAGAAGAGCAGTGCTTGGGATGTTGTCTTACAACATGCCAATCCACTCCCTCCTTGGCTTAAACACGTTAAGGACGTAGCTGCCTTTTCTTAAGAAGAGAATGTAAAGCAGCCCGTACCAGCCTTCTACTGAAGAATGAGTGGGGCAAAGCTTGATCAAAGTTGCATTGGTAGCTCCAGGCTTGCTAGAATAACTTGTAAATAACCACAAACAAATAATAACACTTGCAGTAAATATCTTCCTCAGTTTGTAAGAACTTACAGAAGCTCAAAAAGACCAAGTAGATCCAGACTGTGCGTAGTGTCATGCTACCTTAATTTACAGGCACAATTATCCTGCCGTCAAAGCCCCAAACAAGAAAAACCCAACAATTCAACAAGCCATAGGTGACTGTCCCACTGCCTGTCCAGTCCTAATGTATTTGTTTTCATTAACTCGGGGCGTGTCCATTGCAGGCCCATCAGAGGCCTTTGTAGGGGCTATCGTGGGTGGGATAAGGCTGTCAAGTTCCTGCCTGTGCCCCGTCTCCAGAAGCCACTCATGGAACTTGACCTCCACCAACTCCTGGAACTGACGCTTCTGCTCCCTTGAGAGAAAACACAAATGAGGAATTGGTTACAATAGGAAAAAAAAAAGAGATTGACTACTGAACAAGAGAGAGATTGAATATGTGAATGAGCGACTAGTTTTAAAATACTGAAATATCAAAGTCAAAGACTTTTCCCTTATGCACGCCTGATGATTTCCCTGTTGTACCATTTCCTGTGCTGTCAGGGTCAGGTACAGTGTAGAGCCCCTCGAGCAGGCTACACAATGTCACTACTGAACTCCATAATATCTCACCCGCTGAGTGGCTAACTCACATTCTTATTGATTTTTGGAATGACTGTTCCATTATAACTTTCCACTGATTAAAAGTGCATGCTGGATGATGGAATAAAAACTGATTTTCACACAATGACACACCAAAACTATCAAGATTTTTTTTTTTAAATCAGTGGGTGAGGATTTGTTTGAAACTGCATATGTGTACAATAGATTACAAAGTATGCAAGTGCTGTTAAATTTTCTATCAAACGTCAACACTTTTAATGATGGTGTTAGGAGGGACTGGTTTGCCACTCACTTGTTCAGCCGGGCCTCCATCACAGTCCTCTGCCAGTTCTGTATCCTCTTCTGCTTTTCATCAAGTGCTGCCTGATATGGAGGAGGCAATCCCCCCGGCACCTCACATGTGTCTCCCTCCATCTGGAAAGGCACAACCAGAGTGTGAAACTCAGCTGGGGGCAGAAGACGGTAGCAAGCAGGGTCTGGGTTGGACGACGTGTTGAGTGACAGGTTGACGAGGCCCTCAGTCCCCAGAAGCAAGGGCTGATCCCAGGCGTTGGGGACTACAGCCAGCCCCACACTAGCCATATGATCCTCCAAGGAAGGGTAGAAAGTGTGAAAAGGCCCCAGGGTAATGTCCGTGTTTCCAGGTAGCAGCACAGGGCGGGTGGGCGTCAAGGCGTGGATAGTGCAACGCGAGGATGCTCCGACAGCGATCCTGCCTGCCACACACACTACCCGCACGTTCTGGCAGCTGTGGATGTGGACGCTGGTCTCAACAGGACCCAGAACCACCGTGCTGTCTCTGCATTTGTCCACGCTGACTGATCTGGAGGAGAATACACAACAGAAACCATGATAGATGAGTCCCAAAAAGTCCTTAATATAACCTCTATGAATAGAAACTCAACTTACCTGAGGGGTGAGAGCAGGTATATGAAGGCATCTGAGCATCTGTGGATTTTGATGTTGGCAGCAGTCAGCTTGTCTGAGGTTTTAGCCAGGGTCTGTTTGAAGACCTGGGACATTAGTACCATCTTACTGCCAGGTGGAGCCATATGTGTGTTCCGGGCTATGTTGGCTCTTTTCATGGCCCCCTCCACTAGAATTCACAAACAGAGAACCGGAGGACTGTCAAAGAAATGCAGGCGATGTAGTCGGGTAGAAAAGGAGTAATGGAACTGGGAAGAAGCACTTTACAAACACTCCCACTATACAACCTTCCTGAGTTTTAATACTTTCCCCTCAGAAACAATGCTTGCACTATCTGAAATGGCTGCTGAATAGCTTTGAGGATACCTTGTTGGGCCCAGGCTAGTTTCTTTCCTGAGCGCAAGCAGGCGGTTATCCCAAAAGGGTTGAGTGTGAGGCTGTGTTGGAGACAGGAAAGTAGCTTGTGCAGGGGGAAGGAGCGGTTGAGTGCGGAATAGCCAGCTGGTGTCTGGAGGGGGCCTTTGGTCAGCAGCCTATGGACAGGCTGAACAACTCTGCCATGGCAAACTGAGCCCTCCAAGAGCAGGCCCAAGCTCCGCACAGCCTCCAGGGGTATCTGGCAAAAACACAACTGCAAAGTCAGCTATAATGCATCATAATATTTGAACGTCATTTCTCATAGACATTCATTTCAGGCTAAATTCTACAAAGGACATATGATTGATGATGAAACCTGACTAAAAAACTTTCCTATGTGCCTTGCTTTTGTGGCACTGGAAATTAGATGTCAAAGTTTTCTTTATTCTGACTAGGGAACTCATTTGTAATGAAAAACACCACATATACATTACATTTTTAAATTTGTTGTTGTAAACTAAATAGGATATGTGTTGACTGTCCACAGACCTGGAAGTCGCGCAGGGCCTGTCCAGAGTTTGACAGCTGGCCTGGCTCCACCAGCAGCTCCAAAATCTCAGCTAGATGGCTCTGCACAAATGACAAGTGGGCCTGGTCATCCCAGTTCTGCTCAACCAAACCAGAACAAAAAGGAGTATGAGATGCACATCACAAAGGGCTGGGAGTTGACAGTAACATTTGTGCAACAAACTAGATTATGTAAATGGTTTGTACTGGAAAAAAGGAAGTTCTTAGAATGACAAAATAAGTGTTCATAAACATGTAATGATGCCATCATCTCTCCAGTCGATAAGATTCATTCACTACGACATGTAAGCGATGTGACCTTGTTCTGGGAACTGGTCTTGGCCTCTCGGTCTGATGGAGAGGGGGAGCGAGTACGATGACTGGGCCACTCTTCACCGATCAGAGAGGTGCGCAGAGACACACGGTTGATCTGCTGGATGTGGAGGAAGAGGAGGAACTGCAGTGTGTCCACAGACAACTGGAGAAAAAGAAACAAGGGGTGCATATCAATGTGTAGTTCCCACTCTCATTTAAGCATCTGCCTGGGGCAAAACACAACAATATGCATGAGAGGCACACCCTCATGAAAGAGTACAAAAAGGTTAACAATAAGATAGTGTTACATTCTTAGGTAAATTGAGCCATTTGCACACGTTCTCTTTTACTAAACTGTACTCCACCCATATCTTTTTTCCCCACCTTGTTCCTTTGTTGGTCCAGCTCGCTTTTGGAAGTGCACTGAGAAAGACACTCTGCCCACTCCAACCTCTCCTCAGGTTTGTGGCCAATGAGAAGGTCAAAAGTCTCAAAGTAGAGCCAAGCGAGGTCTTCTGGAAGCTGTAGCTTTCCACATGCAATATGCCTCCACATGGGCCAGCCCAAAACAGGGAAGCAACCATCCCGGGTTCTCACGTAGATCGCCATCTTTCGAAGATAGTGCAGGCTGAGCTTGGAAGAGGGGGCCACCTATGATGGCATGAGATGCTTAGTTATTTTACAACATTTTCATCCACTGGAAGATATCAAAACATTAAATAAGTGAGCAGAGCATATTCACCTGCAGGGCACCCAGTAGGAAGGGTTCCATACGCGGCCATATGCTTACATGGTCTGCCTCCATATCTGAAGAGAAACGCAAGATGTGGAAACTAATTTTACAATTTAAGAGACCAGTGTTAGCAAGTACAATACAACTTGACACTGATAACCCTACTTAAGGTGCATCTTTTGCATCACATAACACTGCAGATATTGCATTATAATCATAAACTCTACATTTGGAGATTTGATTCCATTTGGCGGCACCTGGAAACTGCTCAGCATCCTCTTGATCACATTCTTCATATATATTATAAATCCATTATAATATTGTCATCCTGTTTGTCCATGCAGTATTTCTGTAATTTGTGTTATATTCTAGTCGAGGGTTCAAGGACAGAGGATGTTTTATTGCTGTACAGATTGTGAAGCCCCCTGAGGCAAATTTGTGATTGTGATATTGGGCTATACAAATACATTTTTGTTGACTTGACTACTGAGGTGAGAGCTGAGTACCAGTCTTTCTCAATAATTAACTGCAGTCAGGCTGACCATACCACTGCTAGAACATAATGATAACGAAAACTCGTTTGTAAATGAGTCTTGAAACATGTCGTTTATTTAACACGGTGGCAAAGATGCCCTGTAATGCCTCCATGACGCTGTGATGCTCCCATGACAACTGACAACCAGGCTGCTATTGTCATCAACACCTGACACTGCATTATAACTTTAGTTTTGTAAGCTAGCTAATCAAGTTGCTAAAATGAAGCCCTGTTGGATAGCAGGTAAATGTGCAAAACTGACTTTGTTGTGACAGAACGTTTAAAAATGCCGTTTGACAGCCGAGGAAAGACTAAACTGATGTTTTTTCTCCAAGTTAACTTCACCAGCGTTGACATACAGTCGCTATCGCCAGCTAGCATTGTTGCGAATGAAAGGAGACCAAAGTTAGACAACTATAGCTCTTACTTCGTTTCAGCTTCTGTCCTCGTGCAGGCAGCGCGTTGTTCCGTCTCTGTGCGAGAGGGGTCGACGGGTCAAGTCACTCATAAGTGAAGATGAAGATGGGATAAGAGTCCCGTTTATGTGGTTTGTTATTGTTAGAGGCAGCTCTTCCTATTTGGCGCCCTCCTGCCTCCACTCCACACGCTCCCGAGCGGACATCTGTTGCGCGCAGCACTCGGGAGTGCGCAGCTCTCGGGGGCGTGCTTTAGCCTGCACTGTGAGTCTATTTAAGACAGACGTGTCTCCCGTATTTTCATCCCATCTACCCCTGTTTCGTAATTTCCCGTAGTCCCCTTTTTAATTTTTTTTCAACAGTTATACAAGATCCTAAATGGTCCGATCAAGTTGTTTCGTTAAGATCCATAGACTTATACATTATACCAGCAAAGCCCTGCTATACCTACACCTGTCCAGCAGGTGGCAGCATACATGCAACAAGCAGCATCTTGTCTTCTGCTTCTTCTTTTTGACAAGTCACGACGGTCGTTCAGTCAGCTAACACTGCGAAAAATGTGATAACGAGGTGTGTAGGGTGGAAAAATGATGCGCATAATGCATATTATGATTATGTAAATTGTCAATGAATTTCACTACATTGTTGAATTGTTGTACACAAACAATGAAATTTGTAAGTATTTTACATTATCAAGCAGATTATAATGAATTTTATAATGAATAATGAATTTTGTTAATAAACCTTCATGCAAGTTCTGAATTGATGTCCTCTTTGTCTTTTCATCGTCATAATGCAGGGGCGCTCACAGAGATCTATCCAGCAGGCCATTTTACTCGGAGTCAGGTATTTGACCAATCATCACCTTTTTTTATTGAACTAATTAACCCGATCCTTTTTGCTCTGACATTACAGCAGAGCAGGCAGTAAAGGCCTGAGTATATTTATCTATATTGATTATGCACAGTTTCACAAGTTATTTTTTGTAGTAAATAGTATGGGTTAAAAAACAAAGCATTTAAACCTGGATGGATGAAAATGTTTCTCTCCTCATGTAAGTAACAGAGTTAGGCAGGGTGGGATATTATTTGAATTCTTATTCACCTGGTATGTGGATGACTTGAGTGAACAACTGAATGCTTGTAGTCTCACTAACGCTTAGAATCATATTTTGTATGCAGATAATTTAGTTATATTTTCTCCTCAAAGTGCTGATCCTCAGAACTTTTGAGTACAATAAATTTAACGTCAAAGTCAGAGTAAAGGAGTTGTAATTCATTGTAAGGAGGACACTTTTTTCATAATTCAACTTACTAGCAGAAGTTTTTAAAGCAAGCAGAGAGGTCAGATGTATTCATCAAATATTTATAGAAGATTTCATAGATTTTCGATTGATGTAGGAATATTGTTGCTCAGGGTAACACTTTCTGCAGAAATTTCAAGTGATGTCAAGGTCTGTCTGTTCAAGGATTACTGTGTAACAGTTGTCTGGGTTCATGATAAATTCTGCTAAATGGGACCAGTACCATCTGCTGTCAGAACAATGTACCTGCAAGAGGTAGAAAAAAATAAATTTGTTCCATCATTCTTTTATTTCCCATTGAAGTTTACTTCACTTGTTTGCCTATTTCGGATGCATTTTAAATGTGATTAAAAAAGAGAGAGAGATGTCAATGACTCAGGTCATGCAGTGACGCTTGAAGTGCATGAGCTAATGTTACTGAGATTTGAAACTCTGCAACAAGGAGGAAAGTCAGGAAACTGGAAAAATGTCAAAAAGACAGATTCAGATTTATTGAATTTCATCAAACCAGCAGGTCATTTGGACCCAGGCCAAAGTCATTTCGGTAGAAAAAGCATTGGTAGTAGCAGTGATGCTAGCACAGTGGCACAGGGGTAAAGTAACTTAAAGTTGCAATACATGACATTCAGCCACTAGATGTCGCACTATAGTACAGACATCTCAGACCAAAACAAATGTGTGTGTCGTTTAATCAAAAAAGTTGGAGAAAAAAAAAAGAAAGCTGACAACTCATGAAACTCAGATCAAACTGTCAAACTAGGCAGAGCTGATCATGGATCAAGATTCTGCCTCAAATGCCTTAAGAAACATATTTTAGTGTACTATTTAATTGTAATTTGAGTAAATTCGTGATGTGGCCGCCATCTTGGAAATGGACATGGAGGACACGGAGGGACTCACACCATGGATGTAATACATCCATGACTCACACGCACTAACATGCACACTCACATGCACTCACATGCACTAACAGGTACACACGGCTGGTGCGGCTACCAAAACAAAGAACGGACAAGCTCAGATAACAGCACACACAGAAGAAGTATGACTTCATTCACTGGTAAGGACGCCATTACTCTACATAGCAAATAATTGTTTTCTGACAACTAATACGGCTAAATACGTTTTGTGGGCTGTTTTAGACAAATAAACAGAGAAGTAAGCATAAGTTTTTTATTACTATTCTCTGCTGTGTAATGTTAATGATTGATTAGGAGGTTGATGATGAGCATGATGATGATGATGTTTAATGAGGCTAAGGAATAGGGGAATACAAGGCCCAGTAGATGCAGTGTATCCTGGCAAGTGGTTTAACAGTAGCGCCGAGATTGAAAAGTGGCTGACGGTATGCCACTGTTCTGGTTTAATGTTTTTTGGTGTCTAAATATTTTGGCATGCGATTACTGTAAGAAATGTTTTTTTCCCAGGATGGCGACATCATGACCTGCCCTACTCTGCCTCTGACTGGCTTACCCTGATATTGTTAATCTAACCCTAACCAATCTCATTCCTCATGCCTAAACCTAACCAACCCAACCAACCCAACCAACGACAGCAACAATTACTAGCCAATCAGAGTAGGGAGTGTCATGACTTTACCATCTTGGAAAAAAAAAATGGCATTCCGTGACCTCATGATTTATAAATTAAGCCCTGCTTGTAACTTCAGTGTCACATACACAGTGTTTGTCTCTCAGATTTTGTGAAACCTCCCTGTAGGAAATATCCCTGCACAAATTTTAATTACTCATACACAAAATATTTCTAGAGCTACGAAAACTTTTTACACATGTACAAATTATATCTGTGTGCACAAAACTTTTTCACACATGCACAAAATATTTTTACAGCTACAAAACATTTTTACACATTCACAAACCATTTCACAAGCTCAAAATATTAATGACCCATATTTGATTCCATAGGGGTGTCCCTTATTTTCAAAGCCCAATGTTGAAAGGTATGAATTCAGAAAGGAAATAAAAATACGCTTTTTCTGCTGGAGTTACATTAAATCATAGATGTCCCACTTTTAGCAGCAAACCACTACTCAAAAGTAGGATGGGAGGTATTTCTTTAATGGAAGGCGGGGTTTTGTCCAAGGGGCGGATCTGCCGACATCCAGTGGGAGGGATTTCTCTGACAGGAGGAAGAAGGCTTGTGACTGGCAGCAGGATCCAACCTTCAGAAGCCGGCTGTTCTTTTTCGGGCCCTTCTTTAGGAAATAGAGGGATATATGGCTGCCAAAGGGATGAATCTCTGCACGGTGTGCTGCCTGCTTCTTTATGTGATCACGGTGGTGCTTGCGGGGTAAGTGTTTAGCGGTGGGAGCGTACGCACACACGCAGCGGTGAAACAGCATCGCCAGCTGGTACACATGTTCCTCTGTGATTGGTCCAGATCCGCTCTCCATGTGTGGATCGGACACATTGCTCTTACCATGCGTACCTCTGTGTCGTCAATAACGTCTGCGTTATCTTTCCTGAAGGCGAGATTTCTACAAGATCTTGGGTGTGAGCAAGAGTGCATCCATCAGGGACATCAAAAAGGCCTACAGAAAGCTCGCTCTCCAGCTGCACCCCGACAGAAACCAGGACGACCCAAAAGCTCAAGACAAATTTGCAGATTTGGGAGCAGCTTATGAGGTGGGTCCAGCTGTTGTTGTGTGCAGCAGGAGATAAACTCATTTTGACGCAAGTGATCGCTTATTTTTACATAGCTGTCGGCAAACCGTGTTGCAGATTTTGTATTGAAATATGTGACTATGTGCGGAAGCGCCCGAAGCGTCGTTACAGAAGTCTTTTGTGCGCTAGCTATTCGGTTCTTGTTGTTGGAAACGGCACGGCCTCCGTGATTGGTCAACTAGACCGTGTGGCTGCATCTGATTGGCTGTTACGCAGCACGTTTGGCAGCCAGGAAGATCAGACGTGGATGAGAGGGAGTGGGTTCATATCAGCTGTGCAGGTGTTTCCTACTAGAAGATAACGCTAGATAGCATTTCCAGCTATATATTACAAATCCTATTGGCTAAATGTCATATTCATGAAAGCAAATTTGCTAGTAAAAACACCAACTTCCTGGTTTTCACAAAGGAGGTCAAACAGTACATTGATTCAATTCGATTTTCCTCTAATCCAAAGTCTGTAAAACTATGAATACCTGTTTTTTGTTTAAAATCTTTATATGAACTTTAACTCCCCCTAGCTCAGAGTTTGTTTGTTTTTTGACCTTTCTTGTGCAAACTGTAAGATGAATATTTTGATATTGTGTATATGATCATTTCGTGTAAGAGTGCCTTGTAATGTTCATATCACACTTGGAAATCATAGTGATCAGTCATGTGTATATGAGGTTGTGTTTTGTGATACTGATATATTGGAGATTGCATTGTATTGAAAATGTGTTTATTTTATTGGTTCCACACGCTGTAAGAAATGCAGGTAAAAAAAAAAACACTTCAGAATTTGGCTGTTCAGTGACTGACAGGCTTTTATTTGTAGGTTCTCTCAGATGAGGAGAAAAGGAAACAGTATGACGCATACGGTGAAGATGGACTCAAAGAGGGTCACCACAGCTCACACAACGATATCTTCTCCAGGTTTGTTACATTAGCTCATATGGTTTTATAAAGGATTAAAAAGCAATGGGATTCTTAACTGTACAGCCAAACAGCTATTATAATTTAAATGATCAGTTCACTCAAATTTCAAAAAAATCCTTGTTATTTTATATATGCAGTTTTGATTTATTCGCCCAGGCCTTTTTCTAGATATCCATCTCTGAGATTTCTGCCACTACAGCCATACAATGGAGGCGAATACCTGATTTGAGAAATGATATTTAAAAAATTTATCATCAGTGTTTGTTTCCAACAATTTCTACACGTAACTTGTGATTCGAGGATATTTTTTACAGACAAAAAATATGGTTATGAAATATACTGGCAATGAGTTTTTGCTGTTACCACATGTCTGCTCCTATAAATAGGAGATATAATGTTACTAAATATACCAAAAAGTGGTCTAATAGGATCAAATCACAGCAGATTAAACTGTTTGTTTGCCTATATTTATGCTTCTAATGAGAGATTGCTGCTGAGGCTGCTACTACAACCATCACCTACTACTACTCTTACTCTCTCCTTCCTCTGTAGCTTCTTTGGCGACTTTGGTTTCATGTTTGGAGGCAACCGACAGCAACAGGACAGGAACATCCCCAGAGGAAATGACATTATACTAGACTTGGAGGTCACACTTGAAGAAGTGTACTCTGGGAACTTTGTGGAGGTGAAGAGATTTCTCTCAATTAACAAGCTGCACTCGTTACCCACGTTTTACCACAAATTATATCTAATTCAATTTTTATGTATATAATGAATATAAATACTTTCACATTAAGAAATCAAATTAAACTGGTTCCTGCAAAACTTGCTGATCCCGCTGTTTTGCACAGGTTGTACGTAACAAGCCTGTAGCCAAAGAAGCCCCTGGAAAGAGGAAGTGCAACTGCAGACAGGAGATGAGGACAACGCAGCTCGGACCTGGCCGCTTCCAGATGACACAAGAGATGGTTTGCGATGAGTGTCCCAATGTGAAGTAAGTCATAGCTTGTCAATACATCCTCATCAAAGCTGAGAATCATGATTTAAAATTGAATTACAGCCGAGATATTGTCATAAAAACTCGATTTACTAACTGAAGCCTACCAACTAATCACAAAGTATTTTTGTGGCCATTTTCTAACAACATAACATCAGAAATATTTAACTGTCACATCTTGAATCTGGACACATTAGGTCATTGGAGGAGAGTCTTTTCACATTTATATAGGTTTTTAAATGTGTTTATGGTGTTCTGACTCAAGTGTAGCAATTTAGGATCACCTGTTTATATCAGAGCTGTAATAATCTTTTAGGAAAGAAGCTGCACAAGCATAATATAACAACACATGTTTCCTGTTATGTGCTCTTAAACACAGGCTTGTAAATGAAGAGAGAACTTTGGAGGTAGAAATTGAACAGGGAGTGAGAGATGAGATGGAATACCCTTTCATTGGAGAAGGTAAGCTTACATAAAGCTTAATATAAACTATTTTTGTTTTGTTTTTTTTATATTACCTGTGCTTAACGTCTTATTTGCGACCACAGGGGAACCTCACATCGATGGCGAGCCTGGAGATCTGCGTTTCCGCATCAAAGTGTTGAAGTATGAATGAGCTTTATTTACTTTGAAACCTCTACTGTGTGTCTGTGCAACATAACACTGATATTGCTAAATATTAGATTAATCACATACAGTAACGTGTTATGGGGACTCTTTTCTTTTTAGACATCCTGTGTTTGAACGCAGAGGAGATGACCTGTACACCAACGTCACCATCTCCCTGGTGGAGGCACTGGTCGGCTTTGAGATGGATATTGCGCATTTGGACGGACACAAGGTTCCCTACATACTTTTTACAAAGCTAGCCTAATATGGAGCTTTTATTTCTTTTAATCCGCTGTGACTGTTTCAGAAGTCAGACTTTAAAGACGGTGTAAAGTTCCATATTATCAAGAAAAGAGGATTATGTGATTGAATGTGGCAGTTTAAGTGAAATTGACAGGTTGCATTTGTCTTTGCCTGACAGGTCCATATAGTGAGAGACAAGGTCACCAAGCCTGGTGCTCGGATGTGGAAGAAAGGAGAGGGCCTGCCGAACTTTGACAACATCAATATCCGTGGATCCCTCATCATCACCTTCGATGTGGAGTTTCCTCAGACACAGCTGGATGAGCAGCAGAAAGATGGTGAGAATGGGCAATGGTGTTGATGTGATCCTGACAGGATTGGGAAAAGTTACTTTACAATTTACCTTAAAGGGGAACTTCATGGACAGTCATGGGAAGAACAGTTTTTAGTCTCTGAAAACAGTTGTATGATGTCTTCTGTGGTTCTGGAGGAGCTTTGTTGAGTTTAGAAAATAAGGCTGTATTCAGAACAAATCACGCGGTGCGGTGAAAATGCCAGTCCACCCTTTATTTGAATAGAAGTAGCGCATAGTGATCAGACTGATCAGAGCTGTACAACTCTGTCATGAGGGAATACAAAGACGTTAGTAGGAGGAGGGGAGGACATTTGTCTTCGCTTGATATTGTTAAAAGTAAAGTTAGGCTTTGCTGTCGGCTTCCTGACTCATTTTTAAAAAGATAAAAAAAGAGAGAGAGAGAGAGCTGAGAGCACCAGTGAGCGAGCGAGAGAGCAGCTGTGGTTGTGTAAGCTAGAGAGTGAATGAAGAGAGGGAGCGGTGGTAGTGATAAAGCCGGTGAATCAGATCAATAAAACATTATTTTCTGATTATTTCCCAGCGGTAACACCTGACCATGTTATCCCTGTTGTCTGTTTGGCCTTGGAGGCAACAGATTTTATTAAGGAGTGCCTTTGTTACATACTGGGGGTGTGGAGTCATGACATGGTCATTTATGTGGCAGGGAAAGTCTAATAAAGTGATGCTATTAGTTGTAATACGGGAAATGTTTGTGAGTTTAACCCATACTAGGGACTGAAAGTCAGGATATCTCTGCCTCTGCTGCATCAGCTTTATAGAAGTGCAATGCTAAATCGCTGGAGTACCGCATTACAAATGATCTTGCAAAGTTAATCTTTTTCTCAAAGTAAACTTTTTAGTCATTTAAATACAATGCTGTTGCAGTATATATAGTTACCTTAATTTATACATGAGAACTGTGATGTGATCATTTTCTCCCCCACATTACTTGTCATAAACGCTATTTGTTCTTTTAAGTTGAGACGTCCTCGTTGCAGAATATTTGTGAGAAATGGTTCAGCAACCAGAATCATGGAACATTTCTGTAACTATCTGATATTTCAAACTGTATCGTTTTAATGCGTCATTAATAAAGATCCTTCTGTTCTTGCAGGTATTCGGAGTCTTCTGAAACAGGGCTCTGTACAGAAGGTTTACAACGGACTACAAGGATACTAACACACCAACACGCACAGCCTGGACTTAGTTATCTGTCACACAAACACATATATACACACACACACATACACACACAGAGACACCTTCAATCAACAGAAGTGTGATCTGTAATTCTGGCCAGGGTGTATTTATTTTTTTCAGATTGTTCTCACTCAGGATGGCTTGAGTCCAATTAGTTTTTACTTTTTAATGTTCTTTGTTTTGCCCACAGTAGCACAATTGCTGATGTTTTATTTCAAGACTCTAAATGGAAAGGATGCCATGTCTCAGCTGTGGGGTTTTTTTTTTTTTTTTTGGTCCCTACTTTCCATTGTAATAAGGCCTTTGTTTATTTAAAAAAAAGAAAAGAAAATCTCTTATTTGCTTCAAAGTGAAGTGGTAGGATCAAACACTGTCTACTAATGTGACAACCACTTTACCACTCTGGAGAAGACACTCTGTTACAGCTCACTACATCTGCTGAGAGACGAGCTACTGACAAACTGGACATCTGAAGAACTTTTGAACAACTTCCACCAACCTGTGCAAGACCAGAAGTTTCTCCATTTGGTCCCTTTTTTTCCCCCTTCATTATTTTTAATGAATGTAAGACAAGCAGCTTCATCTCTTGAACGATGACATGGTTTTTGTTCTGGTCAGATTCCTGTTCAATAATACTTTGTAAATAGGAAAGAACAAAGCTCATCCGTTTGTTGTGTTTTTCCTAATTTATGTTGGCTCTTACTTGTCTGTTTGCATTTGACACGTTGTGATAGGATTGACTGTCTGCTTCACACAACCTCCAGGTTCACTGTGGTAAGAGTTGACCTCTTTAATTAAACAGTGAAATTTTATTATTTTGGAGGAATGGCGATTTGCACTTCTTCCTGTGCCACGGTTTGTTTTTACACCCATCTGACACTGTCTGCACCCCCTCTCCTTCTGGGCCGGTCTCATCTTTATCAAAGGGACTTTGAGGTTTCAGCATGCCTGCTGGGTATTGCTCTTCTTGACTGGAGGCTGCTTGGTTTGCAAGAACTCACCTTCGCATTTTTGTTTCTCGTGGTTTAAAAATTTTTCTTAATGTGGTTTTAGGACTCCCTTTCTCTGTGTTTTTACTATCGACTGCAAGGCTGCCTCCTAATTTTTATGAGTGTCATGGCCTTAAATGTGAATTATTTGGCCATTTTTACTGAGTGTGCTAGGGGATAATGTACTTTTGACTGACATTATGAATAAAGATTTCTACAATTTGTGATGAGATGTCATACCCCAAAGTCACCAGTAGATGACATCAGAGTCCTGGGTAATGCCCATAAGTAGTAACCCTGGTCTGCAAGGAAGGCTGAAGCTGCAGGGAGTGAAGGAGTGTTGTGTGAGAGGCTGAAGGACTTTCTGTCCTTGGATTTGCATGTAGTCATGGAGAAAGGGCTGCACCACGTACATCATGTTTCTTACATAAAAGGTTATCAGAAGGATGTTTGGCCTTCTTACCTTTTATAAGTAGAAATTACTCTGGTAATCTGAATTTTGTGACTCCATATGTGGACAATTTTCCCAGATTCGTTGGTTTTGGGGAACAGATTTGTTTTTAAATTGAATGTCATTACCTGAGTCATGGTAATTTGCAAATTATAGGCTATGGATTTGTAAAAACAAATTATTTTCAATTTATCGTTTAATAAATAGAATGTAAATTGAATTATTTGTAATCAGTGGATGTATGTATGATTTTAGCCAATTACAACAACAACAACAACAACAACATTAAAAGCCCCGATGTTTGATTGGTGTTAGAGCAGCTCTATCAGGGATATTGATTGATCATTCTATCTTCAAAGGACAGGTTCACAATTTTTCAAGTCTTTCTTAAAAAGAGTCAGGTGCCCAAATGAACTTTGAAATAGTTTTGTCAAAAATCATCAGTTCAGTTTCAGTAATCATTTTTCTTCTTCATATGCACCAATAAAAGATCCATCACTAATGCACATAAAATGTAAGTGATGGGAGACAAAATCCACAGTCCTCCCTCTGTGCAAAAATGTATTTAAAATTTTATCTAAAGCTAATATGAAGCTTCAGTCGTCCTAATGAGTCAAATCAAGTAGATATCTTTCAACGTTACAGTCTTTTTAATGCCTCTTTTTGTTACTGTACTTCCACCACAGCTCAACAGCAAAACACTGAGGAAACACAAAGAGGGAATTTGATGCTAAAAAGACTGTAAATGTGGCAGATATCCACTTGATATGACTAACTCAGACTGCTGAAGCCTCATGGAAGCTTCAAAACTTTAAATATCATTTTTGCACAAAATCACTTACATTGTAAATGCATTTGAGGGGAATCTTTTAAAGGATAGGTTCACAATTTTTCAAGTCTGTCTTGAAACAACAATCAGGTGCCCATATGAACACTGAAAGAGGTTTTCCTTGCTGTAATCATTCCTCCTGCTCATACTGGCTGTTAAACGATCCCCTTCAAATGTGCTTTTAATGTAAGTCATGGGGAACAAAATCCACAATGTGTCCACACAGTCATTCTGATATAGATAAACATTTAAATACATTTTTGCACAGCAGGAGGACTGTGGATATTGTACAGTTGTGCGTTATAAGGGGTCTTCTAATGGCCAGTATTACCAGGAGGAATGATTGTGGAAAGAAAAACAGAAAGAAAAAGAAACAAAGAAAATCATTTCAGCTGACTGTTCTTTAGAGACAGAATTGAAAAATTGTGAACCTATCAAGGTGAAAAGCTTGATTAAAGATGTATGACTGTGTGGATCAATTTGATTTTTAGATCTTAAAAGTGAGAACAAGCGTAGTGTTTTGTCTGTCTGCTGGTAGCATAAAGTGTGTTTATTAGAAGTTTAATAGTGAAAACAGCTGCCTGATGAGAGCGGTGAGAGTGAACTGAGACCATAAAGGTGAAATGAGCCGAAAGACACTAAACACTCCGTAAGGGGGAACTGCAGAGTTGGGTCACAATCCTCTGGACTATGAGTGACTCCTTTTCACATTACAGAGCTCTGATAAACCCACTGTACACTACCTGCACAGAAACAAAAAGTAAACAGACTAGATAGCACTATAGCTGGTGAAAATAGAGGAGCATTTAGCGATCTGCATTCTGTCAGTCCACACAAGTGTATAGGTACATGTGCGTGCATGCGTGCGTGCGTGCATGTGAGTAGGACAACCCTTGTCATGTGCTGATCCTGTGACCTCTCTGTGTGGTTTTACTTCACTGTCTGTTTTACTGTCACAGATGCCGTTTGAACACAAGTGGCTCAGTGTCGTAGACATCAGCTGTGTCACTTTATTCCTGGCCCCCCGACATACACACCCACACCTTGTGGGTGGAGGGACCGTGGGTGGAAGATTGTCGGGGAGTCTGTCTGCATGGGTGGGGCAGGGGATGTCCACAAAAACATATTCATGATGGTTAATTTATAGTGTGGTGAATGGTGTGCACATCTGCCCAACAGTGTTCATTTCAGAGACTGTGTGTGTGTGTGTGTGGATACAGCATGTGTGCTCATTGTGCATACAATATGTGCTTGTGAATGAGTATGTCTCTGTATTCTTGTGTGTATGCATGCATGTCTGTCCATGTGTATGTGTGTGGCCAGTGTGTGTGTGTATAATGAACTCCCACAGAGATAGCAGGGCTGCGGTAAAGGGAGTTTCCTCTTCAACCCACCACACATCCTTTAGTCATTTTCAGACTGAAGAGGCTTCAGAAAGGAGAAGAGAAGCTTTGTGATCCTGCTCAGATAAAACATCTCACTGTTTCACCTCACAGTTGAATGCTGCAGCTATTACTGCCTAATAGGACCAGTGAGATCCAACCGTTTTCAGGCCACCAAACCACACAACGTCAAAGCCTGTGCATGAACTGGATCACTCAGTTCACTTAATTTGGGCTGTAATTCAAAAAAAGACCTACACCAGTGTCCCACCAGTGTTTTATGTATTGTTTACATGAAAAAGCACATCTCTCTCTCTCTGCACCTGGACAAAGCAGATGTGTTAGCACACTGTTTATTCAGTTCACATAAGTTGCGTTGAGGATCTAAATGTCTGATAAGGGCGCATACTGTAAAATGCGGTACCTCTGTTTATGACCCTCTTTAAGACATTTTGTCCTGAGAAGATAAGAGTTATGTTGGGGATTTACAAATCATCCACAAATAATATCCTCTAACCACTTGTAATTACAAATTGTAGAGCACATGAGGGCAGCATTGCCTCTTCAGTCACATGCCTCCCTAAATCACCTTTTATTACCCACAAGACTCGCTAGAGGTCTGTGTAGTTAGTATGCGTCTGTGTAGTATGTGTGTGTGTGTGTGTGTGTGTGTGCCTGCACTTGCCAGTTGTTGATGCAGATAAGCACAGGGATCACACTTGACCCTGAGTGTAATGACTTCTAAGCGTAGCTGCAGGGTTAAGAGAGGCACAGGCTAAAGGAGGGCTAATTGGGCAATCTGGCATGTGTGTGTGTGTGTGTGTGTATGTTTGTGTGTAGTGGCGCCAACGGGTGTTATGACCTGCTCTGACATGGCAGTGTGCTCAGTTAATGGTGCCTGACCTGTCAGACGCAGGGTTTGTAAAGAGAACAGCCCCAAAACGACACTGAAGTATTACTCAAAGCAGAACATAAAAATGTTACAGTCGTTTCCCAAAAAAATGATTCAGCTCGCTTTTGACATATTGCCATTCTTTCAGACTATTACTATTACTACAAAAGAAAAATGCTTAAAATCTGCTTGTAAGTATAAAAGCTTATACAAGTATTAATGCCCCTGTTATGATAACGTCTTTGCAGTTTGAAGCCATTTTTGGAAACCAGCCACTCTTCTTAATTATCATACATATTGATTAGAGATTTTGCTACAAAACTTCCAAAATCCAAAATGTGACTCATATTAATCATATCTTCCAAAACACACACCCTACTCACACTGTCAGTTGATTTTTCACTGCTGAGTAAAAGAATATAATTCTGATCTAATTCTGTAAAATTCAAATAAATTCATAAATTCATAAAACTGGGAGGGAAAGGCCAGATACTTAATTGACTGTGTCATCGTCATGAAATTCTGACAATCTGGGTTGAATTTTACATCTCTGAGCTGAACAGGACTCAGAGTGACAAGTTACCTCCTTCCCTACAAGCTTCCAAAGAGCAGCGGCAAGGATGAATTAAAACAGACAACAAAAAAGTCATCTGACTGTGTTCAGTGTGTGTGTAGTTATCAATGTCGTGAAGCATCAACACATACCAAGGCCAGGGAGGACAGCAGGAGAGAGAGGGGGGGCGAGGAGGGAAAAAAAGGACTCTGCCCGAAATAAGAAATGTTGACGGACAAAGCCTACAATTTGTGGGATCTGAGCATAAAGCAAACAAAGGGCAGCTTTTGTAAGGAATAATGCATGTCAGCCGTATCCTTATCCCGCCACAGCTTTGAACACTGCTGGGGACGTCCATTGCTCCACTGTGTATGTCGTGTTTCTATATTAAAGCCAGTCACCTCAAAGGGAAAAGCCTCAACTATTCAACAATTGAATGGTGGGGCTCTCATTATGGCCAATGTGGGCAGGAAAAAGTGGCTTTGGGGGTTTTCAATTCAGCGACTTAAAGCCCTCCTGTTAGCTAGGACGAGCTGCTGTTTATCCCAATGCCTTTCTGGGGGCTAAACATAGTCAACTGTCATTATGGATCTCACTCTCTCTCTCCTTTTCTGTCTGTCTCTCTCTCTTTCTCTGTCCTCCCCCTCACTAACATTTATTTATTTCTCTCCCAATTTTGTCATCTAATGACCCGTGTTGTGTTGTTGTTTGAAGGAGCTGATGGCTCTCCGGTCTCCCACATCCTGAGGAAGAGAAGGGGTGGCTGGGATACTGGAGGGCGAGTGCAGGACAAACAGTGCTGCAGACCACCTATATGGATGAAAGCCACAAGTCTATGGACAGCATTCCATAGGCAACAGAAAGCCGGCGAGGCAGTGCTTTACATGCCTTGGCTGTATGTTACAGCGGTCTGTTTATGTATATGCCCTCCAGTAATCCTTCATAAAAGAGCCACCTTCACAGTTGTCCTTTACTAAAGCATTTTTATTCAGCCCATCAGTGTCAGGGGCTTGGGCGTTTGGCCGAACAGCTTCCCAGCAGCTCCAGAGTCACATGAATAGGGCCATATTAGAAAAACTGTATGCACAGTATATGAAATGATGTAAATATGTATTAGCGGGTGCACGGGGGGGTTAGGAGGGTACATGGTGGAGTGCAAAGGAGACTGAGAGCGAGGTGAAAGCAGTCTTTGTGTTTAGAGCAGAGCCCTCTGGTGGACCCTCCCCTCGGCGCGGGGTTGCCCAGGCCCTGTGGTGGCGGATCACAGTTAATAACTGTGCGGTGGGCTGTCAGAGGCACTTAGCCTGACGCTGGGCAGGCCGGGCCTAGGCTGGGCCCGCATACACAGCCACTTCTGCCTCCTGAGCCTGGACCAAAGCAGTCAGCCATGGAGGAGAAGAGACACAGAGAGAGAGAGAGAGAGAGAGAAAGAGAGAGAGAGAGAGAGAGAGAGAGAGAGAGAGGAGCAGGAGACTTGAGAAGATGGGGACACAAATGAGACAAAACGTATAGGAATACTACAGAAAAACAGTGTTATAGGCATGATAGGGGTAAGTAGCTAGGTCAAGGACAAGTTTCACACTGAGCTTGGTTATCTTCTTTTCTCTTAAAATTCTGTGCCAACCTTAATGTTTAAAGATTGGCACCTGGTTAAGGCACCTGGTTAATGCAAAATGAGAGCTCAGTCCCAGAATAAGCTTAAAGAATAGGTCCACATTTTTTAAGTCTGTCCTCAAATAACACTCACACGTACATTGTAATAGTTTGTGGTCACTATAATTGTTCCTTCTGTGCATACTGGCAATGAAGGGATCCCTTCCTAAAGTGATTCCATTGGAAGAAATCTGCAGTCCTTGCTCCACACAAAAATGCATTCTAAAGTTCACCTGAAGCTAATATGAGCCTTCAGCAACCTGAGTCAGACAAATCAAATTGGCATTCATTCATTCATTTCTGTCTTTCAGTAGCAAATTCCCTTTGTGTTTCACTGTCTCTCCACTGCATCTCAGCAAGAAATCACAGTCAGTTGAAACACAAAGAGGGAATTTGTTACTATAAAGAAATCAGGAAGATACTACTTGATTTTTGAAAAAAGACTGCATATTCTAAACTTGACATGTGATGTAAATTAGATTATTATTGCCTGATTAGGTAGTATAAGGATGACTGGACCATAGATCCTCAAACCAGTGAGCACATTTAAACATAAGGATCCAAGAGCCATTTAACCATTTACTGAGTGAGGGGAATGGATGAATGGGTGATTTCAATATATGGGCGAAATCAATATATTGCCATGTATACCATAATTAGGAATAATAAACAAAAGTACATAAGTTAGCTTACATTATTAATGCATCCACTAAGGTTAAGAAGGAATCTCTCAAGCCTTCATCAGGATCATATTTACAGAAAATATAAGTAAATACAGGATAACAAATACACAACCACTTTCTCCTTTAAATTTAAACAGTTTGCCTTACTTACAGGTCTCAACTTTATCTCACAGGTAAGTATACTGTAGGTGGTGCCAACACAGTTCTGCCTTACTCAGAGGTAGGTATATCAAACAGCTCCAAAACAATACATCATGATCTGTCAGATACCCACTTTAAATTAGGATGTGTAGCATGTATACATAACTCAAAGGATGTAAACAATAAATTATCTAAAACAAATTGTCATTTCAAACAAACTTACTGGTGTCACAGCATGGTCTCAGACAAAGGATTTGAACAGAACACACCCAGCCCTTATATAACCTCCCCTTATCTACACTCCTCCCCTGTACACTAACAGGTGAATCTCTCCACCCACCCCTGGTCTCACAGAATTGACATTTAAGCTTGAGATTTTTGAACAGCTACCCCTTCAAATATTAAATATTTGAATTGAAATTAAATCTTAAGCTAATTTGAAATAGGTGTCCTCAGCTGACAGGTTTTCCATAGGCAAGGGTTACTAATCAGGTCACAGGTCTAACATATTGCTTACAATTAATGGTAACTTCCATGGTCCAAACTCTTCCATCCTTGCTTGGCATCACTTGAGTTATTTTTTCCCAAAGGCCACAAACCCCTTGGCAGTTGAGGGTCCATGCTCATAACCACTGCTCCTTCATCCATTTTACAGCTGTCTTTCTGCCCTTTATGAAGGATTTGGAGGTTGGGGAGATAGTCCCTAATAAATCAGGACCAAAACAGGCCAGCCAATATCTGGCTGTGTCTCTATCGTCTCCTACCAAGGATCTCAGTACCTGCATATACTCCTTGAGGGAGGGGGGCATCTCTCCTTCCCATGAGGAGGAGATTTAGGGTTATAGGATCAGGACCAGCTACATCCACAAATACATATCCAATGGTTTGGAGTTTAAGACTTCTTCAGTTAGAATTTGAGTCCCTAATATGACCCTTAAGGCAGACTTGTTTGATCTTACCTCTCTCCCATATAATACTAAAATGAGGGGCATTTGGTGGATTGAAGCAGAAATTTATTTGTTGTTTTTCTAAATGTTCCTTTAGATTTGGATTGAGGGTGGAGAATACCTTTTTGAACTCCCTTTCTCCTCCCTTAAAGTTGGTACCACAGTCAGATTATAACTCATAGGGTTACCCTCTACAGGCAATGAAACAGCAAAGGGACATGAGAAAACTGTCAGTATCAAGACTGGTGAGTACCTCTATATGAGTGCAGTGAGTGGTTATGCATTTAAACAAAATTCCCCACCTTTTCTCTTGTCTTCTCCGTAACTTGATGTTGAGTGGACCAAAGCACTCAACACCTGTTGACCAAAAGGGAGGCTTCCATAGTCACAGCCTGCAGGGAGGTAAGTCCACCACCTTAGGATAGGCAGGTTTTGTACGCCATTTCCTACATTTATAATATGACTACAGATGTTTCTTCACAGCTTACCTACCACAGAGAATCTAGTAAGTACAGTGGATGACTGCAAAGACCCTTTCTGGTCCAGGATGAAGGAGTTGTTCATCATAATGTTTAATCAGGAGGCAGGTTGTGGGATGTTTGGGATCAAGAACTATCAGGTGAATTACATCTGAATCTAAGGTTTCTATCTACTACCAGCTTTCACGGCCTGGAATTCCTAAGGGAAACTCTCACACTGGGACTGTGAGAGTAAAAGGGCCTCTGCTTTGGCTCAAATCATGTTTGAGGGATCAATGGTGGTTAATTGAGGGGATTCTTTCATTTTTTTTATCTGTGGATTCCACCATTTCCTTCCACGTGTTGTATTAACAGAGATCAGGCATTGTGTAAAACCACAGAACATAGGTTTTCTCAATTCAGAGGAAATCTCCTGGGCAGGAGCTGGTGTAGCAAGCTATTGGGTAGCAGGCAGGTAGAGGAATGATGGGCCCTTGTGCCATCAGTCTTGAGTGATTAGTTCCTGAATGGTTTTGCCCCTTGTAATATTATCTGCCGGATTTTGGTTTGATTTTACATACAATACCTCCATTGGCTAGCAAAGGTAAGTTCAAGTATTTCTACAATTCTTTTGGTTACAAAGACTTTGTATCAACGTGATTCTGACTGGAGCCAATTCAGGACTACAGTGGAGTCTGTCCACAGAATTGTCTGATGGAGAGGGAGTATTAACTCAGTTTGAATCAACTGAGCCAGCTGGGTTCCTGTTAGGGCTGCAGATAGCTCCAGACAAGGTATGGAGAGAGATTTCAAGGGCTACATGTGATCTAACCATCATAAAGGAAACATGGGTATATCCATCTTTGCCCTCTACTTTCAGATATGCCACTGAACCTTATCCCTTCTCTGAAGCATCACAAAGTATATGTAGTTCTCTCTTTGTGACTACAAATGAGCTACCACTGCCACTGCTTTCAGACCATCTAGGGGAAGTGATATGAGTCAAATCACTTCCCCACTTTTTCCATGCTTGACTCAGCTCTCTGTCCATTATAGGTGTATACCCTTCTTTATGATTAATCCAGAACTGTTAGAGTAGAACTTTGGCTCTTGTAGTAAAGGGAACAATGTATCCCATAGGGATGTGCAGAGAGCCCAGCATTTGTATCTGTATTTGTTGAGGCAGCAAAATTATTTGTATTCGTATTTGTATTTGAATAAAAGTGGAAATAAGCTTAAAAATCCTGTTTTTGTTTTTTTTGTTTTTTAATTAATTTTAGAAAATTAAAGTGTTACAATAAGTGTTTATGGATAAACTATCTTACGAAGGAGGTCCCCACTCCGGGTCTTGAACGATAGTCTCCCAGATCATAGACTGTACTGACTACTGTGCTGACTGCTGAGCTAAAATTTAATTTATCACCTCAATGCAGACAGACCTCTATGTATTTATACACCCATAACACAGAGACAGCACAGCGTGTAACATGTAGGGAAGAACTTCAAAGGCGATTATTGCTTTGCACTTTTCATTTATTGCCTATTTTTTACAACTAACTTTGTGAAAAGGAGAAGGGGAGGAACAACAGGTTATTACAGCTTTATCTCTGGGGAACACCCCCAACTCTGGGAGTGATATCCAAATTAGGAAATGCACGTCATGTAGCCGGTGGATGTGACTCCCCTCATTGAGACCTGCTGATAGACATAATAATGGAGCAGAGGATAGAGACTGAAATAGTGATGTAACTGACCTGTGCCCTGGTATTCGGCTTTTTTTTCCTTCCCGAAGACAAATAATTTTTAAAATATTTGTAAGAAATAAATATTCATAAAAACCCCACAAGGTCTATACTTAAAACCCAAGGAATCTGATGAATAGTGCCAAATTATCCCAAGAGCACCTTCTCTTGAGTCTGTTTGGTCTTGGTTTATCCAGAGCTCAGTGCTGTCCAACCATGCCCCTGATGGTAAATCATCCACAACAGGTAATAGTCTCACTTGGTGATACCTAGATTTTTGTCACCACTTATAGCCACTCTATGCTGGCAGAATTAGAGGAGCACACCAATCAGAGAGGGACCTAGAGTAGGACCAGGGAGAAGCTGGTTGTTGAGTACTTGGCCTTGATAGGAAAAAGAGCAATTAAGGATGATACAATGTTTGTCATTATGCTCTACAAGGTGATGAGGAATATACCAGATTCTGATGACTGACAGACTTGGTCAATACTGAGTTTGTTTATGTAACCTGCTTGGACCAGCTTATCTACTTCCTTATTTTAGATTTTGGCTAACTTAGGTTTCTTCTGCAACTGCAGTTCAGCCCAACAAAGGAGGGGCATCAGATTCTTTGGGAGACTGGAGTTTCAGGGCATTTTCAATTCGTAGCAGGGGGGTTGCATAATGTTTAATTCCACATTGCAATGGTCCTTTTCTCCAGAAGTTCCATAGCTTCTTTATCCTGCTTTGATCTGGTGATCAACTTCTCATTTATATAGGGAAGGATATCTACCTGCCACAACTTATCCACATCTCACCTTAGCTCAGTATAGGGGCTAGTTGTTGAAGTGAATAGACACTGTGGTGTGTTCTGTGTTCCAGATAGGGATATAGGCCCTTGGAGTCCCCAGCCAAGCCTAGTGTTTACAGCTGCAGGTGCACTTTTTGAATCAAACAGGAGATGAACAGGTTCAACAGGAGTAATGAGCTGGGTATTATCAGTCCCAATGAGGCTCTGAGGCTGTACATTAGAAAAGGCATCCAAAGGCACAACATGTAGATGGTGATAGCGTTGCTTGAGGCTGTTGATAGGGTAAGTATGATCCAGCAGTGAGAGTCTATCAGATGTAAATGCCCTCTCTATAGTATGTGTTCTCTCTGGATTCGATGCTGCAGCAATTTTTAAGGTGACTGATAACCTACCCTGCATGGTCTCTGTCTCTTGTCTTACTGTGCGCAGGTCAAGTTTCTCAGTTATCTCATCTAAACCAAGGTAATCGGCGGCTGAAGGCAGTAAGATGGTGCACTCCAAGCCATTATCCAGGATTGCATAGGTCTCAAGGGTACGATTCTTATTACTCAGTTTAACTTTAACTACCTTAATTAGGACTTTGGGGGACTTACTTTGAGTATTCATGTATAGTACTTTAGACACAGTAGCTTGTTTATTCACATCATGCAAAATTCCTAAATGCTTTCCGTTGCATTTAGGGCAGGGTTTCTTTAGGTCACAATTTGCTGCCATATGTGACCTTCCACATCTCCAGCATCTTCCTTGCTCTTTAATCCATTTTGCCACTTTATCTGTACTTAATTCTTCCAATCTTTCACAATTAGTCATGGAATGATCAGGAGACTGACAGTAGGAACATAAAAGTTTGAATTTAGGTCTGGCCTTGTCTCAAGCAAATGTGCCTTAGGGCTGCTTTGGAATTGGCAACATGGAGTATGGTAGCTGATGATGGGGAAAACTTTGATCTTTGACTGTATTCTCTTCTTTGGAATTGAGAGGTGCCAATTTGGAGGTTTGCGACCTGAGCTGCCACTGCTTGGAACTCTTCTTCTCCTTGGAGCCACAGCAAGAAGTCAACTAAATTATAATGGGCATTTGGGTGAACCACACAAGCATGTCTTGCATAGTTGGATACAAATTCAGCTGGTAATTTGCTTGACAAAGGTTGAACATGTGATGCACAGGCGAGCTCTGCTGTGCAGTCTCTAGGGCTACTTGCCCTAGAGACTGTAACATACCCACCACAGATTTCACTCTTATTGCAAACTTCTGCATTATCAGGGGGCACTTTGGGAAGGTTCAGGATAGCCCGTATTTCTCCCAGTGCAAAGTGACGTGGCTGACCATACTGCTGATCGTAAGCTGATAGAGCCATGCGTCATGAGCATAAGAAAGAGCAATATGACAGGATGAGCTCAGCTGAAGGTAGTCTAAAAGAATATGATATTTGTACATTTCAGGTTCTTCCAGTGGTAAGAGGTTATTGAGAGCCATCTTTAATATTGCAAACTCTTGATGTGTGAAGTCTGGAAATGAGGGTCCTTCGTTTAGCATATCTTGGTCGTAATTTACAGCCTGATGTTGTGAACTTCATGAACATATCTACTGTCTGATCAAAAAAAAATCTAAATTTAATGACATTACTTATGCATGCTTTAAATTTTGTCATTATCACACATTAATGTTAATAATGTACTTTCTAATTGGGAAATACTCATCCCAATTTTAGGGCATTTTAAGCTCCTCATACTAGCAGCGGGACCAGTTTGGCGGAGCTAAAATCACCCCCCACCCGAGCTGACAGCGAGCACAGACAGACCAGGGGAGGATGACTGGTAATGGCAATGACTGTCAGGATTCCTGCCAACACCACTGGTCAGGGTGATAAGTGTGCCCTGGCTATCTCCTTGGCCAGCACTGCTTGCGATGTCAGTCAGGAACCCCTTTAGCAGTGCTTGTCAGTTACTGTACCGGTAGCTAGCAAAACAGATAGCCAAGTTGCAAATAAAACATAAAACAGCTTGCATGTTTGGTGATATTTGTTGAGCTCTGTTTGAAACATTGCATTTGAAATTAACTACAACTTCAGAAAAAAGGAACTCCATTTGGGGTCGCTCCCGTTCTGTAGCTAGCTAGATGCTGAAGTAGTTTATTGACATCTACACACATGAACTTACTGAAGGGAAGTGATGAGAATGGAAAAATTATGTGTGTTGAGTGTGGGGGCGGGGCTGTGGGGTGACATTACTTTCTGATTTATTGAGTGAGTATCTCAATGGCATCAGCTGGAAGGAATGTCAGGCCGCAGCACAAGAAAAATGAACTTGCTTGACATTATTATATATGAAACTGCCAGATTTATTTATATTAATCGAAGGTGCCGGAACGCCGTTCCGGATTGTTCTGGCCTACTGTAACCCCTGGTTAGAGGCACTTGACTGGAATACACATGGGCTTGTGGCACTTTGCTGTGGTATTCATGGGCTACAGGCAGTTGACTAAAATGCCCTGAGGTCATTGGCCTGGAAGACGCTTGAGCTAAATGTGCTTGGCTGAAAAGCACAGGAGCTAAAGATGGTTGGAATGTGCATAGGCAGGCAGGCAAAGGAGCTTGAGCTGAGGGTGCTTGGCTGTGGGGTGCATGAATTGGGAGGGCTTGATTGGAATGTACTTTGACTGAGGTCCATTGGCTAGTAGGTGCGTGAGCTGAGGGCATTTAACTGGCAGGTAAATGGGCTGGGAGCCCTTGACTTGTAGGTACAGAAGCCGGGAGCACTTGACTGACAGATACAGAAGATCTCACCAAATCTAGTTGCAGATTGGGCTCCAGTTGTCAGAGTTTTCTGTGCTGTGTTTATTAGTTCTCCAGTGTCACACATTGGTTGATTCTCCTGGTAAGGGAATGTTTGTACTGACTGTACTACCAGACTACCTAACAGACTGAAAATGTAGGCTCTCAATGCACTTTATCATAAGGAGTGTATTTCTCTTGGTAAAAAGGTTGGTGCTGTTCAACACATTCCCTATGAAACAGGAACGACAACTTTACTCCTCATCAAACTCATCCGTTTCAGAATTACTCTGTTCATATTGTTCAAGTCTGTTTTTTAAGTTTGTAAACTATGCTTTTCAATGGTGCCATTTCTTGCCTTAACAGAACAGTTTCTGGAGGTGAAGGGCAATTTTCTCCATCCCGTATGAGGGCCTGGTTGTACAGTTTTGTATGGTAGTCTTGGAGATAACCAGGTGGCCACCTCTCTTGATGCTGTCTTCCACTTGATTCCTCTTCTGTACTCTCTGGTTTGGCTCTTGGATTTATATCCAGTCTAGAAGTTCCATCCGGCTCGCAGGACCATGAAAAAAGACTGTATATTCTAAACCTGATATGTGACGTAATTTAGATTATTATTGCCTGATAGGTAGATAGTACAAGGATGACTATAGACCCTTTAACTGGCATGCACATTTAAACACACAGATCCAAGAGCCATTTAACCATTTACTGAGTGAGGGGAATAGTTAAAATGAATGGTTTTCTGTACAATAAACAAACATAAATCAATATATTGTTATTCATACCTTAACTAGGAATAATAAACAAAAAGCACACTAAGTCCTTAAAATTTAAACAGTTTGCCTTATTTACAGGTTTTAACTTTATCTCACAGGTAAGTATATTAGGTGGCTCCAGCACAGTGCTATACGATCCTGCCTTATTCAGAGGTAGGTATATCAAACAGCCCCATCATGATCTGTTAGGAAGTCAGATACCCACATTAAATTAGGATGCGTAGCATGTAGACATAACTCAAAGGATATAATCAATAAGTTATCTAAAACAAATTGTCATTTTGAACAAACTTACTGGTGTCACAGCATGGTCTCAGACAAGGGGTTTGAACAGAACACACCCAGCCCATATATAACCTCCCCTTCTCTAAACTCCTCCCCTGCACACTGACAGGTGAATCTCTCCACCCACTCCTAGTCTCACAGAATTGACCTTCAAGCTTTAGATTTTAGAACGATTTTACTATTTGACTTTTGCACAGAACGGAGACTGTGGCTCTTCATGGCCAGTATGGACAGAAGAAACAATGACGGCGACCAAAACCTGTTTTAATATGCATCAGGGCATGTGATGTAATGTTTTAAAACAGACTTGAAAAAATGTGAATCAGTGAGGAGGAAACATGTCTTTCTTACAGCTTGTTTGTTCATGCTACAACAAAGCTGTCCACTGAAGCACTTTAATGCAGTTGCTTGAGGGGGACAACATCTCCAATCATCAGCACCAGACGTTATTTGACCTTCAACAAAGTACCTCCAGCCCTTATCTGATCCCCGCTCATAAATGAAAACTCATCTGATCTTGAGTGGCGTTTCATTCCCGTGCCAGACAACAAACTGCCCTGTCTGTCTGTGAACTCAAAGTCCAGCTCATCCCTGTTGACTAGATTAGATAACCTGGTTTTAAAGGCAGGGATACTGTTTGCTCAGCGACTCCTCTCTGCCCTAATAGCGTCTGATCTAATGGGAGATTGCAGACTGCTTGTTGACAGTGGAGACCCACACAGTGTCATGGCAATGGCCAAACAACACAGGGAAACAAAGCAGGGCTGAGCTATAGTAATTACTGGATATATACCAGCTTCTTTGCTTAAAACAGCAATAAATATTATATGCAGCCTTAATTACAGCTTTTATGTCGTCTGTATTGCTCAAAATGTTGAGGGCCTCATGGAGACTGCACTGAAGTGGGTTGCTATCTTTATTTTATGTTCACTCATTCATCTGTTACATATGTATGTAGATAAATACATTCTTTGGTGTGCAGGGAATATTTTAAAACTGGGATTTCTGCAGCCAGATTGTTGGCACATATAGTATGAATGAAGGGATACCTTTAAACATGCAATAACGGATTTTTTTGTCACTTGTGGGCAGTGGAAACAAGCTGTAAACACAACACTGACGTATCACATTATAAGCTTGATAGGGTGAACATGTTGGCAAATATCTGCTTATTTAGACATTCAGCAGACATGGAGCAACATTATCATTCATCTGGAGTCTACTTTACAATGTAAGACCAATATTCACTATGTTTTTGGCTTTGTTTTTGGTCTCCACCATCTACTGAGAAAAATATCTCTCTTTCGCTGCTATATGATCGACTATGTTCACCAGCTAGACGCTAATTTTGACTGTCTCTCTTTTTTCTGAAAAAGTTGCCTGGTGTGGCTGAAAAGGAGATCAATGAGAATGTTGAGAGTTAACCAAAACAAGAAAGTTGCAGGCCAGAAAATCAAAACAATGAGCTGAAAGACGCTAAAAAACTGAAGGAACTGTAACTGGTGATCTGGTGATCATTCTCTGTGATCATTCTCTGTGGATTCATCACTTCTAACAATGCTCTCCACATACAAGTAGTCATGTCGTCCGTTGTTGATCCATTGAAATATTGATTGCAGCCACTTTAAATTAAATGACTTTGTACTGGTGACGTTAATATTAAACATATTTCAAAGCTTACCTGTTCCTTCCAGTGTGCATATAGTTTCAGTGAGAGGGAGGGTAAGTGGTTCTCTAGCTGGCGTCTCTGGTGCTCTGTTTAAATCATCACTTCCTGTTCTCAATCCCCACGTCTGCTTATCCATCATTTCATAAGCATGCATGTGTATGTGTGCTCAGGGTCCTATTGCACCTACTCCAGCCTCCCATGAGTGGTGGCGGTGGGCGAAAAGGGGGCTGCTCCCTCAAGACACCCCTCAAATTATAGCCTAATCAGTTAGCCCCAAGAGCAGGCCTTCCACAGCTCCCAGACAGACAGACCCCCAGGCCTACAGCAGCCTCATCTTACCCCCTCCCCTTCCTCCCCTCCTCCTCTCCCAGCCACACAACGCTGAGCCTGGCCTTGTCCCTGCAAAGACCCCTGTCCCTCCCTCTCTCCTCACACTGAGATAAAACAGGTCCGGCTTCGGTTTAAGAAAAGTGTTGGCTGTTCCTGTCCCTCACTTATCCACTCCTCTTGTCTAGTCTACCTGGCCCTTTCACCTCTGTCTCACACACACACAACACACAAACACACACACACACACACACTCACACACACACACACACACACACACGTACATTCACACACACACACACATATACAGACATACTGTAAGTAGTAGTAGTAGATGTAGTTTCACGCTGTTTACAGTCAGCTCTGTTTTCCAGCTGAACCAGCATTTCTGATCCAGAGGAAATGATCCAGAGGCTTTGTGACTTAAATCCTCATTGTTGGTGGTTTTCACCTTTTTTCCCCTGATTTGAATGGTTTCACGCTGTTTTATGAGTTGAGTAAGCTCCATAAACTTAAAGTCCATGAAACCAATTCCAAACCCATTGTGTAATTTCAAAAAGGCATGTCTTTTGGTCTGAAAGTAAAGCAATTTTTGTTTGTCTTCCTGACACTAAAACTCAAAGGTTTAACCTAATCTGTTATACGAAACTGATCGACTGAATTATATTGCATCTCCAATATAATTACGATAATTTCTATAACAATAGCTGAACAATTGCTGTGCTGTTTTTCTGTTTTAATATTTGCGGTTGCTGAAAAGTGTCTTGCATGAATTATTTTGCAAGTACCAGTTCCAAGAAAGTATTGCAGTCATACTCAATAATGTTTTAGTAATAAAAAAAATAGGACCGTGAGAAATAAAACAATGTCATGATATCACCCTGGCACCTCAGTCTGTGTCAACAAGTATCTGGCTTTTCCTTGGATCATTAATCTACACACACACACACACACACACACACACATACACTTGGATCCACAGCACTAATGTGATGCTTTGTCAACTAAATCATTGCAACTCTACTGGGTTAATCAACGACACATGGCAGGTTCTGGCAATGTCAGACCTTCACTTAGACCTCCACCATTCCCCTCATCTTCCTTGTCATACCCATTCCCCTATTACCACCCCCTACAACACACACACACATACACAACCCCCATGTGCCAAACCAGACCACTCTCCATGCACACTAATGCTTCTGTTCCCTCTGAGAAGCTCCATCAGTCATGTACACCTCGCTTAGGATTGCAATTTGTTTTCATTTCAGAGCTTTCGCAAAACACCAAAGACACACGCAGACATGTATCTGCATGTGTGTGTGTGTGTGTGTGTGTGCATGTGTGTGTGTGTGTTCATGAGTATGCAGACATTTATGCAAAGGTGGATATAAACTCACACATGCACATTTTCATGATTATACACATGTACTCCCGTTGAGTTTCTCTACCACCTTTCTTATTTACATAAGGTAATAAAGTAATAATTCTGTCATAAGAAAATGCAGCAAAGAATTTTACAAGGCAGTGTTCCTAATACATGCTGGGATATGTAGTTCAGTAGTAAAACAGGTACCCTAGAACGTTAGAAAAGAGGCAGAGGACTGAGAATGAGAGGAGGATGCAAGGATGTGAGGTAGAAAAGGCCAGGAGCGGAGGAGGAGTGATCCATATCTGGTATCTGTGCTGTGATTATTTGAACAGCAGTTATAAAGCCATAAGGCCTGGCCCTGGTTCCTGAACATGTTGATTTAAAACCTCCCTGGACTATAAATAATGACTGATTAAGAGGATACTCTCCCTTATTCCTCCTCTCACTCATTCTTTGTCTCTCTCACATGTCCAGCACACTGCCCTCCATCCCCCAATATGTTCTGTATTAGTGGGTCTTTGTTGAGTGTTTGAAGTATGAAAATTAAGGAGGTGGGTGGGCAGCCGACCACCATACTCAGAGGAGACCTGTGACGCACACAGAACTATCCTCTGACTCCATTAGCATACCTCTGCTGGCACAGCTACAGTCAGCACAACTGCCTCCACAGCTCTCTTATGTGGCTGCTATTATATTTGTAAGGAGTCTTCACCACAAAAGTATCTTGAGGCTGAGGCTTGTCAATTTAATACATCAAATCCTGCGAGATCTGTGACTGTGCTTTAAGGACATCCACATAAAAGTAAGTAAATAAGTAACTTTATTTATATAGCACCTTTGGAAAGCAGAGGTGTCACAAAGTGCTTCACAGAGGAAGTAAAGCATAAATATACATAAAACACAGACAGATAAAACATAATAAAATCAGAAATAAATAGAAAATAAAAAAATTACACAAAGACAAGTCTTAACAAATGGGTCTCGAGCTGCATGTACAACACCTGAAATGCTTATCACTGGTAGAATCCTGCTATCCACCTCAATAGGTTCACCAAAGTCTGGCTTAAATACGGTTGGAATGTTAATATTATATATATATATATATACATATATATATATACACATATACATATACATATACATATACATTATAATATAGTATATAATATATAGTTTTATGATATTTAAAGTTTACTGGCTTATTTCATTTTATTTCATTGTTTTGTACAAAAAAAACGTGAAAGTCATGTTTTACATGTGAAATGTCCACAAAATACTTGAATCTATATGTGAATTTAGACACATCACATATACATGTGATGTCTTACATTTTCATTACATCATTGTTGCACATATCTCTATATTTCTTAGTAAGGTTATTCGATTTGATTAAAAAAAAATTATTCACATTTATGAAACATGCTCTGTTTTATCTCTTTTTATTTTTGATATCTTTGGTTTTTGTATTGTGTATTGTGTATATTTTTGCATGTTATGTCTACATTATTTTATGACATAATAAACCAAACCAGTTCCGCTGAGATAATGTATGGTGCAGATCTAACATTTTTTGATGACTATTATAGTGGGTGATTTATTAAATAGCAATGGCCAAGAGATGACAGGAAATGTGGGAGATGCAATAAAGGTCCCCTGCCAGATTTAAACTGTGGACATTGCAGTTCATGGTCAGCGCCTTAACCCCTAAGCCACAAGTGCATCATTACCTGTAATGAAGTCTAACTCTCTAACGGAGACTAACAAATTAACTATCTTTACAGTTAGAGAGCCCTAACATCAGTGAAACCCATAAACAACAGGAAAACAAGTTTATTGATGAGTATTTATAGAGGAAATGTTGGGGTTTGTGCAAAACTGTGAGACAGACTGACTGAAATGAAATGAAAACATTTTTGTAAACTTATAGCAACTGCCCATCAGTGAGCATATCTTTAAAGTTAGCCTTCTTCTTAACTTCATTCTCCTCATTAATCTTTTAAACTCTTCCAACGGTGGCTCCATCTTTACAAACTCATGCTGTGCAGTCACAAATTATCCAAATAGAAATGTATTTTTATTCAAGAAAGATCCCAAAGATAATATATAAAGATAATATGATAAGTAGGATTTCAGGTGAAATGTATATAAAATGATGCACAAGACATTAAGAATATATCAAAGTGATGTAATGGTGCAGCTCTAAAACCAGGAAATCATAGAGTTGAATATTTTATGAAGTGCAAACATCATATAGCTTCAAGAACGTGTTTGAAAAAGCAAATACATAATATATATTACTGTATAGTGTGATTATAAAAGGATCTAATGGGGAAGGGCTTGTGTAAAATAAAAAAAACTTAAAAGATTAATTTCTTTACTTTTATAAGTTAATGTACATCTTGAAACCAGGCAATGCTTATCACCTCAAACCAAAGTACTGTGTGGAAACAAAAAGATGCCAAACAGACCCCCACAGCCTCAAGCCCTCTGAGCTCCACAGTAACATGCATATCTAGATCTCTCCATGGTTGCTCCCCTGAACATTAGGGGATAAAGAGCGCAGTAGTGGGGTCATTTGAGCTCCTGTCCTCCCTGTAGTGGGATAACATTTCACCAGTTTAGGTTAGTTCACTCAGGGCCCATCAACACATGTGGAAGTGACCCTCAGAAACCTCACAGGCTTGACGACTGAGCAGTGTCTGTGTACGTCTGTGTGTGTGTGTGTGTGTGTGTGTGTGTGTATCAGAGGAAGTGCATAGACCAGCTGATGCAGTGTGTGCTATGTTAACCCGTCCAAGGGCAGCATAGCAATAACAAACACAAGATCACAGCAGTGAGGTCACCTCTGACCCTGCACCCTCCACACAGCCGGCCAGATCATTATCGCACTGACAGCCACTCAGGAATCAGCACACACACACACACACATATGTAGACACACTGCATGCCTGACGGGCCAATACGGGTGTTCCTCAATGCATGTTTTCAATCATTGACTCCTTTTTGAGAAATCAAAGGGATTTACTTCAGGAGACAAAAGCTTCCTCATTGACAGTAAATGATTGACAGTTACTTGGAGTCCATTGGCTCAGCCCGCTCAAGGGGGGACCTGCAAAGTGAAACCACTCACTATCCCGCGTCCTTGTTTACCCACAAGGCCTCTGCTCATCTGTGTTCTGTGGGTGAAGAGTCGGAGACGTTGAGATGTTTGGGGAAGTTGGGACGCTAACTGTGGACGACATGTTTCCACAACCTTCGGGGACCAGCGTGCTTCATGGTAGGATCTGTACACATCTGTGTGTGTGTGTGTGGAGTCTTTGCGCATGTGTCCTCACTCAGACAATAAATGAGCTCTTGTGTGTTCAGTGTTCCCGCTTTAGCTGGGAACAGCACCCACAGCTCCACCTGTGACCTCCCTTCATAAAAATACAAAATCTTTCTTTTTCCTTCTCTCCTCTTTAATATCTCAATTTTTTTTCACCCTTTGCCCCCCCCCTCCTACCTCCTCTACCAGAGCACACACTGGCTACACTTTTAAACTGTATCAGTTTCCATTTCCTCCAAACATCAGCCTGCTCTTGACATGAGGCTCTTAGGTATAAGAGGCTGGCTGCAGGGGTTATTAATACAGACAGGCTGACATGGGGAGTGCATTTGTTTGGCAAGGTGATTGTGTCAGCCGTAGAGCGAGGTGACAACTGGGATTGGAACGGAGTTGAAATTGGAGCGACTTTATTGTGTGTCAGTGTGAGTGCAGCCTAAATTATCTTAGAGCCAGAGAGCATTTTTATTTTACTGGCAAGGTTTGTGTGAACTGCTCTAAAGACCGTCCTGTCTGTTGGGCCGCTCAAGTGCTTCATTTTGATGCTGTAATGAGGATCCATCAAGGAAAAATTTCATGGTGTAAACAGTTGACTGGCGGAGAAAGAATTTCATTTCATTTCATTGAGGCCAAGTTGCAAGATGAATTAGGCTCACGCTTTCTGACGAGTTGACCCTATTTGTCTGGGGCACTTTGTGAAACTCAGATATTATTTTCCACATTTCTTAGCGGGGTTAATACATTGGTAGTTAGTAGTGAATGCCTGGACGGCTCTGCTCCTGGCACCGCGTCCGTTTGGAAGACAATCCCTCTGGCAGGTCAAGTAAACGCTGGCCCCCAAACACTGAACACACTTTCCAAACCTCATTACAGAGACCTCCGCTGTTTTGTTGCTCCAATCAAATTCTCCCAGCTCCCCCCCTCCCTGTCCAATTCTTTTCAAATGAGAATTGAATTTCTTTTTTCTTTTTTCTTTCTTTTTTTTTTCAAAGTGTTTATGTTATCATTTGTAAATCTTACCAGAAGTGGACCATGAGGCACAAGAGGGGAGCTCATACACAGTTTAATGAAGTATTTACAGATAATTCCAACTGTCAAATACTTGTGCCCAATGACATAGTGCAGAGTGCTGACGCTCACAACTGCCTCTCTCGCTCCAACTTTCTCCCTCCTCGTTAAGCAGGCGGATTTGATTTCAGGTAAGAACTTATTGGGAGGAAAAGAGGCTGCGGGGGCAGCCAGCGAGGGCCACGGCTTTTACCAAAAGGAAAACAATCCCCTGTGTTGCATATCAGAGCTCAAAGGGCCCAGACACTGAGAAGCTGAGACAGGCATAAGGACATTATAGCTGCTGTCTCTGATAATCGCAATTTGCTCAGGAAATAAAACTTCTCATAGTTTGTTTTAGACTTTTAAGGTCAGTCTATCATTGTCAAGTCTATTCAGTGGTTTGGGGTTGGCTTTGTTTTGTGTATTTAAAGGGGAAAAAAAATATCTTTCATGAATGTGCCTTGTAATAGATTTTTCTTTTCATATCTTGCACTTTTATTCAATCCCTGATTAAAAGCAATGGTGGGAAAAAGATGAAATATGAAAATATGGTACCACTTTCTGACAGGGCATCCTCTATTAAAGGTTTATAAATTGTTCCTGGCTTTATCAATGTTTTATAAATATTTTACTAATGCTTTAAAGATCAGTTATAAGCCATAAATATGAGTAAATTTAAGGTTGCCAGGTTGTGAAAAATCATTTTGGCAATAATGCAATGATAAATCTAGTAATAAATGCTTGGCAAGTTATTAATAAATGTGTTTTGGTCCAGATCCTCTGCAGCTCTTTTCCATGAGGTAAGTCAGATGATACAGTCAGTAAGGGATTATTCACAACCTGGCAACCAAGAAGTTACTTCTTATTAATGTTTTATAACTGCTTTATAAAGCTTAAGTCAAAGTAACCAGTTATGAATCCATTACTTACAACTTTTAAACTCTTTATAAATGCTGTTTTATTAGTGATACAAAAGGGGAAAATTTCAGGTCAACATTTGTGCACAAACCTTGCTTTATAGATTCTACAATGTTGAATATATATTGATATGTTTCAGAAGACTATGTGATATTGATTTTTCTCCTGTTTAATTAATATATATATATATGTAGCCTATAGCATGTTGATGCCAATTCACAAAATAAGTGGCATAATAATAATAATGACACTAATACTGATATAACTATTAGCAAATTATTATTATTTCGTTACAAACCTTTCAAAATGAAACAATGCGTGATAAAACTGATCACAAATTAAAATTGGTATTATTCTCCACGCGTTTCCTCTTCAGCTTCTCAGTGCTCGCGCTTTAAAGAGCGATCCAGTGAAAAATGGTGTGAAGGAGCAATAATGGACTCGTGAGTCGTGACCTCTGTATGGAAGCAATTTGGAAAAGGGTTGAAAGTGCGGTAAAAGACAAATTAATCCTTGACAGAAACGAGATACATCCTTTAAAAACAAGCCATTTGGAGCGCTTTGGCCCAGCAGTTAAATCTCAGCAGTTTAATCTCAGAGGAATATTATTAATGCTGTGCAAAAATAGAATAAGATTCATGCAAATCATGTATTTGGTGTTGAAAAGAACTCATGAGGATGTGTAAAACATGTATTAACGGATTTTTTAAAGATGCTTTTAAGCCTTTAAAGCTTTACATCTAAATCTGTTGTTTTATCTGCTCCAGCCAAGCAAACGAAAAAAAAACTAAAATCCGACATAGGTGTCCTGCAAAATATGTATTTATTTTTGCTCACATTTTTGTTTAATTGTCTGTTTAGTGTCACGCGTCTGTTGTTCGTTATGCGTTAGTTACTTTCGTTTCCAATTAGCAGTGAGTCTGACCATGGCCGTTTAATTTAGCGGAAAACTGGAAAATGCAGAAATTAAAAAACGCTTGCTTCAGTCATAACAGAACGCGACAATAATAAAATTAATAATAATAATAATAATAATAATAATAATAATAATAATAATAATAATAATAATGAGGGTAAAATAAACAAAAGATTTGTTACTATTTTATTTCGATGATTATGGTGATGATGTATATAAGGCCTATAATAATTATTATTATGTCATCATTATCATTAGTGCTGATAAAAGGTATAGTATTCATAATAATAGTATCTAGGTAATTTAGTCGGATTTTATTGTTTTTCATGATGATATTCTAAATTAATTTATCAATTCCACGTGATCACATTTTCGCATTTATTACTCGTCATTTGGTTGACTGGAGAATTTCCTTCATATTTTGGCCTTTTGGGCCTTTCATACATCACGACGTGTCTCACTCATTATCTGAACGGACACCACCAACAACCAGAGAGAGTCCATATACTGCACGACCAGCGGAAAACTCATTCATATGAATAAAATATGCTCTCTGTGGCGATGAGAGAGAGGCTGTCCAATCAGAAAATACCAAAGAATCAATGAGGCTGATTCAATTTTCTTTCTGTCTGTCTTTCTCTGAGTCTTATTATGAAACATCAAAAACAAAAAACTGATTTATCAAGAAATGTTTGATCTATTACCAGCGTTCATAAGCTCCGTCAGTCAGCATTGAAATATGAATCATTTCTCCTCAAAATACGCAGCATGCTTTAATATCACTAAAAGAATTATTTTTTCTCTTGGTAACTTTATCTTCCGTATTTCTCATAATCAACTATTTGTATAGACTTCCTGCTATTTGCATGAAAGTGCATTAAGAAAGTTTACAGGCTTACAGACTACAACTCCCAAGTCTGCTTCATGTGAGGGGCCCGCGGTTATTTCCCATGCGGAGCCTCATTTGTCTGAAACATATCTGTCCCAGGTGGATAATTCTTACAGCTGATTGGTTCAGTTCACACAGTAGAGCTAGGTGTAGGATTATCAGATGACAGTGAAATTTTCGATCAGTATGATTTGTATCCTGTCATTGTTTAGGGCTCAAGTAGAATAAGAATGAAGAGTGAATTGAGAAAGTGATGAGTATTTTAAAACAAACGCCATCTATAGTCAGTGTAACACAGCTGGGTCCACTGGTATTGCCTTTCCTGTTTTCAATGTTGTTTCCCTCTCTCTTCCTCTTCACCACACAGCCGCGCTGTTTGCACAAATGATGCCCCCACAGTTTCCTCAGCAGAAGGTGACAACACACGTCTTAAACAATCACAGAGCAAACCCGCTTTCCGATGGTAAATGGAGGAACACAACCTATAAGCAGTAAAAAACGGGGTAAAAGTTGTAATCGTGTCAACAAAACAATCACCAGCAAAATAAGTCAGAAAAAAAATTGTAAAACAAAGACTGAGTGGGATTTTGTCATCAAGATAAAGGCAGATAAAGTCTATTCTTGAGTAAAAAGGTGAGTAAATTTAGTTTATGTAGGTTTAAGTCATGCATCATTACGCTTCCATACAGTAAATCTAAGAGTAAAACTAACTATTGTTATTTATTAATGCTTCATTTTGCTTGATCCAAGCCAGATGCATTCTTCTCTAAATTATTCTGCTGACTTCTTGAATTTTAAATGAGTTTTGTGCCGGAGGTCTGCTCTGCTTAAGATCACAGGATCGCTTTCTATAAATTGGTCAGGTCCTTGGATGTGAAATAAATAAAAGCCTGTTATTCTTGTCTTTCTTTCTCCCTCGGTGGAAGTGGGGAGGGGGGGTTGTAGTAAGTGGGTGAAGGGAGGGAGCAGTTTAGGGAAGCTCCGAGGTGCTCAGAGGACACACACACACACACACGCATACACACACACACACACACACACACACACACACACACACACACGCATACACACTACTTACCTGTGTGATAAATGTGTTCTCAATAACTTTGACCGCCCCACAATCACTATCATGTTTTACACACGCTTTAGGGATGCAGAGTGACATCAATAATTCACAGCAGTCCTCTGGATTTGCTGTCCATCGGGGCTATTTCGGGATCAATATTTCATTCTACTTTACGGCATTGTGGAGCTTTTTACGCTTGTTTGGGCTCGTTCCTAGATTCCCAGTACCCCAAGAAATGCAAATAGATAGAGGGAATGAGTTGGTAAGTGATGCATCGGAGAAGCTCTGCAGGCAAACGATTCCCTACCGGGCTTCAATTATTCACATTCCTGCTGCAGCCGAGTGTCTTTGCATGATGAGGTGAAATGAACACGAAGTTAGTTAACAGAGCATTTCTTTGAATAAATACAAAGCATGATGTTCATGACGTTTCTTTTTTTCCTTTCAAAAAGACTGAATTTATCTTGTCAAAAATTAAATATTCCTTTTTTTTCCTTCTGATTTGAGGGAAATATACTCTCTGAAAAATGGCAATTTAATAAAGCGGTAGAGAAAGAAAATGACACTGTTGGTTCAGATTTTTTTAATTCATAGTCTAGTGTGCATTATAACAGCAATGATTAAATATTTACTCAAAAACAACTTTTCGTTGAATACGCAGGATTCAGTATAAATTAATTTTAAAATAATTACATGATGGTCCTCGTGCCGTGTAAAAGTTGACAAAAGCAACTACAACACTAAACCACCGGAAGTGACTAGAAGTTTATGAAGTTGCCTAGAGTCCAACATTTAATTTGAAGTAAATATCAATTATTAATCAATTTAGCTACAGATGTAACACAGGAGAATGTTCATTGTCAATCAAAGACTCTGCTCCTCCTCTCGAAAAAAAAGGGAAAACTTTGGAGTTTAATATCGCCTGATCCAACAACCGCAGACACTCTGGGTTTAACAGCTCTTCTGGTGAGAAATAAAACTTTAAATGGATTTTAACGCGCTTATTTTCAACCTTTAATGACCCTTTTACGATTAAATTAAAATAACTGCAAGAATTCAACAGCGACTTAAACCAATCTGCGAGATAAAAATGGTAAATGGTCATTTTATCAGACATTTAGACTAAAGTTTCTTTAAAAAGGAAAAAAAAAAATAGAAAAGCTCTCTCATGCACACACACACTCTCTCTCTCTCTCTCTCTTTGCCATATTATTGCCATTAGGCCTCTAAAGCAGACATCTCTACCCGACTGCTGCCCACAGTCTCTCCAGCGCGTGTCGTATCATCATCATCATCATCATCATCATCATCATCATATTTAATAATATTGACGAATGAGCAGCCAGAAGCGGACTGGCTGTCAGCCACGGTCTGTTTTTAATTCTTACTTTGCATCTCAGGGAGCAGCAGAGCTGCCAGGTGTCTTAGTGCACAGCAAAGCTTCATTAAAAAGGTGAGTAAGAGATGAGGAGTCTGGTGGTGACTGTTTTTAAGATTCTTGGCACAGTGTGGTCAACTGAAGCTCCTCGTGTACTGTGCGAGTCTAATGACTTAAATCTGACTATAAATGTGAAGTGGTAAAGAGACAGCCTTCATAAATCTTGACAAGCTTAGGCTCAGTGTGTCTCCCTCCGAAGCAGGTTTTGATCAAGACTAAACAGCTTCCTGACGTGATGAGTTTAGTCGGCTCATATAGATTCTGTAAAAGCTGCTTTATGATTATTTATTTGCATTCATTTTCAGGAAATATGCAAAATTCTACCTGTTATTGACCAGGAGCACAAAACTAAAAATAAACAGGCTCGTGCATCCTGGAATTGCAGCTCTTCTGCTCGACCCTCTTTCCAGGAAAGCCACGCGCTCGGCTGTGGACGCACAGATGCACACACGCTCTCGCGCGCTTAGTGGACCCTGCTAGTTCCCAATCCACGTTTTGAGCACCCAGAGGCCAGGAGTGAGCAGTAATCCACCAGCCCCCCCTTCTCATGGGTACCCGCTGCGGTTCCGCTCACACCAACACAATGTTCCATGAAGCCAACTTGCTTGGGCGCATTTTACGCGCAGCCACGGTGATGCAGATGTTGCAAACCTGTGGCTTCATTTATTTTGCCCGCTTCAGTTGCGCATGCTCTTGTTAAAATGTGCATGAAAGACACCCTTGTTGCACTTTACCGTAAGGCTGTAGACACAGTGGTGCATGCAAATCTGAGCCAGGTTAATGCAGCTGAGACAAAAGGGGGACTAGAAACATGAATTAAGTTGCATCAAAATATTTAAATATATTGATCAACGTGGAATAATTAATCATGTATTAATATACTGCAACATTTTTATTAAGCCAATAATAACATCTTTGATCACTCTATTATAATAAGTTAATATTTATGTCCACTGACCTTCAGTGCAATTAATCTTTTTTTCCAGTGGTTTAAACAAGCAACCACTTATCAAAAATGACAATGAAATGATCTCATTCCCACCTTCATGTTTTCCACAGTTCAGAAAACACCACACAAGCTTTAACACTTCTTGCATGTCTTTATAAAACTATTATTTTCAATACAAAGGTTATTTTGCCTTCAGAAAACAGCTCATATATCGGTCTTCAGCGTCATTTGACCCTCAGCGGCTTCCTTATCTATTAGACACAGCGTAGGTCAAGTCAGGTTTATCATTAACAACAGTGAGCTGTGCTGTTGCATTGACCCTGCAGGGCATCTAATACGACAGTGAGAGAGAGACAGCTCATCCTTGACTTATTATTAGGCTACTGATTATAATGTGGACTTCAGCTCGGGCGGATTCGCTGCAGGATGATACTGACATATGTGGAACTATTAAGGGAAGCTGCGGCGCTGATAGCAGCGCGATAAGTTACTGCTGCGTGAAGCAGAAACACAGTAATCACAGAAACGTAACAAAGGAGCTCTTTATCTCTTTTTCTTTCCCATGTCAAGGTCTCTCTGATAGTTACACATTATGGCCCCGAGAGGAATATTTTAATCAGACATCATTAAACAAAAGTGTTTATGTTTAAACCTCAAAAAAAACATTTTAATGATTTCATTTAATCCCGGATCCCACTGGCCCTGAAATACTGCGTGGGTGCAGCACTCCTGATCTGGATGTGTCAAGGATCGCCCAAAATGCCCAAACACGAAAAAAAAAAAGTTTTGTTGGACACTTCTGTGTCATTTTATGTGTCCTATAAGCGAGATCCGGCCCACGGAATGCTTTCATGGGTCAGATTAGTATTTTGACGCCCCCTCTCCTCCCTCCCTTCCCTCTCTCTTTGTCTCTCCTCCCTTCTCTCCTCCCTCTATCAGTCAGTGCGCCCGTTGGCACAGGAAAGATTGAAAGTGACACACTCTGATTAGAAAGCGGTCCTTTGCGCCGATAAATGCCGCTATTACTGTAACTCAGACGCCGGTGTTTGCTTTTCGGTCAGGTTTCGGTCTTGTGTTTTTTTTTTTCTCCCGGGTTGTCTGTTTTGTTTACGCACGAGCGTTTTTCCGGTGGTGTGGCGTTATTTTTGCGCTTTTCTCTCTCCCGATGATGAAGCCATGAGTTCAGAGGAGGGCAGACTTACGCCACACAGACGTGTTTTGAGCTAAAAAAAAAAAAAATGCAGACAAAAACGTAAAGGGAGGACGAAAAAAAAGTCCAGACCGCATCTGAAATATCAAGTTTGTGTTTGCATTCCGCTCCGAGAAAAGGATCCACAGCTCCAGGACAAGTGCTGCTGTTGACAAAGTCTCTCTCTCTCTCTCTCTCTCTCTCTCTCTCTCCCTCTTTCTCTCTCTCTCTCTCTCCCTCTCGCCTGCCAGCACTTCCCCACAGACGCGCATCCTCCGTCCACCTCTCCACTCAGTGCAGTCCGCTGCTTTACGCGCTATCGTCGCAGCACCCTCCCTCCCCCTCCCTCCCTCCCTACGTCCACCGCCGCTAACAAACTTTTTTTTTTAATCCTTTGTGGATCTCCGGTCCGGTTCCCGAGTCCAGATTCAGTACCAGCGTGATCCGTGTATCAGGGAGTCGAACCACAGCCCAGCCCTGGATTCAATACTCCTGATCAATGGACAGAGCCTCCTCAGCGGCCAGCAGCGCTACAGACACGCCGTAAACAGTGAGTAGTTTACAGACACACACACACTGAAGGCTGCATGACCATCTGCCCGCATGAAATGATTTTAACCGGCTGTAAATCAACATAAAGTGAATATAAATGATACGTGATCAAAGAAATATAGGCCTAAATAATACATTGATCCAGTATTAGTGATATTGACCCAGTATCCAACTAATAGCAAACTTTGAATTTGAGTCAAACATATTGTATCTTCAGTCAATATATTTGATTAAATTAAGGATAAATTATTATTATTAATGTGGCTGCAGATCAGTAGTCTAATTATAATATGTAACACACGCGCATATTACTACCACTCTAATTATTATTATTAGTAGTAGTATTACTATTATTATTATTAATAATAATAATATTAAATTAGCATGCATCTTATTTTTCAGTAATAATGCATGTAATTAATTTTGTGAAAGTTATTATTTCTCATATTTAGGTTCTTATTTTATTCCTGCATGATGAAATTCAGTTTCTTGGCACTGTACTGTGTCTTGGAGTAAAATATATTTCCATGAGGTTAATACTAGTATTTTTAATAATTGGAGTATTTTTAATATTGCACAATGTGAAGATCCGTCATTAAAATCGCACATAAGTTATTTAAAATCTCAACCAGTCTACAAATGGTTGTGAGTGAAATTATGTTTTGCTCCATTTTTTTTTTTTTTCGAGCAAGTTGGCAAAAACGTTGCAGCTTAAAATAGTGCAGTGTTTTATGGCCTTATAGGATTTACCGCACACACGTTCAGAATAATTTACACCAAAACTTCATCACTTCAGTGTGTGTAGCCTGTGTGTGTGTGTGTGTGTGTGTGTGTGTTTGTGGTGTTGGTGGTAGTGGATGCGTGTGTGTGTGTGTGTGTGTGTGTGTGTGTGTGTGTGTGTGTGTGTGTGTGTGTAGAATAAAACACGAATAAGTTCAGAGTAAATATTATTTTCAGAAAACAAGAAAACGTCTTAAAACGCGTCACGATATCACTTCAACAATAATTCTGTCCGCTTTGTAACTTTTTTTTTTTTTTTTAGAAATAATTAATGACCAATTACGTTCAGATGTGTTACTTATGTTACTAATTAACACCAGCAGAGTTTAAATAATAGCTTTTTAAACTGCATCTTCACCAGTAAACGGAACAGATGATGAATAAAACATATTTAGAGAACAGAGAAGTGTTGCAGCTTCGAGGGCCTTTTAACCTCTGCAACACATGGGACAGTAAACACAAAGTTAACAGCAGCACTGAAGCAAAGCCGTTCTCAGAATGGATGAAAATGTTCAGTTAATTCACAAATGTGAAGAGGACTGAGATGACAAATCTGGGGGACTGTGAGGAAGTTTGGGACAAAAAGGCCTCCAGTCTGCTCTGCGCACAAGAAACCGAAGCCAAATGCGTTTGGCTACAAATGAGAAACAGTCCTCCTGCAGACCGTCATGTCAAGAGCAATATTTTGTCCTGCACTAAACAGAAAAGCTTCTTTTTTTTTGTTTGCCTGCAACCCTCAAGTTAATTTTGAATTAATACTCAGTTTTGAATAAAAGTTTTAAACACACACAGGTCAAACCTTGGTGCGCACAAGGCGTCAGAAAAAGTTAGATCGCCTTAAATTTAATTCACTTCTCATTTTTAAATGTGACACTTACTCCTTTTTTTGATGCTTTCTGCATGAAAGCAGAGCCTCGTTGCACCGACAGCAGCCACTTTCAGCCCCAAACCGAAGTCTTTCGTCCTCTCTGACCTTTAAAAAAACAGCAGGCTGACTCAGTGCGCTCCTCTTTTCCAAACCACCAGGAATCCAAACAGCGTTCATGTTTACAGTGTTTTTCTCAAAAAATTTACACACATGTGAGATTCCAGCTTCCGTTCACAGAGATGACACTTTTTTTCTGTAATTTATGGATGGAGAATTTAGATAATCTGGCCTCACATTCATATTTAAATCATAAAAGTAACGATTGAACGCACTTCGGTAATTGTAATGATACTGGTATAATTAAAATAATACGTCAAAAAGTAATGACAGCACCGTGACGCGTCAGTGTCAACCATTCTCGGTTTCCCACAAGGCGCCCATCATACACCCCCCCCACTCCCAAACACACACACACACACACACACACACACACACACACAGACACACACACACACACACATATATAAAAACATTTTTTTGGGCCAACCGCGAGGAAAAATGAATTCGTTTCAGTTGCTGTGATGGGAGACCATCTGCACCCGCTCCAGGTTTCTGGCCTGTCTGCTTAAAGTTTGCTCAGATGTTGAAAAAAAAAAAAGAAGTTGACGTGAATGAGGGGTTAATGTGTAAAGAGTTTGCGTATCAAAATAGTTGGAACTGCTTATTTTTCTTTTGGCTTTCACAGAGCTGCACAGCCTTAAAATGTGTGAGGCTTTTTTTTTTTTTTCATTCTGCCGCCAAGTGTGTGAGGAGAAGATTACAGACACTGATGGTGATGCGTTAGTTGGTGGTCTGCAATTTCATGCACATTATGAAGACCCCCCTTTAACCATTTTTAGCTTGACTTTGTCATTTTTCAGTAGCTGAAATAATCTTTTATTTCACTACTAGTTCATTTCTCATTTATTCTAACTTTTTTTTAAAGGTCAGTGTCACTTTAAAGTCTGATTTCAGCCACAATTAATTAAGATTAAGATATTAAAAATCAAACCACAACTCCTCCGTTTCAGTATTCCAGTAACTCCCAGTTCTCACTGTCTTTCTGTGTGAACTACAGCTATCAGTTCACACGTAATAAGGGTGTGTCTGCGCTATTAAACTGTAGATTAGATAGTGAAGCTCTGTGGGCAGATAGGAGCTTCACTAATGATGCTCCCCATTCCAGCTGTGCCTGGGTGCCATTGCTGCTGTCTGTGTACACTGTCCCACACAGATCACTATAATATCTCTGATTCTAGTCTTGTGCATATTTCATCTGACGCCCTGCGGCTCACGATGGTTGTTGATGATAAATTCATGTTCTTTAAAGCCCTAATGTAGTGGACGCTGAGACTTGCCCTCTCTGTTTTTCCGGCTTGTTCTTCTCCCCCCACAGTTATTCCCACTCTGGTGAGACTGGTGTGAGCTGTGGTGGATGGGTTTGGCAATCTGTGTGTGCATGAGTGGAAGTGTGTGTAAGTTGATGGGATGTTGTGGCCATTTTCTTTAAGCAGCACCAGCTTTCTAAATGTCTTAGAGGCTGCTCTGTGCAATGTTTGCATGGACAGTATAGGGTTCAACAAAATAACCAAATCACCTAATGATGTAAGGCAGTTTGAGTTGACACCGCCCTGTCACAAGTGTCAGTAAGGTTGCATCACTGCACTACTGTAACACTATTATTTTGAGCTGCGCATGCATGTGTGTTTGCTCCTCGTACTCTTACTCGTCCCCTCTGTGTGCGACTGCATTCAGAATCAGTGTGTGGTCCCTGGAAGTGTTAAAGCAGAGAGTCTGTGTAGCGTGCTGGTTGTGGTTTGTGTGGCTTAGTGTCTGTCTGTGTGTGACTCCGTGTGTATGTGTGTGTACGGATGAGTGTGTTCAAGCGCGCATGTGCATCTTCTAGCTGGAAGGGCGAGGCTATAAATGCTCACTGTTAACCCGTATTATCAAATGAGATGTTTACGAGAGAGCCAAACATGTTTGCCAGAAGGCCTTCGTCTCGCCCCCTCACCCCGGTTATTTTCCTCAGTGTGTGTTTGTGTGTGTGTGTGTGTGTGTCTCAGCCTGTGGACCCTCTCCAGAGCTACAAAAGAAAGTTGTGTCTGAGTGTGCGTTTGCCACAAAGGTCTCTCTTCCCCTCACACCAACTCTCCCCACATCACAACACTATCCCAGTAACACATCTGATGGCCATAAACGGCAAATTCCACAATAATGTAATCTTCCCTAACAGCGATCATTTCTCATAAACAGCCAAATAAAGTTTCATGATGTTCGACATTTTGTTTTCAGACTTTAAAAAACAGATTCTGACAATCATAAGTTTTTTGCACGTTCCTCTTTAGTGGGGTTTTTTTTTTTTTGCACATTTTGTTGCACGTTGATTGTGATGGAAGTGTGTGCGGTAGACTTGCAGGGAAGCGTTTTAAGCAAACCCCAGCTACACTTTATCAGTATGTCTGTCCCTCCCTGTGCATACATATACTCTATGTGTACATTCAGTGCATCTGACAGCAGGGTTTTTAATATCACTTCCCCTCCTTTCGCCTTCTTTTATCTGTGTTGCAGAGCCAAGCATTAACCAATAGCTTGATAACCCTGCTATAAAAGTGCAAGAACAGTCGTATCTCTGGATATTTTCCTATAGGTGAAGCCTCTCCCATGCTCCACTGCTATCAGTGCTAATAATGCCCTCACAGGTCTCTCTCTCTCTCTCTCTCTCTCTCTGTCTGGTTTGCATGCTAAAGGCATAACCTCTCATTAGCAGACACGTATCATAACGGTGAAAGAGATACCAGAGAGGCAGTTAGAGAAGGAAAGACTCAATGTAAGTTTGGCTTCTCCTCTTTAAGCGTCATCTCTCTTCAATTCTGCGGCGTTCAGAGGTTAGTTGTATTTCTTACTAACATTTTCAGATCCATTGGTTTCATACATGTGCAGATTTAACATCTTATCCTGCTGTCTGGCTGATTGCGTTAACTTTTCACCCACAATTATCCGTGTTTTTCTTTTTTTTGTGTGTTTTAAATCTCGGAGTATAAGTGTGTGCGTGTGTGTGAGTTTCGGAGTGTTTACTGTGTTACTCTGTTTCCTGTACACCTACAACTTATCACACTAGGATTACAATGAAGTAGTGTGTGTGGGTGTGTGAAGCTGTCGGGGAGTGGATTTGGGAGGCAGGAGGTGACATAAAAATATTCTTCTTCAGTGCGTTTTGAAAATAGACTGTTACATCACCTTTATTCTACCTGTTGTTACCTCTAAAGTTGCACATTTTGTTTGCATCTCGCTTCAACAGAGGCCTCGCATTAAAACAGCTGGATGCAACTTTAAGTGTTTTTTCAGACATTAATCATGTGGGATAAAGAATAATGGCACAGAGGGAGAGTGGTAGAGACGGAAAGAAACTCAAATTAAATAGTGACAGAAGGAATTAAAAAAGTGCAGAGCAGTTTTCACAGACTGTTGTAAGTTCCTCTGCTGTGGTTCCCACTTTACACTTCTTTTCTTCATTATACCATATGTCTTTCAAATGGATGGGACTACCAATCAGTGTTTGTCAGCCGTCTGATTTGTAGAGTTTAGACTGGCTTTGAATTACATGTTAGCCTCTGTTTGTGTGTGTTTACGTCTTTGAGCTGGACATATTGTTTATAGGTGTGTTTGTTGTTGTGTCCTACTCTTCTATTTCTTAGGGTGTGTCTGCATTTTTGCTCTGCAATCTTGTCTTTGGCCCTCAGTATGTATTTGTTATGTCTAGAACATGTAATAATGTGGAATTTGATAGTGGCTTATCATCAAAACATGAGGACGTCCCAGTATCAAACATAATGCGGGACAAACAGAGCAGAGTGGGGTTTTTTTCTTTATGTCTGATAGCAGAAATATTTAAAGTTGTTATTACATTTTTATTATTAGAATATAGAAGCTTTTTAACCTGTATTGATAATTTAATCAACTGCGCATTTAGAAGAAAATCCTTAATAATTTATTGCACTGTTTCTCTGAGGGGCATGACAGTTGCTCAGAAAAGCAATAAACTGGGAAATGTGTCATGAACCTTTCCTTATCAAATAAGACATTACATTTGTTACCCGTCTCCATAGCAGACATGCAACAGCTCCTCTTATCACTTTATTAACTGCTTTAAGCATCACACGCCTTATTCAACAATGCAATGCAGATGGATTAAGTATATGGTCGATAACAGTCGTAGTGTTTGAAGCCTGATATCCATGTTGTTAAATCCAGGATTTTAGTGGCAGTCATTAACATGTGATGTACTGTATGTAGTCATACAGTTATCAAGTCGTGCCCACATTTGACTAAAGATGATCTTTAGAACAAAAGGTTGTTGCTCAACACATCCATAATAACTGCATAAAATACATTTGCATTTTGTCAGTCTGTGACCGCGGATGTGTTTATATTGATATAAGTCCACACCCAGGTCATTATTTACATGTTGGCCAGTGTTGTTTTAAGGTGTTTAAAATGAAAGAAAGATTATTTAAAAAAGCCGAATAAAAGAAAGCAAGGCTGCAAGAAAGAAAGTGTGTCTCGGTAAATGAATCAATTATTCCACTCTATTTGTATATAGACAGTGATCATGCAAATCTGAGGACTCTCTACAGGCTGCTTCTACACATCTTAATATTTCATCAGTTGCATACTTACCCTCAATATATTATGCACACTTCTAAACTGCTGAAATCAGACGCCTGTTGTAAGAACTACTAAAAACTTTCATGTCAGTTGTAAGTTATATTTTATTTTTTGATCCTTAAACCAATAACGCGTCTTTTAACACAAACTGAATAATAGAGATTAAAGCACCGGCACAATAAGGGACTGTATGAAAATGATTGGGGTAGTGAGGGCGTCTGAACCTTGTTTCACTTTGTAAGAAAAAAAGCTTGGTCCTTCCAAAAATTGCAACACCCTCTCCATAACATGTCAAAATAATATAACACTGCCAAACTGGTACAACCAACTTGATATCTTTAGAACGCCTAATGTACACAGTAATAAAAACCTGATACAGAGACAGAACTGTTGTCTTCTACACATGGCAAATTATGAATTATGAACCATGGCGCACATGAAAGTTATCTTTTTGATTAAACTATTTATGTAACTGTTAACTACATAAAAAGGCTGAAATAAATAAAAAAAATGGACGAGAAGAAAAGAAATAAATGACTCTCTCTGACCCCTGCTCTCATAAAAAATAAGGTCCACCCAACTATATTTAGCCAAAATAAGAATTACAACACCCCACCTCCTCTTCTCTGACCCCATTTCCCCCCCTAATAATTTTTGTACAGTTCCTAAAACTTTTTAAAAGTTGAAACTGAAATACATTCCCACTTTGCACAATTAAAAAAAAAAGTTTCATCTGATTTTATGTTCCCTGGTAGTCATCTGACCTGGTAATATTTTCCATTGTTGAGGTGGGACATCTTATCTCCGGGATGGCACTGAGTGAGTGAGTGAGGGTTGACAAAAAATGCACAGCGTGATAATCTTTTTTTATCTCTTAGGTCAAATACCAAATGAAACGTAATTGAAGCAGGATGTGTTGGGAGATTAGATGATGCTGGGAAACTGTGTGTTTCTGTTATTGTGCGTGCATGTTTGTGTGTGTGTGTGTGTATGTGTGTGTGTGTGTGTGTTCCAGGTTAGATGGTGAGATGTCGGCAGGGCCAGGTCTTGATAGGGATCGTCAGTAGCGGGGCAGCTACGACAGGTTAGGACCTGAAGGTGATAAAGACAGATTCTCCGGAGGATTATTTTTGAACAGGAGGTGAAAAATTCAAAATGAAATAGTCTCAGATTTGACCTCTTCTTGCAGTCTGACTAACAGGGCAGGTAGAGTTACACTAAAGAGCAGCGCTGACTGTAAATTGCAGCTGACAGCAGCCAGTGAATTTCTCTCAATGTTGTATTATATTGAGGTGATCTTTATTGTAGCTACAACATTGCTAGTGGTTAGATTTATTTGCAAAGCCTCCCTTTTTTCTCAGCAAGCCTCACATTGTGAATTATAGCTACCACTGTACTCACATTTAAACTCATTGCTTTCCACTCAGTGTAACTCTTTGAACTTGTTTTCTCTTTTTTTTAAGCCACTTTTATTAAACTCTGCCACTTGCAGTTTTGCTCTTTGCCTCACACACTTTTTAATCACGCCAAAGCTAATGTTTTTAATTTATTATTCATTTTGATTTTTTGCCCGAGCTCTTAATACTTCTCAGATTGAAGTTTTGGGGGTTTTTTTTTTTTCTTTTTGTGGTGAATGGTGTTTTTCAGCTGTGTTGTTGTGAAAGAATGAGAGGCAGTATAGAAGGTAGAGAGAAGGCAAGAATGAAAGGAAAAGGAGGAGGAGGAGGGGGAGGAGGAGGAGAACAGAGAGACACCACAGTTTGAGAACATTGTCTTTTGTTCAGGGTTACAACAGCTGGAGCAGTAAACGCTGCAGAAATATTAAAAAGTGAGGGGCGGGGGTGCAGTTTCTAATCAAGCACTGTGGAATATGCCACACTCAAACAATAACCATGGATTCTCCCTCATTTGTTCTGGTGAATTGCTGGCCAATATCACTCAGCACAGAGACCCTCTGTGTTTTTCCACTTCCAAATCTGGTCACTAACTTGATTTCCATACTCTAATAGAAAAACCTCCCATGCTTGCTCTCTTCTCTCTCTCTCTCGCCATTTTTTCCACTGCAGTTTCTTATCTCTCTCTCTCTCCCCTTCTCTCTCTTCATTGAGGGTCACACATGCTGGCAGATATTGTCCAGGGGCTCGTATGTAAATAAAAGCAGTCCATTTGGCCTGGGCAAGCTGGCTGCTCTTTGATACTTTGGCGTATGTCCCCTGTCTGGCCTGGCAGTGTTTCTAATGGCATTACCCTGTATTAGACGTTTGGCTGACGCTCCCTTATCAAGGGACACCGACCCACGAGGCTGCACACTCTCATGTAAGTGTGTGTCAATGTTGGGGGTTGTGTCAACACATGTGTATGCGCTTGTGATCCGATACTGACACTACATAATGTACAGTCTCAGCAAACGCTGATAAGGGACTGTCTCTCTATGTCTCTGGTTCACTTTTTGTCACTTAAAGAATAAGGCTGCTGTTATTCTATATTGTTCTTACTGACATAGAAAGCTCATGAAAAGACTAAAAACAGAAATGTGCAGGTCTTGTTACTGAAGATATACTGTAAATCTTTAAAAGTGAGTCACAAATATATTGTTTCATTTTTTAAATAGGCAAAGTAATGTCCTGAAATGGCTGGGCACTGTAGTTTTTAGCAAATATTTATAAAGCAAGAGTAAATAATGCGTTTGTGGGGGACACTTTTCAGACACAAATGAATACACATTTGGTGCACTAGCAGCAGTAGCCATCAATTCCCATTTTCTTCCTGCGAAACATACCATCCTCTTTCAATAATTTTTCACCCGTAATGACAACTTGTATTCCCGTCTCCTCTTTATTCCCCTTCATTCTTTCCAGACTCTTTTTCTCTGGCTGGAGCTCCTCTGGGGGCCTGGAGGAGGATGGAGCGAGGAGGGGAGAGTCCCATCACCCAGGATAGCCCCGAGCGGAGGGGAGGCAGCCCGGATCTGAGCGGCCTCCCACCACCGGGGAAGAAGGGCCGGTTGGAGCTCAATGGGAGCCCCACCGGGCCCCGCATACGCCACAATGGAGCCCCACTGAGACCCCTAGGAGGTAAGCAATAAGTTGACAAAAAGATGCCAACATGAGGACTGAATAAAGAGCAAAACATACTTGTGGATGATTCACTGTTTGAAGAGATAGGTTTAAAGACGAGATATCTCTCTTTTAAATGTGGCTTCTAAAAAAAAAAAACCTTGAAACTTTACACATTATCAGATTGTTGCAATAAGTTGAAAAAGAGAAAACTAGATGGTGACATTTCACCCAGGTTTCAGAGGTTTTCTAGCTCTTATGTACCCAATTCAAAGACAGCATTTGGCTCTGCACTGAGCCACATCCTGGCCATGAGTCGAGTTTGGCTCAGTGCACAGTGTTGTAGTGTGGCAGCACTGCTGGGAGAACCAGAGCTGTTTCTACACTGTTAATCTATAAGTCTGGGGGGAACTGTATAATACAGGCTTACCAAATAAAGGAGATTGCTCCATATAAACAAGATTTATACAACTCACTCTGGCTTATCGATCCCTGCATTCATTGTGAAAGTTGTTTCTTGTTTATGTGTGTGCATAATGTGTGTATGCACTTGTCCCTCTGTCTGGGTGTTGCCATATGTTTGCAGGAATGCCTCCCTTTAATCTCTTAAACTCTTGCTTTCCCCTTACATTTTCCTTTCACTTTTTAAACTTACTGAAGCTAAATCATTATCATTTTTATAGTTTACAATGACTGAAAAATTAGAAGTCAAGATATGATGATTTTAACACCATGTTGGACACATTCAACCCCCCTCCAAATTCATTCTTGAATATTCCTGCATCAGATGTGCTTGGCTGCATAACAGGAGTTTGTAAAGATGGAACCATCCGTGGTTTTAGAGAAGCTGAGGAGGTTAACAAAGCGACAAGGGGCTCAGATTTGACCACAGTCAGGAGAGAGGGAGAGCGTATGAATGAGTGTTAGCATGTAAAGAGGGAGAACACGTCGCTGTGTGAGAAAAATGACGAGGGACTGAAGGAGGGACAGAGAGAGGAAAGAGGAAGGGGTTTCCTGTACTGAACGGGCTGGTTGGCCTGTAATAATGACGGGTTGTCTTTGAAGACAGGAAACTCGACGTGTCTCCTCCAAACCACACTGCTGCCACGAGGAGGGGGCCACACACAAACACACACACACACACACACACACACACACACACACACACACACACACACACACACACACACACACACATACACAAACACATACACAGAGCGTGCAAACACAAACACACACATTTACATAGTCACACGCACTCACTCACAAACACATATGCGCCGACACTCACACCCAAGCAATGCTGCCAAAACACACACACACACACACACACACACACAGCGCACAGCACACATATCTTATTTTAATATCCCCGTTCACTCATCCCCATACATATTAGAGGGATTAGAGGTTTGAGGCAACATCACATCATCCAAACCAGATCACAGAGTCAGCGGGCAAATCACAGGACACTGGATATAAGAGAAGACAGACTGAGGTGGAGACGGAGGATAGAGTGAGATAGAGCCAGAGAAAGAGAGAGAGAGAGAGAGGGTGAGAGAGAACAGGAGAGAAAGAGAGAGAGAGAAAGAGAGAGAGAGGATTGCTGGTCGGAGGGAGCTGCTCTGTGTTGACAGTTATATTTCCCTGTTGGGGGAAATTCACTTACTTGAATTGGCACGGCGCTCCAGTGTGTAATTCACTCCATGAGAGCCTGGAGGACTGGGAGCAGAGTGATTAATGGGGAGGAAATAGAAATATAGGAATTGACTGATTAAAACAACGGGTGGGATGGTTCAGGGGAGGGGGAGCTAATGCTGCATGCACCTCATGTGTTTGTATGGAGGAGCAAGTTTGTGTGTGTGCGCAGGGAAAAGGAGGCACATGTGTATGTGTTTGGTATTGTGTGGAATCCATGCGGTGAAACACATTGCCATACCCTGTATTATTAGTGCTGGGACACTGCCTAATGCTTTCAGTCCATCATTTCTTCAGAGAGCTTTAATTAATTGACAGTTGACAGGTGGCCCAAAACCAAAAGCCTTTTAGGGGAAAAGCTGATATTGGAGAAGAAGGAATGATGTTAGTGCAGGGAGCCAAAAGGACACTGGTGCCGGATGGGAATATTGGAACTGAATACTTAATGTAACCAGAGAGGAACAAGTGCTTTTCTCCATTTCAATGTGAAATAGTCCTATTAATAACATTGTGGGAATGGGGTTTATGATAAAAAAGTAAGAAATAATACACAACAAGGTGTCCATATATAATAAAGTAATAGATGAAGTGGAGCTGAAGAATGCAAGTATCCGAGGAATTACTTCCAATTTTTGCCAGTGTTCAGTTCCAGTGCAGGAAGTAGTATGCCCTTAATGTCGGAAATGAAAGTTGTGGAGGTCGGGGGTTGTAGATGATTATATCCAACTTTCATGCCAGACACTGAAGTTTGCATCCTGTCACAGACCAACGATTAACATCCACCTTTTTATGAACCGTAACCATTATCTTTCCCTAATGGATAGATACAGTTTTAAATACGTTTTTGCACACAAGGAAGCTTGTGGATTTCGGCCCCCATCACTTATATTGCAAGTGCATTATGAAGGGATTCTCATAATGAACAGGAGAAACGATTATGGCAAGAAAAACCTATATCAGTGTTCATTTGAGCGCCTGACTATTCTTTTACACATATGCTACGATGTGAAGCAGAGGAGGGTATTTCCCCCACTGAGCTCATCATTTTCAATACTGGGATACCTAGAGCATTATTATACATGTGCTGGAACATAGCCCTTATATGAAAAGTGTTTTTTTATGTGTTTTGTCAGTTTAACTCATGGTTACATTTAGTGTCGCTTGTGGGTTGAAGGAATATTTCAACATATTGGGAAAACTGGGACAGAACATGTCATTTTTCCACTTCAGTTTTTGTACAGATTAATTAATTAATTAATGAGCTTTGGAGGGTTTCCCCCTGTTTCCACTCTTTGTGCTAAGCTAAGCTAACTCGTGGCTGGCTGTAGCCTCATATTGATGAGACAGATATAAGAGCCAAAGTCTTGGCAAGAAAGCAAATGAGTATATTTCCCAAAATGTCAGACTATTCCTTTAACTAGTAACATAGTGCAAAGCATTGTAGAAATGAAATCTGTTCATTTCCTCACATTGCTGCCTTTAATGATGGCGGAGTGCTTCTGATGTCAGCTACATTTTCGCAAATGCTCCTAGCCTCATGGTATAGTCCAACTGACTTTTTAAAAACATTTCACCATGTAGATGATTTAAAATCAAGATTTTTAAACTAAACAAAGTTACACATTTAAGCCTTAGTATGACCTGGGCACTGATTTACAACACTAATTAAAATATTGGCTGGAAGTATGATTGTAGTGTTCCGATAAATGACAAATGGGTTGCCAACCAATGCCAACCAATCAAAAGTGAGTATCTTCCCTGCCCATTGTACAATAAATACTAGAACGTGAATATAGCATGAGTCAGTTGTTCAAACACTGAAAACACTGAAAAGGTGGAAGTAATGTGATGTCATCATGGGCCACAAAATCTCTTAGGGACGATGTTAGTGTGGTTTGACTGATAAAGCGTGTGAGTTTGACACTATTTATTTGCATCCCATCTGTCACCAACAGTCCATGTTTCTTTTAACTATGACCACCATCTTCCTCTAACATCAGTGAAATAGCTTCTGTCTAAACAAACTGCAAATGTGGAGTTGGCAGATCAGAAAGATAATTTTTTTGACAGTGTTGTCTAACAGCATTTGTTACGCCCTGGCAAACGATATCATCCGCACGAAATAGGCACCTGATAAGAAAACGCTTGTATGGGTTGTTTTGAAAGACAATGACAAACGACATACAGTATTTTGTCATTTACATTGAAAGACGTGTTGAAATCGGCGAGTCCCAGGTGGCTGAAGCATAGTGATGGACAGCATGTCTATGACCTACTAATCTTTGTGTCAGTTAATAATTAATATAATTGTCCCAAAACCCAGACTTCCACCAGAAGGCCCTCTCTTCCACATTTGTTGTGGATTTTAGCTCCAGTTTGCTTCTTCAAACTGTTGAACAGGAGAATCTGGTTTGGCTCTCACCTGGCCTGAATTTGCATAATGAAGACTCATTGTATCATGTCTATTCAGGAAATTTTGTTTTGACCTTACACCTCAGTACTAACATTTTATAATTGTATGTATTAACTGTATAATGTTGTAAGATTTTAATATATAGAATCACTATTGCTATAAACCCTATGGTTTTCTTGGCAGTTAAATTGTTATTTTTTTCACTGTTGCTGTAATGAGAGCAGCAGCTGTTATCAGTGTAGGTCTTTTGTATATTGTCTTTGCATATGTGTTTGCCAGTCATAATAATGGCTTCCCTATCTATTAAGCCGTTAGATAAAATGTCTGTAAATGTCTTGTAGGCAGTGTACAGCACTGTTAGGACTGTATATCATTTGTTTTACTTCCAAATGAATCTTATTAATAATTTCAGGTGTTGCTAAATTCAACATTGGAAAATCTAAAAGCATAAAGTGATTACAAGCTTGACCCATAATGAATACAATGCACAGGTTTGCTTTCTATGAGGGATAAACCATATTTTTTATCACAGACAATAAAACCAGACACTGAAAGAATCTTCTTCTTGTTTTTTCCTTTCTCTTTTTTCTTTCCCCTCATCCTGCTCGACAGGTCTGATGATTCCAGTCTTCTGTGTGGTGGAGCAGTCAGATGGAGGGATTCAGACGGAGGGATGTGAGGGGAGAGAGGAGCATGCAGAGTTTGTGCTGGTCAGGAAGGATATTCTCTTCTCTCAGCTGGTGGAGACGGCTCTGCTGGCCCTCGGATACTCCCACAGCTCAGCTGCACAAGCCCATGGTCAGTCAGAAAGACGCCTACAATCATAATCACATCAGTTCTGTCACATCTCTCTATTTGTTTCTGAAAGAAAATGAATCTTCGTGTTTTTAAAATAAACTGGTAGCTATTTCGCAAGCAAAGCTCTCTGAATTATAATTCAAAACTCTTTGAAGTTAATTATGTGTAAAGTACTGATCATTTATCTACTGGAAAATAACCATCTTTTCAAACAAATATATGTTTACAATGTAAAACACCCCATCTATTGACATCAAAATTACTGAACGAGCACAAAACAACAGTGAAGCAAAATTATAGAACACGTGATAGAGACAGAGATGCAAGCGCAAAGTTTTGAGAGCACACATGAGGAGAATAGTGAGTATGATGAACGGATTAAACCTAAAATGTTCCAAAATTATAGTGAGCTATAGGTCTTAATCGGCTCACAGTCCTCTAAGATGTATGTTTTTATAATGAGAAGTGAGTTCTCGAGCTCGGGATTGAGTGCCGAAAACTTTTTTAGTTCTCTTAAATCTGCCCTTAAATGCACTGAAATCTTGACTTTCAGACTGAGTTTATTTTTGTGCTTCCTCATTAACTTTGTCGTCAATAAACTGTTTTAGCATAAACACACTTCATGAAAGCAGATGAATGCCTTTGTCTGGTTAGTCTTTCCTGGAGGGGACAAAAAAAAAAAAACGTCTGCTGCTCTGAAGTGATACGTTTGACGAAGATAGCTAGCAGGAGTCACCACCCACACCCACTTCATTGACAGAAAATTCAAGGCAAAGGATGTTGAAGTAGTGGACACAACTGTTTATTTGACAAGTGATACCACAGCAATGAGCACTTACCAAAAAAGAAAAATGCTGCCAAAATCAATAACCGTTGCAGATTGCTTAACTTAAACCACACACGACTAGGCAGAGGAATACTGAGAAACAGTTTTCAGGGCATGCTGCCTCCTTTATTTCGTGTGAGGAGAGTTAGGTTAAGACCATTATTAATAGTCATGATTTTCCAACCACCAGTGTCTCTCACTGTTTAAACTACGGTACTACTGACTCAGAATTAAATACTGTGCAGCTTACGGGTCAAGACGAGAACGATCTTTGAAAGGAGACTCTCCCTCTAATCAGCGGCCTGAGAGGCAAACTGGATGTGAGGTTGTCTATTTAGAGCCGACACTGTACTGTTACAATGGCAATAAGCACAAGAATGTTTCAAAAACACAACTAAGACACAGACAGAGCCTGTAAAACTCATTAAAGACACAACAAAGAGCTGGACAGGAATGTCTCCAGAAGACAAAAATACATTGTGTGTGTGTGTGTGTGTGTGTGTGTGTGTACAGTATGTGTGAGAATGTTTATGAAGCAGAGGAAAAGAAAAACTCTGTAATTTATTGTTGCACACATGGTAGTCATTGCAACAGGACAGTGTCATTTACTGCTGTCTTTTCTCAAGTATGCAGAATATTCCATCTGGGGAAATTGCCTCACATCAATATAAACTGGTAACAACAGAGCGACAGTGAGCAACATGGCTATTGCAATAGACAGAAAATGGTGGGAGATCCCCATCTGTTTGAAATCTCACTTGAGTGTTTGTGTGTGTGTGTGTCATCACCAGCAAGTCTTGTTAGATTTAAGTCTGCGGATCCGTGTATAGGCAGACGTGGTTCTAATGTGCAGGAGATTGCATGCATGTGTGAATGTGTGTTCTCCTCATCTGATAAACACACTGCCACAGGTAATCCCTTTACTACCTCAAGGCCAACAGCTCTTATCAGGCCCCCCAGCCCACCTGCAGAGGACCATGTACTCTCTGCCTCCACCTTACGAGCTCCAACACACGTCCAGCTGCTCAACTGCTCGACATAAATCACATCTCAAACAAGTCTGATGTTCAGTCTGCTACATGTAGAGCTTTGAACATAAATAGCCAAATTTATTTTTAGAAATTAAGTTCAACCAATCTCTGATAATGGACTGATTATCTGAACTGTACACAGCTGTAGTGCCACTACCTCATACGAAGGGTAGAAGTTGTTGTTTGGCACTGGAAAACTTGAAAGAGGATGTTGAAGAAGCAGGGTGGTAGCCAGAAGTACATGCAAAAAAAGTGGCATTTATTAACTGAAAAATGAATGAAACAGATAGATAGATAGATAGAAAGCTGCCACCTACTCTCCTCGCCTTTTACCTTCTCAGCCTCACTTGACTGGAACGTACCATCTGTTCAGGTTACCACAGGGTGAGCTGAATACAATGCTTCCAAACCATATGGAGCAAAACAAACAAACATTAATACAGGATGTATGTTTTACTGATAACAATCACAATTTATCTATGGACACACACACACACAGCTATGAGTGCACAAAGGTTAACAGAATGTCATTTACTATAGAGCAGTTTTACCTTTCTTGACTCAACTTGACACTCGCTCATTGCTTAGAGTACCTAATGATGTGCACCTGTTTTCACAATCACTGATTAAGCAGATGATCTGCCCTAACGTCACAAAACACTCACATCAACTATTCAACTTTTACAAACCTATGTTGTTATTTGTGTAAACTGACTGATAAATTAATAGATTAACTGAAACATCGGACTGAAATTAATAATTGAACACAGAAAAAAAAACTTTCAAAGGTATCGTGTGATTTCATATCTTTCCAAACTTTTCTCACCCACTGAGAAGAACAGTCAGATGTTTCAGGAACAGATATTAATATTTGGTGACTTGATAATACATCATGCATATAATGTTGTTGCACACTCACTGTTTTCCAGGACAGTTTAGTCATCTGTTTTTCATTTCCCGGTTCTTTCCCACATTAGCATCACAGACTTTCAGATATCCGGGGAGTGTGTGGACTGTGATCACTTCCAAAGTAATAGTGATACTTTGGTGAAAGCGCTTATGACAAATGAACAGTAGAGATGTCTGATAGTCCTAGCTTGTTAGCAATGTCTTTCTCCAAATCTTGAGCACATTCTGTAGTTTGTTCTGTTTCTGTTTCTGTAGTCAGATGAGACATAAAAATATGAGCAGTCAGACAACCATGCATGTGTTAAACAAATCGCCATGTAAGCCAAACTCATTTGGAAAAGAAAACTAAGGTGAATGACAAAATTATTGCCAAAACTGTCTAAATGGTTTAAACAACCATCGAGGTTACAGACTGACTTCCTGGTTTGGACAACTTTGATCTACTGTACTTGCTGTAGTGGATTATTGCCCGTTTTACTTCAGTAGTAAAGTAGTTTAAATTATCAAGCTAAACAGTTTGCTTCTCTTGCCGAACTTAGTTGTATATATGTTGCTGTTTCCCCAGATCTCCACAATTTCTTTGATGAGTAGAAATGATGGTCAGTACAACAAAAATTAGACTCAATTCATACAAAACCAGAATGGATTGTTTTCTTTAAGGGATTGCCTTTGATTGCATTAAAAGTTAATATTTCCAATTATTTCAGATGCCTTGGCACCACTGCTGTTATCAAAATATTTCTCATCCATTTCCGGTAAATGGGATGGAAGGATTATGAGGGAATCACATACAAAAACCCCTAAAATCAAGAATATTAAATGCCACCCGAAAGCTATTTTAAAGGTACAGCATGTAGGATTTAGTGGCTACTAGCAGTGAGGTTGCAGATTGCATCCATTTGAATACCGCTCCCCCCTCCCCTTCCAAGCATATAGGAGAACCTATGGTGGCTTTGACACCCACAAAAAATGTGAAAGGTCCTCTCTAGAGCCAGTGTTTGGTTTGTCTGTTCTGGGCTACTGTAGAAACATGGCGGCGCAACATGGTGGCCTCCGTGGAAGAGGACCTGCTCTCTATGTAGATATAAAGGGCTCATTCTAAGGTAACGACAACACAACGATTCTTGTTTTCAGGTGATTATACACTAATGAAAACATACTTATGAATATTATATTCCATTTCTGCCAAGCCCGTTCAGCTAGGTGCCACTAAAGTCTACACACTGCACCTTTAAAGGATAATAATTTTGAAAATATCTTGTAATTAGACATGCACGCTGCTCATGTTTTCTAGTGCAACTGTATCAATTAAGCTGTTTGGCGGCTTTTATTTTTTTGCATAGTCTATCTGATCATCTCAGACATGCAAATGTCCTTTTGATATGTCCTCTGTCCGTCCAGTATAAAAAAAAAATTATTAACTCATTCTTGTCAGCTGATTATGTTGGAGATCCTTTGTTGTGTGTTTTTTGTTGTAAAATTCAGAACTGCAATTGACAGCCTGTTAAAGCGATTTCAAAAAATAAACAGTGCACAGATGCACATTATTCTACAGTGATGGCCTAAAATAGGCCACTAAATTGTACAGCGAGTGTTATGGTTTGCAGATGAATGCCATTAGTAGCACTTTTAGCCTCAATGTTTTTGCCAAGTATCAGGGGAGGTCTCTCTCTGTCTGTCTCATCAGTGTGTATGGAAAACAGCGAGCCACATTGGTCCCCTGTCCACATCAATGCGCTCCTCTCTAAAAACACCACACCAGGGGCTTCAAAGGCTAGACTAAACGGGACATCACAACTCGACACAAACAAAGCTCCGAGAGTTGACTTAAGCTCTGTTCACTTACAGTGTACACACACACACTTGTAAACTTTATTTAACCCATGCACGGATGCCTTTGCACACGCTCACACTAAAATTTACATACACTTGGTGTAGAATACAATGTAGTCATGCAGTATCACAGACAAAACACACACACACACACACACACACACACACACACACACACACACACACACACACACACTTCCCCCAGCTTCTCTCAAATGAATACTTTTTGTTTTTTAAAACAAGCGTTTATGTTAAATGAATAATTTTTGGCTTAAATTATACATTTTTTCCCCTGCGGTCCATGACCAAAATTACACAGAGTCCCAGCTATTTTCTCCCTGTTTGAATTGTGTCCTGCATTCTTGTGTCCCAGCGGTGTATTTAAAGTCCCAGCTGAGGACCATGGCCTTTCTTTAATTAGCTTAGCCCAGTAATTAACTGGGAGATATTGTTTATTTCAATTATAAGGGTCTGAAGGCTTTTATAGAATGGATGGGCGCAGACCTGTACTTTACGGCTTTAGTCAGTGAACAGTTAACAGTGGTCAGTGAGAGAGTGAGAGAGAGAGGGAGAGAGCATTGTTGCAGTGCCACGTCTAAAAGGCCACAAAGGGTCACTGCTGCAGACCATGTCAGCAATTTACTGGACATCTGAGTTTAGACCTTTTGTGAATTGTAGTCTTGGTCCTGTCACATTTGAGTACCACTTTCTTACAGAGCATTCTTCTTTACTTAAGCCATATTTTATTTATTAATTGTTAATAAATGATTCATTAATGCTTTAAAAATCAGTACCAAACATTGATAAGAACAATCTTACCAAGTTATTTGCCATGATCGGTGAAAGCAGCGACATCGCTAACAAGAAGTCTGGAGGGGCAAAAAAGACAAGCACATAATCAGACAATCATATAAAAAAGAGGCAAATTTTTAAACATATTACACAAACTATCAATTGTAAACATTCATCACAGTTTACAGATCAGCCTCCTGGTTCAGATTCAACCTACTGTGTGCTTGCAGTAGTGCGCACATGGTTTTTCTGTGTGATGAGTGGTGACTGAATGCTATTGCATCTTTCTTGCTTCATCAGACTTATTGTAGAAATGTTGCCTGTTCTCCTATGTCATCAGTTACTTTGGTAAGTACAATGTTTTCATAACGTATAGAAATGATGGCCAAAGCTACAAAAAGTCATGAATTAATTCTCAATTCATGACTTAGTAACATATAATTAGACTTTACTTATTAAGACTTGATGGGTCAGGCTGGGAATGCAGTTCTCTGAAGATACATGTAAATGTCTATGTGGGTCTACACAAAGAGTGTTATGGGTAACTGTAGGTGACAGGTGTTTGCACAAGGAGCTGACGCACATAACTCTGACACCTCAACAGAGCGTTGTGCACACCTGAGTGTCAAGCAAGACAACTCCTGTCAGGAGGCAGGTTAGAAAACAGAAAAGAAGGAGAAATACATAAATGTTCTAGCCTTTATTAGAAAATGTGTACATCATTATTAATGGGTCAGAGAGTTATTTTCAGGTCAGTAAAGCATTAAAATGATTAATTAAAATTAATAAAGCTAAACTTACAAACCCTTCATGAAGTATGCTTCAATAGAAGGTATAACTTGTTGCAAGCCCAAGATGGCGTTTCCTTAGCAGAGGGCTTGACCTCTTGCCCACTATTTTACAAATGAGCGTTTCAGAAGCATTTCAGAAGTGTTTCAGAAGCGTTTCAGCAGAGTGGAGCGCTCTCTGAAATGACAGCATGATGTTTATCAAGAGGAGTTCCTCAGGGTGGAATGGTGGATGATGAGTGAGTGATGGTGAGTCAGACGTATGGGGTTTCCCTGTGTGTGCGCCACGGGTGGGACCTGGAACGAGTTTGGAAGAAGCCCTGCATGCCTGTACAGGCTGCTGCGACCATTAAGACTTATTCTAGCATGGGACAATGGGATTACTCTGTGTGCACGTGTACATGTGAGTGTGTGTTTGCATGCAGGCAGCCATGCGTGCAGGCCTGTGCGAACATTGACAAGAGGAGTCAGAGACATGAGTGTGTGTTTGTGTATGGATTTGCGTTTGTGCGGATGGGCACACTCAGACATGAGCCAAGCCACTAGCCGGCCACATAAAAGCATGTCTCTGGGAGGTGGAATTTTAATGTGGAAATGGGAACAATGATTTCTACTTTTAAATGTGGACAAGAAGCAGAGCCCATTGAACAGCAGACCAAAAATGATGGATCAATTATTAATGTGTTTACCATCACACTGTGAGCGTGTGAGTGTGTGCGTGGGTGAGTGTGTGCTTGCATGCAAGCTGGTACATGTACATGTCCACTTCCCTGTGTGATGTCATGAGTCCTCTGTGAGTTTGTGTTTGTCTGCTTATTCACGCATTTGCTTCCACCCAGCATGGCATTAGAGAAATTGTTAGGGCTTATTTTCAGATGTGTGGATGCTGCCTGCTCAAGATAGCCAGAAGAAGCATCCCCGTACCTGAATGGTTACTGCGCATGCCACATAACCGCAACGTCCCTAATTTGATTCCAGCCAGGGGCATTTGTTGCATGTCATACCCATCTCTCTCTCCCCTTGTTACCTGTCTGCCTCTTCACTGACCACTATCCAATAAAGAAAAAGATAGCCAGAAGAAACAATTTCTTTGGCTGCGTGTGTCAAAGAAAGAGAGACAAAAAAACAGAAATCAAAAAGGTAGACATAGCCGAAGATGGGCTCAATTCTCTCCTATTCTTTCACATGATCGCAGTATTTTATTCCATCTCTTTAAAATGTATTTTATGACATCTTTTCCCTACAAAAAGTATACAAACACAACTCATTTTCACGTGATATTGTAGATGAAATTGATGTTTTCATATGCAGTGACTTTAACTTAATATGTGAAATATCTGAAAATCACTTTTGCCCCAGTCATGAAATGTGTTGTGAGAAATTCCCATGTGCACGTTTTCTTATGGTCTTTATTTAATGAAGGTTTTGACAGCATCTAACAGAGAACTTTAATATCATAAAAAGAACAAAAAAAAAAAAACAACTAAAACTGACATGCTATAATATCCGGTTCTGTTTGGATTGTTAAATGCTGTCTTGGTGTTTTTAGGTTCATCTGGGGGTTTTTCCACTTTGAGCGGTTCAGTCCATTCTGTTCATAGTGTATTAAATGATGTTCCCTCTGTATGACCAGATAATGAAGAACACAGTCTGGCCTGGCTGGAATCAAAGATATAACTGAGCTATAAACACAATGAAAGGAAGAAAGGAGGCTAGAAAGATCAGAGGGGGGTTGGAGGAGAAGAGAAAGCAGAAGAAAGGAGGAAGAAAATAAGAGAGGAAGACATGGGGGGAGGAGGAGGGGTGGGGTGGGGGGGGGGGGGTAGTGAGGAACAAGGGGACAGTAAGAGAGAGAGAGAGACTTCTCAGGACCCATCTGGATCTCATTTAGAGGATAGTAATGTGATTAGCTTTGTTTAGTTTTCACAGCTCCAGTCCCCATGAAAAACCAGTGTGCATATGTGTGTGTATGTCAGTGTGTGGTGGATGACCTAGGTGAAGTGTACTTGTGTGTGTGTGTGTTTATATGTGTGTTAAAGACATTCAACTAGATTGTTCAAATCAAGAGGCTTAAATGAGATATTTACAGGTCACCAGCATATCATTAGACTGCAGAAACACAAACACCTACTAATTCGTAAACACACAGACACACACACATACACACAAAGCTGCTCATTTCTGTGTGCAATTTTGGATGATTATGGGTGGCTTTTGCATTGACCCAGATCCCTATTAGTTACAGCTTGAAATACAAGTTAACCCAATCCAAAGGTAGCATTTTTAGCAGGGCCATTTGCAGAGTGACTCATGACATTGTGTCCATTCCCTGTTTGTGTGTATACACTCATGAAACAGTTATTGTAAGTAACCAGGACATTGTTTTAGAAAAGGAAAAGAAAGATGCTGTTATGATTCTACAATGTAATAGTTCAATGCTTTGACCAGCACATTTGCAGTTCCATTTACCTCCATTATATTTGGGTGGTGACAAAACTTCCACAGATGGATGGCTACTGTAGATCCCACCAGGGCTATAAAACTTCTGACAGATAATGTTAAAATGCTAGCTGTAGCTCTCGCTGCTTCACTATGAAAAGTGATGGATTCTTCCTCTACAACTGTGGCACAGTAAAATATAGTTATATAATGTGTCTTTAAGTGGCCAACAACTTCTATTGGCAACATCAACAGTCCTGAGGCACAGTGAATGTGTTTTACAGCGAAATAAGTGAGCTCACAAATGCATACATTTAATAAAACAGCTCCACAGTAATAATTCATCTGACTGCTTAGGAAACACTTATTCAGGTTAAAATTACTTTGACAAAGAAATAATGGTAGTCAATGGTTCACTGTGATATATTACGTGTATCAAGTAGATTAAAGTATCTGAAAGTTGATTCTTGTCTTACTATTTGAATTAGAGGTTCCTTGGAAGACAACTTAAATCTAAAAACATATGGTGTGCTCTGGAAAATGGTTTGAAATCATGTTAAGTATGCTCAGTTATTCATTTGGCAGATGCTTTGTACAAATGAGGTACAATCAGTTGATGACCTAAGAACCAGTAAAGCCAGCAGTGCGGTCCTTTGATGACTCCTTCCCTGTCTCTGTCCAGGCATCATCAAGGTGGGAAGGTGGAACCCTCTGCCCATCCACTTCCTGACTGACGCTCCAGAAGCAACAGTGGCTGACATGCTGATGGAGGTCTACCACATGGTCACACTACGCATCCAACTACAAAGGTCAGATTCAGTTTTAAAAGTCAGATGTCACAGGTTACAGTTTTCCAGTATTCAGGTCTAAATCCATTTATTAGATTTCCTGAGAGACTGTGTGGCAGTCACCAGTACTGCTCTCTTGAATATGAAAACAAAACAGGAAAGAATGCATGACCATATTTCATGGACACAGTGAGGCTTTCAATCCATACACAGTGTGCGGTTGCATTGAATCAGACTCGGTTCACTGGGTGGCTGATGTCATTGCCGTTGATTACAGTTCAAGAATCTACCAAATTTATCAAATGTGAAAGCAGCAATATTGAAACACTAAAGCTCCAGTTAAACAATCCAGTGGGGATTTATCTATTATCTGTCTCCGTCAGGGAGAGTCTGTGTGCCAGGAACTCCTTCTTCCCTAGAATAAGTGAAGCAGGGTCTTGATGGACAGATAAAAACAGATAAACTCCAGATGAGAGGGTTATTATTGTTATCGTCTTGGCACATACCAACCAGGTTTGTTTACATGTTTAAGTATGTATCCATGGTGATGGCAGAAGTTTTGCACACTTTGTGCTCAGTGTTGTAATGATTTATTTGAGGTTAAAATAAAATAAAAGTAGGAAGAGTCCAGAAAGATACGTGGAAGTAGTGGTTTGGGGTTGAGGTTAAGACGGGAAGCATGATGGGTTGATGGGGTTTGGGGTTTATTTAGGAATAGTTGGACATTTTGGAAAATACATTTATTCACTTTCTTGCAGAGAGTTAGATGTGAAGATCGATACCACTTGGTAAATATGAAGCTGGTGCCAGCAGCCAGTTAGCGTAGCTCAGCATAAAAACTGGAAACAGGGGGAGACAGCTAGCCCGTCCAAAAGTAACAAAATCCACCTACCAGTACCTCTAAAGCTCACTAATTAACACATTTTCTCTCATTTGTTTAACTCGTACTCTTTCAAGTCTTTATGCTAAGCTAAGCTAAGCTAAGCTAACATATTTACTGTACTGACAACAGCAATATCAAACTCCTCATCTAACATTCAACAAGTGTATTTACCAAAATGTTGAAATATTCTTTTAACAATATAATGAATATTGTGCAGTGATTATGTAAAACATCATGTATAATATTGTAAAACAGTTTTGAAGTTGTTGTTTTTTATGACTAATCCTTTTGTGTCTCAACTTATTAACCTGATGGAAGATGGTGTAACTGACTTCTTTGGCCTGATGTGGTTTTGGATGTTGTAGTTTTTCAAAGCTGGAGGACCTGCCCTGTGAACAGTGGAACCATGCGACTGTCAGGAATGCTCTCAAAGAGCTGCTGAAGGAAATGAACCAAAGCACTCTGGCCAAAGAGTGTCCACTGTCACAGGTAAAAATCGGCGACACACCAACACACAGCAACTTCAACTTCATCTGCACCTCAAAATCATGACAGTCGTCATCAGAAAATTGCTTATCAGTTCAATAATCCCTTCTGATATCTGCCCCTCAAAATGTTTTTTACATCCACTTTTACACTGCCAGCTGTCAGCAGCAGGTCTGACATCACATGACCTGATTAAAGACTTAAATCAGCCCCCATGAGACGCATTTGGGCAATTATAAATTTAGAAACAAATTCGTCATACATTGTATTGATTATCACTACATGTTAATCAAACTCCACCCTACAAGATTCAGCACCATCTCCACAACTTGTTAAACTCCCCAGCTGCACGTTTAGTCCTCTATCCATGTCTCATAATGACTGGTGTGTGAGATTTATGTGTATGTGTGTTTGTGTGTACGTGTGTGTGTGTGTGTGTGTGTGTGTGTGTGTACGTGTGCGTATTGTGTTTAAATGGAGTTCTGGTGGGGGTGTTGATCGCAGCATCAATTGCAAGCATATGTGTGTGTGGCTGGAGATTCCCTTTCTGCACTGTACTGGCTCGAGTTTCCATGGGTGGCTTCCAATCATGATTAATGTTTGTCTATTTCTATTGTGTATGTGTGTGTTCTGTATACGTGTGTGTGTGTGTGTGTTTATGTGTGCCTGCCATGTGGTTGTTGCGTGACTGTAAGCATTTCATATTATGTTGGTTATTAATTATCATTCCCTTCTCTTGCTCTTGCAGAGTATGATTTCCTCCATTGTGAATAGTTCCTACTATGCCAACGTCTCCACTGCCAAGTGCCAGGAGTTTGGTCGCTGGTACAAGAAGTACAAGAAAATCAAAGGTGAGCTGAACAGTAGAGGGTGGTTCCCATCCTGGGGGTTGGGACCCAAATAAAGGGTTGCAGGAAGATTACTGAGGTAAAAAATAATAAAAAACAAATCTCTACTACTTAAAATTCAGTCTCCTTTTTGGACCTCTCTATAACGTTTGCCTTTTTTGGTACATCTATGGCACTCTAAAAACTATCCAAATTAAACAATGTGAGAAGGGAAAATCACTGTTCAATTGTTTCTGATGCCAGTGGAGATTGTTGAGATTGAAAACAACATGAGGAAATTGAAAGTCTTCTGTTTTTCAGTAACACACATCTAACAAACACACATCTAATGAAGACATCACATGATCACCACTCTCTCACAGTGAATGGATGAACGTAAACACAGCAATTGCACAACCGTTCTGTTCAGTAAAGAGATGTGACGTCGCTCTCATCATAAAGTAAATGAAAGCATGTAAACACAGTTAACTGTGAGGAATATAATTCAAACCTGAACAAGTGCGATACATCCATCTAGTGCTGCCGTGGTACTTTCAACGGGTGAAATCCAACACTGAACTATAAATCATAACCTATGGATCCTGATGGTATTCACATGTTCCATTCTTCCATATAACAACAACTCTGAGCTCTGTATCCTCGCTGCTATACTGTGGCCTGCTTTCAGACACTGAACTCCCTCCACCTCCTCAGCCTCCTCTTGTGTCAACATGTAGTGGTTTGTGCAACTTGTGATGAGGGGTAGAAGTTAAAATGACTTTGTGTAAAAGGTTAGGAACCACTGCTGCAGAGAAATTCTGCAACTTAGTCCTTTGACTTTTCTCAAACAAATCAACTGTAAAAACTCTTCTTCCCACTAACTTGTCAGGATCATCCCATCAACCACATTAGCTTGTCACACTCCACCATTACCTCCTAGGAAGATACACTATAATCATCACATGAACCTGAACAGAGAGAGGGATAGAGATAGAGAAAGTGAAAGAGCATGGGGTAATAGTGGAGCCTGCGGGCTGACAGAGGAAGGAGCGTTATACTTGGCATTTCCACTACTAGTTCTGCTCCTCAGCTGGCAGTGGGTAACACATACTGCTCTGCTCCAGATGTCACATCCAGAGGTCACTGCTGTCTAATTGACTGTTATGACAGTCAAAGCTAGTATAGGTAACTTTTTAAGGTATAATGATAGGATAGATGAGGACTGCTCTGGGCCATTTGTCCTTGAAGTCATATGTCATGATCTGCATCAGTAGATGGAGTTTGCCCAGTTGTCCAGGAATTGGAGATGTTTTAAGTTTCCATTATTTCTGAGCACCACAAGGATTTCTGTCTCACGTCGGGTTAGAAGTTGAGCCTCAAAGTTCACTCTGTTGATTAAATTGACTTAGAGGTTACATTGTCTCAGTCATTTATGTACATCGGCATGAATACAACACCAGGACATTCCCTTCTGACTGACTTTCTGTATTTGTTTTGTTGAGCAGTAGATTATCTGGAGAAGATGTGGTCTGGACGAGATCCTGCTGACATAAAAAGTAAGGAATCTTTTCAGTTTTTCTGACACTATGTTAATGTAAAGCTGTTTGTTTCACTGCACTGTATCCTCTCCTTTCCAGTAGAGAGAGACAACATGGCAGACTTCTGTGTGCTGGGCCAGAGACCTCCTCCTCACTTGACAGGCCTGGCCCAGCTCAGTCACCTGGGAGCCAGCAGTCCCCTCCTAAAGGCAGGATCTGGAGACCCCCAGGCACCCTCCCAGCCACCTCAGCAACCTCCTCTTCCCCAGCAACAGCCTTCACCCCACGGCCCCCTCCACCACAGCCCTCCTCTCCGTACGGGCCAGGTGCCTCCTCCGCCCCCTCCACCCCCGCCTGGTGCCCTTCAGCCCCTGCTGGGACCAGGTGGGCTGCTCTCCCCTCAGCTCTCCCCGCAGCTGGTACGTCAACAGCTCGCCATGGCCCACCTCATCAACCAACAGCTAGCTGTTAGCCGCCTGCTGGCCCACCAGCATCCCCAGGCCCTCAACCAGCAGTTCCTCAACCACCCGCCCATCCCTCGGGGTTCATCCAAAGCTGGCGGCGACCATCCTGGGAGCAACCCCTCGGCCGCTGAGGTCTCCTCTGAAATCTACCAGCAGGTCAGAGATGAGCTGAAGAGAGCTAGTGTCTCCCAGGCCGTGTTCGCCCGTGTGGCTTTCAACCGCACACAGGTAGGAAAACAGGACAGACTGTGGTCAAGAAGGTTAGGAGAAATTGGGAAACTGTGGTGGTGAAATTCGCAGAGGGAGTTGAAGGGCAAGGAGATGCATCAAGCATGGGAAAGTGTAGCCTCAGATAGTTTAAACAAGAAAGAGAGAATGGAGAGGGACTTTGAGAAAATCTGAAAATGAATATATTGCATCCCGCGTTGGCTTTGTGGCAAGAGCAAAATATCCCCCTGCTGCTTACTGAGCTACATTTTCTCAGACTAATCTGATCATAGATCACGTTCATGTCAACATATCAGGTGAGAAGAGATAATTGCCGAATTTGATAGAAATAAATGGCGACTGACGTCACTGATAGACTTATAATTTTTCACACCAGGTTTGGCTAATTTTGTGGTCACCCACCTTGTGGTATTTTCAGTAGGATTAATGGAAGCGTGGCAGGGTAGCTTGCTGGGTCATTGAGTCTGCTTTCCCGCCCTCGCAGCAGCACAAACACCTGATGCATTCAGGCTGTGCTAAACTGGTTACTACACGCCCCATTAGATCAATGTAATGGGAGATGGCTCATAGACCTACTAGTATAGAGTAGAGGCCAGGTGTGTTTTAGTAAGTTTTGTGTGTATGTGAATGTGTTTGTATGAATCCATATGTGTGGTACAGACATGTATGTGTGTGTCCAATACATTTGTCAAAACTGTACGTCTAAGGCTTACTGTTTTCAGTTTTGACCAATTCCCACCAAAAAAGTAACCATTTTTTTAAAGTATAGATATAAACTCTGAAATTCACCTAGATTTTAAGTCCTAATGTACCCAAAGGTATGTTTTCTTCCCTGCATGTTTGCACCACAAACTGTACAGATTTTTTTCCAAATTTCACCAAATTTGTAACAGTCACCATAAGAACTGAAAACAATGGGCCCCCTTCTATATATCATATATCTCCAGTGCCAAGCATCTGCTACAGCAAATGCTCAATCATCCCACATTTAGAAGGAGAACAAGCATTGGGATAATCCACTTCACTGCTCATTAGTTGACCAGTTGACATTGGTGATTAAGGAAACATTGAAATGAGGCATTAACATGTCCTTCTTGCAAAGTTAAGGGGTTGGTGTGTGTGTGTTTGCATTGATCAGGGCCTGCTGTCAGAGATCCTGAGGAAGGAGGAGGACCCTCGCACCGCCTCGCAATCCCTGCTGGTGAATCTAAAAGCAATGCAGAACTTCCTCAATCTGCCGGAGAGCGAGAGAGACCGAATCTACCAGGAGGAGAGAGAGCGCACCATGAACCCTTCAGTCGGCCTTCCTGCCTCCAACTCCTCAAACCCTGGTGCTCCACGCCTCTCACAGGTAACACCAGCCTACAGGTAGTCTGGTTAGTTAGCCTCAGGTCCCCAGTGCTGCACAGGCGACCATGTAGTAAGTTTTAACTGCAGTGTCTTCTCACACTTTGCATCTGCCACTGCCATGTGGCACCCAAAAAAAAAAAAAACTGTGGGATTTGTATAATAGCTGCAAATGTAATCACAGTGATGTACGTGCTTAATTTTTAACATGCCATGTTTCTCGTGTGTGTGCATAGAAAGTGTGGGAGAGGAGCTTGGATGACCAGATAACCCCTGATACCTGGGCCTCCATCTGGAAGAACAAGACTAAGATCTCCAACTCAGTGAGTTATCTACAATCTTTAACTTGCCCTCACAAAGTAGGTTACAGCACATGAAGCACTCTCAGTTTTTTTAGAGCTAGTTTCTCTTTTTTTTTAATCTTAAATTCCATTTATAATGGGACAACAACTTCAAAGCTATCATAGGAGCATATTGTAAACATAAAGGACATTATACAGTATTTAGAAATTTCTTTCCATCTGCACATAACAATTTAGCAACGTCAGTGATAAGACGCTCTCTCTCTGATGTCAGGGCAAATGCCCATTCATGGCTCTGGGTGAATTTGTGTGCTATTCTTATTATGTCTATGTAAAATTATCTCAGCATCGTTTACACTGCGGGAATGTAAGCTAGCTGGTCTGTACATGTCTTGTGGACAACTTCAAACACTGTGTATACAAGCTTTCTGAAAGCCAATACATGTTCATTCAAACAGAAACAACAAAGAAAGACAAAAGAGAGGGACTTAATGACTTTGATCTGTAAACAAATGTCATGTGGAGACGTGTGCTGCAGATGTGCTCGCAGGGAACGCTGCGTGTCTGTTCTTGGAGCAACTTACTCTCAGCCTGATCATCAGCTGATAACGTTTCCTCATATGTATACACAAGATGTGGTTTTGTGGATAAATCTCTGAGTAGGTTTAAATAAGTTCTTTAGAATTTCAAAACTAATAGATGGGATGCCTTTATGATATTTATTTTTTATCCAAGCTTTCCTCTTAGAAGATTAATCATACAAAATCCCTTTAATTTGTACTTCCTGTGTATTCCATCATGTGTCACTTCTCTCTCCCAGCCAAAGCCTTCTGGCCCGGCCCAGGACCTCCCGCTGAAGCTGGAATCACTGGTCAACATTACGTCAGGCATTTATGACGAAATTCAGCAGGAGATGAAGAGAGCCAAGGTGTCCCAAGCTCTGTTCGCAAAGGTGGCCGCCAACAAGAGCCAGGTGAGGGAGTGAGTGGAAACACGGGAGCCACAAAATGTCAAGTCTTAGATAAAAGGCAGGGAAATCAATATCAAATGTGTCACATTCTCATTGTTCAAATATATTACACCATGTTTTCTCCATTTATCAGTTTTCTCTTTCTTGTTTAATCACATCAGCTGCGGGAACTAGTTGATTGATTGATTGATTACTTCCTCATTCCGTCCTCTGCTGTTGTATATGAACACTTAATATTTCCTGAAGCGCATGCCAAACCCACCCTCTCTCTACATTTTGCCAGGCAATGGAGAGGTTTGCTAGATTTGATAAATCTGCAAGACCTGCCAGAGCTCACACTGAAAGCAGAAAAACATTCTCAAATTTGTGCATCACACAAGCGTTAGATAGAGATTAATGAGAGACAGAACAACTATTTGCAGCGACTGGTACAAGTATGCCAGAGGAGACACGTGCTTGTTTCCCTCCCCAGACCACTAGAGAGGCTGGCTGAGTAAGGGACCGAATATTAAATTAGAGAGAAAATATAGAGAAAAAAAGTATACATTTGAAAATATCTTAAAGGATAAGTTCACAGTTTTTGCTGGCTGTAATCATTCCTCTAAAACACGAGAGGAACAAAACACAAATGATTTATTGGTAGACAGAGACGGTGGAGGAGCTAAATAATTCTATTTAAGGGACAAATTTATTCAACCAGTGGGTTGTGTTTCAGGGCAGCAGCATGTGAGATACCAGGTGTAAGTGTGGGCACAGCAATATGCGCGGTGTGTGCATTTTGTATACAGTATATGCGCATGCTTGTGTATTTGTGGTTAGCGAGGTCCCCCATGCAGGTTGGTGGGTCTGGGGGTGGCTGAGGGTCACGGCTCAGTGCACCCATCTGCTGCAGCTGGCCACAAGGACAGAGAGAGAGGAAGAGAGAGATGATCAGGCTATTAGCGGTGCATGCTGCCCGAGGTGGCTGGTTGAACACAACAGCTGGTGTCACAAACTGAACCAGTCTAGCAGATATAATTGAATCTTCTCTGTCTCTCCTTCCCCCATCTTCCTTTCCCACATTTACTTTACACGCCCTGCACATTCACAACTTTTTCAACTTTTTTCACAAAATATAATACTTCTTTCGTCTCCCTGTGTTTGATGTTTTTCTTGTCTGTCTTTTTTTGTCCTGCAGCCCACACTTCAAGTTTTCCTTTTTTCTCTCTTGATTCTTATTATCCTTCTTCAAACAGTGTCATTGGTAGCAGGTTGAACGATTCTAGGCCCCACAGCAGGAGAGAGCCCATGTAAAAGGTTCATGAAATAGAAAATACTAGCCCACAGTATTTTGGGGGAACAGATTTCCCGTCCTTCCAAACTCTATTTAGTAGTCAAACATCTTGGGATTTACTTTCTTGCTGAGAGTTTGATGAGAAGATCGGTACCACCCTTGCATCTGTACAGTAAATATGAAGCTACATCCAGCAGCCCGTTAGCTTAGCTTAGCATAAAGACTGGAAACAAGGGGGAAACAGTTAGCCTGGGTCTGTCCAAAGGTAAAAAAAAAAATCTGCCTACCAACAGTGCTAAAGCTCACTAACTAACACACTTTATCTGTTTTGCTTAGTCTGTATAAAAACTGAAGTATAAAAACAAGAAGTTGTGGTTTTACATGCAACAGTATTTCTTGTCGACATATCATATTATAACTTTTTAAACGTATAAGCATATTTCCCTGAAGCTCAAACCATTTCTTTGACATCTGCCTGACTCCACCTCACTCTTTAACCCCCACCTTCTTTCTCCATGTCCATCCGTGTCTCTTCTCCAGGGTTGGCTGTGCGAGTTGCTCCGGTGGAAGGAGAACCCCAGCCCAGAGAACCGCACTCTGTGGGAAAACCTGTGCACCATCCGGAGGTTTCTGACGCTGCCGCAGGCTGACAGAGACCTGGCGTACGAGGAGGAGTCCAGACACCATCACACAGAGAGACTGCACACCGTCCTCCACCTGCCACAGGACACACAGGTAAAAACCAGACATGAAAGCTGACATTGACGTGCATCACGTATCTCCATGTCTATATGAGATATATGTATCCTAAATGGGTTTTATTAGCACCCGGCATCTCTGGCAAACACATTGAAAACAGATTTCTGGCAACGGCATCTCGTCCCATAATATTTACATCTGTTGAAATTGACTGTAAACACCTTGTCCTGCAAATACCCACTAATAGCATATAGCATATAGCATAAACATTGCATATACTGTTCAGACACACAAGCAATCACTCATTTGTACTGTAAATCCACTGACTGAAGAAATACAAAACTGTATTTCTCCACCCTCTGCAGCATGCATGTCTTTATTATTTATTTATTATTTGCTCATTATTTTTGTTCCTTTAAGTTTGCACTGTACTGTATGTACTGTATGTGTGCACGAGTGTTTGTGTGCGTGCCCCAGTGCATTGAAGAGTAAACAGTGTTTCTGGGTGGTGTGGCACTGGAGGAAATGCCCCATTAGTTTTTGAGGAGGGAGGCTGAGGCTGTAGGAGGTGCCGAGGGAGAGGGGAGATCAATGCAGGAAACACACTGACATGCTTTCATTAGCCGTCCCACTGTCTGTTACAATGATATCCTCTGAACTCAGCCTGCCTGTCTATCTGTCTGTTTCTCACTGTCTTTTTATTATTCTTAGGCTGTAGAGATAATACCTTATCTGCTATTGATTTAAAGTGGCAGATACCACAAAAAAGAAGGGTGAAAATAAACACAACAACACATATTTTCTTCTTCCCTTGCCTTTACAAATGCAGCTCTTGCTGTGTTAGCTCTGAACATTGGAGTTAATAAAACCAAAATGAACATAGTCCCCCAATTTTACAGATAAAAATGAGCTGCATACTTTAAAATAAACTCAAGTCATCATAGTTAATAAACCCTTTAGAGTCACAGGCTGAAATCTACAATGAACAAACATCAGCAGATACTTTGTCTTTTACCTAATGATACTCTGCTAGTACCATCTTTACTTCTTGCTTTCTTTTGGGGCATTTTGCCCTCAGTCTGGTCTTTAGCAAGTATAAAATACCTTCATATTTGGATTGAGGTCAGGTGACTGACTTGGCCAGTTAAAAACAATCATCAATTTGGCCATGAAAACCTCCTTGGTTGCCTTGTCTTGATGTCTGCGAGGCTCATTGCCCTCATGCATTGTCCTAAAACTGAGATTTGGCAATGTATAAAAAGAGCTAAAAGCACAACACTTTTCACTTAACATAAAACACCCACAAACATCTTTAACAATGAAAGTTAGGGCAACCACACAGTTTTATTTTATATCCAATCTGTTGGAGTCCAGAGCCAAAACAACAGAAACTATGTCACTGTCCTTCTACTTACTGACTGCACTGTAAAAAGGTCAAAGGTCAGTGTCATCACGCAAACTGAATTCAGTGCTTACTCAAGTAAGCTTGAGCCCTTGTCCTCTGGTTGAAAGATAGTCTCTCTAACCACTAGCCCCCACCCTGTCCCCCAATGCAAAGCTATTATATACCACATACAGTATATACCATATGCCATAAATCAAAACCAGGCAAATGCTGAAACTTCCCATTTAGTATCTCGACACGAATCATATGGGTTGTTCTGCGGCTCCACCCACCTCCAGTCTACCACCAAGTGATTTTTCTCTCTTCCCATTCTGAGCTCTGTATTAAAGGCCGATGGGAAGATGGGGAGGAAGCTGTGGTGGCACCATTAACACATTCCTCTGCTCCTCTAACACTCTCAGCTAAGACTAAAAATAAAGTTTACCCTCATAACGCCCATGTTGTAACCTCGCCACTCCTCAACCACCCTCAGAGACACAGAGCGATGAACTGTGGTGAAACACTGGTGATTTATTAATGGGAGATGAGGTGTGTGTGTGTGTACTGTATGTGTGTATTCATGTTGTCTGTCTTCAGACCCCCCCCCCCAGGCTGTCCAACCTCAGGCTCCAGTCAGCCTGCCACCACAGACCACACATGTGTCCCATCTGCCACACATGCACGTACAGTACACAAAATCTCACACTGATAGTTGGTAATGTGAGCACTCTTTTGTGTATGGACAATAAGAGGGTCTCTAAAACTGTAACAACCAACCACAAAATACATATGAAATATGAATGTAGCGCTGCCCTCTGAGGCTGTACAGTAAATCCATCCAGTGATGTGTGTGTGTGCGTGTGTGTGTTTGGACTGGACTGTATGTACAGTAGCGTGAGCCATTTCTGCATGTAGGGAGCTCTCCGACTCTCCAACTGTGTTACAGTGTGTCTATTAAGTCTGCAGGTGTGTGTGTGTGTGTGTGTGTGCGTGTGTAAGTAACCCCAGCAGCGTCACATTTCTTCATGACTGACACGGTCCTGGTGCTCGCTCCACAGCTCTTATTCATACGGCTTTTGCAGTTAAGTGCGTCCCACAGCTAATTTGGCAGAGTCTGCCCTTATAAATAATTTCTTTATTGTTTTTGCTAAATTGATTTCTGCTGCAAGTCTGGGGGTGTTTATGTGCATGTGTATGACCACTCACGGTGGCTGAGACCCCAGGAGTGGTGGACTAGAACAAGGAGTAACAACTACTGTGCCCTTCCTCCTCTATGTGTCTCACTTTAATCCAAAGGCGCTTCACTGACATCACATACAAAGGTGCTTATTGCCAAACCAAAAACAAATTCCTCTTGTCAAGACAATGAAAAACTCACATCTGTCTTTTTAGGTGATTATCAGATGTGCATTTGAGTTACAGATGTTTTCCAGCTATGTTCATTAGATCCTCACTGCCCAGTAAATGCCCACGCCCCCAGTTTATAACACAGGCCCTCTGTTAAAAATGTGTTGTAAAAAAAACTTTTGGAGAGCTCCTTCCAAAGCCACAATATTGCCTTCACCATCTGTAGTACTTCCAACGAAGAGTAAACAGATCTTGATGTGTAATACCAGGGAGTGCCTCTTTAAAAGATAACATTGTTCTCTATAGGTTGTTATACCCTTCATCTCTTGGAGACAAATCATTGTCATCAATCGAACATTAGCAGGCCTTTTTCACTGAGGATATCTTGACACATCACAGTAGGAAAAGCACAGGTGTAAATAATAAAATTGATGATGGCTGGATTCCATTTAGCTGCTTCAGTTACAGGGTCCTGGTATTGTGAATGCTGGCTCGTTGTCACACTGCCATGGCTTACTGGGGCACTTGAATAGAGCAAAGCCATTGTTAATGTTATTAGTAACACCTGTGCTTTCACCACTGTGACAAGTCAACGTCATGACAAAGGCCTGTTGAAGGGTGTGGGAGGCAGCTGTAGCTCATGTTGTGGAGCAGGTTGTCCGTTTATTGTGATTTTGAACATAAAATTGCTCCAAACGTATGTGGAGGGAAAAAAAAAAAAAAAGTCACTTTGGACAAAAGTGTTAAATCAGTGTAACAACATAAGTTTCACCCTTCCACTAGTCAAAAGTTTGGACACACCTTTTGACTGGTAATGTGTATATATACATATATATATATATATATATATATATATCTAACATCAATTTAAATTCCACTTTAAATATGAAATGCAAATTTATTGTAGTCAGCAATAAGGTAAATATGCAGGATATAACAAGATCCAAAGCCTGATATAGTTCATCAGGCAAAACATCAATGGGCCACACTATTGCACTATGTCACATGTTCCTTCATTACATTACAACATGGGCACTGTTTATTTTGAGTCTATCCCACATATCATCCACATCCACCATACCACTCACCATCCTTCTGCCATAAATACTTACTTACTCACAAATTCGCTGCTGAAAATAGTCTCAAATAAATGCACTCTTTAACATTTGTGAGTAACATTTAATAAAAATTACAGTGCCCAGCTGTTTAAGGGGATCATTTTGCTTTTTTTTTTTGCATTTGTGACCAAATTTACATCTTCAGTAGGAGCCAAATGGACTTGTGGCTGAAACCGAAAGAAAGTCTGGGGAAGTCACAAATTATTGAGATGGACTAACACATTGTTGGTTTTGGCCTTTAGTGGGGTTTGTTGACAATAAGAAAAATATAGAATATTCATCAATATTCACTAACACTTTATAGGTAATTTCCTTAAAAATGTGATCCAAAATGTCAATATAAGCTCACCAAACAGAAAACTCTCCATGTAAAAACACAGAACTTGAACTCATGGTTTAAGTGGTTTTTACCATATTATTAATTTCCAATAGACACATTTATAGAAGGTCACATCATATGCAGTCTTCATTCATTCACTTTGTGAGGAAGTACTTTCTTTCTCCTCTCTGTCTCTCCAGTCTTCATGGCATCCTGGTGGCCTCTTATTCACTGTTGCAGGGTGGAGTTTGGGCTTTTTGGCAAACCACAATTAACTTAATTGTTTAATTGCAGATAAATGGAATGAATACCACACACAGTTTGAATGAAGAAAATATGCACCAAAGCAAGCGTGTGCATGCACATACACATACGTGTATGACCACACAGACAAACACACGGACAAACGTGCACGCGCACATGCACACACACACACACACACACACACACACACACACACACACACACACTAAGCTGCACTCCCAGCTAGCCTCAATAACATTACGTGTATACAGTTTTTCATCAAAGAAGCATTATTTTACAAAAAAAGGAAACTGCAGTGACTCATCTACTCCTTTAGCCTGGTTCCAGTCCTCATGAAATAAACCACACACACTTATTCAAATGTAAGAGACAAGAGTGAGTGAAAGAGACAGACAGACAGACAGAAAGAAGCAGAGAGAAAGAGAAAAAATACACACTGATTAACAGGAAAGGTGAAGTCATGCACAAAACTAACAGAAAAGTGATTTTTCCTACATTACATATTTATCTCAGTGTTAATGGTTTCTCTGGTGGTCACACACTGCACCCCCACCCAAAACACACACACCAACACACACAGGAAAAGAGAGAGAGAGAGTCAGGGGCCCTGGAGGACCAGAGCTCATTAAGGAGAAGATGAATATTTTATGTTCTATAATTCTTTCATAGTCCTGCACCGTAATTTGCCTTGATTTACGTTTAAAAGAAAACTTTTTCATTTTACTGCAGTGCACTCACAACGTTGCCAGGAGAGAGAGCAAAAAGAGGAGAGAAAGGGAAAGACTGAGACGGAGAGAAGAGGGGAAAAAAGAGACGTTTTTCAGGAATATTGAATCACGACATGAGAAGAGCTGGTCTGGCCGCGGGGCTCCAGCGCTTGTGGTTTGGGGAGAGCAGGGCTGTATTGTGTTGCGCTGAAGTGACATGCAGTTTCTTCCAAAGTGTAACGGTCAGGAGTGGGAGGAGTAACGAGGAGGGGAGGGAGGGATGAAGGTGAAAGCTTCGGATGACATAGAGGGATACAAGTTAAAAATAAACTGTGAGATTCAGGAATCAGCGACGAGGTTTTAATTTGTTCAGAAACAAATTACACTCAAGACTGTGAGGGAGTAGAAGTAGGAATAACAACATGTGTTACAATCTTTTGCACATTACTCATTTTATACAACACGAGTAAGCATCCAATGGAGACTGTCTCCACCAGAAAAATGACGGCATTGCTCATTATGTTTACCTGACTAGGTGGTCGTGTGATTATGAAAACAAAGGAGGAAGGTGCATGACATCATTATAGCAAAAGATAGAGGGCTCAACAAAGCCAGTGACTTTGAAATGCCACTATTCTGTTTCATACAAACAGTCAGCATTGTTTTATTTTAACCGCGACTACGACCTTTCCCTGATCTTAAGCAAGTAGTTCTTCTTTTAACTGTGATCTTTGTCTGACCTTGGTTAAGGTCAGACCTATGATTTTACCAAGTGCTTTTTCAACCCAAACCACCATCTTTCCCTAACCTTAACCAAGTAGTTTTAAAGCTAACCAACCCTTAACCATAGGGGTGGAAGATTAAAAAGCAGCCATATGAATCACTTTCATAATCTTCACATGCATTTTGAGAAGCACCAACAAAATGATGTCACTCTGGGTGCGCAGGATCAAAAGATGGTGATATGGGTAATGTTGGCAAACATTGACAAACAACCTATTGTGTCGTGTACTTTGACGCGATTTGTTGGACATTGATATGTGCAGTTTCCAGTGACACCCTGCACCCTCTTTACCCGCATCTCTGTCCCAAGGGCAGCTGTCCCAGAGATGGTAATCATGATCAGTCCATGACTAATTACAGTTTTTACCGATATTTACAAAAAGAGGCAGATTAGTTTAATGGTTTTCACCTGGATATTATGTGCCTGCACATCAAAAGTTGTTGAGTTGCCTCCTGTAAGAAGATGCTGATTACATCTAAAGTCATTCTGCTCAGAGCTCAGAAAAAGCTTCCAGTAAAAGACAGTGACGCGACAAATTGAGAGTTGCTGGTTATGTGCCAGAGTCACAGTTTTTGCACGATTGTTATTGAAACAAATTATTACAGATTTATGCTGCAGTCCATATTTTTGTATATATTTTGGAACAGATGGCCCCGGGTTGTTAAAAAATGGGGAGCTACAATGGGAGGGACAGCATGAAGGAGGAGTGAGGGAAATAAGAATGGAATGGTAGAGGTGGAGGAGGACACAGAGAGGAGGTGGGGGACTCCTGGCATCCACCAGTTTTGGGCTGATTTGGACGCGGAGTCATGTTGGCTTGGCAGAGACCCACTTCATTAGTGTCCTGATGCATTAGACCTGAGGAGAGAGGGAGGTGGAGGAAAGAGAAAGTATATTAGGGTAGTAGAGAAGAGCAGGAAAAGACACTAGACGGGGAAAAATGGAAGGTATGAAAGAGGAGTGTGAGAAGAAGAGAGAGTTGAAGGAAGAGAGACAAGAAGTCCTGCGAGATGAACTTTGAAGGAGCCAACCAGCCCTGTGTTTGGCTCTGCTCTCTAACATCATCATTAGTGCATGAGGGAGACCAGGCCCCGCCATCAGTGTATGCATGTGTGTGTGGCGATTGATCCAAGAGTCCTTGCTGTCAGCCCAAATAAGCTCAGAAATGATGAAGGTCTGTGGATGGGGGAGGGTGGGGTGGGGTAGGGAGGGTAGGTTTCACAATCCTCTCCATGATTTACCCTCAATTTAGTTATTAAGTGTCTCAGTAAGTTTGTAAGGGGAATGTTTGTGGCTGTGTGGTCCTCATTAGGGCAGGAATAGATATATTTTTTTTTTCTGGCCTATGTCTCTCAGTCTCTCTGTTGTTGGTTTTCCAGCATTCTTACAGGCTTTTCTCAATATCTAAAACCGTCACTTTGCGTGAAAGAAAGAGAGGACGGGGGAGGGAGAGAGAAAAATGACAAAAAAGGAAAACCTAAAAACCTACTGAATTCCTGTAAATTGGTCATTCCCCCCCTGGAAATAAAGCCCCTGCGAATGAAATTGGAGCAATTTCATGGTCTGGCCTGCCCTCAATATTATTTAAGTAATACCCTGTTATTATTGAAGAGAGGGAGAGAAAAGCGAATGACTATTATCTTTATGTGGGTCCTTTAATTTTAATGCGCCACAGATTTATAGCTGGGCATTCCAGTGGGGAGGCCCCTCCCTGCTCTTAAAGCGAGCGGGCGGGACACGACCACAACGCTCTCACAACAGCCACTACCTTCTGACAAACAACCAAAGTCATCACTTTCCCTCCCAACACTTCATCCTGCCCTCCACACTGCTGTCAAATAGCCCTCACACTGGCTGTCAGAGGATCCCTCTCTGTCAGTCAGAGTTCCACCCATCAGAATAATAAACACATTTCCACACCCACCCTCATTGTCTCTATTTATAATCATTTTCTCCTACGCCTCTTTCTACAGCTTCTAATCCCGTTTGCTCAATTTTCTCACTCGGTCTTCTATCTTTGGTTTTTCCGCAAAAAAAGAAAATAATTTCCACTCAGGATGACGTGAAACATATAATTTTTAACAATGAGCCTCATGGTAGCGCTATAGAGGAGAAGTCAAGGGTTGACCAAAGTCACTAGAGTTCATCCATCCACTACTGAGAATTTCAGTCTGGATCAAAGTGGTGGGTGGTGGTAATTTGATTATTTTAAACAAGGCTTTAATTGGATTTTCAGCTGACAGCTTATAAAATTCACCTAAAATATTATGAAAATCAATCAGAAGGAGTTTATATATGTCAGTGAAGGACAAACACAGTGTTTTTGATAAAACAATGGATAGTTGGTCAACTTGATTTAGCTTTTTGAATGCTAGTTTCCATCATTACAAAAAAGAAACTACTTTGTGTAGTAACTACATGGCTGAGCAAACAAAAATGATAAGTTGAGTTCCCCAAAGATCGATTCTTGAGCCTCTTCTACTTATTCTTGTTCCCAATGGCTCAATATACACTGTTGAAGGAAACTATGTTATCTACATAACTAATACGGTACCTGATAGAAAATCAATAAAATATATTACTTATAGTCAGATTGCAATTGTTCATGAAATCATATTGTGCACAAAGTGTTAGAAAAAGAGAGATCATCATCTGAAGACAAGCTGAAGACAGAAGAGAGTAGCGACAGGTACACCGTTGTAGGAGAAAGCAGATGATTGAGCATCATCTATGTTGTAAATGCTGAAAGTGATTGCAGCACTTTCTTATGGGAAAGTGTGTGGTAATGTCCAGTAGTCTGGAACCTGATAACCATTCCTTTTATCACCAGGGTCATGATGTATCTTGTCTTACTGGCTTTGCAGTTCTCGGAAATTAATAATAATGAAATTAATGATAATTGGACAAAAATTAAGCAAGGAGGTTTCCATGGAACGATGAGGTAATGCAAACAGTCAGGTATTTTCCTAGCAACGCTGCCTAAGAATTAGGCCAATTAGTCTGCCCTGTGTATGGACATTAACCAATCAGTAACATCTTATCCCTCTAGCAGGAGCATAGTGTACTAGGTTTGAAAGAATATGCCAGGAAAGAGCTTTTGTTCCTGCATTCTTAATCCATTTGTGTGTCAGATCTGTATATTGCACTCTCTGTTATCCGAAGAACAAAAGTTGCCTGACACAAAAGTAAAGTTCTGTCCATCTGTAACTCTGTTTTGGTTTCTATGAACCTAGTAGTGGATGTTTGGTAAAAGTGATTGAATGTACTAAAAGTGTATACAGTTAAACATAACACATTTGTGGTTTTTGGTCATTCTCAGATCACGGCACTGATTTTTAAATTATATTATTTTCTCATAAATCACTGATTGGTTTATATGAGGTTGTTCCAGACTGTAAGTGACTGATGGTTTGTTTACTGTTCTTAAAGTTAAAAATAAGCACCACAAAACAGATTTTTGTTCCTATGTATTACATATCTGGAATAATCAGATCTGAGCACTACCCAGACTCTAAACTCTTTGGAATCGAAGCTGAAAATGTTTCTACCACTGATTTTACATAATTAAATTTGGGGCTGTATTATATTATTTTTATTACTATGCATATTTTACCTTTTCATTATTTTGTAGATGTTTTACTTTTTCACTTGAAAGGTGGTGTATAAATAACTTGCCTTGTCTAATTTGTGTGACGTCTTACTAAACCTTCAGTATTGCAACAGTTTTTATTTAGTAAATTTATATAAATAGTTTTATCAACTAGTGTATCTCATATTTAACATTCTTCCTCCCACTATCAAAGTACAACCACTGCAGTTGTTACGGGCCTAATCTAATTACTGATAGAAGATGATTACATTTCTTTGTCCTCTCTCTCCTTCTGCAATCTGTCCCTCTGAGTTTTTGAATGAGCTAGTTAAATAGTGAACGGGTGTCATAAGTTTGTAAATGAGAGACTTCCCGGCAGACAGGTGGTTGGCGTTTTACTAGAGCTAATCTTACACACATTAGGTCAAAGGTACACTGGGCACATAGCACTTTGAATGCCAGCCTCAGAGCGGGTTAATAGACCGTGACACTCTGTGAGCTGTGAAACACTTGTTCTCACCCTCGCTTCACCCTGCAGCCCTGGCTACTGTGTGCTGGAGGAGGGAAACAGGTTACTGGTTGTTTTATAAGGATGTGTTGCATCATACAAGGGTCCTGTAAGGTACAGAATATACTTCGGACATATCGTTTTATTCTTGTTATGAGCATAATAATGCATACATAAATGAACAGAAGGCAGATAAAAAAAGAAAAGATAAAAGACACATTGTGCAGCTCTGGGTGGTCACATGGTTACCATTATTTCATGTGTTTACTTTAAAACAATTTCTGGCTGCAGTCTTGATCAGGGGTCACTGTGCCCCATTAATCAGCTCTTTTGTCTTTCGCGGCAGGCACTCCACAGACCACCCCCAGCTCCGATGAAGGAGCACCGCCTGTCTCCAATGCGTGAGGAGCCATTACCTGCCCCAGTGAATGAGGAGGGGTCACAGAATGTGGGGGCAGGGGCTGCAGGTGGATGTCAGCCAGGCAATGTTGGCAGTGCCGGGAGTAACAAGAAGCCACGATCACGCACTAAGGTACAGTTCAGGACAATTTCTCTCTCAGGACCTATAAAGTGATCATTCTTTATTGTGTCTCTTGGCTTTACCAAACATTCTCCATCCATCTAACCTTCCTGAATCTTGGCTGTGTGCATTTTAGATTTCCCTGGAGGCCTTAGGTATCCTGCAGAGCTTCATCCAAGATGTCGGCCTGTATCCAGACCAGGAGGCCATCCACACTTTGTCGGCACAGCTTGACCTGCCCAAGCACACCATCATCAAGTTCTTCCAGAACCAGCGCTACCATGTCAAGCACCACGGCCGCCTCAAGGAGCTGAGTGAGGGAGCTGCAGCCAGCGGAGGTGTGGATGTCAGTGAATACCGGGAAGAGGAGTTGCTTTCGGGCTCAGAGGACCCAGAGTCCAGTGAGGACGGAGCTGAGGAGATCTACCAGTCCACAGAGGGGAGTGGTGGGAACCAGCCCCCAGCCTCATCCAGCTCCAACTCCAACCAGTTGTCCTCGGGGACCAACATGGCTCAGGAGGAGGGCAAGGACAAGGGGCACGGCCGGCCTGGTGGCCCCCTGGCTCCAGGGAGCTCCTCATCCAGTCCCAGAGAGCAGGCTGACTACCAGAGGTAGAGACTGACAGAGAGGAGAGGATGGAGAAGAAGAGAGAGGGAGAGGAAACAAGATAAAGAAAGAGTCTATGATAATGAAATGAGGAACTGATAATGAATTGATAAATGGAGTGCGGCTGTATAGAAACTGTGAGAGATAAATGTCTACGTAGGCACACATTAATCAAGAAAACAATGGGCTGAAATACTGTCCATCGCTGAACTGACCACACACTCTTTATCATGACAGTCTCATAAATCTCAGACAAACATCTGTGAAAACCTGTTTTTTAGAGTGACAGCTGTAATTTACCTCAGCAGAAGACAGCAGGTTTGCAGTGTGCTGTGACACGGCAGTGATTGTGTATATGTTAATGGTTTTTTCCAGCAGGAACATTTAAATAAGTCAGTCACAAACTCTCATTAAAAAGGTTGCTGCTCATGCCTTCAACACACAAATAGACACAAAAATCTTTACAACCAAAATTAGCGCAGGACTCTCTCCTAATCAGCCAATCTCCAGCAAAAGGCACTCCAGAAGAACTGTTCTCCTCCTCTGTCTCTAAAGTCTGAGCACAGTCACATAGGACATACTCCCTACATGCTGGGTTGAATTCACCCCGCTGAGTGACATTTATGGACTGGATCCTGGGGCCTTCTGAGACCTCTACAATCCTATAAATCCTCAGGACACACACTGATGTTGCTAATGCTGTCGCCTGCCTGAGAACTCGGATGGACGGCGGTCGCTGTTCACCTTCGTTTAATTTGCGGGGATAAAAGAAATGACCACCCCCCAGATGCTGCCCTCGCCTCACCATCACACTCCAGAATCACTACCAGTCCTATGAAGCACTTATTGTTCACAAAGATATTTTGTGGATGTGTTGTACTCTTGCCTCCCGCCGCTCCGTACCTCCTCTCGATGGCTCACAAAAAAACGGTGAGGGTTGAAAAATGACTCATGAGAGGAGCAGCGGACAGTTTTGCAAGAGGACCGACATCAAGAGGATGTGGCGTGGAGGGACACTCGGGCCTGTGTACCCACGACTCTGAACCCTTTCTGGCTCCACCCGCGTCTGTGTGGCGAGAAAAATGTCAAGAAAGGAAGGACAGAGCGGAGATTCAGCAACCAAACAATCAGTCACTTTATGTGCGGTAGTCCATCCCTTCCACTCTCCCTCTCCATCTCACTCTCCCCCTTTTCCTCTCTCTAATTGGTGCCCACAGTCTTGTGTTTCACCACACCTACCCGCACTTAAACTTCACCAACCCTATTTATTGCTATCTTTATCCATGATTATTATTATCATTATTGTTATTATTGTTGTTATTATGGTTAGAATTGCAGTCATTGCGTGCTATTTTTAGTTTTTATTTCCATGGTTTTAAATATTGGTTTTCGGAACAGGGCGGTTATTTGGATAACAAGAGACATTAAGAGCGCTCTGCCCTAAAAGAAGGGGAAGACAAGGAGTGAAAGAAAATGAAAAGAAGCAGTTACTGAGTGTTATTGGGTTAAAGAAAAGTCCTGTCATGTTGTATTATTTTTATAGTTTGGTTTCCCAAAAGTAGTAAATGAGATTTGGTGAAAAGAGAAATAGTAAAATAAGAAAGCGAAACTGTGCTTTTTTGCTGCAGTTGATGACAATCTACTTTTTTGAGCCATTACAGAAATGTGGCAAGTTTGACTCTATTCTTCACTTTTAATGTCTGTAAATACCCAAAATGGGATAAATTGTTATTGATATACATCTATTTTTTATTTTGCTGAGTGACTTTAGGTGTTTGAGCCAGTTTGGAGTGCCAGAAGAGTGCTGTCTTTTTTT